>NC_143395.1:17249241-17874241 GCF_052110815.1 Crocodylus siamensis
GGGGGTCGGGCTTGATGATCTGCTCAGGTCCTTTCTGACCCTACTAACTATGAAACTATGCCTTAGCACCCCTGGCTGCTGGCCTGGGCCACTGCAGGCATGTGGCTGTATTTCTAGAATCAAAAGTGAATGTCTGTTCACTAATTAATTGGTTCAAACTACACAGTGTAGATTAACCTGTGAAGATTGAATCGATTCAAACTCAGGCTTTTTTGACTGTCTGTACTTACCCTGTAAGACAAAAAAAGTACAGTAGAGGGGCAATCCAGTTAGGGGCAGAACAAGTCCATTCAAGAAGAGGGTAGCTAGTTTCTATGAAATCGGGGCAGATTAATGGCGGTATTTCTTATGTTATCATGAGCCATAAATTCACTGTCTATATTAAATGCACTGACTATATTAAATTCAAATGTTTCTTTGTTATGAATTTCTGTTCTCAGGCCTAAGAAAGGGACCTACATGTCCAAAAGCTTGTACACCAGACCTCTAATTATACAGTCAATCAAATAAATGTATCACAGTAAAAATGGGAGCAGTACTTGTTTTAAGAGAAACTATTTTAAGAGAAACTATTTCTTGTCCAATATTTTGGTGTCATTTTTAATAAGCTTACAAGATTGATAAAGTAACCGTACAGAACTAATACACTCATTAAGCATGGACACTTTGGTAAGGCATTTGATTTATTATTGCATGATCTCCTGATTAGATAGTATTGCTATAGAAGAACAATGAAGTATATGTCAATGGGAATAGGAATTCCTATGTCAATCAGAATAGGAATTGTGGAACGGGAATATATCAAGCAGAATTCTGTAGTGAGTGGTTCTAGGTCTGATGGCTATTCAGTAAGGCTGCTGACAGATATGGAAAAAAATGTGTTTTACCAGAAGAGGCAGCATGTTAATTCAACCCAGCTCTGCAGCATCTGTATATAATGAGTGCTTCAGTGGGGCCTTTTGACAATTTTATCCAAAGCTGATTCAATCAGTTATTAGATAAAAATGCAAAAAAAAATCCCTGATGAAGTGCCCAACCTATAGAAACTTTGGGCAACTTGGGTCCAACTAACGCAATGCCTTTTTTGGGTACGTGCTAGGTTCAGTGCGGAGGTGCACCACGTTCAAAGTAAAGCACCAGTTTTGTGGGGGGAGGGTTACATCTGTAAGCAGCCTAGTTTATCCTTTATCTGGAAGTAACTATAAAATTAGCATAAAGTTGGCTGAGTGATAGGTAACAAGAACAAAGCAACCATATACTGTAGTCTTCATTGCTTGGTATGATAAGCCCATTCAAACAAAATGCATTTTAATACAGGTAAATCAAATGTCATAAATAAAAGAATGCAGGCCATACCTACAGAAAGGGGGACAGCATTGTAGAAAGCAGTGATTATGAAAAAGGATTTAGGGATCATAGCAGAGCAGCAACTAATCATGAGCTTTCAGTGATATACAATGGATGTGAAAGTGCTCATGCTTTCCTTGAATGTATAAACAGGGTAGCAATTAGGCATGGGACAGGTATTTTTATCTCTGTATATGACATTGGTAAAATAGATATTATAATACTAAATACAGTTGTCGTAAAAAAAATACTATTGGGCTTGATGAAGTGGTAGGTGGGAAAAATTCTACGGCCAGGAAATCAATCTATATGATTTAATAGTCTCTTCTGGCAAAAAGAGTTATAACTCTCTGAAAAGATCAAGACCCAGGCAATTTCAGGACCATTTGGAGAGGCTTACACTGCCACAGTGGAGAATGTGCCTAATATGAAGAAACAAGGAAGTTTTATAACAAGTTTATGTACTTGTTATTGTTACATTTATTTTTAAACCTTATGAACGATTTAATGCTCAGTTGGAACCTGAAAATGGATGAATAATGAGAGATGAATGAAAGATGCGAAAGTGACTGAAAACATATGTATTTCATTCTAAAGCCTCAAATTATTATTGTGGCTTAATACATTAACATGTTAGGTCAACTATTCCCAAAATACTAATATCTTTTTCTGTTTCTCTCTTATTTGCTTGCTTTCCTTATTTTTGTGACCAATCTGAGTGATTCTTCTTCTAAGTGTTAGTCTGAAAAATGAGGTTTCACAAAGACTTGCTCAAGATCAGGTGAGCAGAAACAGGGAGAACAGTTTCACCAGCCATTTCAAACTCAGTTTTGTTCAGAAACTTAGACCAAACACTTGTTTCCAAAAAACTCAGAAGATCTATTTTTATCCTTATTGATCCTTTCCCCCCATTGAATAACCTTTCCTCCTCCTATTCATTTATTTTTTCTTTAAGTTACTTCTGTGAACGTTTTCAAACGTCCTTCACTTTTGGAAAAGTTACAGAGCATCAGATAAACAGTTTCATTTTCCTTTTACCATAGACTTCCATGGCAGCAGCCAAAGGATTGCAAGCTCTGTTTGTTCCAGTCATTTGCTCATTTGTCTTGCACTATTCATGAGTTCTCTGTTTTGTAGTTTATATGGTAATGAGCTCCTTAATCCTACTAAGTCAAGTGCTAGATTCTAAATATAAGGTCAGTGAGCAGAACAAACTCTGATTTATAAATCAAAATATTACTTGAGACAACAGGTTTAAGCATATGAAGTTATCGCAGAAAATAATGGCAATTTTGAAATAAAAACTTTTTATGTGCAATGATCATTTACCGGACCACAAAGTTGCCCTGCTTTGCAATACAGGTATTCCAGTGAGTCACAAGTTCCTTGAACCATCCTCAAAGAAGCTTTCTGGTGGATGTGACAGCCACCCCTGCACCAGGAGATCTACCTCTGCATCACTAACTAATTTGCACCCATGAAGAAACTCCTTAAACAGTCCAAACAAAGGTGACTGGCCCAAGATCAGGACCATAGGGAGGACATGGTAAGATTTCAAAGTGCAGAACATCCATGCGCCCTGCAGCCTTGCATTGTCATGTGAGACCAGAACACTTTGCTTGATGTTTTCACATTCTTTGGTCTGAAGGGCTGGCTTCAGGTGGTTTTCCCCAATGACAATGTGAGAGAGGAAACCCTCAGTTTCATTCCATACAAGTTGAAGAAGCTGGGTATATACTCCCACAAATTGCTTATGCACATCTAATGGTCACCCCCTTTCTGATGATTAAGGTGTACATGCAAAATAGCCTGGATACTGCCAGTGCTTACATCGGTTTTCTCTGATAGTTCAGGAATACTCACTCACATGTTCACGCACAGAGTGGTGTCAACCTTGGCAATGTTGTCCTCCATCTTCACTGTGCTGGTGTATCCTTCTGGGGTTCATTCACTGTGGACATTTGGCTATTTTTGAACTTTACCCATTTATAGACATTCTTTTGAGCCATACAGATCTCACCATATTGTGCCACACCATAGTGGCACCATATTGTGCCACAATCCTATGATGAATCTCACCAGGCAGCACACCTCTGGCCCATAAAAAATGAATGATAGAACACTGTTCTTTGATGCACACCAACAACTGCATGGCCGTGTTGTTGATATTCCTACTGCAGTCATGTGTGTATTTAGCATAAAACGATGGATGGATTTACAGCACCACCATCAGTGTTCCCCACTGCTGTGTAATTTCCCAAATTATTGCAGACATAACTTTGCCATTAGTTTCTCAAATGCCTTCATATCTTGTTACTGGCTGGGAAATTGGCTCCGTGTTCAGACCCAGAGGGTTGTAATTGATGGCAGTCACTCATCGTGGTGCCCTGTGACCAGTGGGGTCCCTCAAGGCTCTGTCCTGGGACCCATACTGTTCAACATCTTCATTAATGATGGGGACACTGGAGTCAGGAGTGGACTGGCCAAGTTCGCCGATGACACCAAACTTTAGGGCAAAGCATCCACGCCAGAAGATAGGCAGATGATCCAGGCTGACCTGGACAAGCTCAGCAAATGGGCAGACGAGACCCTGATGGTGTTTAACACTGAAAAATGCAAGGTTCTCCACCTTGGGAAGAAAAACCTGCAGCATCCTTATAGGCTCGGCAGTGCTACGTTGGATAGCACTACAGAAGAAAGAGACTTGGGGGCCATCATTGACCACAAGATGAACATGAGCCTGCAATGCGATGCTGCGGCTAGTAAAGCGACCAAAACACTGGCTTGCATCCATAGATGCTTCTCGAGCAAATCCCGGGACGTCATTCTCCCCTTGTACTCAGCCTTGGTGAGGCCACAGCTGGAGTACTGCGTCCAGTTTTGGGCTCCACAATTCAAAAAGGATGTGGAGAAGCTTGAGAGAGTCCAGAGGAGAGCCACGCGCATGATCAGAGGTCAGGAAAACAGATCTTACGATGATAGACTGAGAGACATGGGACTCTTTAGCCTGGAAAAGCATAGGCTCGGGGGTGGTCTTATGGCCACCTTTAAGTTTATCAGGGGTGACCACCAGGATCTGGGGGAACGTTTGTTCACCAGAGCGCCCCATGGGATGACTAGGTTGAATGGTCATAAACCCTGCAAGACCGTTTCAGGCTGGACATAAGGAAGAATTTCTTTACTGTCCGAGTCCCCAAGGTCTGGAGCAGTCTGCCATCAGAGGTGGTTCAAGCACCTACACTGAACACCTTCAAGAGTAAATTGGATGCTTATCTTGCTGGGATCCTATGACCCCAGCTGACTTCCTGCCCTTTGGGCAGGGGGGCTGGACATGATGATCTCCTGAGGTCCCTTCCAGCCCTGATGTCTATGAAATCTATGAAATACTTTGCAGGGGGCCTAGCCCTGAGGTGGTTGGGCCAAATTCTATTTAAACCAATAGTATTTTGACTAAAGTAGGGATTATTCGTCTGTCCCTTAAAGGTAACAGAGCATGACTTTCTTAATGGGAATATAGTCAACACTCAACAAGTAATGCCTCTAGAGATCTTGAAAACACTACAGGACACACTGCAGTGTTTTGATTGCTTCTGGGAGAGTGTACATCGGAGTATTGCCAATGGTATGGGAGGCAGGCACCAGCAAGAAAAATTAGGTTGTGGTTGTATAGATTCCCAAGTAGAGAAGCAGGGTAGGGTTCTATGTTTAGGTACTGGAAGGTACTACATTTATAAATATTTATTTATAAAAGCTGCTTGAAGTTATACACAATGAACTGGATAAACCTACATTTGAAGTGGTTTCAGAAGGGGAGGCAGTGTGGCTGTTAGGCTCTAACTGCTAGGTGTACATAAGTCGGGAGCAATATATGGCATCCTTTTATCTACAAGAGATGGTAGATTTTGCAGTTTATGATGTAGATGATTTACAGTGTCTCATGTGACTAAATAGTCCAATCTGAGATTTGCATGATCTGTGGCAGTGCTTGTAAGTGTATGTGTTATGGTTGGGTAGTTCAGGAGATACTTGCTTCCTATGGATTCTTTTGTCTTCAAGCTATTGGAGCCTATTTCTGTCATAGACTTCAATGCCCTGGTGAAGGCAATAGCACCACTTGTTCTCAAGCATAAGTCAGGAGCAGTACAATTGAGCTAAACTGTCCTCACTTTACTGATGTATGAAGTACAGGTAAAGTTGGAGCCATTTTGCTACATTTCTATAGCTACCGCCCTGTGAACAGGCAGGAGCAGATTCAGACGGGGTGCAGTGGCAAGGCTGCACCCAACTTTTGGATTGGACAGTATTGTGGGAGCTTCTGGGGATGTTTTTAAAATCCCTGAAGCAGGTAACTCCCCCTCCCCTCCATACTGTCCTCTGCCTCCTCCCCCACCTACCTCGCCTACTTTCCCCAGAAAACTGGCCCCAGGACCAGCTCCTGGGGTACTCCAATTGAGACCAGCTGCCAGTTAGACATTGAGCCATTGACTACTACCTTGTGAACCCAAAAATCCAGCCCATTCATCCAGCCCATACTTCCTTAGCTTGTTTGCAAGGATGCTGTGGGAGGCCCTATGACAAGCCTTGCTAAAGTCAAGATATATCACATCCACTGGTCTCCCTCCATCCACAGAGCCAGTCATCTCATCATAGAAATCAGTCATGTTGGCCAGGCATGACTTGCCCTTGGTGAATCCATGCTAACTGTTCCTAATCATCTTCTTCTCTTCCAAGGGCTTAGAAATGGATCCATTCATGGGCATGAAGCACTCAATGCCTTTTTTGCCTCTGTCTTCATATACAAAGTCAGCTTCCAGACTACTGCACTGTGACATACTTATTGAAACCCTTCTTTTTACCCTTCACATCCCTTGCTAGCTGCAACTCCAATTGCACTTTTGCCTTCCTGACTTCATCCCTGCATGCCTAAACAATAGTTTAAAGCCTTCCTCACTAGGTTATGAGTCTATCTGTGAAGATGCTCCTTCCTCTCTTTGTCAGGTGGATCCCATCTCTTCCTAGCAATCCTTTTTCTTCAAACAGTGTCCCATGGTCAAAGAAGCCAAAGACCTGCTGGTGATACCATCTGCAGAGTCAGACAGGTCTGCAGGATGCATCTGCTCCTGCCTGGGCCCTTCCCCTTGACCAGAAAGATCAAGGAGAACATCACCCTTTTCAGGGAAAAAATATAATAGAAAGAAATATAAATACCTGAAAACAAATTATTCTGTCCTCTCCAAAAATAACCAAAAGTCTTGAGACAGGAAATTATGATAGAACTAGAAATTCTCTGTAAAAATGCTTAATTGTTTTAAAAATCCATTTTTCATTAGGGAGAACATTTTAGTAGGGAAAAATTGGCAGCCAGCTATCCCCACTGCCTTTAAAATGATGTGTTGATTTTTTTTTTATTGAGTTTTTGGTAGTCATGCTTTTTGGTTTGTGTCCGGAAGTCTATATCCAGGTTCTTTTATTTCATCCTGAACTTCTGGCATTTATTCCATATTTTAATTTGGATTCTCCACTTCATGGCATGGTTCCTTGGAGCAACTATGTTAAGTGGGAGAAGTAAGAGAAAGAAGCAGTGTTTGTTATGAAGCCTGCTGGGTCTCACAAGAAGCTTTTTAATTGTGTTTGTAATTTAATTGCTTTGATTTATATACTTTCTAATCCACGGGGTTGAGCAAAGAAGGCCATTAGAAAAAGATAAATTACCTGCTAATGTTAGATGTTAAATTGTTTGAGCTAATTAAACACTAGCCAGAAATAGCACAGACTGAATGTGTTACCTGATTCAAATCATCCCAGTTACCGAAAAGAAGGTGGAATACTGCAGAGAAACAGGAGGAAATACCATGTATTCCAGCAAAGTATTGTGATCAATGGGATCCTCTAAATATATCAAATTAACACCCTGAACCTCTTCTCTCTCTGTTAACTTGCCTTACCAGTAAGCACTGAGTAAATCCACTGGAGATTAATTTTGTTTGGATGGAAAGAATTAGATGTTTATGTTTGCATAATTATTTTGGGGTGATGAACATGCTTTTCCCCATAAACAGATCTATTGTCATTCATTTACTCATTCAAGTTTTCACAGCTCTTGCCTGCTAAGATGGAAAAAAGTTTTCAATCTGATGAACAATGAAGTTACAATAAGAAAACAATATAAAATGAGGGGAAAATATTTAGTTTGGGGATTTTATATAAGAAAAATGTATAAACTGACAAGAAATATATTTTAAAAACCAAGACAAATCTGATAATATGTAAGGAAATGAATATGGAATACTGAATCCCCATAAAATTAATTTATGTAAATAGTGCCCCCCCCCACTTTCTCAGTGGTTTTATTAGGATTTGGACAATACTTAATAGATTTTAAGGTCAGAAGGGACCATTCTAATATTTAGTATGATTTCTGGTGTAATACAGGTCAAATAATTTCACGCAATTACCCTGAATTGAGTACAATAACTAGCCTAGACTCAATCCTCCACAAAGGCAGCCTGGATTGATTGGAAGACTCCAGGAAGTAGATAATCCACCCCTTCCCTTAATAATTATGTTTCAGTGATCAATCTGCCTCTCTCTCAAAAACAAAACAACAATAACAAAACCCTGCATCTTATTTTTCATTTGAATTTGTCTGGTTTTGGTCATTGGTTCTAGTTATGTCTTCTCCTTCCAGGTTGAACAGTCTTTTTAGTCCTAAAACATACTCCCTGTGAAAGTACCAGCAAACTTTAATTTAATACATCTTCCTTTTGATAATTAAACAAATTAAGCACTCGAAGTCTGACTGTAAGGTACTATCTCCAGCCTTTGGATCATTCCTATGGCTCTCTAGCTGTTTTACTTTCTTATAAAATCTATGGACACCAGAACTAGATGCAACATTGAACTATTGGAGTATAGAGATAAAATCACTTCCTATTTATTACTTCCTATTAACTGTTTATATACCCCAGGATTTTAGCATCCAGAAACACCATTGTACTGGGAGCTTGTGTTGAGTTGCTTGCCTGCTAGAACCATTTCAGAGTCATTGCTTTTCAGGATGGAGTTCTCCATCTTGTCCATATGACCTGCCCTCATGCCTAGATATATACCTTTTCATCTGGCTATATTAAAATTCATTTAGTTTGAATGTACACTCATTGCCAAGGGATTTCAATCGTTTGGTAGAATGCCCTGTTCTCCCAATTACTTACCACTTCACAAGTTTTTGTATCATCTGCAAAATTTATTAGCAGAGATTTTTTGTTAACTTACAGATCAAAAATACTGAAGAACCTCATACTTACAATTGTTCCTTGTATTACCCCACACAGATATCCCAATTCAAGGATAAATACCCTTGTTTGCCCTTTTCAGTCTGTTCATTAACCAGGTCTTAATCAATAGAACGGGGGGGAGGGAGGGTACTTCCAATGTTAAGCTACTAATCTAATGGTTAGGGCACTTGCCCAAGGAACCAGAGACCAAAATTCTAGCCCTTCCCCCACTCCTTCACACACTTCCTAGGAAGGTTCCCTAGCTCCCAAACCATAGGATAAGCTGCCCCAAGGCATCTTCTACCTTTCTCTGTTGAAGCTACCCCATCCAGCAGCAAAGAGGGAAAGCTACCAGAGTGGGGCTCAGAGAATAGGAAGGCAGAGTTGTGGAGGAGCCTTGCTATGGAATAGGCCCTGTCCTGGAAAGGAAAAGGGCTCCAAGTACTGACCCTGGTCCCTACTACTTCCTGGTATCCTATGATTGTTAAACATACAAACACAATTGGAATTAATCAAGTCTGCTGGAGCATACTAATTAGCATGCTCCAACAGCCTTGGTGTCATGTGTATTCAGTGCCCTCGCATTTCAAAATGGCAGCCAGGGCACTTTAACTAAACCTTGTCAAACAAACATTTTGAAGTGCGGGACACTGAGTACATATCACCCAGTGGGCATTTTAATTAAAGCAGATCCTGAGTACTGCTCTAATTAAAGTTCCCCCCACCCCCCAACCTCTGGAACACATGTAAAGACACCCTATGGTTTTTCCCTGGGTAGTTTGTTAAGCCTTGGACCTCCCAGGTATGTATATGCTTACAGTACAGAATCAAAGCAGAAAAATAACATCATTTCATTGTATTAAGAGTATTCCAAGGCCCGCTATACTGATGGGGAAATTTCACTCTAAACTTCTGTTGAAATTTTACTGGAAGATTTATATGTTTCAGACCTGGAATTGGCAAAGATGTACAGTCAGCTTGTCCAGATTTTATTTGTATGTACAACACAGGTCTTTAGAAAAAAAGTTATAATACCCAGAATTATTTCATGTGTGCTAGAAACATGGGAAGAAACATGAAATGCTTACAGTGATAAAATGCATGTGCTTTTTGGCAAGTTAAACCACATACTTAAACAATTTTCCATTGTATAAATTACTTTAATGGGTCATACACTTTTTTTTATTTTAGCAAACCTGAAGGAAAGTACACTTGTTAACACAATGTATGATGTATTGTCTTTTTAAAGCTAACCACTTAATTCATTGCTGTTCTCTTGCTTCTATTAATGTATATATTATGTACCATACACATCCTTTATGGTACTTGCTCTATTAAAAGAATTTACAGCAAAGCAATTTAGTGCTTTTAATACAGGAACCATATTGACACCTGAAAAATAGCAATATAGAGCTTGAAAACCCTCCTTCCCACAATTTTCTAATGTAGAAAAGTACAGTAACTTTTAGTTCTCTTTTCTCCTGTTAGCACAAAACAGCCATCAAAGGGAACAAAATGCGAGACAGATTCTGTTCCTTCTTGTGCACCATCAATCAGTTATCTAAGCTCCTTACATAAATCCTCTCAGGACTGTGTTTTTACAGATGTAACTGAAAGCATTGTTAAGCTTAAGAACCTGGAAATTCATGAGGATGCTGTTCAGAGCCAACATTGGGCTGGCAGAGCTGTATTTTACTTTTACAAGGAGCTCATTTGGTCTGCAAAACCCTTAAGCAGAAGTAAATATGCCATTCACAGAGTCACTTCTGAGAAAAGTACTGAACTTCAGGTGCTGTTTCACCTCAGAAATGCATTGTCCCTTAACAATTACTTATATTTAAGTTGCTATCACTATCTTTTATTGGATGGATTTTAGTATATATCTTTTGATCAGTTCCCCCTATGGGGATGCACTTTGATCATATTTAGGGACCTAGTTAATTCATGATTTCACAGATTTTGCAGAAACCACAAAATCAGGCAATGTCCACAAAATCTACAAAATCCCCCCCAAAACACCCTGAAATAAAATGCTGACTCCCCAGTGGGAGCCAACAGTCCTTCCAACCAATGTTGCTCATCACAACCCACTTGGGGGGAGGGAGGAGCAACCAGCATGAAGGGAAACAGTCAAGATGGCAGCCACCCCCCTGCTCCTCACCACTGATAGGCTAAGAGGGCTACCCCTTGTGCAGCCCCACCATTCTCTGCCAATCACAACAAACAGACCTCTCAGCTTGCACAGCAAACATCTGCACAACAAACAGCTTTCTCAGCCAATCAGCAGCAAAGGGTGGGCTCACCCCAGAAAGGCCACAAAATCAGCTCCATACACTTCAAGCAGTCTGCAAAAATCTTTTTCTTGCCAAAACTTAGGAAGATTCCCTAATCATATTACTTACCTTTTTTCCAAACAATGAAAGCTATACATTTCATTAACAGTGCTGTGTATCTGCAATTAGTTTATGACTTTTGGGGGCTGATTCTCATTTACACTAAAGTTGCTATTTTTACAATGAAAAAGATCCTTAAAGTGGGAATGAATTATATTTACAGTTTCTTGAAATCCATTTATATTACTAGAGTGCATAAGAGGTGATGCTTATTTAAAATGAGTATCAGGTTTGTGATGGCTAGCAGACTCCTTAGCCCTAACCATCTCTCCATGTTGCTATCAAAGGATAAACTACGAAGCTCTAATCTGCAGGAGGTAGTTCACCCTTGGTTGACCTTCATGCAGCATAAATCATTATAGCTACAGGGAAGTTGATGTTGCTAAATTAATTTACTTCCACTGAGGATTTGAGTCTTGAATCACTAAAAACTGCAATTAACAAGTGTGCTGAAGCTGTTTGTATCCAGAATGATATTCCTGAAAGAAGGAGAGCTTTCTTTTCAAAGGACTTGATCAGCCCATGCCATATTGAGCTCTTGTCTATTTCAGACAATAGGTCTATGCTTCTCTGTTTGTGAAAGGTTTTCCTTAAAAGAAGCAGAGACAAACTGCTGGGAAACTAGCACCACCTTTATGAACACGAGTTATATGTATGAATGACTGCATAAGGCAACTGACCTGAAACGCTCGCTGGGCCATCGCTCGCAGCATTCTTATTAAAACAAACTCTGAGACTCTTGTATTATTGGCAACTTCCCACTCTTGTCCAATCTAGAGCACTTCCTATGCTATGAATTCATTTCCTTATTTCATTATTTGTTACAGTGTCTGAGGATGTGTGCAGGAAAGGGATCTTAGAAGACAATTGTCGTCTGTTAATTTGAAAAATTTACAATTAAGGTTAATGTTTCATTTGATGAGTCACTGCTTTGAAGGCATGTTACTTAGACTGGTCTTTGGTTACTCAATAGCAATGTAATCTGGCAGATTAAAAAAAAACACACAACATTCTCTTAAAGTGCAATATCCCCGTTAATAAATTGTTCCAACTGCTGGGCAGAAAGCTGAGTATATGTCTGATATTATGTCCCTGAATTATTAAGCACTACTGAAAAGGTTAATTAGCAAATTATCTTAAACTAGCGAATTGCCTGCCAAGAATGATGGGGTGGGGAAAGGGCTGGGATGGAGGGTGGGGGAAGCTTGCTAACTCTAACCCTAACCCTAACCCCCACCATGCCTCCACCACCTTCCAGAAGTGGAGGGGGGGGAGTTTGCCCCAGCACCCCCTCTGCCTCCTCCGCCAGCACCCCGTGCTGCCACTGCCTCCAAGGAGCAGGGCCGAGGTGGGGGGGGTAAGGGCAACCCCCCCACACTCTGTCCCTGCTGTCATGGTGGTGCTCTCCTGCACTGCTGCCACTGCCTCCTGTTTATAATGCTCTTGGAGCTGATGAGGAATGGAAGAGTACTGAAAGGAGTGTATACATGTCGGGACACGATGGGAGATGTGGGTGAAGGCTGAGCGAGAACAACACGGCAGCCTTCAGGATATGCTTATCAGGAAACAGCTTGAGAAAATGTGCCTGGTTCAGCAAGACACCAGGATGAGTCGCTGTCAGACTGCCAAAAGTATGTTACGGGGCGGGCTGATCTGTATGTGACTTATCAGTATGTAAAGAAGTCGGTGCTTTGCTTTTGTTGAGAATTAGCTGCCCCTTGCTTTTTCTCCCATGGCCATGCAAAATAAAGTGCTTCTGATAGCCAAACAGTAATCCTGTCTGAATTTCCACATCAGAGCACTCTGATTGGTTGTTTCAGAAACTAATCAGAGTGCTCCAAGAGTGTTATGGACAGACAGACAGATAGACTAAGCCCTTTATTATATTAAAATTACTATACACTTGCCTTATCTAAAGGATAAGCATTTCACAATCAGTAAAATATTAACAGAAGAAGGAATTCTGGCATTCACCAGTCCCCAGTTTTTCACTCAATCTTCTAGGTTTTTGGTCTCTGCTATCCAACGTTAATTAAATTAGTTCTAGTTTAGAATTCTGTAAAAAAACAAAACAAAACAAAAGGAAAACAAAAAACCTGGCAACATTGTCTTAATCATGGAATAATGTCTTCAGAATTTACTTAAATTAATGAAGCAATTTAATTAAGACTTCTCAAGGAAAAGACTTTGAATTCTTATTGTAAATTTTGATTTTTAACTGTTTTTTAATTATTAGCTGAAAGCAAATAACCTTTAAGACCAAAAGCAGAAGTCTTCATAAGTAAGAAATATGTCTGTACTAGAAATGAATTTCAAAGAAGTTGCTTTAATGCTACTTAAAGAAGCAGCATTTTTATTGTGAATTGATTATAGAATTTTCTTCTGTCAAAAAAAAAAAGAAATGTCTGTCTAATTGTTTAATTTACTGCTATTTATGCAGACATTACCCTAAAGGAGACTGTCTTAACAGTTAATAATTTTCTCTATAAGCTAAAATAGACATCTAAATTTGCCTTTTGAGCTAATGTTGTCTTGTAGATGTCATGGAAATATGGAGGATGCCTCAAGTGATTTACTCAGTTTAATTATCAAAACTGTTGAAGGCTCATCAAAACCAATGTAGTCCATGAGACTATTAGGACTATTGCGTGCCAATGTATGTACTCTAATAAAGCACACAAGGTAGCAATGTCACTAGCAACATGCCTTATTGCTCTTGACTCTTCAGCCTGAATCCCAGTGTACCAGTCAGGTTGACTGGAGGCAACCTTCAGCATAAGTCTGGAGGAAGGTTTTAACTCAGGTCTTGGGATCAAGAACAAGACCTTGTGGCCACCCTATATTCAATTTAATTACTTTTTAGATGAATTATTGGTGAAAGTAATGTTATAACATATTGGGTTGGTAACTGGAATGTTTTCTGCTTACCCATAATGGAGCTCAGTAGATTAGGGGATATTCAAGGCACGTCCCTGCTACAAACTTACTGTGCCAGTTAGCAGAGTGTTCAAACATGCCACCTAGATCTGTGTATACTACTTCTGTACAACAACTAAAGTAGCTGTATACACACAGCACTGCAGATAGAATAATTAGCAGTGTCCCTCAGCAATGCTAATAACCCTCCCACAGTTCCTCACAAATAGGGGTACACCACTTCCAATTAAGGAGGGAGACAGTACAGTGACATATTGCCAGATATAGTAGGTTTTGATTGTTGACATGCCCTTACTTTTCCTACCTGGTATAGATTTGCTGTCCTAATATACGGAGGCTGTCCTAATATATGGATGGTTATTCAATCTATGTGTACCTTAAAAGACATCATTGGGAAGTTCTAGAAGATACTGACTGAGCAAAATATTTATAGGACAAACTGAATGCGGATGCAAACCAAATGCTGAAATAATGGAAACGCTAACATTGAAACAGAATGTTATCTTAACTACCCCCACAGTACACTGTTGATTCATTGCTATTAATTATAAGACAGTTTGCATCATCCACATCGAGAAACATACAGCTTTTGTAACAAACCCCACACATTCCAACATCTGAGCATTTATCATTAATTTGTGTGCTTCCTTGGTGTCTTTTTCACCCAGCCAACACCATTAAACAGATTTCCAGAAATGTGAGGAGTCCATAAAATCCCCTGAAGTGTTTTTCATTGCACACGCTATGCTGCAATACAGAACCCATACATATTATATATATATGTGAATGAATGAATGAATGAATGAATAATATGCATGGTTTTTGTTTTGAAGAATAGAGTCTGCACTGAAAAACATTTCAGGGGATTTCATGGACTCCTAACATTTCCAGAAATCTGTTTAATGGTGTCGGCTGGGTGAAAAATACACCAAAGAATATATATTTCATAGTTTTATAGTTGGTAGGGTTGGAAGGGACATAAGCAGATCATCTAGTCTGACCCCCAGGAAAGGATGCTGGGGTTAAATGACCCCACCTACGTGGCTGTCTAGCCCCCTTTTGAAGACCCCCAGGGTAGGGGCAAGCACCATTTCCCTTGGAAGTTGGTTCCAGCTCCTAACCACCTTGACAGTGAAGGCCTCTTGATATCTAGCCTGAAGCTACTCTCAGTCAACTTATGGCTGTTGTTCCTTGTTACCCCCAGTAGTGCTTGGGGGAACAGGGACTCTCCCACTGCCTGCTGGTCCCCCTTAGTAAGTTTATAGGTGGCCACCAGGTCCCCTCTCAGCATTCTTTTGCGGAGGCTGAACAGGTTCAGTTTCTGTAGCCTCTCCTTGTAGGGCCTGCCCTGCTGCCCCCTAATCATGCGAGTGGCTCTCTCAATGTTGTTCACATCCCTCCTGAAGTGCAGTGCCCAAAACTGGATGCAGTACTCCAACTGCGGCCTGACCAGTGCTGCATAGAGGGGGAGGATCACCTCCTTGGACCTGCTTGTGATGCATCTGTGGTTATATGACAAAGTGCGGTTAGCCTTCCTGACTGCATCCCCACATTGGTGGCCCATGTTTGTCTGGAATCAATACTGAGTCCAGGAAACTATAGGCCTGTTAGTCTTACAAGGTCATAGAAGGCCACCAAGTAGGTCTGACAGGACCTGCCTCTAATGAACCCGTGTTGATTGCCCCTAAGCATAAACTCCCCTGCTGGCCCCTTGTAGATGTGCTCTTGGATAATTTTCTCAAAGAGCTTCCCCAGAACTGAGGTAAGACTAATGGGCCTATAGTTTCCTGGGTCCTCTTTCCTCCCTTTTTTGAAAATGAGGACCACATTGGCCCTTTTCCCGTCATCAGGCACCTCACCAGAGCACCATGAGTGCTTGTAAAGCTGTGACGGGGTCCTACAATGACATCTGCCAGTTCCCTAAGCACTCTGGGATGGAGATCATCAGGACCTGCTGATTTGAGCACATCTAGTTCCTCCAGAAGTTCCCTGACTAGGTCCTCACTGACCCTGGGCCTGGCTATGCCTCCCCTAGGTCCGTCCAGCTTCCCAGTGGGGGGATGTCCCTGTCCTTGCTCAGAAAAATCAAAGCAAAGAATCTGTTAAAGATTATCTTTGTCATCTGGTATTACCAGATTACCAGGCATGTCCTGCAGAGGCCCCGCATTATTTGGCACCTTCTTTTTACCCCCTATGTATTTAAAAAAAGGACTTGTTAACTTTGATCCAGGTTGCTAGTCCCAGTTCCATCTCTGCCTTAGCCTTCCTAATAGCCTCCCTACAATTTCGAGCCAAGGAGGTATAATCCTCCTTGGTGATGGCCCCTTGTCCCAGCCGCCTGCAGAGGGTTTAGAATGAGAGTGTGATCAGGGGTAGAAAGGAAAGAAAGATTTCTTGACTTAAGAAAAACACAACTACGCGTAGTAACAAAACAAATGATGACAGACAAAAGCAATTCACGTCGGCAACTTATCGGCAGTCCCTCTGATGCCTGATACATAGCAAGCTTCTCTCTCCACAAAGTTCATTGAGGTCAGGCGTCCCCGAGAAACGCTGTCTGAGGGGTGCCAGGAAGGACCCTGGAATACAGTTCTTGGGCTCCTCGAGGTCCACAGGCCCACTGATCCAGGCAACAGCTAACTAATCCTTTTCACAGAGCTGCATCTTCCTTCTGAATGGTTTCCAGATATTTCAGCTAATTTATTGCTTCTGAAAGACACTGATAAGGTACGACCACTTAGATTCCTTTTTCTTCAACTGTCCTTGCATTCCTTTGATAAGGTAATTTTAACTGTGCCAGAAGACCTTACTACTTCTAGGCTTTGCCAAATTTACTAGGCCTTACTTTATACAAGGCCTCACTACATTGTAAACTATAATTAGGTTTTTAGCAAAAACTTATAGCTTAATATCTAAACAAATACAGAAAAACAGTTGGTCTAATCTTCATAGAGCCTTCAGCAAGCACTTTTATCACACAGACATACTTTTCAGCTGCCACACCCCTTCCTTCCATTGGGTGTATGCCTCCTTTGGAGGCATTCATGGATGCTTTTGGTGAGCCATGGGGGCTTTTGAGCACTCTTGCTCCCTTTGATCCATGTGGGGATTGTCATGCTTTGGGTTTGGAGGAATGACCACTCTTCTTGGACTCCCAACTCCTCTCAGGGACCTCAGTGCCTCCCCGACTATATTTATAGCCTATGAACCCAGAGGCTGCATCCACACAGGCAGGCACATGTAGTTTGTGGCACCACAGACCTCTTTGTGGTGCCACAACCTGCACACATTATACATTAAACCTTGTTCAAGGCTGTCAATTTGCAGTGTGGGGAGAAAAAAATGGGGCACTGCTAATTTGCAGTACAGAGGCAAAAACCCCCCAGAAAAAAGCAGTGTAAAGCATGTGAAAATAGTGTACGCCAAGACAAATGTGGAGATGGGGGAGCACGCAGCCCAGGGCTGCCTGCTCCCTTGTCTCTGCATGCTGCAGATTTATTCCACAGTACAAGCCTCAAGATACTACAGGTCCATCACATATCACTTGGTATTGGATAAAATGTTATTCCATCAGTTGGGAATTTCTAAACATGCTTCATGTCTAATCATGGTGTTTTCAAGGTTTATAAGCACATTTTTTACTAAAGGTCATTGTGATTTATGCATGCATGGTTTTGAGGTGCTTTCTAAATCCTACCACTAGAGGTCTATGTTGAATTGTTTGATATTTGATCAGATCCCATTGTGCATTGTGTAGAACTAACTAAAGTTCGTTCTTAGCATTCTCAGTACGTGATGGGGCAATAGAGGAAAACAGGGTAGCTTGGGGAACCTTACATTATCCTTATACGTATACCAACAGAAGCAAATTTTGTCTTCTTATATTTCCAATTCCTCATTCAAAAGCCCTCTGTAAAGCCATAATTCCTAGCCCCTGGCAATCAAAATTTCATCACCTCGCAATTATGTTTTGAGAAATTTCTCTGTTATAGAACCCTCCCACAGATATTTTAGTACGTTTTTGTACACTCTATTTCTGTTGTAGACTTTTTGGGCACATCCAGACGAGTGCAACTGTGCAGTATGTGACACCACAAACATGTCTGCAGCACCACGTACCTCACAGTTAGGTGTTCTCCATGCTGCAATGGCGTGCGGCTGAGAAGCAGAGCCAGGCTGCCCACAGCCGCGGTGCAGCAGCCAGGATTGCCACTGCTGCAGTGAGGGCTGTCTCTGGTGGGGAGGGGGCAAATCAGAGTGACCACCCTGGGCCCTGCGCTTTGGGGGGCCCCACACAGCTGGGCAAAGCGGCCACGGTGACTCCACACTGTCGCCAGCTTCGCATCTGCCTCTGGGGTAATTTGCCATGCACCAAAGCGTGTGTGGCACAGACGTTCCCCGGGGACAAGGAGCTGAGGTGCAAGATGTGCCACTGCTACTTGTCCCCGGGGAACCAAACATCCACACTCATCTGGACACGGCCTTTGGAGCTAACACACTGTCAACACTTAAGTAATTACAATAACTCCTATACCCTCTCAGTCCAAGAGGTTTTCACAGGTATATAATTTAACACAGCATTACAAGTATTTTTGATCTTAAATTTCTACAGTGCACATTAGAGCAAATACTTAGGAAGTTACCCTAAATATAAAAGCAGCAAAAATTATGAACTAGACAGAATAAACCATCATATCTTGTAGAAAAAGATGATTTTTCAAATTATTTGGTGACTTAAATACCATACTACATACCATACAGGGCTATCCCTGAGGTTAAGATAATATTCATATATGAGACTTGAACAAATATAACTTCTAGAAACACATGCAAACATGTCACTCACTGCTCCATAGGGAACTGGGTTCAAATGGAAACAGAAAAAAGAAACAAATATGAGGCAGTATTTCCCATTAATTTTAGCTCATCCACAGAAAGTTAGCTGGCAGAAGTATTATGTAAGGAGAGACCTAATTTGCCAGCCATGATCTTCCACTGTCATACACCTCTACTATGAATGAATGCAACATCGAAATACAGAATTTCTTAACCCCACCAGCTCCCACTATGAGCACTTCTCCCATCTGCTCTGTGCACCAACATTTTGGTAATAAGAAAATTTCTTAGTATTGTAAGCACTAAAGGGTTAGCTTTAATTTTAAAAGAGTTGGCTTTAATTATAAAAGACAGATGTGTACAAATGTTAACGGAGTATGCACATAGATAGTGTTGAGGTGCTGTTCTGGCTGTAAAACCTAAGGAATGGTACTGCAATATCCAAAGGCTTATCTAAGTCTTTCCCAACCACATGGCTGGCCCCAAAATAATTACACACCAAAATCCTTGCCTCTTACATAGATAGAAATGTATTTACACACACATGTTCAAAGGAGAAGAATGACAAAACTAGGATGAGCAAAGGAATGTTTTTTCCTGTATTTTTCTTTAAAATAATTTTGTCAAAATGACTGTTGATTTTCTTTTCCCTGAATATAACTTATTATACAGTTAAGGTTAATGTCTTAGTATGATTGAGTTCACAAAGTAATTATATTACAAGCCTTTAAAATGTCTTTTTGATTCATCTTCTATGTTTTCCTTTTGACTTTCATCAAAAGTAATGGAAAATGAGTGTTTGACACTGAAGGTGAAAACTGAGGTCATATCATTAATCATATTTATGACTTATTCTGTCTTTTCTCTACATCCTTGTTGCAAAGCAAACTAGTCTCCTGGTTTTGATCGTGTTTCTTGTATCAGCTGTATTTCTGAGACTGATACACAAAAAAGTGAGAAGAAAACAATCAAAACCACTTGTAAGCACCCCTGCTGACATGTACTGACAGAATAAGTTACAACTTGATATTAAAGGTGTAACTGTCACATATAGACAACATGACAAATATGTCATAATATAGAACACTAATTAGAGAAATTTGAAATCTAAAATAATTTGCATAAAATGAACAAATAGACATAGTCTTTTAATATGTGTCTGTACAGAACTGAGCACAAATGGGTTCCAGTCCCAAATAAGGCCTTTGATCTGTATTCTAATACAGATTGTGCAGTTAAAAGATGTGGTATTCAGGCTAATTGCACTAGCCTTCTTTGTGATAACTATTCCTTTCTTGTAGAGATTTTTTCTGGTAAATCTCTCCTCTTATGTACAGCTTCTTCTCTACATTCCCTAGCATTTTTCATGAACAAGGATCTGGGTTTTTTGTGTTTGCCACAGAAAAATATGGTAAAACCTGCATTTTCTCATTTTAAGGGAAAAAACACAGATTTTCTCATTTTAAGGAAAAAACCTTGGAGTTCCTTCTTTAAAGAAGAAAAACCCAGGAAAACCTGGGTTTCCCCTTGCACAGTGGCAGAGTTCCAGCTTGCAAGGAGCTGGGGAGAGCAGGAGGAGGGCAGGCAGGCAGCCAACTACTGTCTGGGCATTTAACACCCTATAGTCCATGCACATGCAGATTTTTCTGTTCTTCTTAGTTACAATGACAATGGGCGAATCGTAGGGGCTGTTACTGAAAAGTTCTGGGATTATGTGTACAGGACAACATTTCAAGTGTGGAATGACAATAACCTATTAACATACTTTCTGACCAGTGCCAAGCCAGATGCCACCGGCCATCGATGGGTTGCTGCTTTAGCAGACTTTTCATTCAGCCTCCACTATCAGGCTGACTGCAAAAATGTTGGTGCCGACGCTTTGTCCCAGATGACTCCTGGTCAGGCCCCAGAAGTGCTGCAGCCAGAAGCCATTCAAGCTCTCTGTGATCTCCCCATGAGAAACCCATCAGGAGAAGGACGCAATGGAGCTTACTTGGCTGAAATGTTGGGGGTACCTGCTGAAGGAATTAAGGAATTCCCCAGGCCTGGAGCTATTATGCCCTGTTAACTCCTTCAGTGCTACCCCAAATTAGAGCAACTGCATGGTGAGCCAGCCAGGAGCAAGATCCTGATATCCAAGATGTGCTGCAGGCTTGGAAGGGAGGGACTGTTATGCCCCCTTCTGACAAAGTGGGCACTTCAACTGGCTGGCTTCTGCTAAGGGGTGGGGAAAGCTGCCATTAATAGATGGCGTGCTGCATTGGGTAGTACAAGACCCTGAAGGACAAGAGATGCTGCAGCTGGTCCTACCCAGAGAACAGCAGGCCCTAGCACTGTGGGCCCTTCACAATGACTTTGGCTATATAGGAATAAAATGGACTCTGGTTTTAGTGTGAGAGAGATTTTTCTGGCCTTGCATGGCCGAGGACATTAAAACCAAATGCCAGACCTGTGAATGCTGTGTGAAGCGGAAAACCCTGCCACATACCACTTACCTACATAATATTCAGAGTTCACAGCCACTCGAACTCATCTGCATGGACTTTCTAATTATAGAGGGAGATGGAAACCAAAAGAGCAATGTCCTGGTGAAAACAGATAATTTTACACAATATGCCCAGGCTTTTGTAACCCATGACTGGACTGCCCGAATGGTGGCTAAAGTGTTATGGCAGAAGTACTTTTTCCATTTTTAGACTACCCTCCTGCTTACATTCTGATCAAGGAGGGATTTTGAGAACAAATTACTCAAAGAGGTACTGACCATAGCGTGGAAAGAGAAATCCTGTATGACTCCCTATCACCTGCAAGGGGATCCCCAACCTGAGTGTTTCAATGGAATGCTATTGAACATGTTGAGGACCCTAAGACAGGAGCAAAAGGCCACAAGGAGCCAACATCTGTCTTTTCTTGTACATGCTTATAATTCAACAAGGAATGATGCCACCAGGGTAAGCCCATATTCCTCATGTTTAGGAGGCAGCCATGGTTTCCTATAGATCTCTGTTTCAGAGTGGAGAAAGCATATGGGCAGCACTTGTCCCATGGCCAGTATGCCCAGCAACTGAGAGAAAGACTGAGGTGGGCCTACCACCTGGATGGAGACGTAGCGAACCACAATCAACTAAGGCACAAGTGAAATTATGATGCCCAAGTAAGGGAGTAGGGACTGAGCCCTGAGGACCGGGTGTTACTAAAGAATTTAGGCCTGACCAAGAGACATAAGATTGTAGCTTGCTGGAAAGCCAAGCCTCACATAGTTGTCAGAAGGATGAGGAATTTACCCATGTATGAAGTCGCCCCTGAGAACAGGCCTGGGTGGCCCTGAGTACTGGACCGTAACCTACTCTTGCCTATATCCTGCCTAGGCTAGATATCAGAAGCCCCTATTTCACTGTCAGGGCAGCTAGGAGCTGGAACCAACTTGTAAAGGAAGTGGTGCTCGACCCTACACTGGGGGTCTTCAAAAGGAGGCTAGACAGCCTCAAATGACCCCAGCATCCTTTCCTGCCCATGGCAGGGGGTTGGACTAGATGATCTGCTTAGGTCCCTTCTGACCCTACTAACTATGAAACTATGAAACTATCATTGAATTAGTTGGCACAGGGTCCCCACCAGCTGAGCTCCACCACAGACCCTCTCAGTCTGAGAGGCAGGATAGGCCGAGAACAGAACAAGTTCTTCCTCCTGCTTCAGTGAATGAAGAAGACTCTGATTCAGACAGTGATGAGCCCATTCTGGTGGTACCCCTCAGAGATCCATTCCAGCCTACTGCTGACCTCCCCAGGAGGGGATGCTTGGGCTAGAAGAGCGGGAAATGCTCCAGAACCCCACAACAGCCCAACAGAAGAACCACGACCATTGCAGTCTCCCAGGACTGCAAGCCCTGCTGCCAGACTGTTCACCTGCAGGGTTGAAAACCCTGATAGCGGGGATGAAGGGAATGCCCCTGAATCCCCACGGGGTTCCTTAAGCACAACATTAAAGGAGGCCACTTAAATGCCTCACCTATGATGGCCCTGGCTTGCAAAGTGAGGTACCCATCTCTGTTCCCTGGACTCAATAACTGCAGAAGGCCAGCCCTTCACTGGAACGGTGAAAGGTTCCACAGGGGAGAGTGTAGCAGGCTCATCTTTCAGAGCTTGGGTTGACTCCCAGGCTTGAGATCCTGTAGTTTTGATTGGTGGAGCCCATCCACCAATCAGAAGACAGCAAGAGAAATAAAGTCATGCCCTTTTCCTAAGGTGGGGGGAGAGGAGCTTCCCCGGACCTGGTTCAAGACTGTAAACTGTCAGGTCTGGAAGACTTCAGCGGCGGAGATCTGGAGCGTATAAAAGGAGTCGCATGCCCAGCAAGAGGGGCAGATGCAGCGAGGGACTCAAGAAGAGCAGAGCCAAGAAAAGCTGGGGAGCTGTCCCCCAGCAGGCAATAGGCCCAAGGCTGCTGAAGCTGCCACTGGAGGAGCAGCCTTGGGATTGGTACGAGACCGCTCAGGCTGTTGATGGCGTACATGGACGGTGCATGGAGATCTGGCCCTGTGAACAGTGTGAGACTGCTCAGGCCCATCACAGTGCATGGTTCAGTGCATGGAGCCCAGGCTTTGGGAGCTGCAGGTGGTGCCTCAAGCCTGCAACCCCGAAGGACAGATGGCCAGAGCCTGAAGGGCCTGACCTGTGCTAAAAGAGCCCTCAGTGCTGAGCCAGGACATGGGGAAATAGTAGTAGAAGCAATCCATATTTTCCTCAGCTTGCTAGTGTCGCAACAACATTTCTGAAATATTTAACCTGTTCCTGACAAAATGTTTCTAGACTATGGAAAGAGATTGAGGATGTATATGTATACTTAGTTTCATTTTAATTCAGGAAAAAAACCCTCATAGAAATAATATGAGAAAACTGATTTAAATTCATGGGGAAATTGGCATTAGGATGGAAGGCAATTATGTACAATTGTGGCAAATTGTTTTAGATGAATGTCAGAGAGGTGTACTGCAAAACACTAATTGCCACCTTAACTACAGAACCAAAGACACAATACTTTCTCCTTCATTTGGCAATGCTTCACAATAGAAAAGGGTAAGTTTAAATTTCAGATACTCATTCAATGTTGTAAAAAAAAAACAAACAGACACTTAAAGATTTTTTGTCTGACATTTAAAAAAAAAACATCTGGCAGAAGCCAAAGATTATTCAGATCCCACAATTACGCTGCATTTTATAGCCACTCTGAAACCCGGTTCAGTTCTATCCCATCTGCTTTATGGTAAGATGAGAATTTAATAATTCATGGGTGTCCTTATTTGATTAGCAATATAGGAACATTGAATTTAAATGTATAAAGAAGGCATAGAATACTAAATTGCTGACTGTACTGTGAAGAAAAAAGGGTTTTCAGTCCTCTAGTTTCTAGACTTCAGAAAAGGTTCTAGTGGGAGACTGATATGATATTTCTCTGGAAGGAAGTCAATAAGTTGTGGTTCTTTATAACTTCCATACTGCCCCTCTGGGCAAAATTTTTTTTTTCTGAACTGTTATAAATATTAAGTTGGAAAACTTTGAGGAAAAAAATAGAACAATCTCTAACATTTGGAGGGCAAAAAAAGGAATAGAGGAGGAGTAAAGATGGGGCAAAAAAAGCCAACTCTAGATAAAATTTGAGTATTTGAAAACCTTGGTACACAAAACTGGAAAAACATAATATAGCAATAATACTAATGGTCTCAAAATAGGGTGAAGCCAGATATCACTAGTGCACAGGCTTTAAAATCTTGAATTTTGCTCATGACATCATGTGCTTATGGTCACATTGATCATACCAATATAAATTGGAGGCACTTGTGTTCTGACTCCTATCCTTTCTCTACATACAGGAACATCATGAAAAGATAACACAGTATACTAGAATGGTACCAGCTCTTGCAATGCAAATAAAGAACAGTCCCCAGCTGTCTTGAATGTACAGGGAGTGGAGTGGATTGACTAATTAAGGAAGAATTACATATAAATTGAATTATAGCACCACTTACTGATTTCGGCAGGATCTCAGCTTGAGAGTCCTTGATGAACATTCAGAAATGCAGTAGTTGATGAACACTCAAAAATGCAATGTCAGTAACTACGGAGTGATCTGACAAGACAAACAATAGGTTGCCTGTATCAATCTGTTAATGAATCTCTGATTAGTGTGCTGTAATTTCAGAACTTTGCTTTGAAATAAGTACGTCCAGTCAGTTACTCCTCAGAGACAAAGAAGGACTTAGCTTTGTGAAGTTTTCCATTTATTCAAGATAATAATCAGAATGAAGGAGAATGAACAGCAAGTTGCTTGATATGCTTTTTAGTGGAAATCCATATGCTTTCTCATCTGCATGAATCCCTCTATTAATATAACAACACAAAAATTAAAAACTTGCAAATGGAAAAAACCTGTAGGACAGACAAGACTTCATGTATTTTCTCA
Source organism: Crocodylus siamensis (assembly GCF_052110815.1). Classification (NCBI taxonomy): domain Eukaryota; kingdom Metazoa; phylum Chordata; order Crocodylia; family Crocodylidae; genus Crocodylus; species Crocodylus siamensis. The sequence continues at coordinate 17,274,488 of NC_143395.1, forward strand.
AAGGCTGCTGTCTGTACTGATGAATTCTCATATAAGTTGAATTCAATGAAACCTATGAAATCGTTTTGCTACCAAACTGCAACCACTATATCTGCCTTCTAGGACTAGAAGCAAAAGAAGTACAGTAGCTTCAACATTCACAACTGATCAGACGGGCAAGTTTGTTTTCAAAAGGCAGGCAACTATATTTTGTTCCCCAATACTTCCATGTACATCTGTCTGCTAATTATATGGATCACTTCTAAAATATCCCACATGTAACTTAAGTCTGACTTCCACGTCTGTTGTGTCATATGGGAATAAAATTGATGGTAATGTAAATATGCTGGCTGAACACTAATGATCTGCCATGTGCATTTATTTTTCTTTGGTTTTGATTAATACATCAGTTAAGTTTTATGTAATATATTGCTGACCTTCCAAAAATAGAAAAAAACCAGTGTAGAGCTGGTAAATAAGTGGAAGTAAGCAAATTAGGAAACAGCATGCTCTAAGTTGGACTTTATGAAACTGGGAATTTTTTCCATTTGTGTATTATCATGACATTTTAAAAAGCTTATAATGTTCTTCCATCATTGCATAAGAACACATGGGTATTCTTATTTTCCACTCTGTAACATTTAAACCAGGGAATCTGGAAAAGAATTACAAAATAGAAAAAAAGAAAAATAGTGTGGAAATACCCAAACATTTGGAGGCAGGGTGTACACACACACATATATATGTTTTATGCATGTGATTTGTATGCTATGTATTTATGATTATACTTACTTATTCAACTGCACTTAGTACAGGAAGGAAAAAATGGGGGAATATGAATCCACCATTTCCAAAATATTTTTAGCTTTGAAAATTTCAGCTGATGACAAAAAAATAAGTTTAAAAAAATATTTCCTAGAAAATACATTTTTGGTAAAAAAAAACCAAAACAAAAAAAAACCAGGACAAAAGTCCATTTGGGCCTTAAAATTGTTCACAGTTTTTTACGTTTCTTTTCATGGATAGCAGAGATTGTCAGATAAAGAATATATGTCATAAGGTATTATATAATAAAATTATTGGTAACACTAATGTAGATTTATATAGGCTCTGCAACATCAATCATTGGATTCAGACCCCAATAAAATTTAAAAGCAACAGCAAATCAAAATTTGTTTTTCATCCCTATGAGATGTATGCATATGCTGAACCTGCAATTACTTTTTACATAAAGTGCTGTGTGTTCCTATTTCACAATATACATTTGAGAATATAAATGTTTCACCAAGACATAAACCATTGAAAGAGCCAAACTTCCAAGATTCAAGGATAACAAACATGGTATATATAGCTTCCTTATTAATTTAAGCTCAATAGTCAGTTGCATCTCATAAAATCATAGAAGGTGAGGGCTGGAAGACACCTCGGAAGTTCATCTAATCCAACCCCTGCTCAAAGCAGGACCATCCCCAACTAAGGCTTTGTGTAGCTGGGTCTTGTCTAGCCAAGAGTTTGTCTAGCTAGGTCTTAAAAACCTCTATGGATAGGGAGTCTAGAATTCCTTTTGGTAACCTATTCCAGTGCTTTACTACCTTACTAGCAAGAAAGTTTTTTTTCTAATATCTAACCTAAACTTCCCTTGCTTCAGCTTTAGAGCATTGCTCCTTGTTCTCTCATCTGCTACCACTGAGAACAGTTCAGCTCCATCCTCTTTGGAACCGCCCTGCAGGTAGCTGAAGGCTGCTATTAAATCCCCCCTCAGTCTTCTTTTTTCTCTAAATAAATCCAGTTCCCTCAGCCTCACCTCAGAAGTCATGTGCCCCATCTCCTGAACCATTTTTCTTGCCTTCCACTCGACTTCTCCAATTTGTCCATATCCTTTCCATACTGGGAGGCTCAAAACGGGGCACAGCACTCTAAATGTGGCCTTACCAGTGTAAACTGAAAGCAATATTCACTTTCCTTGATCTGCTGACAATGTTCCTACCAATGCAGCCTGGTATGCCATTAGCTACTTTCTCAACAAGGGCACACCTGTTGACTCATATTCAGTTTATTGTCCACTTGAATCCCCTTTTCTGGGGAGCTGCTACCCAGCCAGTTAGTCCCCACCCTGTAGCAATTCATGGGCTTGTTCTGTCCTAAGTGCAGGACTTTGCACTTCTCCTTATTGAACCTCATGAGATTTCCTTTGGCCCAGTCTCCCAATTTATTGAGGCCTTTCTGAATCCTAGGCCTACCCTGAATCCTAGCCCTATTCTGCCCAACTTAGTGTCATCTGCAAAGTTCATGAGGGTGCACTCCATTTTCCAACTCATTGATGAAGATATTGAACAAAACTGGCCTCAGGACTCTCCCCTGGGGCACTCCATATGAATATCTTCAATACACTTCAACACTTCCATCTGATTTCCTGTCAAGGATAACAGTTTAGCGATAAACTGTTATCAGTTTAGAATTATTTGCATTTATTTCTGGTCCATTGATGGAGGAACAAATCCCGTTGTTTGAAAAAAGGTTTGATGCTGACTGCAAATAAATAACAGAAGACTGTTACAGAATCATCAGGGTTAGCATCCAAAACAATATTTTTGTTGCTGACAATGTGCAAACTTTTTACTGACAACCAAACATTTTTACCACTGTTTGAATCCAGCACTTTTTCAGGGTCTGACAGAAGGGTTACATTTACTTTACAACGTAATCCTTCTGCCAGATCCTGGATAGCGTCTAGATTCAAACTGCAGTAAAAAAGCTTGATCATCAGTTAAAAGTTTGCAGATTATTAGTGATATATATGTATATCTTGGGTTGGCAACCCTACTAGACTCCAGCAATAGTTTTACACCCTGCTAACTCCACCCAAGGTTTCCCTGAGTCACCCCACAACTTGGTACTCCTGACTGTACCCTGCACCAGACCCACTCCCCCCATCTTGTCACTGACCCTCATAGTAGGGCCACTGCCTGCCTACCTTCCCACCAGCAGTGCTACAGGGAGATGAGAGGCAGCACCAAGGGCTGCCCATGATTGGGGAAGTCGTTAAGAAGAGTCTTGTGAATCATAGAGTCCTAAAAAGTGGTTCCTTCACTGCACTACACTCCTACTCAGACACCAGATGGTGTTGCTATATTCTGTCTGCGCCTCAGTGCTGCCTCCAGGTTCTTTCCCACCAGGGGGTTTCAGTCAACTCCAGTTGCTTTATGTTATATTTACAGATGGCTCAATTTTTTTAAAGGATTTCATGAGTAGATATTTTATCCTGATTAATTATGGAGTGTCCATAAATGTATGGACAGTTAGCAAACCTGAATCAGATAGTCATAGGTGACTGGCAGGGGGTGCATGGGGGTGCATGTGCCCCCACAATGGGGCTGGTGCCCCCCCGATGGCCGATACCAATGCTGTTAGCAGGGCTGGTGACCTCCTGACAGGGCTGCTGCCATCAGCAGGCAGATTCAAGAAGCACCCGTCGCTCATGCCCACAGTGATTCTCACGCTATTGTATTGTGTGAACTAAGTGCTAAGGGTGGAATTCAAGAGACCCATTTCTCCCTCTAGCCCCCCATCCCACCCCACATTCTCCACAACATACTGGTAAGCACTTTGGTTTATCTTCCCACCTCTAAGTGACTAGTCATATGTTGTAAATAATTAATTTCCTTTGATCACAAAGGAGTGATCGACCTTCCCTCAGGAGGTCATCTAGTCCAACTCCTGCTCAAAGCAGGACCATCCCCAATTGTCAAGCCAGACCTTAAAAACCTCCAAGGATGGAAATTACACCATCTCTCTAAATAATCCTTTCCAGTGCTTCACTACCCTCCTAGTGATTAAGTTTTTCCTAATATCCAACCTAAAGTTCCCTTGCTGCAACTTGAGACCATTGCTCCTTGTTCTGTCATCTGCCACCACTGAGAATGCTCTAGCTCCATCATCTTTGGAACCACCGTTCAGATAGTTAAAGGCTGCTCTTAACTCCCCCCTCAGTCTTCTCTTCTGCAGACTTCTCTTCTTCAGTCTATTCTCTTCCCTCAGCCTCTCCTCATAAGTCATATGCCCCAGTATCCTAACCATTTTTGTTGCCTTCTTCTGGACCCTCTCCAGTGCCTCATCAGTGCCAAATAGAGGGAAATAATAACTTCCCTTGATTTGATGGCAGTGCTCCTACTAATGCAGTCCAATATGATGTTGCCCTTCTTCACAAGGGCACACTGCTGACCCATTTGTCCACTGCAACACCCAGGTCCTTTTCTGCAGAGCTGGTGCTTAGCCAGTTGGCCCCAGTCCTGTAGCAGTGCATGTTATTGTTACATCCTAAGTGCAGGACTTTGCACTTGTCCTTGTTGAACCTCATGAGACTTCTTTTGGTTCAACCCTTCAACTTGTCTAAGTCACTCTGAATCCTAGCCCTACCCTCCAAAGTATCTACTACATATCACCCCCCTCCCTCCCCTGCCCCAGCTTGGTGTCATCTGCAAACTTGCTGGCAGTGCCCTCCATCCCATCTTCCAGATTGTTAATAAAGATATTGAACAAAACTGGTCCCAGGCCAACCCCTGGGGCATTCTATTTGATACCAGTTGCCAAATAGACCTTGAGCCGTTATGCAGTATCTGTTGAGCCTAATAATCCAGCCAGCTTTCTGTCCATCTTACAATCCACACATCCAACCCATAATTCCTTAGCTTACTTGCAAGAATGCCTTGATAAAGTCAAGGTATATCACATCCACTGCTCTCCCTGCATGCACAGAGCCAGTCATCTTATCATAAAAGGCAATCAAGTTGGTCAGGCATGACTTGCCTTTGGTGAATCCATGCTTACCCTCTTCTCCTCCAAGCATAGGTGACATGTAGAGGGGGCACAGGGGTTCATATGCCCCCCCAGGATTGGCTGCTGCTGAAGCCACTGCTGGTTTCTGTGGGTGGTTGCTGCCCCCTTCCCCCCCTCACTGCCGACACGGCTGCCAGCAGCTGCAAGTGGCCTCCACTCACCACCCACTGCTCACCATACCCCCTTGCCGCTAATACTACTGCAGCCACTTGTGGGCAGTCCCTGCTTAACACGCCCTTACCGTGAATGTCACCACGGCCACCTTTGGGTGGTCCCCACTCACTGCCACCATGCCCCTACCACCAACACCAGCACCTGTGGGCAATTGTCATGCCCCCTCAGCCTCTGGGGCCATGCATCATTCATGCCTCCAAGTGCTTAGACATGAATTCCTTGAGGACCTGCTCCATGATTTTTCCAGGGGCTGAGGTGAGGCTGACTAATCTGTAGTTTCCTGGATCCTCCTTCTTCCCTTTCTTAAAGATAGGTACTAGATTTGCCTTTTGCCAATTGTCTGGGACCTCCTCTAATCACCGTGAGTTTCAAAGATAATGGCCAGCAGCTCTGCAATCACATTGACCAACTCCCTCTGCACCCTTGAATCCATTGTATCCAGCCCCATGGACTTGTACATGCACATCCAGCTTTTCTGAATAGTCCCTAAGATGTTCTTTCACCACTAAGGGCTGCTAACCTTCTCCTCAAAGGAAGTCCAACTTTGACTTCTTCAGTTTTTTTTACTTTGCAGATGTTTTCTCTAAATATATTATTTAATTGCATGAAAATTGGTTGCAAACTCTGCCTAAAATTGATGTCCATTCACATAACACATTAGTATCTTGAAATCAAGAAGAAAATAGAAAGACCCTACTCATTTAGAGAAAAGGCTTGTACATAGTACAGGATATAAGTTACTGGTTTATTAAGTCTGTGAAGGGAGAATAAAAAAAAGCTGAAATCATATTTGTTCCAAATGAGACAGCTCCTCAGTTGAGAAAGCAAACATTTGTGTTCAGAATAGTTAATAGGAATCCAATAGTTTGCATGAAAATTCATGAGTGAGCTTTTCATTTCAAACCACCTAATAGAATGCCTGAAAAATGCTACTTGGAGAGGAAATGTGTAGGATACATTTGGTATTTTGCATTATTTAGAATATACAGAGATACATTTCCACTATAGCTAATTGATTTTATAGCTGGGTTGTTACAGGCTTAGACAGATGTAAAAAACATATTTGACAGAATCTTAAATTTTATGATGCCTGCAGGAAAATGAATATAGGATTTTTTTTTCAAATATCCACGGTTTATGGAAGTAATTATGCATTTTTAACTTTAATGCAAAAGTACATTCTGTCCTTGCCCATATGACCTACATCACTTTAACTGTATTAGAAACATTTAAATGAAAGATATGTTTCCATTACTGAAACTTGTTGGTAACTTCACTAAAGTGAAATGGAAATTTAGATCATATTACACCTATTGGAAAACATAAATAGTAGTTCACAAGTGCCAGCACAGCACATAAGCATTTTAAGATTATTCTGTAAAGTTGGGTAACTGTTTAAATGCTATGCTGGGTAAAAAAATGGACTTGTGCATTCAGTTAAGAGCTTTGTTGAAAGGGCTATAATACCATTTCCCTCTTTGCAACATCAAAAGATTGATAGCACAGTATTAAAGGAATCATGTTTGTCCTTGGAAGACTTCAGTCAAAACCCAGCTGAAACTGTTGCAATTTGCCTCACTTCTAAGTAACAGCTTAAACTTCAAAATTATTCCATCAAGTTCATCATATCCTGAGGAGCTGACTTAATGGTCTGAGCTTCAGAGGTTCAAGACCTAGCAGGATTATGTTGACCCTTTATCTGAGATAAGGTCTGTTATATTCTGCTTAAACATTTAAGACCTCTTAGTACTTTATCAGTTTGTCTTTGGGCATGCCTGTATCATCTCATTGTCAAGCCCTGGACTGCTGCTGAGAATCATTCCTAACACTTCCACTCTGTGTACACCCAAGCCCAGTAGTTAAACAGGACAGATGTCCTAACAGGACTGTGCCCCAGAACCCCTATCAGGCACTCTGCCTCAGTAAGGCCTAAGAGCAACTCTGGGAACACGTGCTCAGGGTGTCCACTCCACCTAATTGCCTGATGAGGGTAGGGGTTTTCAACCTTTTTGAATCAGTATACCCCCAGAAGCCAGGTGGCCGGATGTGGAGCAGGGGAGGTGGGGGGATGGCGTGTGGTCAGATGTGGAGTGGGGGGTGGCACATGGCTGGACATGGAGCAGGGGGGTGCACAGCTAAATGCAGAGCATGAGAGCTTCCCCCACGGGATGCGTACCCCCTAGGGCCTCAACAAGTACCCCCAGGGGTACATGTACCCCCAGTTGACAACCCCTAGACCAGGACATGCTCTGCCAGAGAACAAACGGGTGGGGGTTGATCCTCAGGAACGGTCTCAGCCTTGGCAGGAAGGTGTAGAATATGGGATGTGCAAGCAGGTTATCACCCTTCAGCTTCTCAGAGTTGGCTAAATATTCATGGTGTCGTATGTATATAAAATGGTTCCCAGGCCCTATTAATAAAGTATTTCAGGATCCTTTCCACATACAAAGTTATATGTAAGCGTGAAATATTATTATGTTGAAAGGCATTTGTTTTAATGGTAGAGCTGATTTGTGAAAGATCTGTCAGTTCAGTCTCATAAACTTTACAATTCTCATGATGGAAAGTATGATTGTGATTATCACTGGGAACATTTAAAGGGTTATTTCTGCGGTTAATTCCTCAGTTTGTTTTTTACAAGGTGGATAAAAGCACTTTATCTATATCAAAAATGGGGATTTAATTTCTTGTAAGTGGGAAAAGATGATCTATTTTTATACACGCTTTTACATGGCTAACTTGCAGGTGCAATGGAGTGCAAGTATATTTGGTTGCCCATCTTAGGTAAGAGATTTATTTATAACAGCTCACAATAAAAAAATCTATAAATGTCAAGTCTGCTTGAGCAATTTTATTAAGACACCTATACTAGCCTATTAGGTATTTTAAAAATAGTTCATTATTAGTAATATGGGTGTCTGTTCACATTTTTATTTACTATTTATTTCCTGTGGGTAACATCCTGCTTATCTCCCTAACTAAAATCAGGGTGTTGCCTTGAACTCCATGCTTGCGGATCTTTCTGTCTGAGTGACTCCCTGTCCCTCTCCCCCATCCCTCCACCTGCCCTCAAGCTCAGTGAAGACCTGAGGCCAAAGTTATAAATTAGAATAAGTAAAAACAGTCCAACTAGCTCTCTTGGCAGCAGTTATTACATAGTATGGATATTTAAGTTACTGTCCATTTAAGCCACTGTGCATTTAGTTAGTCCTTCATTAAGCAAGTACTAAATTAAATGTGCAGTAACTACTGCACATTAATGAATGGGTAGATGCACCCATTGAGATCTAGAAGCTAGAAGGACTCCCATGGAAGTGCCCGAAGTGTCCTGATTCACCAGGTTTGCTCACAGCATGTCTAGAGATGTCTAGAGATGTGTCTACACATGCACATTCTATGGGGTGGGTTGACTCTAGACAAAATTACTCTAGAGTACCCGGGGTAGGTATCTACATGTGCAGGAAGGTGGAAGCAGATGTGCTGCTCCTGGCAGCAGTCTGATCCCACCTCCTCTAGCCCTGCAATAGCCCCCTGCACCAGCCAAGGGGAGCTCTAGGCTCCCCCCGGCTGCTAGCCCAGGGGCTGTGAAGGAGCAAGGGGCCAGGAGACAACAGGGGCTGCAACATTGCTCCCTGTCCCCAGGAGGCTGCCTGCTGCTGGGGTGGGCTCTGCAACTAGAGCCCGGGCAGGGACAATGTCCCCCTGCCATGGCAGCAGGGAGCTCCTGGCCCCAGCTCCCTGACTGGGGGCAGGGGACTTGGAAAGAGCTACAGGGGAGGGACAAGCAGTTGTGGGGTGGAGCTGGGGAGCCTGGGGAGCTCTGTGATCATGGCCCTGGGCAGGGAACAAGTTGGAGAGCCTGTTCCCTGCCCAGCTCTGCAATTGTGGAGCTGCAACTGGAAACAATCTTCCCAGCCCCCACTCAACAATTGCGATCCAGAGGTTGGAGCTGGGAGCTCCCTGCTGCCAGGGCACAGGGACATTGTCCCTGCCCAGGCTCCTGTGCCCCAGCAGCAGGCAGCTCCTGGGAGCAAGGAGCATTCTCCCACTCCTTGCTTCCAGGCTGACTGGAAACAAATGTCTACACATGCCATATTGACACAGTATCTAATTGCAAGTAAATTTTTACAGGAAGCAAATTTACTCATGATTAGAGCAAATTACTGGGCAGTGAGGGCTCCTACATGCATGTGGAGAGGTTGCTCCAGTGCACTGGAAACCCAGCATGTCGGAGCAGACTCACTTAATCGAGTCTGCTGGAGCACAGAAATTGACCTGCTCTGGCAGCCTCGTGCATTACATCTCAGCATCGCCATGTGTCTCCACACTGAGAAAATGGTGGCAGTGCACTTTGAAATAAAACACAGCCAATGAGCTTTAGTTTAAAGTGCCCTTCCACTATTTTTTCAGCACCAGGATATGCAGTGACGCTGATACACATGATGTGTACACGCTTTTAATTAGTGTGGCTCGCTAATTAAAGTGCCTAGCACCACATCCAGGAGCATGTGTAAAAATGCCCAAAGTGTCTGCACATGTAGACAGTGACACTTACTGCACAATTGTTTGCTCTAATCTTGAGTAAAGTGTCTCATATAGACGTGCCCACTGACATGCTGGTGCTTCTCGCAGAACAGCACTATCTGCCTTTTGAAAATGCAAGGGGAAGTGCTGCTGGTCCACCTAGAATCTAGCTTTTTTAGATGTTCCAAATCTGCCTCTTTAGGTACTTACACAACTTTTAGGGATCGAAATCACAAAGTGTAGCCCTAATCCACCCTGCGCACATCCACACATTCAGTAATATGCATTAAATTTAGTACCTCCGTTGTGAGGTACTAGAAAAAGATGCATTCACCTATTTTAATGTGTATTAGTGAAAGAGCATGTTTTTGTGACATTTTAATGCACATTAAAATAAGCTAATGCATATTAAAGTGCATATGTAGACATGTGTGAATCAATTGCAGGACTACCTGGGTGCCTTGATTCCTTATGTGTCTCCGTTTTGGCCCATAAGCAAACTCAGTAGGGCTTCTCTGAGGTCTGTTCTGTTACAGTCCTAATTCACCCCAGGAAGTGACTGAATTCTGTGTTAAATGCCAAATGTTTAGTCACAGTGAGCCATGATTAGCCACTGTTTGACTGTTTGAGGAGGATGGTGCCTCCTCAGCTGTTTAGCTCAGAAACTGCACTTTTTGAGGGAGAGAGGAATTCTCACCTCTGCTCCTGGCATCTTCTTCAAATGTTATTTGTACATTTTGTGTAGAATAATCACAGGTAAGGTGCATGAACAACCATGGAACCAAGGTTCACAAGCCAGATATCTCTCATCCCACTCAAGCTAGTGCCCATCTCACCTGTTACAGAGCCACACTCCCTCTAACATGCTCTTCTTCTGAGCATTGCACCAACGTCAACAAAAGGGATATCTTGACTGTGTCTACTCATGGGTGGGTGGCAAGGGCACTTTGCTGGCTCAAATCCATTCTTACTGAGAAGGGCCTTGGACCTGGGTCTCCCACCCCCTGGGAAAGTGCCATAGCCTCTTAAGCTAAAAGATAAGTGGGTTCAACTCATTGTCACCACCTCTCTTCAAGAGTATTAGATGCCTATATCACATTGCTACGTAATGGTTCCCCATGAAAACAATGGAAACGTATGGATTAGAACCTGTGAAAGCTGCCTGTTGTCAGACCAAGGAGATTTATGTATTGAATTAATCTGTGGATCAAACTCAGAGAAAAGACACAGAACTTTCATTCTAGCAGTAAGAAAGATTTAAAGGTGTATTTGGGCTTCAGGCTCCTACTGGACATTGCCCTTAGTTTTTTATGCGTCAGATTGTATCTATAAAATGGGATAATAAAATTTCCTTGTCTCAGGAGGGTATGATTCGAAGTGTACAATAAAGATTGTGAGCTGGACTGATACTGTAGTGATAAAAGGCTAGGTAGGTATCTAATGTAGAAAATAGGTGGAAAGAATGGGTACGTAGTTGTGATGGCCAGAACCAGAAAAATTAATAAGCAATAAATATGTGCTTCTTGGAGGCATTTGGAACTTTTGTCTAATATGAAGCTTGTATTTTTGTAACCCACAAATGTAACTTGTAACTGTTTGTGGAACTGACTAGGCCTCAAAGACAAAGCTCTAGCTGTGAAATTAGCTGACAGAATAGTTCTTTTTCACCCAGAATTTAGCCTTGATGATGATAAAAACTGGATTCAACTGCCCAGCTTATCCAGTACATTTCAAGAAAGAACATCTCAAAAAAGCATAGTCAGAGAGTTCTGAAGGGGCTGGATTTAGGCGGGGTAATGTTAATTTCAAACCTGAAGATGTTGTAATTTGCTTATTGGATAAACCAAGCGTGAGCAGTAACTTACTATTAATCATTTCAAACACCTTTTAACCCCACAGGATAACAGCTATAAAGTAATATTATGAATGGCTATAGAACTAAAAAATTAGCATAATTAAGATATAAAAGAACACACACATCAAAAAAACCCTTGGGAAGGACGGAACAGAAGGGTCATTGATGTCCCATACCACCATGAATCTCTCTTACTCCCTGAGAGTAAGGACCAGATCCTGACTGACGGGCTTCCACCGATTCTTCTTCAGGCAGCCCAGTTCACACATGTCTGACTTCACTGATTCAACTTGACGCGCATCTTCTAAATGAGGGACTATCGATAAGTTATTAACCAAGTGGGAACTCTTGGTTAATTTCTTTATCTGTTTTATTATCACTGTCAATTTTAGTCTGTATTGTTATGTTGACTGTTTATTAGCTTAACCTTTTTATTAACTATTATAAGTACAAACTATATCTTTTGTTGTCATAAGTAAAATTAATTCTTTTTTGTAAGTGAAATGTGTCATTGCTTTCCTTTCCAACATCACCTCCTCAATCCCAAACCAAAAAGCCCAATGGCTAATAAAGTTGCAGTGCTCAGTCAATCTGCGACTAAATTGGTGTACTCACAGTGCCCAGCTGGCCTGTGACACGTAGTTTCATAGATTCTAGGGTCGGAAGGGACCTGAGTAGATCATCTAGTCCAACCCCCTGCCATGGCAGGAAAGATTACTGGGGTCAAACGACCCCAGCAAGTTGTTCATCTAACCTCCTCTTAAAGACCCCCAGGGTAGGAGCCAGCACCACTTCTCTTGGAAGTACTCAAGGAAAAGAAAAATAAAGGTAAAGCAAGAGGAATATCATTTAATTCTGTGATATAGTATAAAGAAATAAGAAGGGATAATATGGGTAAAGCAATCAGTTTGGGTTAAAATAATTTCCGGGACAGAAGGTTTCATAGTTTCATACTTGGTAGGGTGGGAAGGGACCTAAGCAGATCATCAAGTCTGACCCCCTGCCATGGGCAGGAAAGAGTGCTGGGGTCAAATGACCCCAGCAAGGTGTTCATCTAACCTCCTTTTGAAGAAGTAGGGACCAGCACCACTTCCCTTGGAAGTCTGTTCTAGCTCCTAGCCACCCTGACTGTGAAGTAGCGCCTCCTGATATCTAGAGTGAATCTATTTTCAGTCAACTTACGGCCATTATTCCTTGTTACCCCCGGTAGTGCTCAGAGGAACAGGGACTCTCCCATTGCCTGATGGTCCCCTTTGGCAAGTTTATAGATGGCCACCATATCCCCTCTCGGCCTTCTCTTGTGGAGGCTGAACAGGTTCAGGTCCCATAGCCGCTCCTCGTAGGGCCTGCCCTGCTGCCCCCAATTATGCGAGTGGCCCTCCTCTGGACCCTCTCAATGCTGTCCACATCCCTCCTGAAGTGCGGCACCCAGAACTGGACGCAGTACTCCAGCTGCGGCCTGACCAGTGCTGCACAGAGGGGGAGGATCACCTCCTTGGACCTTCTTGAGATGCATCTGTGGATGTGTGACAAGGTGTGGTTAGCCTTCCTGATCGCGTCCTCACATTGGTGGCCCATGTTCATTTTGGACTCAATAGTTAAAGAGGTTCTTCTAGAGCTCTGGCATGTCCTGTAGACAGGCAGGGTCAGATTTGGACATGATTTTTGTAAGATTTTTAGCTAAATACTATCAAGAATTGTGTCAAAATGGATTGGAAACAGATGCTAATAATGATAAAGCTATTCCCAGATGTAACAGCCAACAGATTTCAGCTGGTCATAAAATATAACACTAAACTGAGTGAGCATAAGTAGATTTAATTTGCACTAAATAGAATATTAAATAAAAGTAGGTTTAATTGTGACTGAGTTTCCTGATTTCAAAAGGGAAAGTAATAAGCTAATGAAATTTGTTAACAAAGTCAGTTGGGTTGACTCTTTCAGTCAGTTGGGTTTCAAAACCTGAAATTTCTTTTAAGTGACAGATGCTGAAACTTAAAGCCTTATAGACAAGCAGCCAGCTAACAACAGCTCATGAAAGCTTGTGAGAAAACAGGAGAGCAAACGGAGTTTATGCCGAACTTTCTTTGGTAAGGAAGGCACAGTCCTTGTTCACTTAAGTCAGTGAATGTATGATTTTGGTATTGGTGGTCTGTTTGATGGTAGTCTGCAATCTGTGGTGAGAGGCAGAGGTGGATCCTGGGGGGTGCAGTTGCCCACCATCCCCGCTTTGGTTCCTGCTGCACCCAACTAACTACCTGGGAGGGGAAACTGCATTTCTATTATCTCATTATCATCTCCCTGATCCCTGTTAATCTCTTTCCACTCCACAGGTGTTAATAACCCTCTGTCCTTTTTAATGGTCTTGCAGTTTCACTATTCAAATGATCCTGTCTTCTGCATGTTTGATGTCTGTTATCCCCTCCGGATAATGTCTATCTTCTATTTCACAGCCATGCAGATTGCTTTTAGTTTTAGCTAAAAAGCTTAACTCAGCTTATATTAAATAAGATGCAGAAATGACTGAGTGTGAATTATTACAGACAATGTCTAGGTATTCAAAAGGGTTAGATTTTGTTTTGTAAATCTGAATCAGAGATGTACATTTAACTACTATATAATGACTACAGGACTAATGTTCTTTTACTATATTTTTCCTAGTTTGTTGTGTTTTTTAAACTTTATATATATGCTGGCAAATTAAATATATATGCTGGCATTCTGATAGTTATATATTTGTTTTCTGCTTTGATTTTATATGGAATAATATAGTGCTAGCTCCCCTCTCCTCCGCCCGCTTCCTCCCATATTAGTAAAGCTTCTAGTTTCTCTTTAACTGGAGAAAAATGTGTGTTGTTACACGTGGCCACACCATGTGCACCCTCCTTTTCTAGAGATTTTTTTCATAAGAGAAGATCTAGAAAACATAAAAATGTGCTACTGGTCAAAGCAAGGATCCAGGATACTAACCTGAAATGGAAGAGGATCCAAATGATAAGAGGGAACATGAAGAATAAGGAATTACTCATCATTTTGGAACAAATGATGGGGTTGACTACTTATTAATATAGATGAAGAATAGCCATGGTTGGCAGGGAGAAATGCTTTTTAAAATACAAAACAGAAGCTCAAGTGATCATCAGTGGGAATTTTTCTGCCCAGAGAAGGAGGGTGAAAGCAGGAAAAACCATGAACATGGGACTTTTCTTAAAGGAAGGAGCTCCACTTAAGTAAGCAAGACAGGATAGCCTTCTGGGCTCAAAGGTAGCTTGTTTAATAAGAGCTTTAATCTAAGAAATTATGGGATACAGGTGGGATAAATCCATAATATCTGCCCTGAAAGATCAATTATACAGCTGGATGGGAATTGAGCAAATGAAGAAATGCCAATGGTGAAAGGAAACTGGAGTAAAAGGAAAAGGAGAGACCTAAGCTAATAAATTGACCATACCTATTCCAACTGTGAATTTGTATAAGGCCAGAAAGAAACAACTGAAATGTTTGTATACCAATTCAAGAAGCCTGGGTAATTAAAAAAAAAGGAATTAGAACTCTGTATATTCAATCACATATTACAGGAATTACAAAAAGAGGAGGCTAAATAGGCACCTGGCTGGGGTCGTCTGCCCTCAGTCCTCTTTCCTGCCTGGGGCAGGGGGTTGCACATGATGATCCTTCATGGTCCCTTACAATCTATGAATCTATGAAAACATGGTGGATTGGGAGTGCCTTGAATGCAGCTACTGAAAGCTATAAGATGGTTAGGAAAGACAAATTTTAGGGTAAAGTTGTTGGGGTAGGATTATATACCATTCAAGGAATAAGTAAAGAAATAAGCAGCCAAAACTGAATCTACTTCTGGGAATATTACTTTTGGAAAGGATAAAAAGAGCTCCATAAATGGAACTGAAGGATGTTATAGGCACACCAGGTTCAGACCTGGTTATGAATCGAGAACTCTATAAGATTATGGGAGAAATTAGTAATAGTCAATACTGTGTGATTATGGGAGTCTGAAATTTCCCAGATATAGATTGGACATCATATGCCACTAATGTTACTGTAAGATACAACTTCTTGGACGAGACACCAAAAAGGTTTATCTACTGAGTGGTCACTGAACCAAAGAAAGAAAATGTTATTTTAATTTTAGTTTTAGTAAAAAGAAAGAATCTTAGAGAAGAATTTGATGTGAAAAATAATGTTGAATCAAATGATCATGAGCTGACTGATTTCAGTCCAGATTGCAGGCTGGACAACAACAGATCTTTAATGAGTTTTGGACTTTAGAAGGACTTGAGAAACTAAGGAAATTAAAGAGGTCAAAGGAACTCAGGAACTCAAGGATTTACATGCAGAAAAGACATGGAAATAATTTAAGCCAAAAGTTCAAATACTATTTGGAGCTGGCATCCAAAGCAAGAGGTAAAAATTGACAAGGAAGGGCTACATACCTACTCAGATGAAAAAGCACATTAAACAAAATGTTAATAGAAAGCAGCAAATCTTAAGGAACAGGAAGGATATTGATCAGTAAGAATAGCTATCTTTCAGAGGTGAGAGAGTGCAGAAATAAAATGAGATTATTGAAAAACCTAGTTGAGCTAACATTTGAAAAGAAAATGAAAATGATCAGCAAAAGATTCTTCAGTCACATGAAAAGAGAACTAACAGCCACTATACATTGAAGATGGAGAGGAGATTAAGGACAACATAGGTCTGAATACCAAATACCTACTTCCCCTCAATCTTCAAGAAGGACAAATATTAATAGAAATGAAGCTGTGGAAATGGAATTTATCACACCTGAGACGAAACCAAAATTTAGAAAGTTTACTGTGATAAAATCAATACAGGCAGAGGGAAGGGAATAATCTCTTTTCTAGACTGTTGAAGGAACTGTAACATGCAAGAACAATACCTTTAGCACAGCTATTTCCTGAATCTGTCAATTTGAGGACAGTACCATTTCATAAGAAAATAGTGTTCAAATACAAGGAAAAAGCTAGGTTACCACAGGCTTCAATACTATGCAAGGTTTTAGGAAAGAAAATTCAAAAGAGAGAAAAATCAAGAACATGGAGGTAGACAGAACACAGAATAAAATGCAGCTTGGTTTTATCCAAGGAAGATTGTGCCCAACTAATCTAATAACTCTTCAGAAAAATTCGGGGCAATGCAGTGGACCTTGCCTATCTTTATTTAAGCAAAATATTTGACACTGCACCTCAGAGGCTGTGTCTACATGAGGGGCAGACTGTGCAGTGTTACTACCATGCAGTATCATCGCAGCACATTTTTTTCCTGATGCTGCTCCCCAGTGGCAATGAGCTATGAGCAATGAGACCAGCTACTGCACAGTAGCTAATTATTACTGTGCAGTATTGTCGCCACACGGTTAGTGTCGTGCAACGCTACTGCGCGGTGGCAACAAGCTACTGCACAATAGCTCATTTCTACTGCACAGTAGTGTCTTGTGTAGATGCACCCAGAGACAACTGCTAGTTGAAATAGAGAAGTTATGAAGAAGATAACTTTGTGGAGTGAAGTAATAGGAATGGCCAGTAATGCTGGGTTATAGAATCACTCCTACACTTTAATTGGGTAACTCGGAGTTAGTCATAAGTTGCTCTTTGGTTATCCACTATGTGTAATATAAGTCAACCTTTGGGAACTAATAGCAAGAGTTTTTGCTATAAGGTTCATACATTGGAAGCAAAGGAAGAAGAGAGGGATTTGGGTATATTGTATATTAGTACCAGAACAGGGAATTGGTAATACAGTACTTAGAATATTATGTATTCTAGTCACTTGTTCAAAAAGGTGCAAAGACCAGATGCAAAACCCCCTATTACTAGGATGATTAGTGGAATAGAGAATTTAGCTTATTGGATGAAATGAAAGAGGTTGGCTTATTTAGCTTACCCAAACAAGTCTTGGGGGGGTATTTGGGCTTAGGGAGAAATTTTTGCCCCATCTTGACCTGGCAAGGGCCATTTGGGGGTTTTTGCCTTTCTTTAAAGTATGGGGCACAGTGTACTTTCTATGATCATCTGCCTAAAAAAATCACATTCATGGCAACAATAAAGGCTTCAGTGGCATCCTTGTCTCTCCTGCTCCTGTCCTACGCCTCACTGTAGTTTTTTATATGGGTGCTCAGTTGCTGTAGTGTGTGAGAGAAGTCAAGGGAAATGTTCTTGTGGACACTTTTAGATAAATGGTTACCTACTAATAGAAAGGACTATACTTACTGGCCTGGGAGATCCATAGGCCTAACTGGATGAATAAACACAAAAAAAAAGAAAATGGTAATAAGCAAAAAGCCAACAAGAAATGTCAACAATGTAGCTGAACACAGAGTTAAAAAATATAGAGATAAAGTGAGAATCTACAAAAATCAAGTTGAGTTAATCTTCTACAAAGTATGTTAAAACAAACTGCAAAAGATTCTTTGACCATAAAAAGTAAGGAAAAAAGTTGGGGTACTATGTCATGGTGATGGTCCAGAGATTAAAAATAATGTCAGTATGGCCCAGAAACTAAATCACAGCTTTGCTGTAGTTTTTCATAAGGATAATAATGATGATGATGAAAATTGGAACATTAGGCACGATGGCTAATGAGGAGAGAATTAAAATAGAAATTGCCTCAACAAAGCTTAATGGATTTAAATGTGGAGGACTGGAAAACCTCCATCCCAGCTTTCTAAAAGAATTGATACATGAAGTCACCAATCTAGTTGCCAGTATTTTTAACAAAACTATCAAGTTGGAGGTGAGATCATGACTAGAGAAGAGGAAATGTAGTCTCTTTATTTAAAAAGCAGGGGGTGGGGGGGAAGTGATTTGGGTAACAGTACTGTGATGAGTTATGCACAACCAAGGCACCAGCCCTTGGCACCATTTGTGACAGAGCATAAGAATAGCTGCTGCCACCACTGCTGGCCTGGCCACTACAGCCAGGAACATCTCAGGAACATCTATTTAAGCTAAAAGAAAATGTTTGCACCAGAATAAATAGGGTTAAACTGGCTATACATAAATATAGCCTGGAAATCCAAAAAAAGTTCCAGTCATCAGATCAGTAAGGTTCTGGAACAGCCTTCAAATAACAGGAGTAAAAGCACATATCCTAACATTTTAGAAGAAGCTTGATCAGGTTATGAAGTAGATTATACAGTGTACTGCTTGCAATAGCAGGGAATTGACTTTTTGACTCTTTCTACTCCTCTGTTCCTAATTATTAAAGATATTGTAGAAAATATGATAATTAAAGGAAATGAATATGCCTTTATGTACTTGTCCATTTAATAAGGGCCTTATCTAAATCCCGCTAAAGCCAAAGGGGTCTTTTTAGTGAGTTAACTGATTAAGCCCTGAGTAAGCAACGTTTTTAATAAAAATGGGAGGACTTTCTCAGACTCAGGGCATTCAAATGGTAAACCTCTTATGTTCTGTACTTGGGCTTAAATTTCTATTGTATCGCTGTTATGTCAAAAATTAGCCTGTAGCACTTGCTTACATCTAAATTATCTCTGGAAAGCAGATGTTCAGAATAAAAGTAACCACCGGGGGAAACACTATGTAATCCCCCTGCAAACTCAGACCTAACCCTTCCAGGGAAAAAAGCTGTGTTTATGGCTTCTCAGAACGCAACAGAAGAGTCTGTAGGGGCAAAGGTGGAGACCAGATCAGGCAGCAGCTGTAGACATTGAGTCTTCATTAAGGGAAGGGGCTGCCTCTACACATTAGATCTATTGTGCAATTACCTTGTTAACTGTGCAATAAATTTAGACTGGTTGCACATGCAAATTAACTGTCACACTTTAAGAAGGTCCAACCAGCTATAGTTCTTGCTCAAAAATGTAACTACCTTCATAGCTGGTTTCTATCCAGCTTTAATTTGCAGGTGAAGACAGTCTGCAGCTGGGAGACTACAACTGCTGCAATTGTACAGCCATTATGATCTCACAGGCATGGGGGCACTTTACGTATCCTCATGGTGAAAAGACTGCTGCAGAGTCCTACAGCTGACAGGGCTCTTGGTCCTACCTGCCTGTGGGGCACAGCCTGGAGTCCCATACTTAATGGGGCTCTCACTACTGACTGCATCATACATGCAACCGGGACTGAAAGCCCCGTCAGGCATGGCTGTATGTGGTCAGTCAGGTTAGAAGCCCACTCAGCAAGGGGGGCTTCCAGCTGTGGGAGCCTGCTTCTTGCCAATGCAAAGGGAGCCCAGGCTTGGCCTCACCCTACACAAGCAATAAGGCACAAATAAATCTTATGGGCAATCCCAGAATTGTGCCTCTTGCCATGAATGTGGCATGGTAGCAAAGCTGGACACAGTCATGGGAGAAAGAGGTGGCTGCCCAGGGCCAAAACAGAAAGGGGGCCTGAAAATGGTATTATTTTTATTATTATTATCATTATCTCTGGCGAAGCGGGGGCTGATACTAAAAGTTCACCCCGGGCCACCAGGAGTCGAGGTACAGTGCTGCGTGACAGAAGGTGTGATTATGTGGATCATGCATTAGATTCAATCCTACTTTTACCTGAAAGTGTAGAGGAGGCCATCCCTGTTACTACTCTCTTCTGAAGAAGTTAATACAACTCTTCTTGTTCACATTTCTCTTCTGTAATGATGAAGCCTTTTCAAGGTGATTACTCAGGGTAGTATGGGCTACCGTGGCAAAATGCTAAGCTGTCTTGCTGTGGCTCGGAAACTAACCCATCTGTATGGAGGTACCATTTGGGCTAAAAAAGCAAATGTAGTGAGACGTGATGCTAGCTACATCTCTCCATCTTTTATCACTGGTATAGAAATTAACTTGCCTTACCTACTCTAACTGTACAGGCTATGACTGTTTGGCTTAAATACAGCTCTGACTTTTCACTGGGGGAAGCTGCATACATAAAAACTTAACTACCAGTGTCCCAACTCCAATGAATAGTAGAGGCTAGGTCTTCACTGTATCCTCCATTATCCAAACAGGGTCTGAGGTATATTCATACTTTGAAGAAAGATGCTACAGCCCCATGTTAATTTTCCCCTCTCCTGATGGTCTGGTGGTCCTGAAAAGGCCTGCAGAGAGGTAGCCTCACAAGAGCCTTCTATCCTCCTCTTATGGATTTTACCAGAAAATGACTTGAATCATGATTTAAAGTTGAAGGATATGGAGATGTTACCTGCAGTTCCTCTTGTAATAAAAACAATTACACCAGGATTAAATGTACTACAACCTAGAGTCATAAATATTTGTAATTGGATTTAATGTAGCTTGGAGCCAAAGCACATTAGCCAACTGTCAACAGACAACTTGAACAAGGTGTCTCCATGCACAGTAGCTTCCATGTTGCTACAATGCTTGAAAGCATTCAAAAACAGAGGGAATACTTTTTAGAGAACGGCTATTTGAAGTATGGCATAAAATTGCTAGTTTATATCTACAAACACAATAACCTAAGGCAGCAAAAGCATAAACATTCTTGCATCTAAAAGTAGCAGAGGGAGAATTTTTTTTCTTTTCATATTTGTTATTTTTCTCTATACCTTTTCTTTTGAAAGGAAAACAAGACTAGTGTCAGGAAGTAATGGAGAAGAAGCGGTAGACTCTCAAATCAAGCCACAGCTTAGGATCTTAACCTCTGCCCCCTTCCTCTCGCCCCATGCATGCAGATTCTAAGGTGCACAGCCTATAGAAGTAGTTGTGAATGAATCTTATTTCCTTCCTGCCCCTGAATGGATGTGTATAAAAGGACCTAAGGGCTGAAATTCAGCAAAGCATTAAGGAATGTTCTTATGTCCATTTCTATTCAACCAAGCACATAAGTGCTTAACTTTCAGTGGGTGCTGAAGTCTCATTGGTCAACTAGCAACATTTTCAAGAGAGTCTTATAATAATAATATCTTTGACAAAGAGCTTTTCACTCATAGATATTAAAATGTAACAAGAAAGTCTGTATCATTGCCTTATATTACAGATGTGAAAACTGAAGGACAGAGAGTGAAATGGCCTGTCCCAGACTGCCCAGCAGGGCAGAGGCACAGCTAGGAATAAAACCCAAGTGCTCAAGCCTGTGCCTTGTCCTCTATGTCATGGTATATATGACTTCAGAGACTGAGGACATATCTATACTGTTTTCTTGGCACTCAGAAGACTTAAGAAGACATAAACTCAAGGCTGCTCCAATCACCCTTTTCAACTCATACACAAACCTGAAACTGCAACAGTGGGGCTGCCCTGGGCACAGGCCCCATGTTGTTGAGCACAGAGAGGTCTCAGGAGCAGCTGTATGAGTTTGGCATGAGTAGGTGGGCAGAAGCACTTGAGAACATCCCCCTTCGAGAACTGCAGAAGCAATTCAGACATACACACCTTTGAAAATGTTGTTCGATGCAAATTGAAAAAAGACATAAACTTAAGTCTGTACTTTGCTGAATAAAGAGACAAACATGATCTACTACCTGAGTATCCTCAATTCCAGTATCTTCCTGTATCTTGGAATTTAGGAACCTAACCCTGCACCACTGAAATCTATGAGAGTTGTATCATAGACTACTGTAGGAAGAGAGTTTAGGCCTTTGATCAAGGTTTATGGTAGTTCAGCATAATTTCAGGGAAAAAAAATACTGTTGTTTTCTTTCTTTTAATTAAGCAGAGTCTAAGACAGTTCCACAGACCACTAATTTAGCACGATTCATAGTTTCATAGTTAGTAGGGTCGGAAGGGACCTGAGCAGATCAAGTCCAACCCCCTGCCATGGCAGGAAAGAGTACTGGGGTCAAACAACCCCAGCAAGGTGATTGTCTAGCCTCCTTTTAAAAACCCCCAGGGTAGAAGCCTGCACCACTTCTCTTGGAAGTTGGTCCCAGACCCTAGCTGCCCGACAGTGAAGTAGCGCCTCCTGATGTCTAATCTGAATTTACCCTCTGCCAGCTTGTGACTGTTATTCCTGGTCACTCCTGGTAGTGCACAGGGGAACAGGGACTCCCCAAATGCCTGCTGGTCCCCTCTGACTATTTGTAACAGGCCACTAGATCCCCGCTCAGCCTTCTCTTGTGGAGGCTGAACAGGTTCAGGTCCCATAGCCACTCCTCGTAGGGCCTGCCCTGCTGCCCCCTGATCATGCGAGTGGCCCTCCTCTGGACCCTCTCCATGCTGTCGACATCCCTCTTGAAGTGCGGCGCCCAGAACTGGACGCAGTACTCCAACTGCGGCCTGACCAGTGCCACATAGAAGGGGAGGATCACCTCCCTGGACCTGCTCGAGATGCATCTGTGGATGCATGACAAGGTGCGGTTGGCCTTCCTGACTGCCTCCCCACACTGCCGGCCCATGTTCTTCTTGGCATCAATGATGACTCCAAGATCCTTTTCTGCCTCTGCACTGATGAGAAGGGAGTGCCCCAGCCTGTAAGTATGGTGCCGGTTGTTCCTCCCCAGGTGCATCACTTTGCACTTATCGGTGTTGAATCCCATCTTAGTCTCGTCCACCACCCCTGTAACCTCTCTAGGTCCTATTGTAGCCTATTCCTTCTTTCTAATGTGCCCACATCCCCCTACATCTTAATGTCATCAGCAAATTTGAACAGGGTGCTTTTTACCCTCGTCCAAATCACTGATGAAGATGTTGAACAGTGCGGGCCCAAGGACCGAGCCCTGGGGGACCCCACTGCCCACATCCCTCCAGGTCGAAAAGGGCTTGTCCACCACCACTCTCTGGGTGCAGCCCTCCAGCCAGCTGGTGACCCATTTGACTGTGTGGGTGTCGACACCACAGTCCCCCAGTCTTCCAAAAGTCCAGAAAGACTATGTCCACTGCTACCCCTGCATCCAAAGATTTGGTGACCTGGTCATAGAAGGCCACCAGGTTGATCTGACAGGATCTGCCTCTAATGAACCCGTGTTGGTTTCCTCTAAGCATAATCTCTCCTGCTGGCCGCTTGTGGACATGTGCCAGAATAATTCTCTCAAAAAGCTTACCCAAGATCAAGGTAGTTCCCTGGCTCCTCCTTCCTCCCTTTTTTGAAGATGGGAACCACATTGTCCCTCTTCCAGTCCTCTGGCACCACACCAGAGCACCACGAGTGCTCGTAAAACCATGCCAGGGGTCCCGCAATGACCTCAGCTAATTCCCTCAGCACTCTGCGGTGGAGATCATGTGGACCAGCTGATTTAAATACATCCAGTCCCTCCAGAAGTTCCCCAACTAGATCCTCCCTGACCCATGGCCTAGGTCCACCTCCCCTGGGGCCTGAACGGGGGGAGCTGATCTGGTCCCTGCTCAGGAAAATGGAGCCGAAGAAGTCTTTAAATAAGTTACCTTTGTCATCTGGTGTGACAACCAAATTTCCTAACGTGTCTTGCAGGGGCCCCACATTATCCAGTACCTTCTTTTTGCCCCCTATATATTTAAAAAAGGACTTCTTGTTGTCCTTGATTCGGGAAGCTAGACCCAGTTCCATCTCCACCTTGGCCTTGCTGACTGCCCCCCTGCATCCCCGAGCAACCGCAGTATAGTCCTCCCTGGTGGTGGCCCCTCCCTTCTTTTGGGTGTACACCTCCCTTTTAGCTAGAATACATTCCCGGATGCTTTTGGTGAGCTATAGGGGCTTTTGTGCACTCCTGCTCCCTTTGATCCATGTTAGGATAATCTCCCTTTGGGCTTGGAGGATCGTCTCCTTAAGGAGCAACCACTCTTCTTGGACACCCGGCTCCCCTCCCCTCCAGGACCTCAGCGCTTCCCCAACTGTTCTCCTTAGCTCATTGAAGTCTGCCCTCCTGAAATCTAGGGCTGCTGCCTTGCTGCAGGCCTTTGCCACCTTGCACTCGATGGTGAATTCCAGCAGGCGATGATCACTGTTGCCCAGGTGGTCAAGCACCCACAGCCCCCTCTCCAGGTTATCACCCATGGCCAGCACCAGGTCCAACAAGGCGTCTCCCCTGGTGGGGCTGTGCACCTCCTGGGTTAGATCAAGGTCCTGCATTCTGGCTAGGACCCTACGTGAGCAGTCAGACCTGGCTGACTGCTCTTCCCAGCAGATGTCTGGAAAGTTCAGGTCACCCATGATGACCATGTCCTTTGACCTAACTACCTCCATGAGCTGACTTAAGAATTCCTGGTCTAGCTCTTCTCCTTGGTCGGATGGTCTGTAGTAGACACCCACTCTTAAGTCTCTTTCCCCTCGACTGTCTTGTATTCTAACCCAGAGCACTTCCGTGTGCCCCTCCTCTGACTCTGTGCTACCTGGTGAGGATGTGTATCCTCCTTAATGTAGAGCGCCACACCCCCGCCTTTCTTCCCTGTCTTGTTCCTTCTGTACAGCCTATAGCCCTTGATATTCACTGCCCAGTCATGCGTTGGGTCCCACCACATTTCAGTGATCCCCGCTATGTCTGGGTTGGTGTCAGCTAGCAGGAGGGTGAGTTCCTCCTGCTTGTTCCCCATACTACGAGCATTTGTGTAGAGGCATTTGAGGCCTCCTGTGGATGTGTGCACTGGCCCCCAAATCAAAGCATTGCCCTGGCCCCTGTTGCTTACCTGTGTATATGTTCCATTCATCGGTCTAGGCTGGGCTGTACTTGTGAGTGCTGCTTGGTTTAGTGGTCCAAGGCTTCCTCCTCCTTCATCTTCCCCTTCCCCCAATAAGCCTAGTTTAAAGCCCGCCGGAGGAGATCCACCAACCTAGAAGAGAACACACGCTTACCTTTAGGGGAAAGGTGGAGCCCATCCCACCTGAGCATGTCACTCGTTGTGATGTGCGGGTCGTTGTCAAGGAAGCCAAAGCCCACCTCAAGACACCATTCCCAAAGCTGCCAGTTGGTCTCTATGATGCACGTCTCATGCCGTCTACCACATCTGCTCACTGGTAGAACAGAATACCACCTGTGCACCTATCTCCTTCAGCACACCCCCCAGAGCATGGTAGTCCGCCATCAGGTGATCAGGGCTTCTCCTGGCTGCATCATTAGTACTCACATGGGTTAGGACCATGGGGTAGTAATTGGTGGGCTATATATACAATGATATAGTATTGTGTGCAGGTATTCACTGCCTTCTGTAGATCCATTGTTTTACTGTCACATTACCTGCTTTAATCTGATATCTTCTGCCCTCTAACGGAAACTCTGCTTTTTTAATTGAGCAGTTTAAGAAGCCAACCTTTTTCACTACAGAAGGTTAAATACACCTTAATTCATATATTTTAAGGCAAATGTGGAGCATAACATACTACTCCCCATCCCCATATCTTCATTATCCTTTAACTCTATACCTGTCTTCCTTCACCATATTACAAAATCTAAATACGCTTAGCTACTTATGATTTGTATGGAACATCTTCTGTGGAGGCAGGTGTTTCTTCATCAATTGAACTATGGAAGAGAAGTTCTAAATCAACACTGCACAGATAATTTCAAAAGTTACTAAACATATTCTAAAGGAAAATATCCGAAGGTTTTTATTAAAGTCTTATACTACAATCATTTTCTTTATTTCTTTCCTTTGAAAAATTTTGCTTTGTCACATACTGTAATAACAGAATTATCTGTAAATAATGATTCCCCCACCTGGTTAATGAGGGAATACAAATAGAAAGTAGGGGTGTGTGAAGCAGGCTGTATTGGACTTGAATTTGGCCCAATTCAGGGGATAGTGATTTGATTCACTGATTCAGATCACTGTCCCAATTCAATTCAGCCCAATCCAAATCTGATGATTCAATTCTGCTTTGGAGAATCAGCGATTCTTCCATAGATACAGCTTTATACATTTCTCAGCGTTCATAAGCTGCCTAGTACCTTGAGGTATGCAGAAAAAACATATAAAAATGTGTCTATGTCCAAATTATTGAATCTCTCAGAATTGAATTGTAGGCTTCCGATTTAATTTGGAGAGATAAATGGATCTCCTGGTTCAATTTGGATTTGGAGATTCAACCACTGAAGTGGGCTGAATCTCCTCCAGACTGAATCAGCAACTGAAGCTTCGCACAGCCCTAATAGAAAGCATTTTGAGCCAAAGCTGTAGTGTGTCGATTAACCACTTTCAGAATGTCATCACTGCTTGAGTGTAGGTTGTAGCCCTGGTGGTCTAAGAACATAGGCAGACAAGGTTCTTTGGGTTTCAAGGTTTTTTGTATCCAGGCAGCTGATGAAGTGAAGTTCATAGGCTCATCTGTGAAAAGTGTTTTAAGGATCCTTTTGAGGATTAGAACTGAGAAATTGGAGAGAGAGTGGTTTTCTTGTGAGAAATGTGCCCCCACAGGTAGTTGGGTATTCTTGTCCTTAATAGATTTCTGGTGTGCATTCATTCTGGTGCACAGTTGTTGTTTGGTCTCTCCTACATATTTTCCATCAGGGCATTTGGTGCGCTGGATGTGATATATTACATTTCTGGAGGTGCAGCTGGACTGAAAACCTGCAATCTCTGATTGAGTTCCATCAGAAATTCAACAATCATCATCCCTCCATCTGACTGTCTCTTGAATACTCCAGTACCAACATCCCCTTTTTGGACACAATGATCAAAAAATCATGGACTTAATATAGACATTGGAGTTATGACACATTATAACCTGCCTGACATCTGACTCCCCAGGTACCTCTCTACTATTTACCTGCTACATTCATTCCCCTTCTCCTCCCCCCTCCCCCCCAGCCTGTCTCTCACCCACTGAATCCTCAAGTTAAATCTTCAGTAACTGCATTTCTTGCATGCAGACCAGCCTCTGGCTTCTTTACTATTCATTCCATCCAGGAAGAGCACAGACCATCTGCAGATGCTTTCTCAACCTGATGAAAGGTTTTTAAACCCCAAAGCTTGCTAAGAATTTTTTTTCTAACTATTTAAATTGGTCTAATAAAAGATAATTGATTCACCCAAAGGACCATCACTGCTTGAAAAGTCTATAAAGTTTATCAGTGGTGCATAAATACTGTACCCATTAAATTATCTGTTGTGGTTTACCTCAGTTCCACTACAGAATTGTTCCATAAATATATAAGAGTTCAATGGTCTCAATTTAGAAAAGGGACAGGTCAATTCAGACATTTTAAAGGACATCAGGGAAAAAAGTATTAAAATCAAAAAGTAATTTGAAAAATACTTAACCAAAACTTTTCTATCAAATTCTCTTTCAAAAATATTTCTTGGTGAGAACGTCCTTGATCAGAACCATTAGATCAGAAGGAAGGCCAGTCTAATAGTTCAGGATTCACTCTGATAATCTGGGAGCACTTATTCAATTCTCCTCTCCGCTAAGACTTTTTGTGTTTCTTGAGCAGCTCACTTCAGGTTCTCTGTATCACAGTTTCCCATGTGAAAATGAAAAAAGTAATACTTTCCTATCCCCCAGGGATATTGTGAAAATAAATGCATTAGAGAAGATATTTGGGTGGTCAGCCAATACTAGGAAGGCTCCAGGTAAGAACTTAAACAAAACAAATAGGTATACAAAAAGTGCTGATAAAAGTGATGGCATTATTACCGTGCTACCTAATCCAGATGAGTACAATGATATCACCCTTCTTGGCTACACGTTGGAGAAACCTTTTTTATTTTTATTTTTTTAATGGAAGTTAGTTTGGTGATTGAGAGATGTCTTGTCACTCTGCAAATGAAAGGTTAAAATTATTGTCTTTATAACTACTTTGATATTCAGAGAATTCCTAGAAACCTGTGATAGATAACGGTTGTGGAGCAATCTTTGAGCACTGTGTTGTATCTATGATTTACAAATGTCACTATTGGAACTTATTGCAAGTCATTTGTCTAGTGTCCAGAATGGTGACATGGCAGTCACAGAACGTCACAAAACAAATGAGGTACACTGCTAACCCTATAAAATATTGTGGAACACATTTAGAAACTACTTTCTGTCCTTGCAGGGGCAGGGCATTGACAATGCCCTCATCTCCCTGCTTTACATCTGACAAGTTAAGGTGTTTTTGATGTTTCAGGCATTATGCCTGGTAGTCATGCAAGAGGGTGGTTCACAAAGATTTTAAGAGGAAGCTAAGCTGGTGATTCTCAGCCTTTTTACAGTCCAGGCACCCTTCCACAACGTTTTTTGGATCTGGTGGTTGTCCAGTTGAAAACAATTGTTGTGCTGCCTCATCTTACCTCAGTGGTTCTCAACAGGGTAACCCAGGTGCAGGTAAAAGTGCCCAACATGCTTCAGCCCATGCACTCATGCATGCCTGCCTGGATTAAGGTATTCGGATAAGCCTATAGCAAAGTGGGCACTGCACTTCATGTCGTAGCCATTCCTGGCACCTCCTGGAAACAGAGGTATACAAGACACTTCCATGCAAGGTGGCATGGCAGCTTGAAGATAGATCTTCTGCCCACATTGCTGCTAAGTAGAAATGTCCCTCCATTTATAGAAGGCAAGTGTGGGACCAGATTGAAAGGGGCTCTTGCAAGACCAAGTGTTCTTGCCTCTCTTGGGTTATTAGATGAAATGGAAACAGGATCTGTTTCTGTTGCAGCCACTTCCTGGTTAAGCTCCAATGTTCTTCCTGGAAACCAATATGCATGGGAAAATTTTACCTGGCTGTGGCACTACAGCAGCAGCATCTATCTTCAGGCACTACCATGGGCAGGTGAAGCTTCCCCACATGTCTCCATTTCCAGGAGGCACATCAGAACCAAGCCAGAAAGAAGCTGTGGCAGGAAGGGACAGGTTGCTTCTGCCCTCATGACATTATTCAGGCAGAAGCACCTTTTTCTGCCACAACCACTTCCCAGTTCAGATGTGCCTCTTGGAAACTAAAACACATGGCAAAAGTCCAGCAGCGCAGCACCCCAACAGGTTCTTGTGGGACTCCAGCATGTTGCCCAGTTGAGAACCACTGGGCTGGACAAACACTTATCTAGGCTGGTATAATCAGGCCTTGAACAAGGGATTGGGCTAAATCAGCTCCTGAGGTCCCTTCTGCCCTACTTTTCTATGATTCTATTTTCATTCATCATCCAGGATACTCATTTTCTCTGTTTAAAAATCACAAATTCTCTGGGAAAAATGCAAATTCTCTGATACAAAACCCAAAATCCTCAATTAAAATGAAACCCCACTATATAAGGGAAACAGAAAACCTAGATCCCTGTTCATCATATATGGAAATGTATTATAAGCTCTTCTTTGAATCTACTTCAGTTGAATATTTATATAGGATTGTGTTCTACAGTCATCTAATCTTCCTCAAATTCTTTCCAGAGTTTAATGCCATAAAGCAACATTAATCTTCTGTTCCTATATTATCCTCCTTGTGCATTTCAAATAAATTAGTCTCATCATTGTGCATTTTGATCTTTTACCAAATATTCCTCTTAGTGTAGTATTTGGTCATCAAATAGTAAACCTCTGCCTTATGGACACAGCTATATTGCTCAAAGCAAGAAGAAACAGGTACACATTAGAAAAAATCTATTCAAGGAAAATAGGGCCTGAATTTACAGGAATTAAGGGTTTAATTCCTATGAAAGATCTGGGCCTGCAAGTCCCAAGCTGCTGTACCCCAGTTGCTACTGGATATAAATTTATGTAACTGGTACAAACTGAAACCAATTTGGTAGGTTTTGTCCACTTCTGACTGTGCTAAATAGCAGATTTATAGGCAGATTTACCTCAGCTAAAGATGATCCCTTGTAAATAGCTTTGATTGGACTAATCATTCTTGATCTAGTAATGGAGGTTTCCTTCATCCTGAATTATGCTGCAAGTCAAATGAGAGGCAGAATCCAAAAAGGCATCAAATGGTATTTAGTTAGGGTTTTGAAACATATATCCAAAATTAGATGCCGTTGCAGCTGACAAGCCTGTTGGATGCTTAAATTCTTCTGCCACCTACATTTGGGTGCACATATTTAGACTTCTGTACATGCATGAAAGTGCTCCTGTCTGAGCAGTAAGGCTCCTACATTACATCTAAATCCATGTGATCCAGAAACAGTGCAGAGTAGCATTTAATTTCCACGTAAGTAATTCAGCAATTCAGATTCACAGTGAGACTCTGGAGAATGTTGTATATTTTCTGTACCTCAGAAGCCATTTCTCATAGCAGAATGACACCAATGAAGAAATCCAACATTGCCTTAAATATGCAAGTGCAGCCTTCAGCCTCCAGAGGAAATGGCTGTTAAAAGATTGTGACATCCCAAACTAAACTAGATCCAAAACTAAACTCATCATTTACAAAGCAGTCATGATCCCCACCTTAAAGTACAGAACTGAGACATGGACAATGTACAGGAGACATTTCAAGTTGCTGGAGAAGTAGCATCAATGCTGCCTGCGGATGATCCTTCAAATCAACTGGGAAGATATATACTCCAACATTAGAGTCCTTTCACAAGCAAACACCACAAGCATTGAGATGATAATTATCTGACATCAACTTCACTGGGTTGGCCACATCATCTGTATGTCTGACTCCAGATTCCCAAAACAAGTTTTATTCTCCCCCTTAGTCAAGGCATACGCTCAAGAAGAGGACAGAGAAAGCACCTCAAGGATGTCCCCAACGCTAACTTGAAAGAATGCAGCATCAACATGACCTCATGAAAGACTATCACCCAGGACTGCCCCAAAATAGAGGAAGAGTCTTCTGCAAGGATCTCATTACTCTGAAACCTTATAATGACAGCTAGAGACGGAAAAGCAGGAGTAGCAGAAACAGTGTGTCACAGACCGAATCATGAATCCAGAACCACTCACCCCACACAGAAACAGGTGCCTGAGATACAGAGCCTGTTGATCCCAGGTTAGCTTCATCAGCCATCTCCAGACCCACAGATAAAGCCAATCATGGAAGACAATTAACCTTGACTGCAAGAGATTACTGCTGCTGCTGCTGAAATTCTATATAAGTCGGTTTCCAGAGGGGCCTACGCAGGTAGTTATACTTTGACTGCATTTGAAGCACACCAACAGCACAGAGTTCATCATAAACCACGGTCACTTTAATTTAAAGACACAACTAAAAGAGAAACCACTCATTGTACAGTGGCTTTGTAATTAAGCAGGAAAATCTGGGTTTAATTCTCTCTTCAGCTTGATGAGATTCAAACTCACATCTTCTCATTGTTAGAAAAATATTCTGAATTTCAACCTATAGTCTAGAGGTGAGCTCCTTTCATCACTCCTCTTAAGGCTGATCCACTAGGCACTTAAGAATTATAAATCATGAGTCATGGGCCAGAACAAGAATAAGCAAGAAGGAGCTATAGCCTACTGGCTAAGGCACTCAGATGAAGACAGCAGGGCTGATGGGTTGACCTGTTCTCTGGATTATTTCTGCTCTTATTGCATGATTGTCTCATGTAAAATTAATTAGCAGTCCAAAGAACAGGGACCAGAACCTGGATTTTCCCTTCCCAGTTGGCTGTCCAAACTGCTAGGTGATAGAAATCAGGCTTTCTCTTTTTCCTTCTCACCCTGTGACTCTTATAATCTTAGCTGCTGCAGTAGCCCAATAAGGATGAAAGATGCCTCCAACTCAGGCTGTTCTGTAGACCACAACCACATAGCACTTCTAGGTATTCTGCTCTTGCCTAATTAGGACCCCTTTCACCTCCCAGGAAAATATTCTAATCACCAGGCAAGTTAATCCATGAGAAAAAAAAGATATAGGAACCTACTGAAGTTCTGATACTAGGAAGAAAAGAAATATTTTAAACGAAAAAGAGTGAGCCATGCTCAGTTCCTTCAAAGAATAGTTGTGGAGACCAAATATATTCTGTAGAGTACTCTATGGCCCACACTACCAAAGAAAATGGACAGTGAATGCAAATTGCATCATGCCAAACCTCCTGTGTACAATGTCAAGTCATTATGTACCAAAGCTATTCTCTAGTCCCATTTTCCTCCCCAAGGTATCCTTTGCCTTGGTTCTTCAGGTCACCTTTTTAATATCAACTTTTCCCCCATGTGCAGTGTTTGGCATCTCTCCCAACATCAAAAATAATTTTAAATTGAATTACAATTTGTAGCTGGTGGCAAACAAAAAGGTGCAGCTCAGTTAAAAAATTTAAAAAAAGAAAACCTCACTATTCCTTGTCAAGTTGTAGCAGTAAATGAAACACTTTTTGAAGTGAAGTTTCCTTTAAATTAAAGAACAAGCCCTGAATTCCCTGTCCGAATACAGGGTATTAACATAATTTGCAGACTGGGAGCAACAGGGGACCATATTAATAAAGCTTATTTCTAAAGTTGAACTATAGCCTCTGCATTATTATTTTTAATTTTAAAACCTATGCAATTTCCTGGTTATGATTACTTTTTTGTTAAGGTGCTCAGAGTCCTCCAGGCACTGGGTGCTGAGAAACATAGTCATAATTAATTTTAAGGGCCAAATCCTGCCCCTGACTCATGTTGAGAAGCACATTATTGCATGAATAGTCTAACCAAATTCAAGAGAGGTATTTGCAGAGTTAGGAAGCCAGAATCTGGTCTCAAGCCTTTTTTCTACAGTAAAGGTGAGATCTCAATGATTATCTCAGCTCCAAAAACCTCCCTTTCCCTTGATTGAGCTTTTTAAGAAGAGATTTATTGGTATATCACTTTCCCATCCTGAATTATGCTGCAAGTCAAATGAGAGGCAGAATCCAAAAAGGCATCAAATGGTATTTAGTTAGGGTTTTGAAACATATATCCAAAATTAGATGCTGTCGCAGCTGACAAGCCTGTTGGATGCTTAAATTCTTCTGCCACCTATATTTGGGTGCACATACTTAGACTTCTGTGCATGCATGAAAGTGCTCCTGCCTGAGCAGTAAGGCTCCTAGATTACATCTAAATCCATGTGATCCAGAAACAGTGCAGAGTAGCATTTAATTTCCACATAAGTAATTCAGCAATTCAGATTCACAGTGAGGCACTAAAGAATATTGTGTTTTGTGCATTCAGTGCACTGAAAAGCACTTTACCAGGAAGTCACAAAAGTCCCTTATTTTCATAGTAGTAATCAAGAATAAAATTTCTAAAGAGGTGTAAGTTAAATCACGATCTCAGTTACAATTTTATAAATCGAAAGTAACTCAGTTTTATTATAATTACATCAATGTTCTTGGAGGCAGGATTAGTGCATATTCTTCATGTGAAGACATTGTATCTGGGGAGAAAGAAGAAGGGTGGTGAAGTGGTTATTGGATTATGTGATCTGAGGTTTAATTCCCTTGCATGAGCCACTCAATTAGCCTCCACTGTGACAGTTTCCCACCTGTAGAATCAATGTGTTCGTACCTGTGTACCTCTCAAGATTGTATGAAATAAATACATTAATTAGATGATATGGAAATGGGGTCTACAAAAATGCAAGCTGTCTCAACATACTGGATTTTCTTTTATACCACTGGCCCCTAAATAAGAAACCTGCCCTTTTTCTGGAAGGTAGATTGGAAAAGTCTTTTTTTCTACAAGGCATGGCTAACTGTGTGACATAGAGTAAGTTCTCCTGGAAATATAGTGTCTAGGAAATGTGGCATCCCAGGAGACTGTCTGGGTGAGGCAGCAGGAACTTTCTGCTGTGGCAAGACAGCAATAAACTAGGCCCCAGACCCTCGCAAGTAGCAAGACTGTTACTTCTTTATTATAAATAGGCTTTTATATAAATTCCACTAAATAATAAAGTGTTATTTCCACACAAGACTCATCAAGGTACCATAGATTGCATGCAGTAGTTCACTTGCCCTGAGTCAGCTCCACTGCTGTTTCAAGCACAAACTGTAGTGTTTAGCCAATAGCTATTCCATATTCCTCAGTGGCTGTGAGAAAGTTACCATTGGACTCCATAAACAGGGAACACTAGGCAATATTTATGCTTGCTGGGCCAGAGATAGGCAACAGTCATGTTGCAAGCGGTTAGAACAGCATCTCCATGCTTCTGTTCCAGCAAGGAAACATTCAGCCTCCCTGATGAAAGACATGCACCCTGATTTTGGAGGGGGGATTTTAGGAGGAAAGGTGGTTACAGTGTGTAATGTGGGTATATAAGGTAAATGTGGGTATATATGTTTCAGGTAGTCCATATGTGGTGTTGAATATTATCTTGAATCTCCCGAGAGCTATGGCATTTCAGCAGTTCCTTCAGTGATTAACTCCTCTGCTCTCATCTGCATCATCCCACAGTTATGTAACGAACAATTGTGTAGTTAGCAAGTAAAATCCTGTGCTTGACTGGACTGATGCCTACATAATGAGGTAAATGGATACATTTACCTCATTTACCTACTAATTTCTTGTTGTCAAGAACATGAATCTTAGAAAGTTTTCTTTTTGAACAGGGAAAATGTTCCTCTCCTAAGCAAAGGAATACTTATGACTTTATGGATGAATTTCATATCTGTGCAAGGAGCATGGGCACCACTTAAATCCTCATTCAGATCCAATTTGAGGGGAAAAAATAATACTCAGATGACAGGCCAGCTTAATGCTAGATCCTGATCACAAGGATGAAATTATCACTGTCAGTAGTTAAACATTTCCTTTTTCTTTCTGAAAGATTTTCATTGAGGAATATACTTTTGAAGTTCATCTTTGGGACACGGGTGTATAAATTTCTCTGCCTATAGGGTTTGGCTGGATAAAGCCCTCAGCTTCAAATCTTTTTCAGTCGCATCATTTTGAGACTAATAAGCACAAGTTCTGCTGCTGAAAAGTTGGTTTTGTTGTGTTTTCAAAATCTGATATGCCTTGGCATACCTAAGAAACCAACCCTTCCACATGAAATAAAAACAGTCTATTTCAGTTTAATCAAAGTGCAAAAAGGTGAAAGCACTTCACAGCATTCTGTCAAAATTTCATTTAGGTTTGACTAAATCTAGCTTTTCCTTCTCATCAAATCTCTGGCGCATAAGAACTTTCCTTGATCAGCATTGCTGTATTGCTATTTATTACCCAAGTCACATTGATCTATATTGT
This sequence comes from Crocodylus siamensis, assembly GCF_052110815.1. Taxonomy (NCBI): domain Eukaryota; kingdom Metazoa; phylum Chordata; order Crocodylia; family Crocodylidae; genus Crocodylus; species Crocodylus siamensis. The sequence continues at coordinate 17,309,780 of NC_143395.1, forward strand.
ATTGAGATGCCCTTGACACAGTAAAAGAGTCATTTTTTTCACTTGAAAAATGCTGCTATACCTGTAAATTATCTGCCATCTATCCAGGCTTTTACAACTCACTTTTATGGGGTTAGAGAATGAGAATAAGACATCTATTATCTAATACACGCTTTTAGCATAACTGTGACTTAGTGTCTATTTACAGTCAAAAGATATAAACAACAACATATTCCCCAGCATTAAAACAAGAGCCGACTAGCTATTGATAGCCTAATAGAGTTTCTGGACCTTACCTAAAAGAAAGGTCATTGTTTGGAATATGGCATATATCATTTTGCTCAGGTTTAATTTGATATTTGAGCCAAACAATAAGCAGTCACAGTGGTGGTTCTCACTGCCCTTCTGATCAGGTCTTCTGAAACAGCTTTCTACAATGTGAGTTATAGTCTGCACATGGCCACCTCTGCAATTGAAATTCTCCAAAAAAAGGGTCCATCCTTGTCTGCTGGTTGTGGCACTTGCCTTGAGAAGATCAAAAACTATTCATTCAGGGGGCTCAGTCTATACATGCACAGTGATTACAATATAAGTCAAAACTGGGTTGCCAAGTGGTAGGCGTTTCACAAAAAAAAGTCAGGGTCACCATGTTGTAGGGCCCTTTCTCTGCCAGCAAGATGCTAATGAGAAAACAGGGGACATTGCGATTCAAGTAGGCTAGCAGAAAAGATCTGGGCACAGCTGGGAGTCAGATGAACTTGCAATCGTTGCTACTGCATTTGGATATTACCCTGCTAATATGAAAAGAATGGAAGAGCATAAAGAGCTTTCTCTTTTTCTCTTTTGTGGAAAGGTTAAGAAATAGGAGTGCTACACAGTTATTACTGCTAGTCACCTAGATGTCCCCATGGTAGCAATGGCCCCAACGTTCTTCCCTTCTTCTCTCTACCAGCTTTCTTCTAAACTAGCAGTTTCTATTCAAGCAGCTATGTTTCTTCTCAGCTGGATGTTAGTGATGGATTTGGAGATTTTACTTGGGTTATTTGTAATGTGGCTCTTGGTATAAAAGGCCATTCTGACCAAAGATCTATGATCTATATCTGCTAACTTTGAAAGGACAAAACATAAGGCTTAAGTACTAGTATTATAGAATTCATACTAATTATATATATATATATATATATATATATATATATATATAGTAGGATGACAACTTGAAGGCATTTGAAACTAGTATTAATTCATATAAGCAGACAATGATCTGGTCTGAAGAGATTAGAGTAAAGAGTCTGAGTAGAGATGGCCTAATTCAAACTATAGTGTTGAACACACTCAGACTGGCATGGAAAGGGAGAGTTATTTTGGATTATAAACCCATATCAGGATACAAATCCAAATGTATCTCCCATTCCTATGAAGGGGTAAACTGAAATCCTGGTTGCAAACGGTCGCACTATTTGAACAGCTCATAATATGGACCAGACTGTAAAGAAAGTACTCAACAGAAGTCCATGTTCTGATCCACGGACCCCTTAGGGAAAGAGTGGGAGAATAAGTGTATGAGTGGGAGAGATGTAGATGGACTGGGGGCACATGTTGTCTCTACTGCAGAAGCAATGTGAAAACCTTCCACTTAACCTGTCATTCTCCTACGATAAATAAAAAACATAAAAGAACACAGGTTAAGTGGGCATGCCCCAGAAGCATATGTACAGGGTAAGTGGTTTTCAAGCACTGAAATAACAGGAGTACAGCATACAGAACTGGAAGCTTAATTACACATTGCAGAGCACTTACACTCATCATCCTGCCTGCAAGCAGATGGGGGTGAGGGCGGGGTTACATTTCATTTTTCTAGATCACAATGGAATATGTATAGCAAATTTCATAGAGCTTTCAAGCATTAAACTCAGCAACTAGCACAGGTGTACTCTTACTGGTGCATTAACTTGTTTGCCCTCACTTTCTGTCATAATCATACTGAGCCCAATATAAAACACATTTTCCTGTTCAGAATTTTTCCCCTTCCAATGTGTTTTCACAAAGGCAAATTCTCTCCAGTAGTTAGATTTCTGTTTGTTCCTATTTAAAAGAGCTTCTAGTTATTCATAACTCAGAATGCCCATGCATTTTGTTTCTGTGAAGTTTTAACAATTTGGAAAGTAGTTACATGATTGAATGATAGATGGATGTGTAGGTGTTTTCATATAGTTGGAAAGCTATTACATTCCAGGTGTAATGTAAGCCCATATATGTATGGTGATGATAGATCTATATGGTGGGTTATAGATATGAAATCAATTTTTATCAAGTTGCTTTTAGATTTTTTCAAGTAATTTTCTTTTTATGTACAGGGGATGACTCCTGCAGAACAAGTCTGGAGTGAGTAGGTTACCAAAAAAAAGTTAAGGGAATGGAGAATAGACCTTGTCCCTACAGCAACCAAAAAAGGAGAAGCAATAGCTTCTTTAAAGGCTCTGTAACAAGGTGATTTGTCCCTTTAAGGAGGAAGTCAGCCCTGTTAAGGAGGCCCAGCAGTAAATTATTTGGGTAATAAGGAAGTATCCTACTGAGAACTTTATAAGTGCCAGAAAAAAAGTGAGAGAAGAAAGCAAAGTGTAAAGGGAAAAGCTCTCCGGAAGGAGAAGGCAGGCTGCTGTGTACGAGTCAAAGTCTCTTCTCCTGTTGTCTGGGGAAGGACAGAGGGATTTTGTTTTCTTCATCTGTTTACTCAAGGACTGACTATTGATTTGGAGAACTGGCTGAGGAGGTCCTAAGGCAACAAATTCTCCAGCAAGACCAGCAAGCCAAGTGACCCACATACAGTTCCCCTTATGAAGCTATGGAGGTGCCAGTTCACTTGACGAGAAGATCTGGGTAGCTTTAGCTAAGACAAGCTCTGCAGCATAGGTGTTGCAGGGGACTTAATCCCAGACTGTTGTTCCACTGAGCCACGTCATGTCCCCATGTGTGCCATTCATGCATATGCCAAGGTCTCCCAGTGAAGGGTGGCCTTTGGGGGCTAAATGTGGACAAACAAGCCACTCACCTTAGAAGAGTTTCCCTGAAGAGAGCCTTGGTGAGAATATTTCCATCCCGTGGATTTCACTGCAGCAGCAAATGATCCTGAATTGGGTTTAATATTAAAAAAAAACAAAACCACAACCTAAATAACAGTCCTAACCCACGTGACAGTGAGTGGCTCTAAAAATGAGAGAGCATGCTGCTGAGAACAGCTAGTTGTAGAAACCATATAATCTGATAAAATATTCTTGGCACAGAAATTATTTAAGACTTTTAAGTGTCACCTTCAGTTTTAGTCATAACTATTAATAAACTGAATGTGGATTTCTGATGCATTAGCAAACCACAGCTAGGTTCACTGTCCTTTACTGTGAATGAAAGCTCTAGCCTTGACTCCCATCTTTTGTGCTCAGCACAGGAATAGCGGGCAGTAAAAGTGCATTCAAATCACCTTTGTGCTTCTAGTTTTTGTTTTTCTATGCTAGTTTAGTTGGCTACTCTGACTAAAGTTCATAGATTCATAGACATCAGGGTTGGAAGAGACCTCGGAAGATCATTGAGTCCAGCCACCTGCCCCAGGGGCAGGAAGACAGCAGGGATCATAGGATCCCAGCAACATAAGCATCCAAATGTCTTTTCAAGTCGTTCAAAGTAGGTGCTTGAACCGCCTCCGGTGGCAGCCTATTCCAAACCTTGGGGGCTCGGACAGTAAAGAAGTTCTTCCTTATGTCCAGCCTGAAACGGTCAGAGAGGAGTTTGTGACCATTTGACCATGTCATCCTTTGGGGCACTCTGGTGAACAGACGTTCCCCCAGATCCTGGTGAGCACCCCTGATAAAGTGATACGTGGCCACCAAATTGCTCCCGAGCCTGTGCTTTTCCAGGCTGAAGAGTCCCATAGCTCTCAGCTTCTCATCATAAGATCTGTTTCCTGACCTTCGATCATGAGCGTGGCTCTCCTTTGCACTCTACCAAGCTTCTCCACATCTTTTTTGAATGGTGGAGCCCAAAACTGGACGCAGTACTCCAGCTGTGGCCTAACCAAGGCCGAATACAAAGGGAGAACGATGTCTTGGGATTTGCTTAAGAAGCATCTATGGATGCAAGCCAGCGTTTTACTCACTTTACTAGCTGCAGCATCACACTGAAGGCTCATGTTCATCTTGTGGTTAATCATGACCCCCAAGTCCCTTTCATCCATAGTGCTAGCCAGTAGTGTAGCACTGGCGAGCCTATAAGGATGCTGCAGGTTTTTCCTCCCAAGGTGGAGCACCTTGCATTTTTCGGTGTTAAGCACCATCAGGTTCTCGTCTGCCCATTTACTGAGCTTGTCCAGGTCAGCCTGGATCACCCTCCTGTCCGCAGGTGTGGATGCTTTACCCCAGAGTTTGGTATCATCGGTGAACTTGGCCAGTCTGCTTCTGACACCAATGTCCACATCATTACTGAAGATGTTAAATAACATAGGCCCAAGGGCAGAATCTTGAGGGACCCCACTGGTCACAGCACACCATGACAACTGACTTCCATCAACCACCACCCTCTGGGTCCGACCACAGAGCCATTTCCCCAGCCAGCAGACTGTGGTGAAGCCAAGGCCGCAGTTAGCCAGTTTTGCTAAGAGGTGATCATGGGATACCAGATCGAAGTCTTTGTTAAAGTCAAGATATATGACATCAATCTCTTCTCCCTTGTCCAGGTGATAGGTCACCTGTTTGTAAAAGGAAATAAGATTGGTCAAGCAAGACCTACTGTCCGCGGGCCCGCCCGCAATGGCACGAGTTTGGGCGCCCGCGGATTGCTGTGGGGCTTGCCCTCCTGATCCAGGGTGGCTCCCGCTCCTGGCATGCTCTCGCCAAGTCCGCCTGCCACGATTTTGCTGTTGTTAGGTCCAGTGAATTCCCTGGCGCACGCACATCCAAAAGCGGTACCTCCTGTCCAGTCCGGTCCGGGGTCCTTGAGGGCTCCTGCCTCCCCTACACCCTCGCCCAGGCCTCCGTAATGAGTCGAAAGGGGGGCCCCCCTCTCCTCAGCTGAGGTGGGGTAGTCCCTTGAAAGAAAATTGTCCTGTTAGCGACACGCGAGCCACTTCGCCAGCTCCCCGCCGGGGCTGGCTCAGGTTTCTTGGTGAGTCCCGTCCGCCTCCTGCCGGAGGCCTGTGTTCCCTGATTGGGGTTCCCTCTGGGCGGCAAGAGCATGCTGCTCCTGCCTGGGCTCTGTTTTCTGCCCAGTACCACATGGGCCGGCCCGTCTCCACCGCTTCCGGCTACGGGCCGCGCAGCTTGGGGCTGGGATGGGGAGCTCCCCCACCCCGGCCTTCACAATAAGGTCAATGGCCCACAGGGTCCTCCGTCCCTCGTGTCCTGCCCCTACGGGGCCCTACCCGGCTCCAGAAGACCCTATCCAGGTGCCGATCTGCCGTCCTCCCTCGTGCCGCTTCCCCGCCAGGAAGCTCCTCCTCCTCCTCCGGCTCTTCCAGTTCCCCAAAGCTCTGTGCCGGTGCTGCTTTTGAGCCGCCCGGCTCCTTGCCGCACCTGGGGAAGGTAATTAAGGCGTGGGTCACCAAGCACCGCGTGGGGTTCGCCTCCCGGGCTCTCGTCCCTGCTGCGGCTGCACCACCACTCTCGCGCCCCGCGCTCCCACGCTGCTGGCCCCAGCCGAGCGTGCTCCGACCGGCCTGGTCAGCCCTGGGGCTCTCTGGGGTCAGGGCTCTTCCACACGTACCAGTAACAAACTCATGCTGGCTATCCCTCAGGATGTTGCCATTGGCCAAACTCTTAAAATGGCCTCTTTGATAATCTTTTCTAATAACTTCCCTGGGATAGAGGTCAGGATGATGGGCCTGTAGTTTGCCGGATTCACTTTCCTCCCTTTCTTGAAGATCGGCACCACATTGGCCTTCTTCCAATCTTCAGGCACTTCACCAGAGCGCCAGGAGTTCTTGAAGATCTGTGCCAGGGGCTGAGCTATGATGCTTGCCAGCTCCTTGAGTACCCTGAGGGAGTTGACTATCCTAGTTGACTAGAGTCTACTCCAGTTTGGTGTTTTTCTGTATCACCCCTTAGCTCTCAAAAGGCAGATACAAGATACTTTCCTTAGTGCTTCTAAATGACAGTTTATAGCCACATAAACTATCATAACGAGTGGCATTTAGACCACTTAACAGGGGAAACAGAATGTCTTCCTGCATGTAAATGAGTATGTAATTATGCACATACAGCCTACACATGCAGAGTAGGCAACCCATTGGAGAGCCAACAACAACATATGCATACCTATTCTGGAAGCAGACCTAAGTCTAAGTCAAGAAAACAAAGGTGATCAGAAAGCTGTGAGTGACAGTGGGATAGGGAGAACAATCAGGCCTGTTTACATTTTCAAGCCTAATACCTGGCTGGCTACAGCACTTGCCCTGGAAACCAGGATCACAAGTTCTAGACCACACTTTGCCTTACCCTTGCCCTCCTGGCCATGCATATCTACCCCAGCTTCAAGAGGTTCACAGACAATGTCTGATATGCGGTAAGAGCACTGTGCTGGCAAGCCAGAAAATGTAGGCTCAGTTCTCCTCTGGATGAAGGCAACTTAGAACTCTGGTCTTCAGTTTCCTAGACAAGTGTCTACCTACTCAGCTAGTGGGGTTAAAACTTGGTAGAGATTTTCCCCAAATATACACAAATGGCCTGGCAGTGCAGAGACTACTGAATGTGCTCAGTCTATACATGCACACTTTAATCCACAGATTAAAGGCAGGGTCAAAACCAGCCAGCTGAATGACTAGAAAACACCTTCCTAATTAAATCAAATCAAATACTCTTTGTTTGTGCTGGTGAGCCCATCAGTTTCAATGGCTCTTAAAAAAGGGCTGAGGGAAATTGAGTAGGATTTCTGTTAGGGGAACAGTATAATATGATAGTCTTAAATCTGCATCATATCTGCTGGTAAGTATCAGATGTGGTTGGGAATGGGGGTAAAACATACTAATGGTGTTAACTGGCCTTGTTTTCCAGTTTCTTCTTTCTTATAATTTGAAACATTTATTAAGTGCATTCAGAGCCCTAAATGAACAATTCTCTAGCGTGGCATTTTTTACTTTTACTAAAGAATAATGTGATGCAAGCAAAGAGGCTTTCAAAAACAATAGAAATAAAGAATGCTGTTTTGTGACTTTGAATGTAGTGACATCTGCCTTCCATGCAATACAAATATATGCCACTATGTACATAAAATTCTTTCCACAACTTAGTCATTTTTTTTGTGTCTTAATTTTCAGACATTGTACTTGTTATATAATAGCTATCATAGATTAATGGGTCCCAAAAGCCAAACTTAAATATTGTTAGAACTTGCTTCAAAAATAAAAATAAATGAGCAGGCATTTCAACAGGAGATTTATGTTATGTTAATACATTCTAGAAATATTCTATACCTGTCTGTCATGTCAACCTGGCATAGCATTTCTTTTATTACTTCTCTGAGACTTAAACTAGTAAAAAGAATAAGGAGACACAGACACAACCCACTAATTAGCTAAATGAAATTACCTAAAATACTGCATGACACCGACTCTTATTGAGTTTTGAAATGAGATGAGATTAGCTTTAATTGACTATGTTGGCTGTTGTTTTGTATTTGGAAAAAGAAAAAAATTGGATAAGAAATGTGCCAGGGCCATAATTCAGAAATATGCTACTTTCCAATTGAGTCTCTTAAGTGTTTTGGCTTTTTTTTCCTGCTAGACAAGAGCAATCTCTAACCAACATCTCAAGCCCATAAAATGTTTTCATTATAATAGAATGTTAGAAGGAAAAGATTAGGTGGTTAACAAAAGTTATAAAACTTCGTTGTAAAAGTAACTTTCATACTCGTATCATTTTTGTTGAAGATAAAAGCTATGGCCAACGAGTTCTTACCTCGTGAGACATTCAAATATTTTAGTTTCAAATGTATTACATTTTCTTGATATAAAAGTTTCATGCTTCTGCCTACCTCTTGAAATTAACTACATTCCATCAAAACACTTAGGCAACAGTGGCCGGTACAATAACTTAATGCAAAATGGAAATTATTTTTTCTTCTTTTTCTAGATTTTCAATACCCATGAGCTAACAGTTATTTTTCCCTGGCGATCAGTAGTAACACTGTCACCAATGGGTGTGTCCACATTTACAGGTACATGTTCTTGCAGCAACTCAGATAGAAGTGGGATGAATTTGTGTTGGGGCTTTTTGCCTCAGCACACATGCCCAGGCATGCACTTTGGTGTTGGGCAAATTGTTTCACATTGAGCAAAATAACCCTGCCTGGCTCCTCCTGGATCTGCAGCCAAGGGAAGCTAGACCCAGCAGTATAAAAACCTGCCCTGTGCTGGCCCCTGCAGTATAAAAAGCTGTCCTGGCAAGTAGCTCAGGGCTACTTGCTCTCAGGAGTTTCTGGGGCCAGGCCACTTGGTATCTGGGGACACTACCCCTTGTGCCAGCTGGACTGCTGACGCAGCTCTAAGAGTTCCCTGTACCCTCTACCCACTGCAGCAGTCTGGCAGTGGGGGCTGCTGTCTGGCTATGACCTGTTGCCACCTGTGGCAGCATGTGGCCCCAAGGCTGCATGCCTGCCAGATCTGCATGAGAACAGTATGGCCATTAGAGGCATCTGCACCTCTGGGCCAGCTGCCAGTGGCCTGTGACTGCAGAGTTGGCTTTTGTGTGCCACTACTGTGATGTGTGCCACCATTTGGCCATCTGGGTAGCTATCACCCAAAAGATGTTCTCAGAAGATGTTCTCAGTTTGGTGGCCTGTTTTGAATTGTCAAAGTATGTCCTCCTGACCCCAAGTGGCCAGCAGGTCAGCCACCTCCACCTGGGTCCCAGGTGCCAGCTCTGAGCAGGCTCCTCTACCTGAGTCTTGCCACTTGGCTCACTAGCTGGAATTCTGCTGTTCCCTATTTAAAAAACTGGAAAATCTCTTATAGAAAAATCCTGAAGTCACTGATAGATATATATAGAGAGAGATCAAATCAGTTGGGCAATGTTTTATTAATACATTTACAATTTTAAGGCAATTTGGAAGCCTACCAATGCCTCTATCATCATAGTAAAATAAATTCTAAATAACTATACAGTTTGGCATTGAGTTTTGACTTTTTTGTCATAGAAAAATGAGAGCTGACCCTACCCTCTTCGCTCACCAAGATGTGCAGCACTGAGCAGCACTGATATGACAGTGCCCTGTCCCTGCCCTTGCCCCTCACTCTCAACCCACAACCTGACCCCCACTGCAGTCCCCTCACTCCTAACTGGCAGGGCCAGGTATCTTAGTGAGGGGGGTGTTGCGGGGGGTTGGGGTGTGGGGGTTTGTGAATGGATTGTGGGGAGACTGTGGGTGTGGGTATGGGGGTGCTGCTCAGGATGGGTGGGTCACTTCCCCCCCCACAGGGTGCAGCCCCCCTGCACAGCTCACAGACTGGCCCCCACAGGTACCACAGCTCCCCCCACAGGGGCTAGAGCCCCCCCCAACAGGGCCCCTCCCCCCACCCCCAGCCCTTAAGGAAATGGCCTTGGATACTTGTTTTCACAAGAGGACATCTGACTTGGGAAGTCCTGGGGCAGCCTCCCTTTTTCTAAAACATAATAACATCAAGGTGTGGCAGAATTGCCAAAAGAGCAGATTGACAAGGACTGAGGGGGGTCCAAGGAACTGACAGCCACCCATGGAACTGGACCCTGTTACAACATATACATAGGCCAATACATCATATAGTGTCTTACAAGCATATACTTCATAAATAATTATTACTTCACCTTCTTAATTCTGACCAAATTTGACTTGAATGAGTATCTTATATGTTTTTGCTGATTCGTACCTATTTCTAGCATCAGCTAAAATATTATCTATAATTTTATAGATCTTTTCAGTTTATGATTTATTCCTTCCCAAGGTACAAGAATTCAGAAAAGCTAACAAGCGTGAAACAAGTCACCTTATTGAAATAAGGTAGTAACCATAATTTAAAATGAACAATGATGACACTTTAATAGATACAAAAATTTTAAGAAAATGAGCATTCAGTTTTGGGGACATGCTGGCCTTTTACTAAATCCACATGCAGTTCTTTTTGAAATTCAAGTTATGGTTAGTATTAGCATAATACACTTGCTAAAACACTGCTCTCTCTCTGGCTCAATAGGATCAGCTTGTGCTGAGCACTCACATTAATTGTTGGAATTTGTTCCTTTCTTTTCTAAGCTCTATGTAGGACCTGAATCTTGTCTTACTTATACCAGGATAAAACAGAAATAATTCCACTGAAGTAATTGGAGTGATAAAACACTGCCACATGTGAAAAGAAAATCAGCCATTCACACCATTGCTTTCTGTTGAAACATCTCCAGACCTGGTAAAAACACCAGGCCTAAGCATAGTCCAGCTACATTTAATTTATACTAATACTGTCTCACACCATTCTGGCAGTAAGAAGGAGCTTTCAAGTGGGCATACATTACAACAGCACTCATTCTAAGACCTCTTTACTCTGCTACAGTCATAAAGTGGCCTCAGGGTCCATTAGAATCACATACAACTACTATAATTTTGCACCCAGTTAGGATAGAGTCATTACTGAGTTCATTTTGAGCCTCATAAGCAGGCCATTGCATTCACTATGCAGATGTTGGAGGACGTGATGGAACTCCCACCAAAGTCAGTGGTAAGATTCTCAATGACTCCATAAAAGTTCATTCATTCCCTGGATAGTTACGTAAGTTTAAGGAAATGGGGAATTAGGGCCCCATGAATTCACAAAAGGAAGAGCTTTCCATTCACCTGAATCAAACCAGGAACAAGCCTTACAAATATTTACAATACATCAGGATATACCCTCCTGTTCCCCTACATACATGCAGCTGATTGGATACCTTGGTTCACAGCTTTCCAAATTGCCATAAGCTATTGTATCTCTACACAGTTAAAAACATAACTGTCATAAACTATCATAAACTTTTCCACTTAAAATATTTGACTACCCACAAATCACTCCAGTTTCATTCAATGAACTGATAAATCAATCTTCTCTATTAATGTACCTATCTGATTCATGTATTAGTTCTGCTCCATCTCAGAGGGAATATGCATGAAGAAGTGACTATTTGGTAAGAGGGTAGACTGTAATGTAGAATGAAAATACTATTAAGCAAACTTTTTTATGTAAACTTGTTATCACATTCCTTTCAAGTGATGTTCTGCACATGCAGGTAGAGTTATAACTATAAGGAAATTATCAGAATCCTCTGACTTTTTCTAATTTGTTGCATTGTATGAAATGTTAGGAGATGAATACGTGACTTAACTTGTGAATTCAGAACCAAAGAAATCATAACTAAGTCCTTGAGGCTATGGTGAATAGAAGTCGCTACATTTCTAAGATAAATAATTTATCCAGATGCTGGGCTTTTCTTTGGAAACTTTGTTGGTGGGGATTCTGAAACACATACAAAACTTCTATACTCAAAACTTTATTATGATAATTTGCCATAGTATATCCACATAAAATGAGACACAGGAACAGCTGAGGATAACAGAATTACTCTACCCAACATTGTGTTATGTAAACAGGCCAGGGCTGCTGAGTGGCAATTTGAAATTAAATTTGTTCTGTGAGAGGAAGCAGTTTGGAACATTGAGCAGTGGCAGTATTGCAGTGTTGCTTAAATCTGAAGACCTTTAAGTTAGGCTACAAGTCTCTGTTTTTACCAGACCTTTTACAAAGAGGAGATTTTGGAGATGGTGTAAAAGTAATTGTAAAATTGAGTTGTCAGAATGAGGAATTGGTTGAGGAGGAAATGGGCTTCGTAGTGGTTTACTGTACACTAATATACTTAGGTACACTTCTCCCTCAATTTATGCTGTACATGCTGGGGTCAGGGGATTGAGCTCCACTTTGGAACCAGTCTAGGAAGAGCTGTGTCTGTAGCTTCTCTCCCATGTCATGAGTTTTGCCTGTCAGCAGCCACAGGTACAGGGCCCCAGAAGCCCCCTGCATCTATCTCCTTAACAGCTGGCAGGCTTCATGGCTGCAGCAGGGGCTACCATCCCTGCAGTTTTCACCCTGCTGCACCTTAACACACACAGTGTTATCCATGTCACGAGTTTTGCTTGTCTGCAGCTCGAGGTGCAATTTCTCCCAAACCCCTGCACATATCTCCTTGAAACTCGGTAGGTTTTTCCGCCTCACCAGGGGCTACCATCCCTGCAGTTTTCACCCTGCTGCACCTTAACACACACAGTGTTATCCATGTCACGAGTTTTGCTTGTCTGCAGCTCGAGGTGCAATTTCTCCCAAACCCCTGCACATATCTCCTTGAAACTCGGTAGGTTTTTCCGCCTCACCAGGGGCTACCATCTCTGCAGTTTTCACCCTCTTGTGTTGTAACACATAGACGTGACATGAGTTTTGCTTTCAAGAATTTGGGTGCAGTTCCCCCAAACCCACGCACCTATCACCTTGAAACTTGGAAGGTTTTGTGGCCTCACCAGGGGCTACACTCCTGTAGTTTTCACCCCACTGTGTTGTAACACATAGATGTGACATGAGTTTTCTTTCAAGAATTTAGGGTGCAGTTCCCCCCAAAACCCTGCACCAATCTTCTTGAAACTTGGCAGTCTTCATGATCTCAGCAGCAGCTACCATCCCTGCAAATTCCATCCAAATCAGACAAAAAACAACAGAGTTGTAGATATTTCATTGATCCCCATTATACCCTATACCTGGATCTCTGAAGCAGCCCCAAAGCTTTTCCGAACTGCTTTGGAAGCTCTGAAACACTTTGGCAAGCACAATGAAGCCAGTGCTTCAATCCAGACATGCTGCTTTGGATGCCAAAGCGTCCAAAGCGTCTCCAGATCCAAAGCATGGTCCAGCCCTATCAGTCACAGTAATCTTCTTTCCTACCTAAGTCAAGAAGAAAACAGTTGTTTGTTTTGACAGACTGCTTGCCACCTTTCTTTAGCCCATGCATTCACTGTGGCTGACTGATGCACCAGAAGAGAAAAGAGAACCAGGGGTTGGGTACATTTTCATGTTTCTAGGAAGAGTTAGCTGAAATAGGCAGTTTTCCTGATTTGGTGAAAATTCTACAACCAGCTGTACCTTATGGCTAGGGACAGACATTCAAAAAGCCTGACCCTGAATTGATTCAATCTTTGCAGGTTAGTCTAACCTCACTAAACTAAACTGGTTTGTAACTGCAACTTCCCAGAAATGAAGCCACATGCATCTCTCAGCTCAGCTCGGGGGGTGCTAGAGCAGCCCTCTCTTCCCTTTCATACTGCTGAGCTGAGGGGACCATGGCCAGGCCCTGGCAGGATGCTCTGATTAGGAGACACCCCCACACCCCCAAGCAGCCCAACAGGCAGTTGATAACACAGTGTTTATCACCCCAACTCAGTGTTTATCACCCCATCAGGAAACAAAGCCTCTCTCCATTAGTTCAAGCTCTTCTTAAACAGCTTTTCCAAGGAAGGAACTGGTCTCCCACAGCACAGACCATAGCCAGCAATGGTCTGCTAACTAATGCTAAGAAGTGTCTGTGTAAGGCGGGGCGGGGGGGGAATCCCTGCTTAGCAGGGAGTGGTGAGGGGAGGGAGGGAGGGAGAGGCAGCAAGGGGAAGTCAGGCAGATGCCTGCAGTCTGTGCAGGAACTCCAGCCAGGGAACAGAGGGGAGGGGCCAGCTTTGCTGTGGGGCAGAGAGCCCCACCCAAAAAGCATGCCAGGATGCTGGCGGAATCTGGTTAAACTTAAATCAGGAAGGGGTCTGGGACAGACATTACATAAACTGGTTTGACCCAAATCACTTAAGTCTAATACTACTTTCAGCCAGGTTTAAGGATTGACATGACATGATCTTTGTTCCCGCCAGATCCAAGAAAAGTGTTTGGAACAACATCAGTACCCACGCATATCCTTCATTGGCCTCACTAGGGCCTCTGACTCCATCAAACATAAAGCTCTGTGAAAAGTGCTGGTCAGATTTGGATGTCCTGAAAAGTACATCAAGGTCCTGAGGCTTCTCCAAAACCAGATGACAGCAACCATTCTATGCAGAGGATTGGAAACAGATCCCTTTGTCATCTGAACTGGGGTCAAGCAAGGATGTGTCTTTGCCCCAGCTCTGATCTTCATTTTTTTGACAGTCATCTTGGTGCTCATTAAGGACCACCCTTCTCCTGGAACTGACATTGAATATTGAACAGATGAAGGACTCTTCAGTCTGGGACATTTTTGGCTGAAGACCAACTACTCAAAACAACCGTCATTGACCTTCAATATGCTAATGACTGTGACATCTTTGTACACACTAAGGAAAACTTCCAGACTGCAGTGGATCTTTTCACAGAAGCCAACCAGAATTTGGTCCTCTCTCTCAACACTAAAAAGACTAAAGTGCTCTATCAGCCTTCCCCAGGCCATGAATATGACCCCTCTTCCCAAATTACCATCCAAGGAAAGATCTTGGAGGTAGTTGAGCACTTCTCCTACCTTGGTAACCACCTCTTTCAGACATTGAACATTGATGAGAACATCCAGCACTGGATCTAGTGTGCAAATGCCTTCTTTGGGAAATTATTTTGGTGTGTCTTTATTCATCACAATCTCAGGAAAGACAAGAACAACAGCCATAGACCCATCTTATCATCTACTGTGAGTTGTCAAAGGTAAAGTAATTCTGTAGTTAATTTTTACATATTCTTGTGGAAACTATCTTAACTAACCTATATGCATTCTGGAGCTGAGGGCACTATGAAGCAAATTGTAGTGTTGTTATGCACAAGGGCATAAAAAGCTATATCTTAAATAGACATAACTAAAAATTCACTCTTATACTGAAGTTCTCTCTGGTAGTCTCTATAACAGGCATTCTCTGACAATACAGAACATTTCAAGTACCTATCACAGCTAAATAGGTCCACCATGCTGGCAGAAAGAAGACTGTCTGGACTACTATTATGAAGGAGTAGTGTGTAAAAATTCTGTGAAGCAAAATCATCTGTTGTTTCATACCAATTATAGCACCTGAGCTCTGAGATCACAGGAGGATGTGAGTGTCTAGTGCACACTTCTTTCCCTCCCACACATCTGTATCTAATACTAAATAAGATTAAACTATTTGGAAATAATTTGCCATGACTTTAAATAGGCTGCAGTCTGAAGCTGATATCCCCATGAAATGGTATCACAACGGTGCTCTTACAACTGATATTTTTTTCTAATTAAAGAATATTGATTGAGGCACAAGGATAATAATATGCAAGGAGGAACCTACGGCTATTGTCTTAATCCGTTTATTAATACTCTCAGAAATATTATCTTCCTTAGGGCTATGCATGCAAGAGGGAAAGATCTAATACCTCAAACTAAGTTAACACTAGATTTTATTGAAAGTTTTCATAAAGTCAAAATTTTGGAGAGAAAGTTACCAAAAAAGTGGAAAATATTCAGCATTTGGACCAGCTCATGCAGAGTTGATGATATATTGAAACAGAATCCAGGTTTCTTTCTGTTGGCTGTCTCAGTTCTGCAAGATTAGTCTACGCTTCTTGCTAAGCAAATGTGAATCTCAATACACACTGGGATTGTTGATCAACTAGTTTTCCTTTTTTAAATAATCACTTTTCCATGCAAAACTATGCTTTGAGCTCATAAAACCATCACAAATGGAGTAACATTAAAAGCAAAAAAATCTTTATACCTTAGTTTTTCACTCCAGTAACAATGGTACCACTTTCATCAAAGTATCATTAAAGTGACATCATTTGACAAAGGATATAAGTAGCACTTGCTGCTATGTTGCATTTATAATGCTGAAGAGCAAGTTTAATATTGTAGATATAGCAAAGTGATTCACTTCAAATCCCATTACATCCTCAATATCCACAAAGGAAAAAGCAGACTGTGATGCATATAAAATTATATATTGGCAGTTAAGGGTTTACCCTTAAGTCAGTTTCCACATTATAGAACTTTCAAGTACACAGAGATTTTTTTATATATGTCCAATAACGAGGAGGAAGAGCATATTAAAGAAAAGATTTAAGATAAGAAAAGCAGGAAAGAGGAGGATCTGGAAATGATCACATTTATCCTATTTTTCCATTTCAGCTCTTTAATGTCAGGTGGAAATAGGATGTTCTTGTATATCAAATAGCATTTAGCATATCAAGCAAGCAAATTAAAAGTGACTGCATTTTGCATGCAGGATTTTATCAAAAGCTGGATGCTTTGGCTAAGTACAGATGTTCAAAAAGGCTGAGGTGGAGGAGCTCTATCTATCTCAGAGTATTGAAAGTGCTCTAAGTTAGAGCGGGAGTAATCCGAACAGACTCTGCTCATTCTGGAGGTGTGGAGGAAGACGGGTGCAGAGCTATCCTGCACTGACCAAGGCTAGCAGGCAGGGGGTGCTTCTGGACACTTCCCAGAGTGCCCTAGGGGCTCCCCAGCCTGCTTAAGACTCCCAAGCAGAGTCAAACAGGTGAGATATCCCTCAAAAGATAACTCTTCTTGCTCTGATGAAGGTCATTTTTTGCTGGAAATGGCTTATATATGCTTTGTGTATGTAGTGTATGTATTTCTCCACAGACACACATATGGGTTTGAGGGAGGAGCATTCTGTTTCCCTTAGAGAACTGCCAAGTGCCATCTGATTCTTGACTATCATCTCCCTGCCATTGCTGAGATGAAGTAACATTTTAATCCTTTTTTATGTTTTTGGAATTACCAGAAAATTACAGTTCTTTTACTTGCCCAACTCTCACTGGGATCAACCAGGTCAGGGCCATGATTGATGTCCTGTTAGTTTTAGGGCTAACTCAACACACCACTGTGTTCATGCTAGAATTCCTAGCCTCCTTGGATTGAGCGTGGCCTGTTTCATTAACAAATGGTGAGTCTAGGTCAACTGGAATTAACCTCCAATGTTACAGTCAAGAGCAGAGGAATTAATCAGTGGTAGCACTAACATTCATGTGTCCTTCATGATTGTGGGATGTATTATGCAACAGCTATTCTTGCATGTTGCACTACCTCATATCTTCCTTGACTTAGACATGAAATCATAGCATGCTCATTCTAAAACTCAGGAAACGCTGCTGTGGTATATGGCTGATATATTTTTGTATATCTGTATAATTGTATATTTCGTGTTAGTAGTTGTGGCACATGGCACATTACAACTGAGACAGAAATAGAGGCGTGGATGATATCATCATGTGGATAAACCAGTTCCAGTCCCTGTGTCTTGCCTCACATTCCCATTCACTGTTACTGTCTATTCTGTGAATTCCTCTTCACACATTTCCTCACTCCCCCTGTTACATCTTTTCCCCTTTGATATTATTCTTTCTTCCACCAGCTCGTCTTGTTGCTTGTCCTCCCTCTTTTATCCCCTAGTCTTATTTACTATTCCTATTGCTTTATTCCAGTCATCCATTCTTAAGGAATCAAAATAAGACTTGCATGAAGTATTCCAGTTGCTTCAGAAACCTGTAGTCATCTGCATTGCATTTCACTCTTTGAAAAAAATGACAAAACAAAGGTCAAATGAATTTTGAGGCCATATAAATTGGAGTTTTATGTGATGATGGTTTTATAATGGGTTTGTTTGGTTTTGCTATGGGAGGACAAGCATTGAAGAGTATTTCTGTACTAGAAAGTATTGTATCCCCCATCTACCCACCCACCCAGAATCATAGTTCTGGTTTAAAGTATGTCAGTATTTGCATATTTTGCAGGTCAATACTTCAGCCATTTGGAACCACATCATTTGGAAACTTGATATTCAAGTTGTCAAAGTCTCTTTAATTCATTGTTACTCTCCAGGAGATGGAGGGATGGAAATATTCTTATTAGTTATTTGTGACAAAATTTGGTCATCCTCAGCTAAGATTTGGTTTACTTCCTGAAACTGAAATGTTCAGAATAATTTGTTACTAATATCAGATTGTCAGGGGCTTTTTAAGTAAAAGTAAATACCCAAACTGTTCAGATCAAAAACAGCAACTTAGCAGCCACCATGAATGGTTTTTAGTTCTCCATCCTTATTTTATAGCCAGATGGTTCACAAGCTCCTGTTAATTCACTAGCAAGGCATATTGTGAATATGCAAAAAGAACAAGCCAAATCCTCTGCCCACTGTAAATTGATGCAGTCCCATCAAATTCTCTGGAGCTGTGTCAGTTTTCAACAGTAGAGATTTGAGCCAATATATTAGGAAAAAAGCTGAGACCCTTGACAGACATTACACATAACACCATTAACCTTTAATCATGTCTGAAATAGAAACCTGGCCACACATTCAGGCAGTTGATGGCATGACAAAATCAGGAAACTAGCCATAAAATATGTGTAATATTTTTGTGGCAGGTTTCTATTGCACCTTAAATTGAATAAGTGACAGGGTCCCCCACCAGGAGCCCTGGCGCCAGCCACAAGACAGAGCTAGGTTGACAGCTAGCCATGTGGGTAGGTTGACAGACATGTGGTACAGCCCTTCCTGGGGCTGCATCACACTGTTTTCAGGGTGCTGAATCAAGGGGAGCTAATCAGCTGGGCCATGGTGCCAGGTTCCTGGGAGCCTCTGAGCTCCCTAGGATCCAGAAGATTGATTGCCTTGCTCCACAGCTCCCAGGAAGCAAGGTACTTGACACATCCCAGCCACAGGGACACCAAGATCGTGGAGACGGTCCCTGATCCTGGAGTTGCCATGCACCTGGACATTTAAAAAAATGTATGTACACCTGGGCTATACACAGGGGTTTCTGACATCTTTGTACATGGAGCTCTGGGACCAGCCCCAGTGAAGTTGCAGGACTGGGACCCACAATCAGGTGATTTTCAGTCCCAGGCCCAGGACTGCACCAGTCTCAAACTGGACCCTGTGCAATCCTAAGGCCGGGACCAACAATCAGCCGGTTGTCAGCTGCAGTCCTAGGATTGCAACAGTTCATACCAACTTATGGGCACCCAACTACTCAATTTGCTGGTGCAGGTGGAGCCCCAGATCACCATTCCAGGCTCCCTCTACACTCACAAGTAGCAACGGTGTGATTTGGATCTGACCTTTGATCCCAAAAATCACATGTTCTGATACATGTGGCATAGTAATAAGCACAATCTGGGAGATTAGGGATCAGACTGCATCATGCCATTAAATGAATTTGTGTCATCGGCCTTAGATTATGTCCACTAAATTTCAGCTGACAACAAACCTAGACAGTTACAGCAGAGATCACTGAAAAGAGAAGTTCAAAATGATGCAGTCCTGATAGATCCTTATGTAAATATTAAAAAGGCAGTACTGTAAGACTGTAAATAGATATTATTCACACAGTTGAAGACAGTTGCTTATACAAGTATTCCTTCAACTTGAGTGAAATGATTCATGACAGCAAATGCTCACCGTCTGCAGTACAGGACAGTGGGTGCAACTACACATGCAATTAATGTTTCTGAATTTTCTGCGAAGAAAAGTTCAGGGTCATTAAAGCACTTCTGGGCTCATGTCTACATGTGTACCCCTGTCAGGAGTAAATTTGCTCCCATTGGGAGCAGATCAGTCCAGGGCTGCTCTCTGCCCCCCTGCAGCAGCCAGGGGGAGCTCCAGGTTCCCCCAGGTGCCAGCCTTGGGCTGGCAGGGGGGATGCGGATCAGTCCTGGGTTCTGGGAAGCAGTGAGGGACAGCTCCCAGACATGCAGAGCTCAGGATCACAGCCAAGCTTGGGGTCATGCCCCATCCCTGAGTGTGGGGAAAAGCAGCATGGGGAGCGGAGGGGGTAAATGAAAGAGATAAGCAGCACCAAGACTGGAGTGAGACGCAAGGGGTAAGCTGCTCTGGGGATGAGGGGGAGACTCAAGGTGTAAGCAGCGCTGGAACCAGGGGGGAAACGCAAGGGGGAATCAGTGTCAGTCCCCGGCACTGCTTCCACATTACACCTCCTCCTGGTCCCTGATACTGCTTCCCTCTCCCCACCCCCTGTCTCCTCCCAGTCACCGACACTGCTTCCTCCTGCTACATGCCCCCCTTGGCCCTGGCACTGCTCTGCCTCCCAAATCTATCCCCCTCCCCTTCTCAGCACTGCTTCCCCCCCACCCATTCATCTCCCCCCAGTCCCAACACCACTCAGTTCCTGGTTGCCCCCTTCACTGTAAATCCTGTGCACATGTAGACACTGATGCTTTACTGCATTAGATTAATGCATTTACTGCATTCGATTAGTCTAATGCATAGTAAAACATCTTGGCAATAAGCTAATATCTATTTTACCGTGCATTAGTGCAACATGGCAAAAAAACATGCTAGTGCGCTAATGCACATTAGAATTAATCTACTGCACATTAAGCATCCCCCCAAAAAAACCATTCATCTTTGCTACTGTGCATAAGCATGAGCTAATGTGCCTTTACGTAGTACCTCATATTAGAGATATTAAACTTAATTCACAATAGCAAAGGCACATTAATGAACACGAAGACATGTCCAATATGTGCTAATTCCTGCTTCCCTCAGGAAGCAATCAGGGGCCATATACTACAGGCAGCAAGCTGCCTTTTAGAGTAAAAGGGCATGTGGAGGCCAGAAAAATGTCTAGCCTTCACCACATCTTCTGGAAGGTGCCCAAATAATATTAGTATTTTTGAAAATCCTAATTCTTCCCATTGTATTGTCATTATTCAGCTCTAAACACATCTCAGAACATTAACAAAATGTAGTGGTCTTTAAGAGAGTCTCAGGTTGTGATCAGACATCCAGGGTCACATTATGTTGTTTCATTAACATAATATTTCCTCCTTGAGCTGAAAGAAAATGGTTTCTACACTGGACAGGTTCAGTTCTGTGACTGTGGTTGGAAAACAAGAAACAATCAAAAAAAGTCAATGTGCTTTTAGAATGGAATACAACTGAAATATTGGTGCAATGATGTTCACAGTCCTTTTCAGGGACTTTTTACTATGGTTCTCAATTAAGCTCAGTAATCACCTAGCTAAGCTACAGCCTGGTTTTTCAAATGAAGCAGAAGTCTAATCAATTTGCCTCCGGCTACGTGAGAAATCACACTTGTTTAAGTAGAAATGACTCTTTCAGCATTGCTGAATTGTTCTCATGTCCTGGCAACAGATTTAACAGAATGTCCTTTCAAATGAATACAGTGTAAGATGGCCCTAGTACCCAGCACATTTGAATAGGCTAAAGGCATGTTTTGATTTTTGCTTTTCATCTTTTAATGATTTCTACCTAGAAAACCAAGTAGAGAAAACCGAAGCTAGCAGTGCTGTTGTTATTATTAACTGTGTCCCTTAGGTAGTGCCTAGTGACACACAAAAAATGGTGGCCCCATTAATGCTGAGTACCATTCAGATACCAAGCAGACAATCATGTTTGCCCTGCAGAGGTTCAGCTGATGCAGACTGATGGACCCAGGTTGGGGAAAAGGGATATATAACGCACAAGCAGAATGTACAAAATAAGAGCTTCCCTAATACTGCTTCATGCTGAGCTGACAAGCAAAAGCTAGAATAGTTAAGAAGTAGTAACATTTGCTGCACCAAAACATATCATTCTTCTAGCTTCCATGTCTGCAGTCTCTTTCAAAAAGGAATAGGACACATTCTTGGAGGAAAAGTGTATCACTAACTATTGATTCATAGATTCATAGGTGTAGGGTCGGAAGCGACCTTACAGATCTTCTAGTCCGACCCCCTGCCCTGAGCAGGAGAGAAAACTGGGCTCAAATGACCCCAGCTAGGTGATCATCAAGCCTCCTTCTGAAGATCCCCAGGGTAGGAGCCAGCACCACTTCTCTTGGAAGTTGGTTCCAGATTCTAGCCGCCCTGACTGTGAAGTAGTGCCTTCTAATGTCTAGTCTAAACCTACTCTCTAACAACTTATGGCCATTATTGCTTGTTACTCTGGGAGGCGCTCGGGGGAACAAGGTCTCTCCCATTCCCCGCTGGTCCCCCCTAGTAAGTTTATAGACGGCCACCAGGTCCCCCCTCAGCCTTCTCTTGCGAAGGCCGAACAGCTTCAGGTCCTATAGCCTCTCCTCGTAGGGCCTGCCCTGCTGCCCCCGATCATGCAGGTGGCCCTCTTTTGGACCCACCCAATGTTGTCCACATCCCTCCTGAAGTGCAGTGCCCAGAACTGGATGTAGTACTCCAGCTGCAGCCTGACCAGTGTCGCATAGAGGGGGAGGATCACCTCCTTGGACCTGCTTGAGGTGCATCTGTGGATGCATGACAACGTATGGTTAGCCCTAATGACCATGTCCTTGCATTGGTGGCCCATTTTTATCTTGGAGTTGATAATGACTCCAAGATCTCTTTCTGCCTCTGTGATTTCTAGAAGGGAGTTCTCCAGCCTATAGGAATGCTGCTGGTTCTTACTGCCCAAGTGCAGCATCCTGCACTTGTCAGTACTGAATCCCATCCTATTCTCATTTGCCCACCCCCGTAACCTGTCCAGGTTCAGCTGTATCCTATCCCTCCCTTCTAGCATGCTCACCTCACCCCAAATCTTAGTGTCGTCCTCATATTTAAACAGGGTGCTTTTTACCCCCTCGTCCAAGTCAATAATAAAGAAATTGAACAGTGAGGGCCCAAGGACCAAGCCCTGGGGGACTCCACTGCTCACATCCCTCCAGGCTGAACATGACCCGTCCACCACCACTCTCTGAGTGTGACCCCTCAGCCAATTTGCTATCCATTGAGCGTGGGAGTTAGTGGTACAGCCTCTGAATCAGAACTTCCGGGACTTTAAATGCTGGAGGCTGCAAGACAGAGGAACAAAAAACCCAGTTCACTCTCCCTTTCAGCACCCACTCTCTGCCACTATGTGACACAGGATTCTGGGCAAGAGAAACCTATGGTATGACCCAGTAAATGGAATTTCTTATGCAGTTGTTACTGCACCTTCATTTATTACTCCTTTAAACACAAGTACTCAACAGATATTAAATGACTGCACAGTAACCTGAGTTACTGCACAATAGCATCATCAAATGTCTTTGAAGTGACACTGACTGCGCAGTAGCTCATTACTACTACATAGTAGCATCACGTCACACTTCATGCCATGCGACACTAGTGCGCAGTAGTAATGAACTACAGCACAGTCAGCATCTAGTGTAGACGGGGCCAGCGTGTAAAAGAAAGGGACCATGAGGAGGTTGTAGATGGTGTCAGTGTTATCTAGAGTGTTAAAAGCAACTTAGCTAACCCTCCAGATACTCTTTGACATTTCTACCATCACTCCAAAATACAATAGCACAACGTAACACAGATTTGCCTAGAACTGAGGAAACAATATATAATAAATAGTGTTGCCCTGTAGCAAATTTGATCTCTTAGCATTTTGACTTACTTAAATCCTGTATTTGTTCTTTATAAAAATATTTAAAACAATGAACTACTTACTGAAGTAACAGTCAAATGATAGCTGATTATTTTGTATTCACTAGAACTTTAATGCAACTTTAGTTTCAGTGAAAATCTTCCCAGAGTAAAATGAAAAATAATACACATGATGGAATGCAAATAAAACAGTGAATATATTTCTTTTCACTAATTGTTCTGAGAGAGCTCATCTGTATAATTTACAGCCAACTCACTAAGGGAACCTCATGGCTGCATCTAACAAATTTCATTCCTGAAAGATATGCAAACAGTGAAAAGCTGGCTATTTCTTAAAGTGATCCTAGTTTACACAGCAGAATCTCCCATTAGGGCACAGGTCCTTACTGGGAACAGTGCAGGGAAGTATACTGCCAGGAGGATATTTAGAAAGTATCAGGAATAGTGAGAGTGTACTTACAGTGCCACGCTTAACATTTTTGTGAGAGAGTTTATTGAAGCAAAGTCCAACAGATGAAAGGTAGTCATCACATCTTGCTCTACTTATTGCATTGCATTACTGTATACACTCAGACAAATGCTGAGATGGGTATTATAGATCGTGAAAATGTACAGATTTCAGCTGAAGTTTGTTAAACTTCTGGAGAGTATCCTGGTAGCAAAAAAGTGAAAGCATATCTCCAAGGCCTACAGGTTGTGGAGCACCTCTGGGAGAGGGGCATCTTTTGCTACGGTCTCTGCTCCCTGGATTTTTCAGACATTGGTTAAAATGTGGAAATTGTCCTGGTGGCAGAGACTGTAACCAAGGACTTCTCCTTCACAGGCATGGAGGCTCCAGACTCCTGCTCCCTCTTGTCTGCCGACCTTGAATCTTGCCTTCCCGCTGGTTCAGCCTCAACAGGAGGGCTGAAGAGTGCCCCCTGTTAAACTATTCAACCTGGTGTTTAACACATTTTAGGGAAGGTCTAACCTGGAATTCCCACATCTTAAGAAGGACTGAGAGTCCAAATTGCCCACTTCTCAGACCTAGTGCTTGACCCCGCACTATCCAATAGGCTCAGAGCAGCATACAATAAGCAACTAACCCACAGACAGGATTCCCCAACCAACACCCCAAAACCTGCTCCTCTCCTCCCCTCAGCCACTGCCTCCCTGCCCAACACCTCACACAACTCAACCCTCCCAACAAGCTTGACCATTCCTCCCACCACATCAACATACAAGAAACCACCTCTTAACCAGCCCCCACTTCCCTGACCACGCACCACCACAATTTACCCCCAGGGAAGATCCCTTCTACCTTCCCCCAGCAGCCCTCCAAGCCCACACTCCCTCTACTACAGAGGGGCTGTAGCTGTCCCCAGAAACAACCCACTCCTAACTCCTCCCACTCTGTCCAACAAGCACAATATCAAATTCAGAAGAACCCTAACAGAAAAGTAAAAGAAGGATCCTCCATCCCTATCGCGGTCAGCACTGAACGGCAGCAACAAAGGGTGCCCTATTGTGCAAGAGGTATGTAGGAGCAGCAGCTGCCTTTGCCAGTTGTGCCAGTTTAGGACAATAGGCACTGGCAGCAAATCAAATGTTAATGTAATCATTGAGCATACACCCTGAATCCAGCATCTCAACTCTGGAGCTTTTCTTATTAGCTGACTTGGATTTGATAACAGCTATGGACTCAAAACCTTGGCAGAGCTGTACAAGAAGTCTCCAACTTCTTATAGGCCTTTGCCTGGGTTTCAGCTAGGGTTGCTACAGGAAAGCACATGCCTTCACGTGTCCTCTCTTCAGAAATCTTGAGGCAGTGCTATCATTTCTGCCCTATTCAATAGCTCCAAGGTTAAAACACTCATGGTTAAAACACCCATTCTCTGTTTAGTGCACCTAGGTGTCTACACTTTTTTTCAAATTAGATCATTCTTTTGAGGTGCCTGGGCATGTAAGCCTGATCAAATTGAATTGCTCTTTCAAGCTGAAGCAACTAATGCATCTTTACATATGTTCTGGGGTTGTGGGGGGTGAGGGGGCGGTCCGAGAGAAAGAGCCACTCTAATTAAAGCACCCACTACATCGCGCATAACCAGCATTCCACATTTCAAAATGGCTCAGGGGGCACTTGAACTAAAACTTATTGATGAACTTCAGTTAAAGTGCCCCAGCCACTGTTTTGAAGTGCAGGACACTGAATACATGAGAAGCTGCTTATTGAAACAAAAATTATTTTTCAGTTGGTATAAAAGTCATCTGGTTTATTCATCCATTTCTACTGCTCACAGTTTAGAACTATTTTCTGAAATGAAAGTATGTCCAGACTTCCAGTGTGGATTACAGTTTCATAGTAAATCTACTAACAGCCAACATGTATGAAATTCACCTCTGCTCCCCCAGTTCATGTCCCATCCCTGTGGTTCAGAAAATTTATTTAACTATAATCTTCATTTATAAACTTAATGTGGTCAGTGCCTCATGCTGTTGCTGCAAAATGTACTAGACCCATTCAGATCATCACACAAAGCTGATCCACATTACTATTTCTAAATGTGAGCTGATTTCTCAGATACAGACAATTCTGATAAGTACTTGTCAAGGCCCTCACCAAAAAGTGTAAAAAAACACTACTTTGGAGAAACCACCTTCACTTGGCCCTGCTTATGTGAGGGGGCAGGGAGGGTGACATGACTTGGCCTCAGGGGGGAGAATGAGGCTTGACCGGGGCCACACCTCACACCACAGGGTAAAAGGGAGTATGGCCTGGCCCCATGGGGGGGGAAGGGGCATGGCCCAGATCCAACCCATCCCCACAGGGAAGAGGGGCCTGGCATGGCACCAACTAGGTATGCAGGGCTTGGGGTTTGGGAATTCAGCAGTGGGAAGGATTAAGGGCTACTGTTCCCCTGCTGCTAAATTTCCCAGCCTGTGGGGAGCCCTGCCCTCAAGGTAGAGGTTGACCACTCCTGCAACAAAGGTGTAGCCACTCTAGGCTGCACCTTAGTGTAAATGCCTCCCCTCCCCCAAGTCCCTCCCCCACAGGCCCAGATCAGACCCACTGCACCTCCATCCCCAGCACCCCAGATTCCTACTCACTGTTTCCCCACCTCCCCCACTCCCCACATACCTACTTATGGATGCCTGCACCATCTGTCCCAGGGGTTAATCTCCCTGCTTGGCTACTGCCATTCTCTAAACCAGGCTCAGTCCAAAGAGCAGTATCCTGACAGTGAGGATGGAAGGGCAGGCAGGTTAACCCTTGTTTGTGTGCTCTCCTGGGACAGACAGCATGGACAGCCACAAATAATTGGCAAAGGGGAAACCCAGGATAGGAGGGAGGGGGATTATTAGCCTCAGTACCTCTAGGTCTCTGCAGGACTGGAGTGTGACTGTTCCAAACCTGAGCTAGCACTAACACTGATCAGCATTTGTTCAGTGCAGTGTCATGTGTAACAAGGCCCTTAGAAATCTGTAGGAAGAGAAAGAAATGAAAAGTGAGGTCCAGAATACTGCTGCTATATAGTTTTCTGTATTGAGATTCCCTCACTTTCTCCTCTTTGAGTTGTTCTACTTTATATAAAACATTTGAATAGTCATGAAGACTGACTTCTTAGTTATTAGCAAGGTGTTTAGTTCATTTGCCTGACAGCTGAAGTTCCAGGCCCAGCTCCAGCGAATGGCTGTTTATGCAAAGTGGAACTGTCAATGGATGAGATTAAGGGTGAAGTTAGTGCTGTTTTAAGGGCACTTAAAACATGAACATTTGCATGTTAAAGCTCATTAACTTCTGCTGTGTCCACCTGATGGCCAGGTGCCAGAGGACTGGAAAAGGGCCAATGTGGTCCCCATTTTCAAAAAAGCGGGGGAAGGAAGACCCAGGAAACTATAGGCCTGTTAGTCTTACCTTGGTCCTGTGGAAGCTCTTTGAGAAAATTGTCCAGGAGCACATCTGTGAGAAACCAGCAGGGGAAATTATGCTTAGGGGCAACCAACATGGGTTCATAAGGGGCAGGTCCTGTCAGACCAACCTGGTTGCCTTCTATGACCAGGTCACAAAATCCTTAGATGCAGGTGTTGCAGTGGATGTAGGCTTTCTGGACTTTAGGAAAGGCTTCGACACTGTCTCTCACCCCATTCTCATTAAAAAACTAGATGCTTGTAGTGTTGGTGCCTACACAGTCAAATGGGTCACCAACTGGCTGGAGGACCGCACCCAGAGAGTGGTGGTGGACAGGTCATTTTTGACCTGGAGGGATGTGAGCAGTGGGGTCCCCCAGGGCTCAGTCTTTGGGCCCCCACTGTTCAACATCTTCGTTAGCGACTTGGATGAGGGGGCAAAAAGTACCCTGTTCAAATTCATGGATGACACTAAAATGTGGGGAGAAGTGGGCATGATAGAAGTGAGGGACAGGCTACAACTAGATCTGCACAGGTTACAGAGGTGGGTGGATGAGAATAGGATGGAATTCAATACTGACAAGTGCAAGGTACTGCACCTGGGGAGGAAGAACCGGCACCATACCTACAGGCTGGGGAAGTCCCTTCTTGTCAGCACATAGGCAGAAAAGGATCTTGGAGTCATTATTGATTCCAAGATGAACATGGGCCACCGATGTGAGGATGCAGTCAGGAAGGCCAACCGCACCTTGTTATGCATCCACAGATGCATCCTGAGCAGGTCCAAGGAGGTGATACTCCCCCTCTATGCTGTCGGAGCAGATCCGAAAGAATTGGGCCCCAAGGTCACGGTGGGCTGGGGTGGCGATCGGAACACAAACAGGTGGGACTAGCGGCTGCAGAGTCTGAGAGGCACCCAAGCATATGGTTTCAACTAAGAAGGATTTATTTACTCATGCTTTGAAGCGGAGGCACAAAGTTGCTTTCTTCAGTTACAGTTACAGAACCAGCAAACAATCAACAACAGGGGGGTCTGTTGGTCCAAGGGGTTCACAGTGAGCCCTTCCTTTCTACCCCTGAGGGATAGGTGCGGCTGCCCACTGCTAGTCCCAGGGCTGGTCAACAGCTCATACGTAGGAGACAGAAAACAAAACAAAACTGTAACTTGTCGGGAAGAACGGGGTCATGACGCCAGTCCAATGGACAAATGGATGGTTGAAGGTAGAAGCCAAAGTCGAAAAGCCAGGTAAACAAGGAAGCCGAAGTTGAAGTTGTAGCAATAAGGACGATCCGGAACCGAAGTCAAGGTGAAAGCCGTAAACAGTCCAGTAACAAAAGGAATCAGTCCGAGGAAACGTAATGAAGGAGTAGATCGCTGTATGAAGTATGGAAAGAACCGGGGGATCAGATCCCAGCTTCTCAATCTGCCTCACAGTCCCTGCCTAGGCAGCCTCTGCTTGCAGATAGAGCACGGTCTCTCCAAAACTCTCACACCAACGATCACCACCACCTCCAAACACCCACCCACACCACCCCCGAGGGAGGGGCTCTCTAGTCTTTTATAAAAATTTGGTGGCCAATCAAAATGCTCTCCACAGAGAAATTTCTAGTCTGATTACCTCATGTCAGGTTCTGAGTGAGCATGCATTCATTCAGGAGCTGACACAATCTGAGCATGCGTCTGTGGGGAAAGTAGGTCAATAATGATTGACAGGCCAATAGGTCACCCAGGGGGCACACACTGGGTGAGCTTCAGGATTTTCCACTCACAGAGTCAAATGTGCATGTCAGTTCTGGCACTTCTGTGTTGTCAGCATACATTTAAGATTTTTCCATGACATATGCGACATTGGTCAGGCCACAGTACTATGTGTCCAGCTCTGGGCACTACACTTCAGGAGGGATGTGGCTAGCATTGAGAGTGTCCAAAGGAGGGCCACCCACATGGTCAGGGGGCAGCAGGGCAGCCCCTATGAGGACAGGCTACGGGACCTGAACCTGTTCAGCCTCCACAAGAGAAGGCTGAGAGGAGATCTGGTGGCCATCTATAAACTTACTAGGGGGGACCAGTGGGGAACAGAAGAGCCCCTGTTCCCCTGAGCACTACCAGGAGTAACTAGGAATAACAGCCACAAGTTGCCTGTGAGTAGGTTCAGGGGAGACATCAGGAGGCACTACTTCACAGTTAGGGCAGCTAGGATCTGGAACCAACTTCCAAGGGAAGTGGTGCTGGCTCTTACTCTGGGGGTCTTCAAAAGGAGGCTGGATAATCACCTAGCCGGGGTCATTTGACCCCAGCATCCTTTCCTGCCCATGGCAGGGGGTCAGACTTGATGACCTGCTCAGGTCCCTTCTGACCTTACCAACTATGAAACTATGATTATCTCAAAGTTACACCACTTCAGGAAAGGGTGACTTCTGGACCATGCTACCCAGCACATGTTAGAGTAATTTCAGTCTGCTCCATGGAGTTAAATGGGCAATTTGCTGTCCTCCAGCATCCCAGGATGCACTGCTTCCAGCTTCTCTCCACCACACCCAAAGAATAAAACCCAGGTGTGCTGACTCCTAGTCACATCCTTGCTCACCAGTCTTCTAGTTAGAAGTCAGATCTGTGCAGGCAAGAAACAGTATTAACACTTAATGTGCAACTGCTTACAGCACGTTCCAACTTCAACACGATTTAATATTCCACAGAGTTAGTATGGTTTAAGAGTAACATGTTAAGTCACCCTAAAGCTTTCATTTCCAGAATATTTTATAAGCTTACAGCTCAGCATGGTGGGAGATATGGCTTCAAAGCCCCTCAGGATGGGGGAAGAATTGAACTGGGGGGTTTCACCCCTCCTACATGAGTGTTTTAACCTTAGAGCTATTGAATAGGGCAGAAATGATAGCACTGCCTCAAGATTTCTGAAGAGAGGACAGGGGAAAGCGTGTGCTTTCCTGTAGCACCTCTAGCTGAAACCCAGTCCAAGGCCTATAAAATGTTGGAGACTTCTTGTACAGCTCTGCCAAGGTCTCTGAGCCCTGTTATGCAGTATCCCAGCCATTTCACCCTGTGAGCTCTGCTAAATGTATCAGCCAAATACAAACTACATGGCAACTTCCTGAATGCACATTAAAGGAAAGATTTTTTGTCTTGTGAGAGAAAACAAAAGCAGACCAGGATTTGGTCCCCTTTGCACAGTGTACAAACACATGTGAAATGACTGACAGTAGTATCAGGAGTTCACAAGCTAAAAAGCAAGTTCTTTTCAGCTTGAGGTATTGACA
The DNA here is from genome assembly GCF_052110815.1 of Crocodylus siamensis. Lineage (NCBI taxonomy): Eukaryota > Metazoa > Chordata > Crocodylia > Crocodylidae > Crocodylus > Crocodylus siamensis. Next base: position 17,340,340 of record NC_143395.1, read on the forward strand.
CATTTGGATTCCTGCTGTCAAAAGCAATAGGTTAACTGCTTCATTACTAGGTCTTTAGTCTACCTGTTAGACAGCAATTGCAATTTGTCCTTGATGGTCTAATGTTCTCCTGCAGACATAGTGAAACACTGTACATGGCAGGCAGTAAATTTACATTTTCCCCTGCCTTTTGCTGGGATGCTAGGAGCAAAATGATAAGTAATTGAACCCAACTCCTATTCCATTTTCTATTACATATATGGCTACATCTGCATGTCTGTAATGTATATTTAGAGATCAAAGTAAGGGAGAATTGCCAGGGGCTGATGGCATATTAATAAAACTACATCATTAAAACTCTCCCTTGCTATGATGCCTTCAAAATTCAACAAGAATTTCTGAAGTGTTGTGTTGTAAGCACTGCTCATCATGATGTACCTCATTGTCCCTTTGATGTTCTTTGCACATTTCTTTCTTGTATCCACCTGCTCTTTCTCATCCTGTATATATATATATAGGATGAGAGAACAGGTTAGACACTTGACAGTGTTAGGCTGAAAGCCGCGGTGTTCCCCAGCTGGGCTAGTGGTTCAGCGCAAACTATGAAGTTTCCGTATGTTAAGATGTTTCCTTATAGTTGCACATGCTCAGTACATGATAAGGCCAGAAGGCTCTGGACAGTTTAAATTTGTGACCCACCATGACATGGTAATGTAGTTTTATTTTTTTGAGCATGCCCAGTTTGATGTAGGTTATATAACTGTATGGCGCCAAAAAGGTGATTGTCACCTCTGTGAAGTGATTGAGAATTGAACTGGGTGAGAGCTGAGTGTTTGATAATGATTGGGTAGAATCAGTGGGCTCCTATAGACGTGTGTGGAGCCTGCTGTGACACGCTGGAAATCCAGTGCATTGGAGCAGACTTGATTAATCCCTCGATTAATCAAGTCTTCTGGAGCACGGGAAATTGACATGCTCCAGCAGCCTTCCATGTCACATGTATCAGCATCCCTGTGTGTCCCCATGCTGAAAAAATGGTGGTGAGGTGCTTTGAAATAAAACACATTTGATGAGCTTTAGTTCAAAGTGCCCCACCAACATTTTTTCAGTGCAGGAATGTGCAGGGACACCGATACATGTGATGCATGGGCGATTTTAATTAGCATAGCTCACTAATTAAAGCCCATGGTGTTGCATCCTAGAGCATGTGTAAAAATGACCAATGATTGATGTGACCCCTGAATGGATGATTGGCTTCTAAAAGTGGTGTGATTTGGGGTATAAGGGAGCTTAGACCCAAGGCTCAGGGGGAGTTGTTAGTTGTTAGTGTATGGATTTTTGTGTAAGGATTGTGATTGTGTGGGTTGGAGTCTGTGTGAGTGTGTTTGGGCTGACTTGCTTGCTGCAGTTGAGTTTTGAGTTCCTGCTAGAAGCTCCTCAAGCTCTCTGCTGAGCACCTCAGAAAACATCTCAGTTGAGGCCTGATCCAGAGGGAGCCAGGGCTGTTCCAAAGGATCTGCTATTAGGCAAAGGTAACGTATCACCTACCCTTCTGGTCAAAGTGGGCAAGTACATAGGTAATGGGAAGGACTCCTGAGGGAGGTGGGAGAGTGTACAGCTGGGTACTTTTTTCTTATATTAAATAAGTTTGTTGTTAAGGTAACTGTGCCTGCAACACTGTTGCATGTGAGGGAGCGAGGGTAAATTGATTTCTATCCCTTTCCTTTGTTTCTTGTTTCTACACTTATCTTTTCCTGTAAGCTTTTGTATATATCTATTGTACTATTTTGCTATTTTTTCTTAGTTGTTATAATATAGTCTTGTTGCCTAAATCTAATTGAAGTCTGTGATCATTACTAATTACATATTTTCTAGGCATAGGTAGTGGAAGGGGGGGGTGGATTATGGGGCTCAGCCCTCCCAAGTGCACGGCAGCAGGTGTGGCTGTAGGGCAGCCTGGCTGGGCGGGGGGCAGGGGGTGCACACTGAGATCCCCTCTGCAGCCAGGATCGCAGTTGGCTCAGCAGGTAGGTAAGTTTCTTTCAATCTTCTTTCTTTATAATTGCCTGTGTTTTTGGAGGGCAGATTGAGAACCCCACAGTGTAGCATCATGCTTCATGCCACGCGATGCTAATGCACAATAGTAACCAGATACTGCACAGTCAATGTCTCTTGGACATGACCCTTCTTTGGGTATCCCTTGCAGTCAAGGATAATTCTCTTCCATGAATGTCTTATCCATGGGTCCAATGATGGCTGATGAGGACAATCCAAGATTGACAGAATCTGTTGAAAGTTGGGCACATGTTTCCATGTGGGATGGGTGGCTATGGATTCTTGATTCAGTCCATGACATGCTGTTTCTGCTGCTCCCACCTTTCCATCTTCTGTTGCTACCACAAGGTTTCTTAGATTTCATTGACATTAGGGGCTGGAAGGGATCTTGTGAGATCATCGAGTCCAGCCCCCCTGCCATAGGCAGGAAGTCTGCTGAGGTCAAATGATCCCAGCAAGATAAGCATCCAAATGTTTTTTGAATAAGTCCAGGGTAGGTGCTTGTACCACCTCTGGGGGGAGTCTGTTGCAGACCCTGGACACTTGGACTGTAAAGAAGTTTTTCATGATGTCCAGTCTAAATCGGCCTTCCAGAAGTTTGTGGCCATTAGACCTTGTTATCCCTTGGGGAGCCCTGGTGAACAACTCTTCTCCCAGATCCCGGTGCACACCCCTTATATACTTATAGGTTGCCACCAAGTCCCACCTGAGCTTTCTCTTTTCCAGGTTGAAGAGTCCCATGTCCCTCAGCCTCTCCTCATAATGCTTGCTCTCTTGGCCTTTGATCATGCAGGTGGGTGTCAGCATACTGTCCCAAAGTACTGAGAACCTTGCACCAGACTCTTCCTCCATTTGGGGTGGTTCTTAGTGACAGTCTCTGTCTTCTTCTTGAGCATACACCACAACTGAGCTGGAAAAATAAAACTTATTTTCAGAGTCTGGAGTCAGACATCTAGAAGGCATGGCCAGCCCAATGAAGTTAACGTTGGATGATCATCACCTTGATCCTCATGGTGTTTGCTCATGGTGTTTGCCGATGTTGTTGCATCTATCTTCTCAGTAGATTCAAAGGATCTTTTGCTGACAGCATTAAAGTGACTTGAGGTGTCTCCTGTATACTGTCCATGTCTCAAGTCCATACAGCAAGGTGGGGATCATAACTGCTTGATAAGCCATGAGCTTGGTTTTGGATCTAATAGTGTTCTTTGAACACCTGCTTCCTGAGGTCTCCCAAGGGTGTACTTACACATTTAAGACTATGTACACATTTGATTTCTTTGTGGTTGTCAGCCTTCTGTGATAGATAGCTTCCAAGGTATGGGAAATACTCAGCATTGTTAAGAGTCTCACTAGGAATTGGAATTACTGGAGCTGGATACTACTCATTTAGAGCTTGTTGATGGAGCACAAATGGCCTTGCACTTGTGGTCAATCAGCAATTGGATCTCCTGATCATTCTCATCAAAACAGTTTTAATGTTTTCTGGTAGGGAATCCAAGTGTCATTTTGCAGGTGCTGATGACAGTGGACTTGAACGCCCTCCAAGTATTGCCAATATTCTCCCATTGTTGTTGATTAGAATTTACCAGTTTTTTTATTGCAACACTGGTTGAAGAGGTTGCCCTCGATTGGGTCCTTGATTTCTTTTACATTGATCTTCAGTCAGCATTGATTCTGCTGTAGCTTTTTTGGGAGCCAGTTTGTGTGCCATAACCAGATCAGTCAGTGATCAGTTTTACTACTGTGAATTAGTGTGAGTTTTGAAAGATAAGGGGTAGAATAGTAGAGAATCAGTGTCTACAGAGCTCCAGATCCAAAAGAAATATAAGTAAAAAATCAGGTCCTTGGTACCACAATGATTAAATTAATAATTAACTTTCTATATACAACATGCATCAGTCTCTCCCCCTTCCTTTATGAGTCACCTTCAATGACAACACGACAAAGCACTTTCTTCTTAGGAGGCAAAAATTTAGCCAACATTGATGACAACCCTGATTCTTATTTTCTAGTTAGTCCATTTCTTAAAATCATCCAAATCACTTTCAAACTTTGACAACTGTTAAGCTTAATCTCCAACATTTCCACAAATGCCCACCATAAAGAAACTCCTTGGCATTTCAATATCTATGGAAAAGTAGCATAGCAGTAGTTTCTCTTCCTAAGTTTTATAGAATCACTATTGAAGCAAGGATTCCTCATAACAATAATTATGCATGTTCTTATGTTTGGATAGTAATTTGTAATTATGCAATGCCTAGCACGTTGAGGAAACAAGCAATAAATAACAGTAATAATACACCTGAAAAAATGACCCAAACCAAATCTAAATTAAAATACAAATTATTGAAATAAAATATAACATTTCTGATGTTTAAAATTTATAAATAATCAGATCTAAACAGGATTTTTTTCATTTTTAGACACAATTGCAAAATAAAATGCATGACATTGCAGTATGTCATGGCTTTAACTGTAAAAATCATTTGGTGCAGACTATTATGTGTAATCCTGTCATCATTTTTTCCTGGAAACACTGACTGGCTTTATGACCACTCACATATTATTCTGTTATCTTTCCATCACTGAGACTGGGAAACAGAGCTAATAGAATAATTATTGCTCTGATAGCATTTAGTATGTTTTAAAGTGCACAAATCTGTATTTGTGAGCTATAAAAAGCCACAGACTGTACATTTTTCAAATTAACTATGAATAATAGAGAGAGCTGAAATTGTAAAACTCTACCTTTTAGCTTTGTTTTCCCTTTTTTGACCTAAGAAAAGGAAAACAAAGCAGTTCTGACTTTAATGCACATTGAAGTCTTTGCCACCAGTAAATCATCTTCCTTGCTCTCAACACACACACAAAAAAGCTTTGCTCAGCTGGAGGATTTTTCCTTGCCACCAAAAATACTATAGGATACCATCTCCATTTTGCTTTGCCACATTAACATTTGCATCTAATATTCACTTATTCCAAATTGCCTGCAAACGGAAAACCAAACAAGCTTGAAACTTGGTGCCTGGTTCATTCTTCTGCACTCCCCCATGCATGTTGCTTTCTCTGTCCACACCATTTATAGCTGACACATTCCTATGAGGAGACTTGCCTCTCTTCCAGTAGAAACTACATACCATTCATTCAGTTACTTTCAAGGGAAAAATGTCCCCTGCAGGAGAAAAATCTTTCAATGGTGAACCTGGAAGATCTCTCTTGCAAGAGAAACTCTCACGAGAATGAATGCTTGGACACTCCCCTAGATTTTCACATCAGGATCCAACAACCCTACAGCCAGTTGAAAATTTCTAACCAGGTTTTTGGGAGCAGGAGCTATTTTACTCTGTGACAACTATTACAGATACTTACATTGCCAGGACTTAATAATGACATACAGGTTGAAATACTAACTCTGTTGAAATAAATGCAGACCTCCTATTGACTTCCCCTGGTCCATCAATAGTATTTATCTCCCTAACAGCCACAGGTAAATCTCAGCCACTTTGCTGTCTTACCTGAGGAGGTTTCAGTCTATATTCCACTGTATTCCAAAAAATATTTGCCTGCATTATCTCATGACAAAGGGTGGCAGCTTGGTCAAGGCTCTTTATTCTGGGTCCAGAGATGTGAGTTTGAATCTTTCTTTGGACTTGTGTCAAAGGCTGTCCTCAACTGGCTGAACTGTAAATGGGAATCTAGGAGCACTGCAAGCAGCACTTCTAATCCTGCCAGGTGTATTCTGGCCACAGGAAATTGGTATTCCTTAACTAGTCTAACTCCATAGGCTGCTAAGTTTGTAAAAACTTTGGGCTCATGTTTCTAACCACATTTGACCATTTTGTTACACATGCTTGTGCTCGTTTGTTGTACTTTGCAAGGTTCTTCATTGTCCATGTGCCTTCAAACAACGGGCATTGCAGCAGGTGTTGCATAGTCTGAGGCTGTGTGTCGTAGTCACAGGTGGTTGAACCAATGGTATAGCCAAGCTTCTTTATTAGTTTCTTGCAGTATTTGTCTCCAGTACGTAGGTAGTTGAGACACCTTTACCTTTTCCATGGATCATCAGCCCTTGGTGATAAGGACTCAGATGCTGGAATGTCCATTTTTCTGCTGTCAGGCATTTTCTTCAGCCTTATGCCATGGGGGCCATAGCAGAAGCGTTCATGTCAAGATCCTTGTCAGGTGATAACTTGTAATACCTGCAAATTCTGCTAATACTCCATACCACAATTTTGACTTTGAACCAATATGAAATTTGCTAGAAGACAAGACATGCCATCCCTTTTAGAGCAGGTACTATTATAGCACAGCAGCTGTGTCTATACAAGATGATGACTGTGCAGTCACTACTGCGCAGTCATTTAGTTGTTGTTTATACAACACCAGCTACTGCACAGCAGTGCTGTTGCATGGCTTTTTTGTGACTGAGACTACTGCAGTTGTTGCCATGAGATGCTACTATGCTGTAGTCTTGGACTACTGCACAGTCAGTGTCTTATGTAGACATGGCCTCTTTACATAATACTTGGCACAATAGGGTCCCAAACCTGATTAAAGCCTAGCTGCCGCGGTAATTTAACCATGGAGCTTTAATCATAATTACAATACCACTGCTAATAGACAAACGGAGACCAGAAATGCAAGCTCTGGTTGTTAGTTGATTACAAAATCTGCAGTTTATTGCATCCTCTTACAAGAAAACACCAATCTCCCCAGTCAGTAAATTACCATTCTGCAGACAACTGGCAGATTTACTATGCAGAGCATGCATGCACTTTAGATCTTTGCCACTGTTCAGAAAACATCCTGTAGGGCTGTACGACTAGGTATTTAAAAAGTGTTAAGTCAGCTCCTAGCAACTCGACTAGATAAATTTACAGACTTACTTAATGCAGGACGGAGTTCAATTTTAGCAAGGTTTCACAATTGCTAGTAAAGATTCTGATCTATCCTGAGATGACCCTTGGAATATTGCTGGTTGCCTTAGAACAGTGCCTTGTTCACATTGTAAGCCATATTACACTGAAAAAAAAGCTTTGTGACTCTCATGTTGCCAAAAGGGCAGTATTTGTACTTATCCATAAAGAAACAGAGAGAGGTTGCACTCCTTGAAACCAGTCCCTGCTTACCCAGGATGTGTCCTGCCACAGCTGATCTGCTTTATTGGGTGAAACACTCATTGCCTATTGACATGCATTGGGCAGGGGCTCAATGCAAGACAATGGGCAACATGTTCCTCTTGCCTAGGGATGCCCCACAGCCATTGCTGCCACATGCCTCCATACTGGGACACAGGTCGTGAGATATGGGTCACAAGTGCCTCACACAGGGCTGGGTTGACACTGGGCAGCACAGAAGTGTGAGGTAGCATGGGACCTGGGGAATTCCTGACACAAATCCCAGCATGGAGGTGTGGGGCTTTGGGAATTTCCCAGGTCCTATACTGCCCAGTGCCTCCTTGCCAAGCCCCATGCTTCATGTGGAGTCATGGGTTGGCATAGGTCCTGGCACAGAGTGAATTCTCCAGGTCCTGGGCCAACCCATGCATCTGTAGGACTTGGCATGGGTCGCAGCATGGAGGTTTGAGGCTACACAGGTCACGGCATGGAGGAACAGGGTGACATGGACACCCCAGACCCCCATCCCTCCATGTCAGGATGCATGCAGATTTTTCCCACTTATGGAGATGCAGCTCTGGATATCCAAGGGTGAGTCTCCATACGCAGGGAACCCCAGCTTTCCCTACTATAGAGAGGTACCCTGAGATTTCCTGGGATGCACTTCTGTTCGTGGGGAAAGCCAGTCAGGTCCTCCATGGACTTAGGGGGGTCTGATCCTGCATGAGAATTCCCAGAGTTTGACGGACTGGTTCCCTCAAAACCCCACAGTACCTGCCTGGGGCAGCTGGAGACTGCAAATAGCTCTAGGATGCCCACACTCTCCCACCACAAAGCAAATAAAGCAGCACTATTTAATACTTTCTGCTGTTACACCATTGAAGTGGCATGACCAAGGGTAGGGACATCTATTAATAATATTGATATTTTATGGCAGGACAAAGGCAATATCAGGTGACATCTGTTGCTACCCTTTTTGTGACTGCAGCCTCTGTAGGTCTATACACTTTAGCTTGGACAACAGCAGTACAGATGAACTAGCACAAGCATCAGCACTAACTAGCTGTGCAAGCCAACTTTGGTCCCTGGGTAGGTATTCAGTTGCTAGTTTGCACTGGAGTCCATGCAACTTCACCATCATTCGTACTGTTACTAGCTATATGTAACTAGCCAGCTGTATGCTAGGTCTATGAATTAACATGAGTAGGTCTCCTTGTGCTGAAAGCCACCACTGATTGCTATGGAGGCACAGCCTTACTTGTGTTTCCGCTCCAGTGTACTACAAGAGTATGCCCTTTCATTTCAGTTGGATTATTTCAGGGTGTAGCCCAATATGAGTATCTGGTGTAACATTTGTATTCATGTTTTATCTAACAACAGTTGAGAGCAGCACAGAGAAATACTGCTGAAACTCAAGCAGCCTTGCCTTCTTATATTACAGTACTTGCATTTTTAAGTACTTTCTACCATGAATTCATTGTGCAAATTCCTACAAAGCCAATTCAATCAACCTATAAGAGAAGATTTATATGGCGAATTTTAAAAATTATATATATCCAGCTGCAACTCAAATGTAGACATTATAAAAATTAAGTAACAATAAAGTGTTAGGATGCCATCCAAGATGTTCCTTTATGATTGTGGATTTAGTATACTTTGTCAAGAGGCATTATTTGTAACTATACCTTATAATTAAAGGTCTATTCAATTCACAATTCTGCAGATTTTGCAGAAAACACAAAATCCGGGATTGTCTGCAAAATCAGCTTTAAAAAACTAATAATAAAATGCTGGCTCTCTAGTAGAAGCCAGTGGTCCTTGCTGCTGCTACAGTCCAGACCAGCTGCAACTGCAGCCCAGAGTGGGGAGGTGCCAGCTGCAAGGGCAGCACAAAGGGCAGCAGACATGATCGTGGCCGCGCCCTCGTCTCTCCTTCCCTCGCTGAGCACTCTCCAGCAATCACTGATGAGGGATGGGGCCACCAGAGTACGTCCAAAAAGTATCCACAGAATTTTGCTATTTATGCTGAGACAACCCGAAAAATTATTTCGTTTCTCTGCACTCTGCAATTTTGGACTGTATTTATAATGGCCATATTTTTATGTTGGTATTATTTTTTTAAAAGCTTCATCTGTAGCTTAACCAGTGCTGATAATATGTTTTTCTCTTAAGAGCCTTGACCTTAACTTAGCAAAGTATTTCGATTCATTACCTAGGGATTTTCTCTAAATGTGTTTAGGGCCTTGTTATACATTCATTTTAGGTGGCCCCTGGAGCTTTTAACCTCTGGATTGTTCATACACTGGGGGTGTCTACACATTGCCCTATGGTGACATTGTTACTGTGCCATGCTTCAGTTCTTCCTTTTGAAAGTACTAAAGCATGGTGCAGAACTGCCCGTACTGTGTCATACGTGTGGCGCACGGTTATTTTACTTCACCATAGCAGTGTGATATAATGGGGGAGCATGCCACTTCAGTGAAGTAGCTGCTGGTCATGTGTGGACACCCAGGGATGCTGCTTCACCACTGCATGTCGCTATGGTGACGTAGTGTCACGTGTACACGTGCCCATTACTACTTGAAACTACACTTTAGGTTATTTCAAGTTACGCCACTCTAGGGTAGGTCTACCTGTGATCCATGCTCCATTAATGTGTAGCCGCTCCCCACAGATGAGCTGGCCAAGTTGCAGTCCTCCAGCATCCCAGGATGCAGTGTCCCCTGCCCCACCTTCCTGTTCTCTGTGGACGAACTTTCCATCCCCTGAATTTTCCTGCCAGGGGACAGTTCAGGCACCAAGCCAACCCCACCTCAGGATTGTGACCTTCCTACCTTCATGGTGCAGTGCTGCGCTAACAGCCTGCAGAACACGTCACCTAGCCGGGTCACAGGGCATGGATACCCAGGAGTGGCGGGGGTTGCAGGGGGCGAAGGACAAGGTTAGGGCTGGATCAGGTTCCCATGAGCTGGGACTTCCTTCCCAAGAGAGGGGCATTAGCTCTCTCAAACACACTTTCCCTCACCACTCTCACCTCCCAGCCACCCTGGGAAGCACAACCAGCACCCTCCACACCCCAATCTCAAATCCTAATTTATTAAAACATGAGACCTTCTTTAATTCACTTCCTCTTTCTTTTTAAATTTTGTTAACTGCTTTTTATTTTATCCTTCAGTGGCTGACTTTCATTTCACCACCTTTCTCCCACCCACTTTTTGAATGCGGGGCCAGATCATGAACTTTTTATCACCCAGTGGGCCGGCGAGCCATATTCAAAGACCTCACAGGAAGCAGTATCACATCACCCCCTGAAACAAAAGTAGTGTTTACTTTCGTTTCCTGTTGCAGCACCTCGAGCCTCAGAAAACAGCTTGGAGGGCTGCCTGGTGGCCCATGGGCCGTACGTTGGACAAACCTGATTTAAACCACGGGAGAGGGATAGAATAAAGGTTACATTAGTAGGATAATGGAGTTGTTCCCTTAAGCATATACCCAGCTTGATTATTACACTTAACGACTGGATCTGTATTTTTATTATTAATTTCTGTTTTATATATAACATGGCAGAAAGAGGATTTTTGGAAGGATTCTAAAATCAAGGTGTTGGTGAGAGATCTTAGCCCCCGAGCACAGTTGTCTGATGCTCTCTTGTTAAGGTATCCCAGAGAGATGACTACCAGCCTCTTCCTGAAGGCCTCCAATTGAAAGTGAATCCTTCACTTCCCCGGGCAGCTTCTCCCATTGTTCTACTGCTCTTCCAGGTAGGAAGCTTTTTACTGACATTGAAGCTAAATTTGCTGTGCTGCCATTTAAAATTATTGCCTTGTGCCCTGCCCTCTGTAGCAAGGGACAACAGTTCTCCCTCTTCTTGATGGCAGTCTTTCAAATATTTGAGAACTACTATCATCTTCCCCCCCTTAATTTCCTTTTCTGCAAACTAAACATACATCTCTCAACCTTTCCTCATTCAACTTGCATTTATTATTTTCATTGCTCGCCTCTCAATCCTCTTCAGTTTCTCTACATCCTTCTTAAAATGCAAAGCACAGCACTGCACACTGTAATTCACCTGTACCTTAACCAGCGCTGAGTAAAACACTGTTATCATCTCCTGTATCTTAACTTGGCTCATAGGCATAGGTGTCCTGTGGGGACATTTGAGGCTTATAGGAAGAACAAATACTAATTGTTAACCGAGCTGATGCCCTACATCCTAGAGCCCACATACATATAGTTTATGGAGCAGACACATATTACATGATAAATCATATCATTTAAGTAAATAGCTACTCACACTAAGAAACGGATTATGTCATGGGGTTCAGTCAGCTTTGGGGGTCAGGTTCTCATAAGGTGTAGCCTCCCCCTCATTGAGTAGATTTTATAACCACAATTCAAATGAGGGACAAATTTTAGTTCTAAATTCCTGAAAATAAGATTGAGGCTTCCCTAAAGCATGCTACCCACTTCACAGGTCTGGGGCAGACAACAAAAGCAGAAGCCAAGGTGATAAAGCAGCCTCGGTGGGTCACTGTGTCTTGTGTCATACAGGAGTCCAGGTAGGGTGAAGGCTGAATTGGTAGCAGCTTATTTCTCACCTTGAAACAGCAGAAGGAACTGTGACTCGGAGCTGCATGTCACCCTTTGCTGAAGACTAGATCCAAAGAAAGACTACAGCACCTGGCACCACACTGCTTAGTTTTCAGGTGGTTGGCTCCCAGCATGAAATCCAAACCTCAGAGTTAGGTACCTGCGATTCTTTGCAAGAGTATGGAAAGAATTTAGCACATCGTAATAACAGTCCCAAATCCACATGCTTAATGTTGAGACACACGGAGCTAGCCAATAGAGAATGGGAATTGCAAGGTCAGGTGTGTGCTGCTGCTGCTCGCTGGATCTTAGATACCCAAGTCAGGGCTTCTAGGTAGGCAGCTCTGTCTACTGGGGATCCAGAGCCCCAAATCCTGTTGTGACAGGAATACAGGTTGTAGCTATATTGGTCTACAGGCAAAAGGAATCAGAACTCATGACAGAAGTGATAGCTCAGAGGTGATATCTGAAAAAAAAACATTTTGCAAATAGCTACTTGGTCTAATAAAATATATCGCCTCTGGCATGTCATCTGATTTCTCTTGTGACAGGAGTCACCTATTACTGTTCTTTGAAAGGGTTTTTCAGGGCTCATCAGTTTTAAAATTCTCAAACTAGCTCCAAAATTCAGATAGCTCAAGTTGTAAGCATTCTGGAAGGCAGGCAGAGTAGTATCTTACAGACAAGTGATCCTCAACTATTAAATTCAAGGCACCCCTTGGAAAATGCCAGTTCTTAGTTTTCACTTGTTTTTTGACTACAGAAAAATAATTGAGCTATTTGTCTGCTGCAAAGGCCTTAGAAAGACCACAACAGGTCAAAATGTTTTTTAACATCATGAATTCTTATTTGAAATCACATTTGCGGACCTAACAGTTAGCATTACATGACACCCTACAACACCCTTGAAAGGAACTCAAGGCATCCCATGCCATATCATGCATGTTGAGAAACAGTATTATAGACCAACTAATTAGTTAACAGTTACTGACTTCAGGCTGACAAAACTAGCTACCTCTCCCTATAAGTATTGTGTTTTACTGCTGCATTTTGAAAAATCTCCTTCTGAAGAACTAGCCCTCTTGGGTGTACTTGTATCAAGTATAATAGCAAATATTCCCACAAATTATGAAAACATGGCAGTAGTGCATCCAGTTTGTGAGAATATTCGCTATTGTAGTTGATACAAATACACACAAGGGGCTAGTTTTTCAGAAGGAAAATTTTAGAAAGGCAGAAGTAAAACAAAATACTTACATTCAGCAAGGATGCTCTACTTTGGCAATTCAAAGCAAATTAGAACCTAAAAATTTCTTGCTGAATAATAACAAAACATTCAATACACAAAGCACAAGTAGCCAAGTACATTTTGTTTGCAGTCAGTTTACACAAGGACAAAATAACAAATTTAACATTACAAATCCTTTTAACTTCTTGCAAATCAATTACTATCCTGAATAAATGGAATTGGTTAAACATTTCTACGAGAATTCCCAGCCACTGCATTGCGGACATAGCTCACAGAGCACAGACTAATGCTTCTACAAATGAAATCCTGTAAAAGGCTACTACCATTAATCATTAGTTGTAAAGTGCTACTACGAAATGTAACCTACAGAATCAACCCACTGTAGCGACCTCAATATAGTTTGACCTCTGCAATAATGCATATATGATTATCTATCTTATCATCTTCTGTCCTCATCATAATTGATGGTCAAGGAACTGGTTAACTGAAGCTTTTCAGAGTAAAAATTATGAGACAATAAAAGGACTCGCTTATGGTAATTTCTACCCAAAGGGCATAGAAAAGGTTAACAAAGAACCCATATTTTTCATATTAACTTATTTTGAAATTGAAAAATGTGTCACTTTTTTCCTCAGTGCCATATCTAAAATTAAAGCCATATTCTTCAAGTGCTTCAGTATCTCTTAACTTTATAACCGTATTATATATAACAAATTATAGAATGTGATATCCACAAATTGTATCATTACTTTTTCAGCATGCATAAAATAGCACCCATTCTGAGGAACAAATGAAAACTGAAAGACCTAATACTTTCAGTGCATCACATAGCATGTGTTTTGCTTTGAAACTTAAAGATATACTTAAAATCTGTGCTGAACTGAGACTTCATATTCTACTTCGTAGCACTGACATCCCAAGAAAAATCCTAGACATGAATCTAAATCTGAATCATTCTGTAATGTATCAACACCTGTCTACCAATCTAAATCTGCTTTTCATCATTCAGCAAAAAAAAAAAAAAAGAAGCATTTATACGCTGTCACTGTAGGATAAATTCCCACTAAATGGGATTTTTACTTTAGGAGGGCTACAAGAATGAACCAAAAATATGGGTTGGATTGACAAAACAGTAAAATCATTTTCAGCACTTCTTAACTCTTTGCCTATGTTGATATGCTGAAAAATGAGCAGATAACCCCAGGATTTGAACCCTGCAGACCTTAAAGAAGTCAGCAGGAATATATGCTGGGCTTCATGGCCACCTAGTCATTCCTATATTCATAGAATGCAGGCTTAAAACTGTTGGTTTGCCTTTTTTTAAGGCATATGTACAAGAATATCAATATTAGTATAATGTCAAGAAACTATATTTTTAATACTGATGAAGTTCTTGGTCCTTTCCTGATATAAATTTACCATGATACTCACCTTCAGAATTTCCCTTTTGGGAATATATTGTATTAATTTTTATTGGTTGTTTTTCCATTATGGCAAGATTTCTTTTTTACAGTCCAGTGAGAATGGATCAATGGATTCATGCCTTGTTTGCTGATTAGTTCTGTAAAAAGAAGGCTTTATCCTTGGATCATCTGCTGATTCGTAAGCTTTAATTCTTTTCACTCATTTTTATATAATGGTGTTTTCACTAGAAGACAAACAGACTGTGGGGAAAAAAAGAGGAAAAATGCAAAACTTCAGACACAAAGAGCAGCATTGCATTTCTGTTGATCTCCCTGGTCACAGCAGGAAAATCAGCACTCAGAACAATCCTAACTTTATAAGAAATTTTAAAGGCACTTCCATATGCAGTGTAGCTTGTAACTGTGTGGTCTGAAAAAGTTTGTAGGACCCTGCAAGATTTGCGAATTTTGTTCCTCAGTGTCTATAGTTGATATTGTTTGATCCCAAACTCATAAAGACCTCTCCAGAAGATATATTCTTCAAGGCACACTCATACATTCCTAATACAAGTGCTGAAGGAACTCAGTTCCTGTGAAGCGGGGAACAAGGAACAGTAAAAATCACCATCACAGACAGAGATGAAGGAGCCCTGAGCATAACAAGCAATGATAGCTAACTTAGGCATATCTTGCCTGGGCATATGGCAATATCCAGGAAGACATAAGGACCTCTCGCAACAAATCCCTCAACATATATTTTTTCTTTTTTGTATAAGGGCAACCAAGTGTAACTCCAAAGCATCCTTGAAATGATGATCTGCTGAGGAAACACTTGCAGAACCAAACATATATGGTCTTCTTCATCCAAGAAAGTCCAGGCACTGTGGAAGTACATGTACCACATCTCAAAATAACTAAGCTCTTCAGGATACCCGGATACCAGAAAATGCATGCTTAATAACAGGGGGGGGGTTTAATACCGTATTTACTGGAATCCAAGACAGGATTTTAAAAAGTCTTCATCTTGGATTTGAGTACAGGTAGGGCAGGCAGTTGCTAAGCTTGGGCTCCCACCCTGCCCAACTTTCCACCTGCTCCCCCCACCCCATCTCTCTTGTGCTTTCTTTGCTGCACATACCTTCTCCCCCTGCCACAAGAGTCACCCTGCCCCAGCTGGGTAGCAGTGCTGCCAACAGCTCCAGAGAGGGTACATGGGGGACACCATGCAATGGCAGAGGAAGGTGGCTCCAGATCCAGCCCAGCTGGGCCCAACGCTGGAGCTGCTGCCTCCGTTGCGAGCCAGGCCAGGGCTGGAGCAGAAGCCACAGCCAGAGCAGCAGCAGGGGGAACATGCAGCAGGAAAAAGGAAGGAGACAAGGGATGGGGGTCTAGCCACCTGCCTCCTTACTGCTGTTTTCCCCATCAAAGCAGTGGGAATGACGAATTTAAGATGACCCTTCAATAATTAGATTCTATACCTGGAAAATTGTAACAAATTTATAATTTTCCATGTATAGGATTTAATTATTGGATTAATTATCTTAAATTCAAAGTCACCTTGGATTTGGGTAAATATGGAAATTGGTAAGCTTCTTGCATCAAAACATGACAATAATAGTTGCCAGACTGGATCATAAGCCTGGTGCATTGCAGTCTATTCATCATTTGAACTATGAATAACTATCAGAAATATTTAATGTGTGGAAACCTAATAATCTTGCTTCAGCAGCTTCAATGGGTGGGCTATTGTTGGACAGAAGACCCCCAAGATCTACAGGTGAGACAGATTGACATAACATAGCTTTATGTACAAATCCAAGTAAATCAGAACAACTATGATCTAAGAAAAGAGAGGATGGTAATACAAAGTAACAGTCTTTCATATTACTCACACAATCCTTTAAGGGAAGAGTTGCAAAGCAGAGAGGCATTAGTAATTATTTAAGGGGCAGTCTTGCCACACATACCAATCAATCTGGCTCGGACTGCTTCACTGATAAATTTGTCTCTGACTTTCCTGGCTTCCAAGTTAAAAGCAGTTTGCTCAGCCCCATCACAGGAGAAGAATGGCTTGTCCCCTGTTGGTTTCAGTATTAGACTCAAAGTCTCCTCCTTCAGAGACAAAGACTGAGCAGCTGTATCAGGAACTAGCTTTTATAGCTGGCAAAACATAAAACTATTTTCCTGCACAAAACGTACACATTTTGTTTTGTGTGTATAATTTTTTGAAAAATTACATAAAACATCAAAGTAATTTTTACAATTTTTATCAAAGCCATGTTCAGGAGATAATTGAAATTTTTCATTTTTTGAAATATACAATCTAGCTAGAAGGCAAGTGTCAAGAACTATTTTCAAAATGTTTTTTGGCAACAATAAGTCTTAAAAACATCACCAAATTGGGTATTTGCGAAAACTGAAACACCTTATTACAAAAAGTAAAATGATTTTAAAAGTATCGGCAAAATATTGTTTTGTTTGAATATTTTTCACTTGTTTACCACATACTGCAATGCTCTCTTTATGTTCTCAGTGATTGATATAACATGACCTGACCTGACTTGACATGACAATACTGTAATTCAAATTCTGCCTTCTCTTGCACCTACATTACAACCTGAATTCACCAAAGGGTTTCATTTTTATAACTGCAGTCAAAATTTGGCTCAATGTACATGAAAAACATAAACAAAACTCATAACAAGGTGTTGTCTTTTTTAAATAAAATTGCTTTATGGAGCTTTAAAACACAGGAATGAGTCAGTATTGGACAGGTTTATTATAGCACTATTACTCTTGGGCCATGTAATCTTTAATTTGTAGAAAGCCTGGAAGAACTTTTACATGCTGAACAAACAACAGAGTAAATGAAACAGAGCAAAATTGGCTTATGCTCACCTCATAAAAACATGGAAGGGTTGGAAATCACTCTTTGCCAAATGAAAAAAAAAATTACAAAAATCGGTAAAGAAACATATGTTCAAAATGTGAAGACTTTCTCTAAGAGGATATTGTTACAAGCCAATCAAGTGCATTAAAAAAAAAGGAAAAACCAACTCAGGTGAAACTACTGAATAACTGTGACAGACATCATATAAAATGGCATTTTTGACATGTAAAGGGAGAAATAATGAAAAGATATTTGAAATATATCAAAAGCTTAAAATCTACACAAGAATTAGAAGGCCAATAGGATATGTAGCAAAACCCCCAGGTTTTGGGGGCGGCGGTTAACTTAAAAATACATTCCTTCCCCTTCCCTAACCATTTTTTACTTTCTCTCTGCCCTCTCCAACCCTTATAAGTAATTAAGTAAGTAATTAATATAAGTGAGCTTATTGTAATAAGCCTCTTTTTATATTGTAAATAGTGTTTTGTTATGCTTGTATTGATTTTTACTGTTTTATAGATTTCATAGATTTCATAGACATTAGGGCTGGAAGGGACCTTGGAAGATCATCGAGTCCAGCCCCCTGCCTGAAGGCATAATGAGTTGTATTATATTGTATTCCTATTAGGCTTGTATTGATTTTTACTGTTCTATATTGAATTTATATGATTTAGGCCTGTGTCTGCAAAGTAATGTCAAGTTTCCATTTTGAATGTCAAACCTCCATCTGCCTGGGTATTGCATCTGTGACTCATAACTACCCATCCTATGTAAATTGGTTCCTGAATGAATGGGAATGAATGAAGGTGCTTGAGGCATAATTGTAGCAGGCCTCTACTAAATGACCAGCAATGACTGGACCATCAACTCAACTATCCAACCATTGCCTTGCATTGATTCACTCAGGAACCAGAGAACTCACCCAGGAACAGGGACAAAACCCGGCATTTGAAAGATAAAGAACCTACAGGAACCCAACATTTGGTATACAAAGACCCTACAGAAACCAGCAACCCCACCATTGTACCCCACCAGACAATGAGGACACCTGGATCTGCATGTATGCATCTGAGCAGGACTGGTCCTTGCTGTACATGTCCTTCCCATAGGAGACACAGGGAGTCCACCTCTACAAAAGGGGTGGTAGAGTGTGACCTCCTTGGGATGCCCTCTCCATCTGAAGCAGCAGTACACCATGCTACCTATCCACCCAGAGGCCCTGCCGGTGACTCCCTCTAGACAACACCTTGCTAGAGAAGACCACAACTGGCCATTGAGGATCAACTCTTGGCCTGGGATAGGTGGCTATCACCCACTTTCTTCCCCAAAGCAACAGACCTGAACTGTATCTCTACAAATCTGGACTTCAAATCCCTCCATTAAGCCTTTTTTCTTGTGCTACCATTGTGTTGGAGTGTGTGTGTGAGTATTTGTGTGGATGTGTGGGAAACAATAACTTCATGGGGCTGTGTAGTGTGTTGCCTGTTTAAAAAAACTCAGGTTATTTTGGAACCCTGAGTTGGGTTTTGTCTTACTGACCTCCTGGCCCTGCCCCAATCTCTGCTCTCTGCCCCTCTCACCTTCATCCTTTCTCTCTCGCTCTCTCTCGCTCTCTTCCTGCCATCTCAACTCCCTCTCTGCCACCTCCAAAACCCCAGCTCTGCTCTCCTTCAAACCCCAAATTTCACCACCCCTCACTTCTGCCCCGTTGCCCCTTTACCTCTTGCTCCATCACTCCTCCTCACTGCCACCTGGGTTTCCTCTCCCAGCTCCACCGCCTGCTCTGCTGTCTCTGTCCCTGGCTTTTTTCCTTGCTTCCACCCCAGCACCAGGTGAACCCGAGTAATCCCAGGGCACCGGGTGACCCTAAGTAACCCCAGGGCCCCTTGCCCCCAAGTAATCCCAAGCACCAAGTTACCCCAAATGCCCCCTAGTGTTAATACACAGCCACAGAAGTGCATGTTTGTATATGTGCATGTGTGTATGAACCCATAGTTTTGTATGTGTAGTTTGTGTGTGTATATAATTTTGTATCATGCCCTCCTGTCTAACAGCGCAAAACTGAGATCCCAAGTGTTGATCTGGCATGTGTCAAGTCAACAGATTCAGAAGAAGTAAAGGGAGCAAACAAGGGGAATAAGCTAAGCAATTTCTTCATATCTATGTTAGCCATAGAGAATACTAGTAAAATACTTTCTCTGTACCTGCTTGTTTCAGGCACAGGCTATGTAAGAGAACGTGTCAAAAAAGGAGAAGCTGAAATGAATTGATAACTACTGTGTAGTTTGTGGCACAGCAGACCTATCTGCAGAGCCACAGTCCACACATACTGCACATGCATGTGTTCATCGCACTGCTAATTTGCAATGTGATGCGTTTTTTGGACACTAAGAGATCCTGGTGCCAAAAAAACTGTGCCAGAAAAAATGGGGCGGTGCATGTTGCAGTAGCATGCACCACCCAAAACCAGAGCCTGGCCATCCAAAGCCACACTCCGGCTGCCAGCCAGATTCCACACACCTGGACTGCCACTGCTGGAGCCTTGGGAGGCCACCAGGATCCCAGGTAAGGCTGCTGGCTTCAGCCCAGGTGCTGGTTCCAGCCTCCCCTATCCTACCTGGAGCAACTTGCCACGGACAGTAAAAGTCACTGCTAGTTGTGCCTAGGGAATGCATGTTCCCATTCATGAGGATGCACCCCATGGCCATATTCAGAAGAGTGTAGACATGTAGTATATATGGTGTCAGAAACCCATCTGCAGTGCCATGCACCACACATGCAGGCATTCCCCACACTAGTACTTTGCAGTGCAGAGAGGGTTTTTTTTTTACCCTGGGAAACTGCAGGGTCAAAAAAAAGCACACACCAAAAAAAGCAGGGCAGTGCATGTGGTGGCAGCACATGCCGCCCAAAACCAGTGCCTGGCTGGCTGGAGCCACACTCTAGCTCAAGGCCAGGCTCCCAGCTGCAGGAGCACCATGGCTGCAGCTCCCCAAAGCCCCAAAACCCCAGGTAAGGCTGCTGGACCCAGCACAGTTCCTAGCTGCAGCCTCTCTTACCTCACACAGGGTAACCTGCCATGCACCAGGTGGGCATTCCCCAGAGGCAAGTAGCAGCTGTACGAAGCGTGCAGCTGCTACTTGTCCCTGGGGAAACAAACGTCTGCACTTGTCTGGACGTATCCCTAGTGTACATCCATTCAAGAGTGCTGATCTCTTAAAAGCAATATAATCTCATGGAAATTAACTGTTTCTGGATAAGAGAAAATGTTGTTCCTATCTTTAAAAATGCTGTTAACAAGGTTCCAGACAAAACAGACTAATAAGCCTTATTCAGTATCAAGTAAACTGAAGTTGAAACAAGACATAAAATTAGAATTTTAAATCACATTAAGTGGATGTGATATGATACAGAGGAAAGTAGTGTGGCTTGTGCAGTCAAAGTCCATGCTTCCCTCATCTACTAGAATATTTTGAGCATTTCAGCAAACTAGTGGATAAAGGAGAGCCAGATTATAAAGATATCAATTGTTCGGTATATTTTTAAGTTCAAAGAATAGCGTCCTATTGTTTAAAAAATGAAATAGATCAACAATGACAATTAAAATGTGCACAAATTGCTCTTTCTAGGAAGATTAATAAAAAATTATACACTGAGATTCTAAATCTATAGCTTTTGGTGATAAATTTATTACCATGCAGTTGGTACAATAAAAGATATCACCTAAAAAATCCTTGCCTGTTGTATAAATATAGAAGCATTCAGAGCCACAGTTAAAAAGACTTGGCGTAGGAAGCTGACCGTATATTTATATAGGGGAGTGTTTGGCAGAACAGTGCTTGCCTTTCCCTGAATGATCCTCAAAGCTGGACCTAGGCATTAACCGTCCCATCTTGCAGCTGCTCTCAGAATCATAACTCAGAAGTTTTAATGCCAATGACATCAGCTGCCATTCTGCCTCCCCACCTAAGCCGGCACCCACCGATGGCACCCCACTCAACCACCCCTAGTTACACTACTCCCTGTTCTGCAGTACAAAGGGAACTTACAGAAAAGGTTAGTTGTCCATTCAGTTATCTACCCCACACAATCACATTAAGGAGGCCCTGGGCAAGGTTGCTGAATGAGGGAACTTGAACTTTTTCTTTGAAGAGTTTGATCAAGAGTGCTTCATAACACACAGCACATTACCACATTTCCCCACAGCAGCAATTATTCAGAGATAGATCATCTTAGCCAATTAAGTGGATGCACAGGAAGAGGTGAATCCACCACAAGCATCTTATAGTGAGATCCTGGACGCTGTTTCCCCTCCTGGGCAGCTGCAGCAACCCTAGTCAGCTCTCTGTTCAATCTACAGGCTCTCTGTCCAGGGGAGCTCTGCTCAGCTGTACTATTACACTAGGGATGCATCTATTTAGTTGCTGATTCACTGTATAAATTATATAACTTAATCAATGGCTCCCATTACCTGTAATGCAAGCCATCGACTTTTCCTCTCACCTCAGATGATTCAAGTGAAAGGATTCCTCAGAGGACTCTGAAAAAAAAAAGAAAGAAAATGAAATGAAGTGGAATAGCTTTTTCATGCCAGAACTTAATAGCATCTCACCTACGCTGACAAAAGTCTTGGAAGCAATAACAGCATAAGGCAAATACCCGTCCTTCTGTGTCATGAAATCATAGATTTCTACTGATCAAATAATACTTGAAGTAACTAGGGGGAAAAGTGTAAAGAATAACACAGAAAATTTTCATGAGCTGCCACTCATGAAGTGGCAAACCCCCAGAAAAACACTCTGAGGGTTTACCACCTACCTTTCCTTTGAATTTTTTGTGCAGTACTTTTGACCTCATATCCTTGAATTATGTTTTTCACAGATGGAAAGTTTTTTGTGCAGCCTGTATATTTAATTTGATGATGCTATTGTTCTGTAGGATTTGTTTTACGTTAGTATCCAGATGGCCTGACCCAATCAGAGCTGCAGTGTGCAGTCACTGTCATTGGGTGAAATGGAAAGCAGTGGCCCTAGTAAACCAATTAGACCAACATGACACAACAGGTCAGTCACAGATGAGAAGACCACATCTCTAGTCTCCTAGTCCAGTGCCCTGGCCACTGAACCATATAGCCTACGACTGGTTTTATTGTATTTATTGATTTACTACTCCTACCAGAAAAGACAGTTGAAGGAGATATAAGGCTAGGACTAGCAGGAAAATATGAATGACTGTATGAAAAACAATAAGATTCTGAAATTATACACACATGTAGCCCTGTTAATGTCTGTGTGTGCGTGTGCCTGTGTACACATACATATACATACATACATACATATAAAATATCAGAACCAGGAAATGGAACAGCTGGGTCCTCGTCAGCTTGACGGGGGTAAAACTCACATCACCCCCACCAAGAAGAGTACTCTAACCATCACTCTGTAGGCACAAGGGGGTTGCAGTTATATATAGTATCAGAATCAGGACTATATGCATACGTGTATACACATACACACACACACACACACACACACACACGTATGTATGTAACCCTGTTAATGTAGCTGTTCTGTGTCATAAGTCATAGCCCATTTTCAGGGCTTATCTGCATACTCCCATTGATATGTGGGCTTGGATTGCTGGGATCTGTATGCCTTATCTGTATTTCTCCATTGATATGCCAGGTCAAAAGGAGTGGGAACACTTTGTAGTCGTTTTGAGTGCTAATGTGCTTTTAACTGTTTTTTAACCATTTATACATAAGATGCCAAGTGAGCTGAATAGCTCTCCCTTCTAAAATTGCAAAGATTATAGGAGCATTGATACTATAAAAGAAAACTGGGTAAAGATTGCTAAGGAATCAGCAGTCATGACTTGTGTGGAAGCCTAAGACTGAGGGACCCTCAGCTCAGGAATTATACAGGGAAACTGAGGGGAAGCTCTCCCAGGGGAATGGCATAAAACTTTATCATTCAGCTTTGCAGGGATAAAAGCTGGTGATGTTCAAATCCCTATTGTGGGATCAGGTTGAAACCTCTTATGCACTTGTTTCTAAAGAGCTGACATCCATCAAGTACTAGTACGTAAGGCCAAACCCCGACTTTAATATATATATAAAAATTATATATATAACATTTTGAAATTTTCTTGGAGCAGGGTCAGGCTGTCCTGGAAGCCTGTGAAGGGTGGGTGCCCTAGCCAAACTATCTCTGGACCTCAGCCTCTCCCCAGGCCACAGTGAGGTTGGTAGTCTCCTCTTCTACCAGTTTGAGCCCCAGGCTACTCTCCCTGGGGTCAGGGGCACTCCCAGCCCAGTGCTTCCTCTGGATGCTGTCGGCTCCAGACACATACCCACAGCAGAGGGGCATGGTGTCCAAAGGCCAAGCAGCTGCAAGCACAGGCTCTGAGGGTCAGGCCAGTGACCTGCAGGACTGCTGAAGCCAACACATGCCCACAGCACAGGGGCACAGTGCCCAGGGGCCAGAAATCAGAGGCCTAAGGGTCAGGCTGGGGCTCTGCAGCACTGCTGCAGCCAACACATACCCACCACACCAGCACACAGTGGCCAGGGGCAAACATTGGCTGACCCAGGCCCCAGGGGTCAAGCCAGGGGTCTAAAGGCAAGCTAGGAACTTCTAAAGACCCATCCCTGCTCTGTGGCTAGATGGACTCCATGCCACATTGCTCTATCCCTGGCAGAAGACTGGCCCCTTGCTAGCGTGGCCGACCAGAAGCAAATTGGCTCCCGCTTAGCATCTGCACATGCACTATTGCACTTTAGCTAATGTGCAGTAAATCTACTACCTGTGAATACTACCTGTGCATTAGCACAGTAGCTCAGCACACAGTTACCCAGTGACATTTTACTGCACAGTAGACAACTGAAGAGGACACGTTACTCCAACAGGAGTCATCACTGGGTGCATCTACATGAAACACTTTACTGAGGAACAGACTAATCTACCGCTCAGGAAAGCATCTCATTTGGACGCATCCACTGATGACTACTATTGGAGTAACATGTCCTCTTCTGTTGTCCACAAGTCAAGAAGGATATTGAAAAAATGGGAAAGAATCTTATAACCTAGCAATGATCTAACATGATCCAGTGGCTAGAGGTTGAAACTAGTCAAATTCGGAATAGAAATAACACATTTTTTTTTTAACAGGAATAGCAATTAACCACATTACCCAGAGATATAGTGGATTTCTATTAGTGAATGTTTTAAAGTGAGGGTGGATGTCTTTTCTGAAAGGTATGCTCTTGTTTGACCACAGCAATTGGACTTGCATCAGGAATTAGTTTAGGAAAGTCCAATGCATTGTGTGTTATGCAGCAGGTCAAAGTAGAAAATCAGAGGCTTCTCTTCTGGCTTGAAACATCAATTCATCTATTAATCTAGCAGCCCTCTTCTTCTGCTTTAGAGTCTGCCAGCAGGGCCAGTGACAGAGAAAGTATATTTATGGTATTAAAAAAGGCTTTCATTTTTAACTTCTGCTTGTATGTACATCATTTCTTTTATACTTTTAACTTTTTGGAAGCTAAATATTTATCTCAACTTGAAGGCAGAAGAAAGAGTAGGGTAGCACCTTGAAGACTGGTTCAGAAAGGTATAAGCTTTCATAGACAATAGCCTGTTTCATCAGATGCTCATCTCTGAACAGCTTAGTCTCTAAAGGCACATCCAGATGAGTGCGCGTGTGAGGTTTGCACTGCCACAGGCCCACCTCCTGTGCCTCAAGCTGCATATGCCACACATGCAGGCATTTGCTCCACTGCTAATTAGCAGCACAGCAGGTTTTTTGGACATTGGGAGATCCTGGTGTCAAAAAAAACCTGGGACAGAAAAAAGTGGAGTGGCACACATGATGGCAGTGAGCACCACCCAAAACTGGAGCCTGGCCAGCCAGAGCTACCCTCCAGCTGCCAGCCATGATCCACACACCCGGACTGCCATCACTGGAGCCCCGTGAGGCCCCAGGTAAAGCTGTGCCGGCCCCAGTCTCCCCTACCCCATGCGAAGCATTTTTCCCTGAGCTAACCCCAAGTGCACGGGCATCCACTGGGGCAAAAAGCAGAGGCATTAATTTGTGCCGCACTCCCAGACACAAGGAAGCTGGTGGCAGATTCAGCGGTGGAGGCAGTGCGCCAAGTGGCTGCACGTGAAGCCATGGGCAGCTCCGCCCAGGTCCACGGGGCCCCCCAAAGCGCAGGGCCTGGGGTGGTCATCCCTGCTAGGGATAGCCCTGGGTCGGATAGATGGAAAAGCACCAGACTAAGAGCTTGACACAACTTCGTAAGTGCAGGGAGGTGTCAGAAGTTAGGATCTATCTATACCAGCCATTACCATGATTAGTGTATAAAAGCTGATGGACTCACAGCCAAGGTCTGTATGGCTGAAGAGTTAAGCTAACAAGCATATTACGTACTACCAAACATGTTTCTGTTCCTCTGGGAAATTTCTCTTGCCTTCTTTGGAAACAAAAATGTTACTTCTTTATTTTTGGATTCACAAAGTATTTGCTTCTCCCTCCAGAGAATACCTACATGTAAAAAATGACATTTCACCAGAGTAAAATATATTTCCCCATCTCTTTTAATCTCCTTATGGAAGCAAGCAATCACCTTTCAGAAACAATTTATATGCCTTCCCGGTGGCATCGAACTTATATACATCTGAGTGAAAAAAGCTTACTTTTTATCCTAAATTGAGCATATGAATGGCAGAAACTCTTTCACTTGAATTTAAATTTTGTTCAATACTTTCAATACTTACAGTGCTAAACAGAAATCAACAACTGATCAGACACGTCTGCAGATACAAGCTGTTCAACTTCAGTTACTCTTAATAAGCCTGCACACAGGCATTTGGGCAGCTTAGGGAGGTTAAATCAAGTTAAAAATGGCCACCCCATTTAAGGTAAGTTGGGAAGGAAGGGCCAAGAGAAGTTGGGATGATCAGGAGGCTCCAGGGTGTGATGGGGAGGGTGCGGTAAGCACCGGAAATCAAGGCGGCAGGTACAGAAAGGCAGGGCCTATGGGATGGATTGAGGGGATTGGGGGAGCAGGCGCAGTCTGTGAGCGTTGCTGGAGTCTGGCACGGCTTGGCAGGATCGGGGGGCTCACTGGGTCCATGGCGAGACTTGGGGGGGTGGTGAGCACTCTTACCAACCCCCAGGGGCTATTTTTAGCTCCCTGACCCCCAGACAAACATTTCCTGCACAAACAATTTTTGTAATAAGGGCTGCCACCAGAAAGCTTTTTAAATAATATAAACCTCCCTCATCCTGCCAACCCTACCCAGAACCTGACTTCTTTGCTTGGCTCCTAGCACTGGCAAACACCAGTAAAACTAGCACTGGGAGCAGCTTACAGGATGGCGGGGCGGGGAGCAGTTATCAATGTGGGTGTCAGGAAGGGTCCAGAGAGGCTAAAAATAGCCCAGTGAGAGGGCAGGAAAAGTGTAGCCCCAAGGCTGGGGCCTGCAGCTGGGCTTTTCCAGCCTTGGAGCTGTGCTGGCAACTGTACAGAAGTTCAGTCTAAAAATGTCCAATCCAATCTAAGTTGTGTGTATATCGGAGGTAAGGTTAAATTAGATTGGTTGGGCCTTCTTCAAGAGAAAACATTTCCAGAAGCCATTCCAGTTTAAAGAGCAGTTTATTAAAAGTCTATAGGACTTGCTTTAGTGGGATTTTAAAACATCTTAAAATATGACTATACATTTTAATACTGCCCCAAACAAAGAAGCTTTCCTGAATCAGGGGCTTGAAATCTTCCAAACAATGTACATTCATGCTGTCTTCTAAATCTATGATCTCATAAAAATGAGGTTCCTCGCCCTTTTAGTAAGAAAGACAGTCAGCATTATAAAAAAAAGCTGTCTCCATTTACTGCTGCAAGGTTAACTGAAACAGTAAACAAAACAAACTGAAACTCCCACAAGTATTAACCCATCAGCCTTTCCCTGGTAATATCTAAATTTAAAGAGTATTCTTCCTAGATTTTTAAGTGACTAATAAGACACAGCCATCCCTTCTAGGTCTAGGTTAGAGATTTAGATAGCATGGCAGATCCAGACCTACATAATAGATCCAAATGGCATGATGTAACCTCATCATAACATTGGGCCTAACAATTAGAACCTATTAAGAAGTATTGAATTCCCCGTTGTACCACCGAAGTCAATGGTAACTAACATTCAGCTTCTCCCCAAAAATCAAATGACTCATGAATCCAAGATGAACAAGTCATCAATGTGACAAAATGATCAGTAAAGCTAACCGCACTTTATCATGAGTTAGCAGGTGCATGACAAACAGGTCCAGGGAAGTGATACTTCCCCTCTATGCAGTATTGGTCAAGCCACAGCTGGAGTGCTGTATCCAGTTTTGGGTGCCGTACTTCAATAGGGATGTGGATAACCTCTGGTCCAGAGGAGGGCCACTCATATGGTTAGGGACCTGCAGGCAAAGCCCTATGAGGAAAGACTGGGGGACCTGGACTTCTTCAGCCTCTATAGGAGAAGGCTGAGAGGTGAAATTCTGGCTGCCTAAAAATTCATCAGAGGAGGTGGGGGGCAGCAAGGAATAGGAGATGCTCTGTTTACCAGGCCACCCATGGGGCTAACTAGGAACAATGGCCACAAACTGACGGAGAACAGATTTAAGTTAAACATTGGGAAGAACTTCACAGTTAGGGTTGCCAGAATCTGAAATGGGCTCCCAAGAGAGGTGCTGCTCTCCCCTACCCTGGGGGTCTTTAAGAGGAAACTAGACAAACATCTGGCTGGGGTCATCTAACCTCAGCACTCTTTCCTGCCCAGTGCAGGGGGTCAGACTCAGTGATCTACTGAGGTCCCTTCTGACCCCAACATCTATGAAACTACGAATCTGTTAATCAGTGCCAGAGCACATTTTAGTCTCCACTTCCTGTGTGGTCACCTTCTGCTCAGTCCATTTGTTCTATGAAAACCTCTTTCCTGAGCATTGCCATTTTTCAGTCTCTCAGCTTCTCCCAAACCTGCCTCTGAGACTTGGAATGTCTCCACACCAATGGATAAAAAGCTCCCTTAATCTCTTTTGAAATTCTCCGGTTCAGTGATTCATCCCAAATACAACATCCATGCCTCCCCTCCATTTCTTTTCATTCCGTCTGTGCTCCTTCTACTGTGCCCCTCTTTATGCTTGCAACAGCCTCATTTTCTGTGCACCAAATGATCACCTTCTCTTCATTCATATTTGAAATATATTTCTTCGGTGAAGACTTCCAAGGGTAATTAAGGATAATTACCAGCTATTTCCAAAAGAAACTCTGCTTGGAGATTGCTTCTTCCATCTGTTCAATGGATGTGCTCTGCCTACTTATTTCTCCAAATTATACAGCTATTTAATTTACTATCACTCCCATCTTATTTAGACTATAAATCATTGGGGCAGGGGTGAAAATCTGGCCCCTTTGAAGTCAATGGCTAACCTTTAATTGATTTCAGTGGGGCCAGGATTTCATTCTATGAGCAAGCCCTCTTTAAAAAGAGCAGGGAATACTCAGTCTCTGAAAGTCAAACTGCATATTTAAGTGGAGGAATAATAATCTAGCTATGTAAATTCAAAACTATTGTTTTATGTGAATTTAAATGTATTTTGTATTTTAATTATTACAGCTCTAAATGTACCTATAGCTCAGGCTACATACTTCAACAAATTCAAATCAATGCATTTTTAAATATTATATTTCTATTTTTATGAGTTATATTATTTATTATTATTTTTCATTTTCATGAGTTATATTTGTTTCCTGACTTAAAGCCAAATTTTGGCCTGAGTATTGTGGTAGCATTCCTTTCTCATGCAGACAAGTGGGAGGGAGCTCAGGCTTTAAGAGGTGAAGTCTTGGCAGTGTCATCCCTAGAAAACCAACCTGTCCACAAAAAATGCTTGGAGAACTGAGCCGGTGAAACCACCTTCCTCCCCAGCCCAAGAAGAAAGAGGTGGGTGACCGTAATGTGAGAAGTCACCATCTCAAGCTCCTCGTAGGTCTGGTAGCTCCTGGAGTGGTAGTGCAACAATAGGCTTCCTTATGCTTTGAACAGTAACAATCGAGCCTTGAATTAGCAATTTCTGAATATGTGCAAATTACAAGAAAGGACACTTAATAGCTTTGGAGGCATGTATGGAGAAGAATACCCACAGGCTGTAGATAGGTTTTATTAAATTTTTAAAACAGTATAAAACCTGTGTTGTAGACAAATAAAGTGTTCTTGTATGCTTTTGGTTTCTTTTTCATTTGTTTCTCTTCCGAAAGAGTATCAAGGTATCTTTTTGTCTGCTGTGTTTAATAATGTTAAACATTATTCTGTTTTCTCTCAATCTTCTTGCTACATATAGACAGAATGCAGGATGGCCAAATCAGTGGAGCCCATCAAGCAAGTCTTAGTTGCCTCAAGAAAGATTCAGATTTGAGAAATTTGCTCAAGATTATCTCTCTAGTGATGTTAGTCTGGGCTGGCTTTCTATAAAAGAAAAACAGATGATATATACTGAGAGTGCCTAATTTGGGTGTCTGGTAATGAGCACCCTAGCATGCAAGCTAAGAAATTAAATAAGAATAGTCCCTTGTGTAGGAAAAGGTAGCAGCCTTTATTACAATAATTATTTGTGCAGGACACATCTCCTGGAAGTCCTGATCCAGGAGCGAGCACTTATCCAGAGAGAAGAAAAGAAATTTGGGGTACATCCCCACATTCAGAGGTGTGCATTTCCTGCAGCACAAATTTGTGCTGCTGCTTTCTGCCACTGCGCACAGCCCTGTATGAGGGGTTTGCTACAAAGCAAAATGTTATGCTTCAGAGAAACTGCCGTGTCCCTGCTCCAGCTCCCGGAGTGCTGGAGGAGCCAGGAGTCACCTAAAGCAGTGGAGATACTCTGGCCAGCAGCCACAGTGTCTCCCTAGAGGACCAAGCCTCCAGTTGCCCTGGCACATGCCCCTGAAGCATGTACTGTGCCGCTTTTTTTTCCAGTGTTTTTTTTTTACACCAGGAATTCCTGATTCAAATATTAGCAGCATGGCAAACAGTTGCATGTGTGCCACATGCAGTTTGCAGCACCTCAGATAGTTTTGAGGCACCACAAACTCTACATGAGTGCTCATCTGGAGGTGCCCTCCTAAGACCCATATGTCTTACAAAGTCAGGGGGAAGTGGTGTTCTGACTAGTGGTGTTATGCCTTAGCAGAAGTAAAAAAATCTCCTTTGAAGTGAATGGAGAGGTACACGTATTCTGAGCAGCTGAGGATCCATCCCTGGAGGCATATCACTGAAGAGCTCTGTGGTTCAGCAGGATGAAGAAGAATACATTTCTGGGGGCACACTACCTACCTGTATACTAGCTCCCCACGAGAAGTATAGAAGAACCTCAAGCCTGTCCCATATGTAATATTCAAATATTTAAGTGGAGTGACTAAGCCCTTGAGAGGAGAAATTCCTTATGCTAGCCATATGTTTCTGTAATTGCATAGTCAGATACGATTATTCCCAACACAGAAAGAAGATACCCCCTATAAAGTAACAGTCTTTCTTCGTGATAACATAGCTACATCTCACAGAAGCTTTACAACCTGCAATAAAGTTTTCTTATTCATCTGCTGGCAAAACTTTTGATAAACTTTATCAGCTGCATTTTCAGTTTTACATTCAATGGCTGAACATATTTGTTTTTGTCAGACAGTCTCATGCTCAGTGCTGCAGGATATTGGAGTCTAGCAGACCATGCGATTAGAACGTCCCCACAATGGTATCTTATACCATGTAAACTGCAATCATCCACAGGATAACAAAGCAGTGTGCAATATTAATGCTCTGTTGCAAAATCCAGCCCTAATGGAAAATATTCTTTCATGTAACAGGATCAAAAGAAGATGTACGAAATGACAAATGGAAAACAAGAATATAAAAGGATGCCTGCCATCAAACCATCATGTATATCAGTTCCCCCTGCTGAGAAGGATGTATAACTGTCACAGTAACACTGTCAGGTAACATTTTCAGCATCTCCATTTTGAAGATATTATAGGTAGGTTCACACTGGGAACCCACACCTTTCTCATGGGCATGCAGACATGCTTGCCAAGCCCTTCTCTGAATATCTAGTCTCTAGACTTATATATAACTCCTACCCATGCACCTATCTCCACACTAGTATAGTAAGCACCTGGGGAGCTGGCTTATAGAAATTATAGCATGAAACCTGTGTAAACTTCACAAGAAAAATGACAATTTACGCCAGCTGAGAACCTGTCCCTATATGTGCAAAATGTGACAAGAGTTCCCCCAGTGAGAGGCTAGGAGAAGCAATTTTCCTTTATAGATTCTGTGACCTAAAGGAAAATAAGAGCCATTTTGTAATACAAGCACTGGAGTCCCAATAATATTCATTATGAGACAACTGAGGACTCACATAGATGTTTAAAGAGAAGCAATTCTGGAGAAATTCTGGTGCAGTAATTCTAGAATAAACCCTTGTTTAAAAAAATCATCTTGATAATATTTTCAAAGCATTCCTCTATGCACTGGCTTGTCTTTAGAGAGAGTCGTCTTCAATTGAAATCATCTTCTCCAATATGTTTAAATACTCACTGATGATAACCAGGCAGTTTCCTTGTAATCAATTATTTACGTACCTTTTACCTTTAGACCTGATGGCTGTTGACCTGCTGGAGGGAACTAGTGTCACATTTAAAGTCTTGTCTTCACTTACAAGCTTTTTTTTTTATCAGCAAGCAAGGGATCAATGAAATAATTATAGCTTATTTTCTCCCTTACTCGCTGAAAATGGGAGAGGTGTCACGTATGCCAAGTCCAGTCCGACTGCCACAGAACTGCCATCACAACCTGTGGCAAGAAAATCAGTGATGACCATTAAATCACAGCAGCAGATATATTAACCGACTTTTGAAACAAAACCCCACCCATTATTATAGAATATTAAAATCAAGCATTAGGAAATGACTTTACAGATATGAAGCACAGTCAGGACCCCTCCCACACACACAGATACCTAAACTTCCTATGCTGCCTAGTTGCAAGGCTTTGGCATGAATAGAATAAGAGCGACTGAGAAAGTCGCATTTCTCAGCAGCCATCCTGGCTTCATGAGGCATGGCATAGACCTAGTCGCTGAGACCAGGAAAAGGCGCAAAGGGCTGTGGGAATGCATTGAGTAGAGTTCGCAAAAAATTCAGAGGCTATTCATCAGAATAAATGACAGTATTAGCTTTCCCCGTTCTCCCATGCCGTGTTAAATCAGCTTTGTCAAACATTCTAACCTATGAGTTTATTGGAAAAAATGTTTGTGAAATATCAGATAACATGCAGTCCAGTCAATTTTGATTGAAATACTGGGACTGATTTACAATGGAAATCAGATGTTGTTTCTCACGTTGCATTCCAGCTGTATTTATTTTAAACCTCCCACTTTTTAAATCTTTGTAACCCATTCTTTTAAGGGCAGCAGGTCTCATATCTGGAGCACTTGAAAGGCAGGGCTGTGCAAAATGGCTGTTTCATTTCAGTTTCAGATTCAGCGGTTTGGAGAGAGAGTGATTCATTTCGGTGTTTTGGATCACTGTTCCATTTTGATTTGGCCAAATCTGTTTGGGAGTTTTGACACTGTTTCGGTGCTTCAGCCATAGGCTGTAATGGGGAATCACTTAAATGCCTATAATTTTGTCATTTCTTGCCTGATTCAGATGAAAAGAGCAAAGACGGTAGACCCTACAGCAGGCATGATGCCAGCCCATTTTCAAGGAGATAGGTGCGTGGGTTTCTGTGAAACTATACCTCAAACTGTTCAAAGCAAAACTCGTGAAGTGTGACTGTGTGTGTGTGTTAAGGTGCAGCAGGATGAAATCTGCAGGCATAGTAGCCTCTTCTGAGGCCATGAAGCCTGCCAGGTTTCAAGGAGAAAGGTGCAGGGGTTTCTGTGAAACTGCACCTCAAGCTGTTCAAAGCAAAACTTGTGACACTTGTGTATGTGTAGGCAGAGTGGGATGAAATTGGCAGGGATGATAGCCTATAACAGGGGGCCTTCCCAGTGCTGGTTAGATTTCTGCCCGCCCACCTGTTTCTGGGCCAACCGCCCACCCCTCTTTTTTCTGCCACGCCTTGATGGAAAACTGATTCAGATATTTCCCAGGTGGGAGGCTGCCCATTTAGGTGTCTTGAGATGACATCCGTTCTGCAGGTCCATACCTCCCCTACACTGTGGCCCATGCCTTGCACACTGCATCCTATGCCCCCTCTAGCTGTGGTCCCCTCTCTGGAACATTTGGCCCCACCTTCAGGCCAGTCAGAGTCCCAAGCCTCTTGCTCTCAGCATTCCTTGTGGTAGGCCCCTGGCCCTTTGACCCCCCTTTGGTTCCTCGCCTCAGCACAGACCACTCAGGGGTACTTCTGATATCTTTCATTAGACCAACTGAATAATTGGAGAAATATATCTTACCAAGCTTATGGTTTAAAAATCCTTCATTAGGCTGAGGAAGCATCTGCAGTTAGTGTGTGTGCTTTTCCTGGTTTCCTGGATGGAAGGAATAATAAAGAAACAAGAGACTGGCCTGGTATGCAATGCAGGCAAGAAATCCAGTCAGTGAAAATGTGAATTGAGGTGTCAGGGGGGTGAGAGAAGGCCAGGGATGGGGGAAAAGGGGGATGTAGCAGGTAAAAGTGGAGAGAGACCGGAGGAGTCAGATGTCTGACAGGTTGTAGTGTGTCACAAATCCAATGTCTATATTGAGTCCATGAGTTTTTGTATCCAGGAGGTTGATGAGGTGAAGTTCTATGGCCTCAAGAAAGGGCTTGAGGACTATCAAGATCTGGGAGATGGTATCCCATTTGGCTATTTTAAGGGGACCACTTATCCCAATCTTCCCGAGCAAGGCCATCTCATGGCTGGCCTTCTGTTGCTTGACCAGCCTTTTGAGCATCAAGTATGTGGAGTTCCACAAAGTCTCCACATCCTGCATGATTTTGGGCTGTAGGACACTCAGCTCTGTCTGTTTGTCCCACAGCATCTTGCCCCCCTTGATGCTCCGTTGGAAGTAGCCCACCACCTTCCTACATTTTGAAATGAGCTGGCTGGTTGTGATGGTGCCCTCACCAGCATCCCTGCCCCCCTCAAAGGCATCCCTGATGATAAGGTGAAACTTGTGCGCTACACAGCGGATGCCAACGAAGTTGACCTCATGGACCGTATTGACCATATTGGCCCCATTGGCAGTGACCATGAACCCACAGGTAAGCTCACCCTGCCCAACAAGCTCCATTGCCATGTGGGACCCGTCCATAACCTCCATTTGAAGGAGAACCCACTGACAGTCGGCCTGAATGATCACACCAGTGCCCTGTGAGGGAGCAGTAGACATGATTTCCACTCCGGCTGCTCCAGGTGTCTGAGGTGAAATGTAAGGCCACATGTGGACCTGTCTTGGACAGATCCTCCCTCAAGTACTTCCTGCATGCCTCATACAGGGAGGGCACCACCGTCCTGCTGAAGGTGGTGAACGAGGGAATGCAGTGTAATAGGGCCACAAGTACCATGAGCTGCCTGAACCCTGGCCGCTAAACTAAGGAGAAGGGCTGGCCATCTTCCCAATGCTCTGGGTAACCTTGCTTACCTTGGGAATGCACCCCGCTTTGCCTCCTCCTTTCCCTCACTGGTCCAGGGTGGCCTGCCTCTTCTTTTGAGGGATGGGGACTTTGGAGTGAGAGGGAGACTTCCCTTTGGGCATGCTCCCACTGGTGCCAGGCTGAGAAGGAGCAAGGGCAAGGGGGTGGTGCCTTCTGATATGCTTCAGCATCTCCATGGTGCTGAAGTGTTTCTTGTCCTTGCCCTGGCTGGTCTTGCATCAGCAGTGCAGGAAGATAGCATACTTGGGATCATTTACCCCCTCCTCATCAGGCAGAGGCACAACAACAGGAGGATCTGACTCAGCTGATCCACTTGCCTCCAAAACTTCAACCTCCTCTGAGGTGCTTTCCAGAGAAGGAAACTTGGCTCTGTGGGAACTTTGAGGGGTATGGAGCAGAAATTCAGATTCCCCTTCCTTCCCCAAAATTTATCTTGCTATGGCACTAAGCTCTTCTGGTTCCAGATCCAGATCCTCCTCTGGCACTGGAAGGCTCAGTCTGGGAACTGAAACTGGGGTGAAGGAGTCTGTCATGCTAGGGTTTATTATAATTACTGGTGTTAGTGGAGGTGGGGCAGGTGCAGACACTGCTCCCACCTCCTTGCTGCCACTAGCAGCAGGAGCCTCACGGCTGCTAGGGAAGAGGATGCATCTAAGTTTGGAGGGGTGGGAACTTGCAGCTCTCCCCTTACCCGCTCTAGCCCCTCTTGCTCCCCTGCCAGAAGACCTTGTACCTGCCTTTCCAGCACACTTCATAATGTGTGCTGTGCTGGAAAATGTCTCTGTGTGTATGTGTGTGTGTGTGTGTAATATATCTTGTATGTGTTTAATATGTGTATGTGTGTAATATAACTTCTATGTGCAATATATCATAGAATCAGAAAGTTAGGGTTGGAAGGGACCTCATGAGATTCTCTAGTCCAACCCCCTGCTCAAAGCGTGACTATCCCTAAATTGATCATCCCAGTCAATGTTTGTCTAGGCAGGTTGTGAAAACTTCCAAGGATGGAGCTTCTTCTATCTGTTTAATATATGTGTATGTGTGTGTGTGTGTGTGTAATATATTTTCTATATGCAGTATATCTTCTAGCTGTAATATATTGGAAAGATGTATCCAATCCTTTCCAAGAAGAGAGACTAGCAAGAGACTGACTACTAGGAAGCCAGCCACTGCAGCTGGCTAGTACCTTTTACATGATGTTGCTTCTAGACAGACAGCTCAGAAAAGGCTGAGAAAGACTTCACACAGAGCCTGATATGCTGCTTCTCCATCCCTCCCCCAAAGCACTGTGACTAGAAGAGACCTCTGGAACAGATTGCAGACACTGGCCAGCTACAGATGTCAATAGCAAAGCAGTTCTTCTCCACCTCTCCTACCCCACCCTCTTCTGAGTTTCTGTTTCCCCACAAACCCGCCTCCAAAACATTTGAAACATTTCATATAGTTTCATTTCATTTCATTTCAGAGCTGTTTCAGAGCCTTCCATTTTGTTTCGGATTCTGTGTTTTGGGTGCTAAAACACGCCAAAACACCTCCGAAGTGAAACAGCTGCCAAAATTTCACACAGCCCTATTGAATGGGGCTCAGATAGACCTGAGTTCTGTTCCCAGCCCTAGTCATTAGCCAAGGGTTTGAAAAGTACTTCCTCTGCCTAGGTCCAGAGTACAACAAAGCCAGAGGGAGCCTGTCTCTGTGCTGTGTCTAGTGTCCAAGAAGGGAGGATGCTATAGGTTCTCACCTCTGTTTCTGGTACCAAGGGCTACTTAATGCAAAACGCAGAGACAGAATTGGGAGCAGGAATCAAAGACCAGCATGCCCTCCCTTCCAGGGTAATGCCATTCCATTAAACCCTAAAACATGGCCTTGTAACCCCATATATCTTCCCTCTTGGGCTAGGGACAGACATTCAAAACCTCAGTCCGAATTAATTCAATCTTTACAAATTAATCTAACCTGCCTGAGCTGAATCAGTGTGTAACCACACAGACATCCCCTCTGGACTGAAAAAAATTCAGGCACATGCCTACAGTGGCTCAGGCTAGAAGCCAGGGGGCCACAGTACTGAGCTGAGAGAGGAGCATTGCCAGGCCCTGACAGAATGCTTTGATTAGGGAGGGGTTTAAATCCCCACCCTGACCTGCACCATCTCAGGCTCCCCTCCCCCACCTCACTACTCAAGGGGTGGGAATGTTGCCAGCCCTAGGCTAGCACTCTGAGGCAAAGGGAGAGGGTGCAATGCATGGATCTGTGGATGATACTGAGCTTTTTAGTCTCCCCCTCCCTGTCTGCAAACTGCACAGGGCTGCACACCAGCAAGGGGCAGTGTTATCAGCCCATCAGCAAACCATTGTGTTATCAGCCCATCAGTGAAACAAAGCATCTCTCATAAATTCAAGTTCTTCTTAAACAACCTTTTCCAAGGAAGGAATGGAGGGATATTACCAGCTAGCTGGTGATTAGCTCCAAAAAGCCCTAAGCCAACACAGTCCTGTTTGCCTTTTTCCTGTCTCCCACAGCACAGACCATAGCCAGCATGTGGTGTGCTAGCTAATGCTGAGAGGTGTCTGTGTAAGGCAGCAGGGAGGGGAATCCTTGCTTGAGCAGGGAGTCATGAGGGGAGGTGGGGAGCAGGAGGAAGCCAGGCAGACCCTGCTGGAGCTGCAGCCAGGGAACAGAGGGGAGGGGCCAGCCCAGCTCTCTGGAGCAGAAAGCCCCCCCCAGCCCAGCCCAGAGAGCATGCTGGAGGACTCTGATTTAGCTTAAACAAGGAAGAGGTCTGGGACAGACATTGCATAAACCCATTTGACACAAATCAGTTAAGTCTGATACTACATTCAACCAAGTTAATTTCAAACTGGTTTATGTGCACTGAACATCTGTTCAGTTACAGGTTTAAACCAGTTTCTGATCACTTAAACCAGTTTATGTGTAAAGTCTGTCCCTAGCCCAGGTTACCCAGTGGGCCAGCTTCAACAGGAGAGGTGGAGGGTGCTTTTAGCTGTGCCTTGCTCATGGACTCTATGAACTGAGATATAGTTTCAATCCCACTAAGGTTAAAGGAGCCCTAGAATAAGTCCAACACTCCTGTTCCACTATTAGGTGGGTGCACTGCCCTCTAACAAGGAGTCACTAGTCAGGCTTTTCCTATACATGGCATGGTCACCTCAGTAGTCACGTACATGAAAATGGGATGTAAAATCTACATAACTGGCAGCTGGGGCCACTTAAGCATCTGCCTAGAAGTAGAGTAAGTTTTGACCTCAAGAAGCAATCTTCATTACCTCATTCTCTTCGTTCATTGTATTCATTTGTTCTAAATTATTTCCACTACTCTGATATTGACTGCTACCACCCTATACTAGTATTAGAAAAGGTGGTGTATACATCCCCTAGCCCCAGCACAGTTCACAAGCCATTGTCAGATAGGAAGGTTATATGATGCCACACCATACCTGCCTTCTTACTGCCTAGAATCTAGATATGCCCCTTCCCATCACTTCAAGTTTCTTCCAGTCAGCAAATCATTGATACAGGAGCAAAACCCCCAGTTTTTCTTTTTTTTTATTATTTATCTTAAAATGCATTCCCTTCCCTTCCCCAACTATTTCTGACTTTTCTCTCCCTCTCTATTCCCTATAGATAAGTATAAGTGAGCTCAAAATTAGGATAAGCTGTAAACATTTTTATTTTTGGTGGCAAGTTTTTGGTTTTGGATTGTTTTGTAATTATTAGGTTTGTATTGATTTTTACTGTTGTATATCGTATTGTCATTTTTGTATTGATTTTTGTTGTTTCATATGCATATTGTATGGTTTAGGCCTGTGTTTGTAAGTGAACCAAAGTAATGTCAAGTTTCCATTTTATATGTCAAGCCTCCAGCTTCTGTCCTCTGCCTAGGCATCCCATGTTGCAACAATATGATTCATTGTACCCCTCCCATGTTAATTTGTTCCCGGACAAATGAGAATGATTGGGCATGATTGAGATACAATGGTAGCAGTCCTCTAATGAATGGCCTGTAATGACTGGGCCATCATCTCGCATTGATTCATCCAGGAACTATAGACCTCACCCAGGAACAGAGACAAGAACCCAGCATTTGAAAAACAAAAGACCCTGCAGAACCAGCAACTCTCACCATTACAGACACCTGAAACTGCACATCCCTGCATGAAGCATACATGCTCAGTATGCCAGGGGGTGACCCATGCCTGGGCATGCCTCCTGTCACTAAAGTCACACAAGGTCTGCCCCTATGAAGAGGGGCAGTGAAGACAGACCCAGTGGGAATGTCATTTCCATCTGGACTAAGCCAGCTTCACATCACCTATCAACCCCAGAGGCCCTGCCGGTGACCCCCTCTGGGCAACATCTACTGGACAAGGACCCCTTTCCAGCCTGGATAGGTAGATATTACCTGCATATCTCCCCCTACAATTTGGACTCATTCTCTCTCCTCCTGGACTTCAGTGGACTTCAGCCCCTGCACCAAGCCTCTCTAACCCCTGCTGCCACTGTGTGTGTGGGGGGAGGGGTGCAAGGGGAACCAATTTGGCATTGTGCCACCATCTCCCCTGTCCAATAAAACCACTGCCATTTGCAACCCCGAGTTGGGTCATGTTTTACTGAATCCCAGTCCCTTCCCTATCTTAAATTCCAGCCTCATCCTCTCTTTCTCTCTCAGCTCCAGTTCCCACCCTCTCTGCTAGTTTCCCCATCTTCTCCCAATTCCATCTCCCCTTTTCTGCCACCTCTCAGCCCCTCCTTGCTTTCCTGCTGTTCCTGCTGCTTTTCCTGTGACTTTCTGCTGCCCTCTCTCTGTTTTCAGGCTTCCCCCCCTGCAGCTTCCCAGCTCCTATTAGCTGTCCTTCAGTTCTCCCCAGCTTCCAGCACCTCCTGCTGCTCTCTGCAACTTCTTTAGCTGCCCCAGAGCCCCCCTTTAACCCCACACTTTCTCTTAGTCCCCCTCCCCATCTACATTTTCAGCTCCCCTGTAGCTCTGGCTCCAGTCCCACACTCTGTGCCAGCATACTTCCCTGTTCTGCAGGCTTTGGGTGTTGTCTTTTAATCAATTAAGATCAATTAACCTAAAGTTACCCCCAGCCTCAGTTCTTCAGCCCAGGCCTCTGTCATCTACCAGTTCTAATCCCGGTCCTGGTAACTTTAACCTCCTACACTTCTACTTTCTTACCTTAACCTTTCTTAAGGTATCCCAAGTACACC
Organism: Crocodylus siamensis; assembly: GCF_052110815.1. Lineage (NCBI taxonomy): Eukaryota > Metazoa > Chordata > Crocodylia > Crocodylidae > Crocodylus > Crocodylus siamensis. The sequence continues at coordinate 17,380,524 of NC_143395.1, forward strand.
AAGCATATACATATATACATATCACAATACCCAACTTAGGAACTCACTTGTGTGTATGTTTAGGTGGGTGGTATGTGTGTAAATTAGTGAATACACACACATATATATAGATACAGTGTGTGTGTGTGTGTGTGGTATATGAATTAGTAATCCACATATGTGTATTGAATGTGCAGGTGTTGGTAACTGATTCTGTCTAAATTTGGTGTGTGTAGTGTGTGTGAACCCAGACTAGTTATTTTGAATGAGTGTGTATCTGAGTTGCTAGTGTGAAAGTGTGTGCACGTATATATATGGCATTGTGTGCATGATATATGAATTAGTGATCTGTGTCTAACTTTTGGGGTGTCTAGTGTATGGGCCTGAGCTGGTAGTGTGAGTGTGTATGCCTAGTAGGGGTGTATGCACCTAGTGAGTGTGTGCTTAATTGACTTTATGTGTGCATGTGTACACCACATCCTCCTGTCTAACAGCAATATTGAGATCCTGAGCGTTGACCTCACCCCTCAGGGCAACAATACAGCCTGTTATGAATCAACCATAATTTGACTTTCAGTATCTAGGAATCAATATTTGACTCCCCTCCTAGTCTTGACGTACTAGTCCTGCCTACCATCAGTAAAATTTGTGTGGATGGCACTTGGCATGCAAAACATTTTTCAGAACAGAAACCAAGGTATTTGGGAACGTACAATTCCTACCTACCCCACTTACTGGGGGTGGGTGATGGGGGCAGAAGCCCTGAGTGCTAATTAAGGGGGGCACTAGAGCTGATGTAGCTTCATTGCTACTCCAGCAGCTACAGGCTCTCTGTTGTGCAGAACAGTGGAAGGAGCAATGTGATGCTGCGGCTAGTAAATGTTGGCTTGCATCCATAGATGCTTCTCAAGCAAATCCCAGAATGTTCTTCTCCCCTTGTACTCAGCCTTGGTGAGGTCGCAGCTGGAGTACTGCATCCAGTTTTGGGCCCCACAATTCAAAAAGGATGTGAAGAAGCCTGAGAGTCCAGAGAAGAGCCATGCACATGATCAGAGGTCAGGAAAACAGAACTTACCACGACAGGCTGAGAGCCATGCGGCTCTTTAGCCTGGAAAAGCGCAGGCTCAGGGGTGATCTGGTGGCCACCTGTAAGTTTATCAGGGGTGACCACCAGGATCTGGGGGAACGTTTGTTCACCAGAGCGCCCCAAGGGATGACGAGGTCGAACAGTCATAAACTGCTACAAGACCGTTTCAGGCTGGACATAAGGAAGAATTTCTTTACTGTCCGAACCCCCAAGGTCTGGAATAGCCTGCCAGCGGAGGTGGTTCAAGCACCTACATTGAACACCTTGGATGCTTATCTTGCTGGGATCCTATGACCCCAGCTGACTTCCTGCCCTTTGGGCGAGGTGGCTGGACTCGATGATCTTCCAAGGTCCCTTCCAGCTCTAATGTCTATGAAATCTATGAGCCAGGGGTAAGGCAAGGATTTCCCCTCCCCTCCCTACCACTGAATTCTTGTTCAGCGTGGAGGTACCTGCGAGGAGGCAGGTGAAAAACCTGACTGGAAGATACCTTCCCCCATAGCTGCCAGAACCCTAGAGCCTGCCTGGTTCCATCCCCCCTTTCCACACATGCAGCCTGCAGCTGCCAGGACAGCAAATGCCCCCCGCACTCTGGGTTCTGGACACTTCTTCACAACAATATCCTTACCTAAATGACCTTTAAGACATTTGCCTTCATTAGCTTTTAACTGGATTATTAACTCTGCAGAATGGATTAACTTTCAAGGTTTAATATTATTGTACACTGGTACAAGATGCTCCAGCATGATAAGATCCTGTAAAAGTTTCAGTGCACTGGTGTATGCTGAGGCTACTATGCAGAAGGTTCTCCATATTTATCTGCAGCAGGACTTTACTCTTCTTGACTCCACACAAAGGATCATTTCATTTTCAAGCTGTAAAAGTTAATAGAAACTATAAATTACCAGCATTTCTGCAAAGTCTGCAGCTTTTTAACAATAAAGTTCAAAGCTGATAGGAGGACTGAAAGAAGTGGATGCAGACATTCTTTAACCTTAGCATAAATATGTTTGAAGCCTGTTTGTTAAAGAAAATACTTGTCAGTGGCTACAGAATTTAGGTTCGATTTCTCTAGTCATTAGACAAGGATTTGAAAAGTCAGATGTCAAGGCAGGTGCCATAGTATATTTAGTGGTGAGTTAATGGCCCTTGAAATTTAGAAGTGCATTGTATTCTAACAGCCCTGCTTGCAGTCCCTGTCTCCTCTTCTGCCTCCCACTACACTTTTACTGCTTTTATTACGATCAAAAACTGAATGGGAGCATACTGTTGGTTTTTGTTTAGAACGGCTGACAGATCCTGCTATATCATTCCACTGTTCAGCACTCCTGTGGTTCTTTTATGACTCCTAATCTTCAGCAGTATCATGAAGATATATTGGCATCTTTTAGAAGACAGAAAAACAATATCTTTACATTGCAAATAAAATTTATGCACCATAAAATGCAGTTGTGCTGCCTTCATTGCTATTTGCTATAATATTTCATTGAAGCCAGATTTGGATTGTTGTCTACCAGTGTTGCTCAGCAGGATGTAAAAGGTTTTTTGAAAACATACAGAGATTCAATTTTGTAGCACTGAAATTTGCACCAAATTTGGTCCTTGGTTTATACAAATGCAACAGAGGGTGCAATTTGGCTTCTTAATATTTAAAACCTTAGTCTGGGTAAAACAGAATCATGCACGTTCTTCTCCTACCCTTTTCCATTTCCCTCAAAGGCTGATGTGGTTTTATAATACCCAGTTGAAAGACTTAGTACATACACTCATTTCAAGGAAAGAGTAGAATATTAACAAATGAAGCAAAGATTTTCTAGTGTTTCAGAGTTTCTCACTGTCCTGGGAGTGAACAATTGCAGCTATGCTCCCTGAATTTATGATCATGGAATAAATCTGTTCTCTCTAGCAGAAAACAATCCATCTTAGAATAAACCTGAGCAACTGTGAACATTTTTTCACTTATATCATGATTATTGCAATTTAGCAAGTTTCAGTACTGACTGACATACCAAGTGCTTGATACCTCTATCGATATGATTCAATTTATAATGAAATGATGATAATGTTGTGAGTTGCATTTTCATACTTACATGAGCAAAAGAACTTCAGAGGGCTAGGGAGAGACATTACACATAAACCAGTTTAAGTGATCAGAAACTGGTTTAATCCTGTAACAGAACAGAAGTTCAGTGGACATAAACCAATTTGAAAATGGCTGAAACCGGTTTAAGATAAACCTGGTTGAATGTAGTATCAGCCTTAACTGATTTGGGTCAAACTGATTTATGCAATGTTTGTCCCAGACCCATTCCTGGTTTAAGTTAAATCAGACTCCCCCAGCATCCTGGCCTGCTCTTTGTGCAGGGCTATCTGCTCCACAGTAGAGCTGGTCCCTCCCTTCTGCTCCCTGGCTGCAGCCCTGAAAGAGACCACAGGTGTCTGCCTGGCTTCTGCTCCCCCGTTCCCCTCTAAGCAGGGATTCCGCCATCTTCTCTGCCTTACACAGACACCTCTCAGCATTAGCTAGCAGACCACATGCTGGCTATGGTCTATGCTGGGGCAGACAGGACAAAGGAAGAATCAACAGGTAGTTGGTAATGTCCCTTTTTTTGTTTTCTTAATGGTGTAATAAACACTGAGTAAGGCATGATAAACACTGTGGGCTGGTCAGGAGACAGGGGAAACCCCTCCCTAATCAGAGCACCCTGCCAGTGCCTGGCCATACTCCTCTCAGCTCAGCACTGTACAAGGGAAAGGAGGGCAGTTCTAGCCCCACCCCCGTCACCCTGGCTTCTCGCCTGAGCCACTGCAGGCATGTGCATGCTTTTTTTCAGTCCAGAGGGGATGTACTATGGTTACAAACTGGTTTAGCCTAGCCAGGTTAAACTAACCTGCAAAAATTAAATCAATTCAGGCTTTTTTGAATGTCTGCCTCTAGCCACAGTGTTCACTGACAACTTCACAGTAATGGTGGTGGTGGTAGAACCTAAGAACACAGGACCTGCCTTACTGAATCAAAGGAGTCAACAGCAATCAGTATCATCCTCTTCAAAGAAAGAATTTGGACCTTACAATAACACCATACTATACTACATCAACATATTCAATCTCTAAGGGTAGAAATTCAGAGGCTTGTCAGTACCACGGTCTAAATCTTCAAGAAGACCCTGAAGCCCTATAATTGCCATCTATCTGTTTGTGGGATCCAGGCTTATACTTTTAGGAGAAATGGGTAAGGTCACCTCATATGTTGCTTATTGTCATTAACTGTATGATAAAATGTTGTTGGATAATTCATACAGTTGTGCTTAGCCTTGTCCTTTCCATGCTTCTGAACATTTAGAAGCATTGTCATGAGTTTATGAGCTATGCTGATTATGGGTAATAAACTTAATTATAAGTTAATAAAAGTGTTTTGCGGGTGAATTATTCATCAATTTAAGATATAATAAAGTTAAAAAGAAGCTTAGGGAACAAATTCAAATATATTTGAAAAAAAAAAGTCCTGAACATTCTTCTGACTACTGGAGACATTTAAGAAAGGTACTGGAATTTGGTACATCCTTTTTTCAGGACAACGTCAAAGGTTTTCAATTGTGTTAATAATTAAAGACAAATGTAAAATAACCAAGCAAATTTCAGACTCCAAATGTCAGCTTGCAACAGATGTCACTAGGCTTTCATTATATAAACTCAGTGACACTGCCTGAAAGAGGCATAAGAATATTAAGAACATTTGCCTGATCATTCCCAGGTGTTTCAGGAAGCTGGTTGTGTATACCTATTTCTTATCTAATTGTAGCTCTATAATCATCCTCCTGGAAAGCAGTATGTAACCACTTACCGTCCAATTCTGTTATGTAGAACAGATCTAGAATTTACATTACGGATGCAAAGGACTGTCCAAGAGGAACTAACTGGGCAGTGGGGTTCCACAGGGCTCGGTCCTCGGGCCCTCACTGTTCAACATCTTCATCAGTGATTTGGACGAGGGGGTAAAAAGCACCCTGTTCAAATTTGCTGATGACACTAAGATGTGGGGGGACGTGGGAACACAGGAAGGATGCAACAGGCTACAAACAGACCTAGACAGGTTACAAGGGTGGGCGGACGAGAATAGGATGGGTTTCAACACAGACAAGTGCAAGGTGATACACCTCGGGAGGAACAACCGGCACCATACCTACAGGTTAGGAAACTCCCCTCTTGTCAGCACGGAGGCGGAAAGGGATCTGGGGGTCATCATTGACTCCAAGATGAACATGGGCCGGCAGTGTGGGGAGGCAGTTAGGAAGGCCAACCGCACCTTGGCATGCATCCACAGATGCATCTTGAGCAGGTCCAAAGAGGTGATCCTCCCCCTCTATGCAGCACTGGTCAGGCCGCAGTTGGAGTACTGCATCCAGTTCTGGGTGCCACACTTCAAGAGGGATGTCGACAGCATGGAGAGGGTCCAGAGGAGGGCCACTCGTATGATCAGGGGGCAGCAGGGCAGGCCCTATGAGGAGAGGCTACAAGACCTGAACCAAAAGAGAAGGCTGAGGGGGGATCTAGTGGCCTGTTATAAACTAGTCAGAGGGGACCAGCAGGCATTGGGGGAGTCACTGTTCCCCCAAGCACCGCCAGGAGTGACCAGGAATAACGGTCACAAGCTGGCAGAGGGTAGGTTTAGGTTAGATATCAGGAGGCGCTACTTCACGGTCAGGGCGGCTAGGATCTGGAACCAGCTTCCAAGAGAAGTGGTGCTGGCTCCTACCCTGGGGGTGTTTAAGAGGAGGTTAGATGAACATCTTGCTGGGGTTGTTTGACCCCAGCACTCTTTCCTGCCATGGCAGGGGGTCGGACTAGATGATCTGCTCAGGTCCCTTCTGACCCTAGAAACTATGAAACTATGAAGACATTTGTTCATGTACTTATCTAAATTATCACTATTGGCAGCAAGTGTCTATCAGATATAGTATATAGATAAGCTGGAAAAAACAATATTTGTTATCTACAGGGGCTGAACTCAGAATTTCCATTATATTTCAAATTGAAAAAAATATTATCTGATTCAGTACAAAAAAAATAATAAATTCAAATGAAATTATTTTTTAAATTCTTTCATGTCACTGAAAATGCTTCCTTTGACAAAACAGAAAGAAAATTCTGCTTTAACTTGACTAGACATAGACAATCACCATGGTTTTCAAACTTTTTTGGCTACATATCCCTCTATCTGCAAAATATTGCTGCTCGTACCCACCTCACCCAATGCATCGTTGCAACATGTGACCATATCACTGATGTCAATATGCGACAATGTCATTACTCATTGTATGTTGATCTATGAGATGGTCCACCACCATTATTAAAAATTCAGGCAAGTGTCTCTGGGTGTGTGTTTGAAAGCCACTGACGTATGTTATGATATCCATTAAATATTAGTTTTTTAAGTGTCCTTTTGAAACAAAAAATTAAGGAGACACATTTCAGCAATTAAAAACACAGTATTTCATCAAAGGTCAAGGAAAGTTTGTTGGAAAAGACACATTACAATGAAAAAACTTGATTAGGCAAAACAGTGTTTCTTGATGGAAATATGCTGTCAGAAATTTCTTGATTACTTCTATTTCTGTATCTTTAGCAAGAGAAAGAATCTACATGAATATAAGGCATACATTTTCACTCTGTCATCTTAAATGTGTATAAATTTATCTTGAAGAAGGAGGCCCAATCATAAGGAAAGTAAGATAATCATTTTTAAAACATTAGATTAGTGTAGAATGAATTTATACCACAGCAAACAAGTATTTTTTTATTTCTGAGGAAGATTCCATTACCCAGCACAAATGCATGCCTCATTCTCGGCTAAAATGTCCTTTATAGGCAAGTGCACAGAACATGTATGTGTTCTGTGACTGCAGGATGGAACATTAATTCCACAGAATAAGTACTGCTGAAATGTAGTGGCTAGAGAAGAGTGGAGAACAAGGTTGTCTTGCAACAAATTTTAAGAATTCAAAATTTATTTTCATTCCATTCTGGAAAAGAATAATAAAAATCTTTTGCAAAGTGTAATTATGTCAAAGCACATTTATTTGGAACCGAAAGGTCCCATTTTTCAATTTGGTTTTCTCATTCCAAAGCTCTATGTTTTTTGGAAGTTTTGGGGGGGGGTTTTTAGAGGGTGAAGGAATAGAGGATAGGTAAATTGTTCCTCTCTCTCTTTCTGCAGGAGACCAGAGACAGCAGTCTTGACCTATAGAATTTCAATTGCAAACCTTATAAAATTGGAAAAATTGTGCAAAATGGTTCAGTTTTAATAACAATATATAGTTAAACTTTTTTGCAAAAAAAAAATCTTCCATCCAGCTCTAGTAGCCAGTCATGTAAAACCCCTGTCACTCTGTCACCCAGTTACTGAATGACTGGATCAGACACAATTACCTAATGAAATAGCTCTCAGCAAATATTTTAAAGGGCAAGATGTCCTTCATATATGGCAGAAGAAGAACTTTTTCAGGCTTTTCTTATTCACACACAAAAAGGAATTTCTTCCATGTCTCTTTCTTCACTGAATAACCTCCCCATGGACGTCAACCCCAATCCAATCAGTTTTCACTGGAAATAATGAAGGGAAAATGTCTTTTCCTAGCATGAACCTTTACAGGCATGTGATTGTGGTGCAGCCCTGTTTCCCACAAGGTCTTCAGTGCCTGTATCAATTGACCCTAGCAAAAGGGCAGCACCAGAGACAGTAAACTAAAAACAGAGCAACATAATCCCACAACCCATACAGGACTGCACCGAAGGACAAGGAAATGTTGGCATAAACACATTGAACCTTGGACCCACATTGAATTCCTGCCACAGAAATCCCACAAGATTTGTCTCTGTTGACACATGGTACATAGCACAGTGTTAACATTTGGCTTGTAGACAGAAAGACATAATTTAAGTTCTGCATTTTACTGAAGCAGAAGTGGCTACTGACAGGAGAACTGCTATTATTAATCAGTGGTGTTAAGATACCCCACAAGCCCCAACCACAGTAGGAGCCTCTTTGGGCTACATGTTCAACAGAGCTGTAGTGAGAGAAAAGTCCTGCCCTGGACAGCTTACACTCCAAATGGACAGGGTTGGGGAGAAAGAAATGTAAACACCTCCCTTTTACATGCGAGACAGAGGCAGGGTGGGATTTTGCTTCGTCTACATCCCTAGTAAAAGTGCATGATGGAGGTTATGCCTACGTATGACTCAACTCCAAATTCACCTCTTCTACAAGAAGACTTAGCCCCCTGAAGTGTGATTCTATTCCTCCTGAAGTCCTGAATATCTATTAATGCATCTGATCTTGTAGCACACTGTCACTTGACCTTTAAGATGTCTCATCTGGCCTATGTGACAGCCAAAGATCTGGGACCTTGAATAATGAGACATGTAGTGTAGGAATGATGCATGAAGTAGAGACATCACAGAGCTGTAAAACTGGAGGAGCAGGAGATCCAGGCCCTAAGCCTTTCATCCAGAGGAAGTTTAAATCTGTACTTCCCTATTTACTTCCCAGGAAAGTGCTCTCACCACCAGTTTAGAAAAGAATATTAACTTTTAACTAAAATACAGAAGTGTAAGAAAAGTGTACATACATGACAACTGCTGAAGGGCAAAAGGCATCGCTGTATTGGAGAGTAGTAAAGTTTAGGGTTTGATTATGAACCGAAGAATACAGGCTTAGAAAAGGGATGATAAAAGAATAAGCAAGTGGATCACTGCAGAACAGGAAACAGAAATCTTTTTTAAAGCAGGAGGCATGTTGTTCACCCAGAACTCCCTAGAGCTCTGCCTGTTTCAGCTTCCCAGAGATGTGATTTTTTTTTCCAAGCCTGCAGCAAAACCCCATAAAGTATACTGGCGCTGTTCCAAAAGCTCATCACTTCCCATCCTATTTCTGAATGGAAGGGTCTCGCCACCTACTGCCTCTGCCAAAGGGTGGAAAAGATCACTTTGCTCCCTTAGTGAACCTCACGGGCCAGTTGAAGTTTCTATTGAGAGGAAAATTTGCCTTTCCAAAATGCAGAAGATCAGATAAAACACTGATAAGTTGCTGGAGGGTAGTGGCATACTGCTAAAATGCTCCTCCTAACCCAGTGGCAGCCAACCTTTTTTGGTAAGTGTGCCACAAAGTAAGCCCTGCACCCACGCTGAGCACTACTGTGATGCCCCTCTGCCCAGTCGGTTGCTCGCTTTCTGCTCCCTGGCCTATTTGCTAATGTGTCTGCTCCCTCCCTGATCTGCCACATGCCACACACAGAGGCTGCCTGTGCCATTTGTGTTACGCATGCCACAGGTCAGCCACCCCTGCCAAAAGCATTGAAAGTCTGGTACTGTGCTATCCTATATGTAAATGCTCTGGTCCAAAGAAATTGTGTGAAGACAAGCAGCACATGGTGACCGTGAGATGGACTGGCAGTGGGTGGAGAGGGTGGAGTTTCTTCCTTTCCCATCCCTTTCTGGTCAATGTGTGAGATGTCATTTGGCATGGATTCATACAAAAAAACCCAAACAAATCACAGCGTAAAAGTGCGAAATGCTTGTTTTCCCATTTCTGTTGTCATTTTTGGAACCAAATTTCCTTTGTGTCCGCTACGGTTATGCATGGCTCTGGAAACCTTTTAAAAGCAGTAACATATCAATTGTACAGAGTATTATGATTCCCTCATTGCAGGAGGGAAGAAGAAGATCAGGGAAAATGGAATGAGGTCAGACTGTCTGATCACCGTGCCCACAATGATCAAACACTTGCAGTACCCTCAAAGTCTATGGCAAAATGCTATGGTTCAAAAACCTCCCGCAGGGCATTGTGCTATGACCAGGAGTGGCAATATAAGAGGCACGTGTCACTTCCACTCTCTTCTTTCTGTGGTGAGAGTTGGTAGGGGAGTCCCGGGTACAAGCACATATTGGCAAAGTACAGACAGTCCGAAAGCCGGAGGCAGAATCAATTCAATCTAGGCGGCTTCCTCTAAGCTGGATAGATTCAACTGATAACCAACTGAGCTAACGTTCAGTTTCCAGTTGGGAAAGGCAGGGGGAGGTGTGTACCGACCCAGGCCAGTAGACAGGGGAATTAAAGCACATCTCCCAGGAAGCTGACCATTGCCAACCCAGCCAAGTGTCCCCAACTGTCTCCCCAGTACATCCCCCCAGCCCTCTTCTGTCCCCCCACAGGGAGCTGAGGAGCTGCCATCCAGGTCCTGGCCCACCCTGGGGCAGCCTCTGCAGCAAGAGGCGTCTCCCAGCCTGGGTTCCCCAGCCCAGCCCAGGCAGCCTTGGAGAGCTCAGGGGAATCCCCCTCCTCCCCCTTCCCAGCTGCTGATTGCTTCAGCTGATGCTCCAGGGGCCCCCACCTTGGGGGGCTCCCCCCCAGCCCAGGACCCCCAGAGAGCTGAGGGGGATTCTTCCCCTCCTGAACCCCACAGCTGCTGGCCTTAGCTGCTACAAGTCCCAAGGATAGGCTGGGGCAGCCTCGGGAAGTGGAGGGAAACTCTTCCACTCCCCTGCAAAAAGTTCTGCCTCAGACTCACAGCAGCTTCGGCAAAACTGGAGGAGGAGGCGGATTTCCCTCTACACCCTAAGGCTGCCCTTGGCTATCCCTGAGACTTGCAGCAGCTACGTCAAGCAGCTCTGGGGTTTGGGAGAGGAAGAATCCCCCTCAGTTCCCTGGGGCTGCGCCAGGTTGGGGGACACAGGGCTGGGGTGGGGGGAACCCCCAAGGCAGGAGCTCATGCTGGGCTGCAGGGGCAGGCACCCGGCTGGGAGGACTTCTTCTCCCGCCCTCCTGCGGCAGCAGCTGAAGCAATCAGAAAGCAGGGAAGGAGCAGGTGGGAAGGAGGGAGGGCTGCTGAGAAGACCCCCACCAGAGGCCTTTACCCCCTCCCCACATGCTGTGTAGACCCTGACTAGGGGGGACTGGGGGTCTGCTCCCCTGCCCCCCACACCTCTGTGGGATGATGGATGTAGGCAGGAAGCAGGCTAAGGAGCAGAGGGGTGAAGTAGTCCCTACTTCACTGGAGCAGACAGTATAGCCCAGGGCTGCAAAGCATCCTGGGATGCTGGAGAATTGTGAGTTAACTTGAACCAGGAAGGGATCCGAGACAGAAGTTCCTTAAACTGGTTTGACCTAAATCAGTTAAGTCTGATACTACAACCAACCAAGTTTATCTTCAACCAGTTTTGAGCATTTTCAAAGCAGTTTATGTACACTGAACTTCTGCTCCCATTGGCGACGCGTAGTGGGTGCATATGGCTGCACGTGCACCCCCCCGAGCATGGCGGTGTACCCCTTGCAAAAACATGCCTCCAACACTGCCGGTGGTGCCTGCGGGCAGTCACTGCTCACCCCCCGCCCACTTGCGACCGACACCACCAGCAGCATCTGCAGACAGTCCACAATTGCTATTGGCTACCACTACCGCTGCCGGCAGTGTCTGCGGGTGGTCACCAACTGCTGGTCAGCACTCGCCACCCCCGCCTACCACCGACAGCGCCACGGCTGCCTGCAGGGGCTCCCCACTTACTGCTGCGCTCCCATTGCCAACAGTGCCACCACCGCCTGCAGGAGCTCGCAGAGTGCCCCCAGCCTCCAGGGGCATGTGCTGTTCATGTCTGTTCTGTTACAGATTTAAACCAGTTTCCAATTATTTAAACTGATTTATGTGCAACTTCTGACCCTAGCCATTGCAAGGTTTGAGAAACAGCACAACAACTGCTCAGGGCAAACTCACCTATCAGTCTACTGAGATATTTGTGAAAAGTTATCAGTGAAAAAAACCAACTCTCTAGAGCCGAACATGGAGGGAGCACACGCAGGGGTCCTGTTTCTATTTCTGTTTCACAGACATGGGTGAACAGGGGACCAGGAAGCGGTGAATAAAAAAACCTTCTAACTGACCCATCCCCCAGGCTTCTGTAGAATAATGGGAATGTGGAGAGCAGGAAAAAAAGATATTTTAAAAAAAGTAACATATCAGACTAGGTTGTATATTGTTTCTATGCTTGTCACCTTTCCTATTTAGGAGAGAGGGAAGGCTGGTCAAAAGTGGGAGTTCCCTACAAACCATGTCATAGGCAACTGCTCGGTTTCTTGGAAGGTAACTAATGTGAGAAGCCTCCTTTGAACTGTTGCCCAGAGACAGGCAGGGGAGTGAGGGTAGGGCAGGGGCAGGGATACCTGAACAGAGATCCTTTCCCTATTTCTTTTTCTGCCTTTTAAAAGCAAAAGGAGGAGTATCAAGAGGTGGCAAACCAAACAAAAAACAAAAGAAGGGGTGCTCACTCTATACCTACCTCACTGTTTTTGTCTGTAGGGTGGCAGTGCTGGTATCGCTAAGACAAAACCTGAAGATAAGGGAATGTATCTGGTACTGTTGGAATAATGGTCAGGTTGTTTTTCCCCCCATCTTTGGGGGGAACGAGGAGTGGCTCAGGAGGACAGTGGGAGGGGGCCCCCTTGGTGACGGTTGTATCATTGCCAAGCAACCCCCTCATGATTTCCTGGAAGGAAGTGAAAAATCTGCTAGCAACACAAATTCATAGAAGTCAGGGAAAGCACATTCACTCCTTTGAGGAGGCAAGAAATCCCTAGCAGCTGTGGTAGGGCACAGAGGCCATGAAGTTTCTTGCTCAGCGCCATTCCTAAGGCAACTCTGCCAGTCGTTGCAGCATTCCTGCCTCCTTTCCCATGAGTTGGACATCCTCCACGAGACTCCTTGCCAGGCCCAGAATAGGCAAAACCCTGTTTTAATGACAGGCAGTACTTGCCTCACTGAGGCTCTGGGTCACAGTCTTCCTGGAACGGGTCCTGAGAAAGTTCCCCAATCAACTCTAGGAGTTATATGCAATTCCTCCTCTGGCACAGCTCTGCTGTGATGTGCTTGAACTCTGGAGAACAGTACCAGAAAGCTCCTCACTGCCCTCTTCTCCATTCCTATTACAAGAGCAGCAGGCACAAAGGTTGGGTCAGGAGGAATAAATACTCAGGGCTCTTTAGCAGGCGCTATAGCAGCAGCATGCAACAACAGCAGACTAGATCCTGAGATTACTGGGCTTTGAATAGGTTGTTTCTTACTCTGGGTCAGTGCTGCTTCCAGGTCCACCAAATGCCCACCATTGCAATCCCTGGTGCAAGCCCTTGGTAAGTGAGTTTGCTTTGCATGCATATCCTCTCCACCAAAACATTGGCCTACTAGGTGCCCTGTTTTCAAAAGAATTAGCAGTATAAAAAAACTCTTCAGCTGATGAACTGAATAGTATATACAGGGCTAAACAGGGTGGTACAACTTCCTGTCATTGGGGTGAAGTCACCCCCTCACCCCCAAAGAGTGGAGTTGCTATGGCCAGACTCAGTTGACAGCGTCCTTTATTAGGCAACTCCTTGTTGTCTACATGATGACTGTGGATGGTGCGGAGGTGGGGGGACAACTAAGCGCAGCCTCAAGGCAGGCTTCGGCTTTGGCCTCAGGGACAGCTTTCAGCTCCGCTTCGGTGCAAACTAAGATAGTAACAGTGTACAGAGTCGGCAAATCTGGAGTCAATAGTGATCGGGCTTCCTAAACAATAGCAGTATAGTCGTGGCCTGAGTCTCTCAGGCAGTGCAACACAAGTAGTTTGTGCCAGAGCTAGGAACTACCCCAGATCTCCTGCATTTCACTCTAGTGATTTAATCACAAGATCCTTCCTCTTCTGTTTCAGCTGCTGAGGAAGACTACATTATACATTGCTCTTCTATCATAATTTTACTTGCGAATCCCAAAGGACCTTGCTAAATTGGGGAAGTTTAATTCATTTCTATTCCTGTATACCTAAAGTGAGTTAGGGTATAGACACATGTACATTTGGAGCCATTTCAAAAGCTGTCATGTTATCATTGTTATGTGTGGATAAGCAATTAATGATGCAAATGAAGCAGTGTTGAAGGGGGGTTTGCTACATCTGGAGTTAAGAGTTGGCTCAGTTTTAGTGCATTTGCATCAATCTCCATTTGCCAACACAACAATTAGAGTGAAATAGCTGCTGCCCTTCTGAAAGGTTCCCCTTCTGAAATAGCTGTAAATGTACAGGTGTCCCCTCTCACAGACAGTTTGAGGCCTAGATAGTTATGTATATTTAGGCAAGTAGCACCTTTTAAAATCACTGGGAGTTAGCTGGGCCTAAATGGTTTAGGGCTACACAGTGAGACAGTGATCAAACTGAGATTAGAAACTGCTGTCTATGAGACCGAGGCTCCAGCTGCTATCTTTAATCCAAAAATAAGACAATTGTCCTTTGCATGGAAAGGAGCAGAAAGGAAATAAAACATCTCACAAGAAAGTAGGGAGCAAAGAGTGAAATATATTTTCTGCCAAATGGTTGTCCCTTTTGCTGATTTATATCCGTACACACTGTAATATTCATGCTGACACTGAAAAGGGATGGGAAATTTGAGCAAATACCAAGAACAGAATCTCTGAGGCATGCTGTCAAAAGCATATTAATGGTTGAACACTGCTCTGCACTTCTGATTTATTCTTATGTATGTATAAAAAATGAGAATTTTGTCATTTACTTCAGTGGTGCACTAACATTTGGCAAATAGGTCAACGAATTCATCTGGAATGGAAACTACATATAAAAGAATGAACATAAATGAACATAAAATAACACTGACTAGTGACACCAGGTGCAATATGCATCCAGCAGATTTCTGTATTTATGACCTAATAAGGCTTGCCTTCTTACCCTAATCCATTGGAGTCAACATATTGAGCTCAAGCATGCTCTCCAAACCAGGATTTTATTCTACAGACAAGGCCTTATCAATTCTGGCAGCCCATTCACTGTGGACGATCAGTCTTTACCCAACATCACAGCTTTAGAAGGTGGAGGGAAACTGTCCATCTACATCAGCTTGAAAGTACATGTAATTCTCTCACATAAGGCTCCCTTTTCAGGAAGGCCTTACACATGGGAATATACCTCAATATTGGTAACATTTGACTGGGACACTTTCCGAGCTTCCACAACTGTGGGAAAACACAGTAGATTTAATTCATCTTAATAATTTCTAGCTTTTCTATGTGGAAGGCAAGGATTTGGTGAGGGGAAATATCTTTTATTGGACCAACTGCATCTTTGGAAGAGACTTTAGATAAGTTTTTGGTCACAAAAAACCTCTCTCACCACTACAACATTTACCAACCCCACCGGCCACTCTGATATAAAACTTTTCATCTACATCAATGTACATACTAGGGCTGCGTAAACTTTCACCGGCTGTTTCATTTCAACGCTGTTTCAACTCGTTTCAAGCTCGAAACAGCAAAATTGAAATGAAACAGAGGACTTTGAAACAGCTTTGAAATTAAATAAGTCCAGTTGAAATGTTTCGAAAGTTTTGTCATGTTTCCAGTTTCAAAGCAGCAGCCCAGCCAGGTGGTGGGAGGCAGGGGAGAGCCAGGACTGTGCTCCCAGTGGCTCTGCACAGCCCTGTGTGGCTCAACCTGGCAGGGAGTGCAGCCCTGGCTCTCCCTGCCTCCCGCCGCCAGGCTGCATTCCCTGGGGCTGGCGGAGCCGATCGGAGTGCAGTGCCGGCTCTGCCTGCCTCCCAACGCCGGACCCAGTGGTGGGAGGCAGGCAGAGCTGGGGCTGCTGTCCATCTCCTGCCACCAGGATGAGCTCCACAGGGCTGGGAGCCGGGTGCTGAGCCCAGCGGAGGGAAGTGGAGCTCCTTTCTCCACCGGGGTGCAAGCTGCTGGGAACCCAGCCTGGTGGAGGCAGGCACAGCACAGCCCCCAGGCTGCACCCCACCTGTCTCCACCAGGCTTCAAGCCCCAGCGCAGGGGCTTTGAGATCCTGGAAGAGACTTTTAGAAATGTCTTAAGCCAAAATGCAACCATTTTCCACCTCCATCCCATTCTTCCAGTCTCATAAAAATGAGACAATGTATTTTCATTGAAAGGGGGAAAAATATCTATCATCTTTTGAATCTACTATGGGTGAGGCTCGTCACAAGTGATCAAAACACTTGTGACAAGCCTCACCCATAATAGATTCAAGAGATGATATTGAAACACTCATCTGAAAAAGGATTTTTGATGCAAACACTGGGAACCTGAACTCCAGCGGTGCTCCAAGTATCATTACAGTAGCAGCAGAACACACAAAAGGTTGGAACAAAACCAGGGATGGGGTGCGGCACTGGTAAGTTTTATGGAATGGCATGTGTGTTGGAAACTTGGTAATAAAAATGCATAAAAAATTATCATCTTCAACATATTTAAAAATATGAGTTAGAGTAAATAGGGAAATGTGAAGATATGCTCTGTGCTCATTTTATTGAATAGGGGTTTGGCTTCTAGATCAAGGGTCATTCCTTGAATAGTTCTTTTGAAAGGATGTGTGTCAGAGACAGTGCATATAAGAAAGAAAAAAGGAAGGGAAGAAGGAAAGAAAGAAAGAAACCCACAATCCATTTATATATTTCCTAAATGTTGATCATGATGTCTCTGTACAAACCTACTGTAGTTCTTCCTTCAGCAAGATTTTACAAAGTGCTTTCCTGTCTTCAAGTGGCTCACAACTTTTATACTTTATATGTTATTAATAGAATTTAAAACGTATTTCCTTCTCTTTGTAATGATAAACGTAAATGTAGACACAAAGGAAAATGAATACACTTTGATATGATAAAGCACTTTATAGCACCCTATTGGGGGTCCTCTTGTGTGCAAATATTCAAAAGACTGCTGGTTGCTGTCATTCGCTGAGGTGAATTATAATGAAGTTGTTTAGGACAGACAATTACATTAGACAATTACATTAGCTGTAATGCAGAGCACTGGGGCAAACTCAAAAAGGCCAACTCAAAAAGGCCTCAAAAAGGGGTTCCCAGTGGCTTGAAGCCTGGTGGAGGCAGGCCAGGCAGGGTGGAGGCTGCACTTTACCTCCACCTAGCTCGATTCCCAGCCACTTGTGGCCCCATGGAACTAAGCCCAGTGTGAGGTAGTGGTGTGCAGCGCTGGGGCTGTGCTCCACCTCCCTTCACCGGCTCAGGTCCCAGGGAGGCGGCAGTAGTAGCCTCCCGCCTGCACCCCTGGGAGGTTTGCGGGGCTCTGCCAGATTCCTCCCCATGAACTACTGGGGACCTCAGCTGGTGGCTCCTCCATGGAACCATCACCATGGGCATGTATGTTGTGAGCTTCATGGACATCCCGGCCTCTTGCCCCTTCTGCGGGCAGAGGGAGACCCTGGCACACATGTCCCTCTAGTGCACCATGCTGCAGCCCCTCCACCTCCAGAACCTCCTCCTGAGGTTCTGGTTGAATTTCAACCCTCACCTTTTTGTTTTTGGTCACCACATCTATGCCCGCCCCCCAGTTGCGGACCTCCTGGTCAACCTCCTTCTGGCTCTGGCCAAGTGGGCTCTGTACTTGACCAGGAAGGAGGCTGTGGCCAGGAAGGTGCCCGGAGACTGCGGGACCATTTTCCTTTCATTTGTCCGTGCACGTTTCTGGGCAGAGCACCAGTGGGTGGCATCCACTGGCTCCTTGGATGCCTTTGAGGACTGGTGAGTGCAGCCTGGGGGCTCTTCTCGGTATCCCCCTCAGGCGTACTTATTTTCACGTTTTGACATGTTGACCCACATGACACTCCTATCCTGTTTTCTTCATTAGTTTTCCCAAGAATTTAGTTGTTGCATTTGTCCATTAGCCCCCGTAACAAGGAGCTACTAGTTAGCTGGGTAGGCCTTGCCCATGGTAATTGGATGGAAAATTGACAGGGAGCAGAACGTCAAGTCAGGGGGGTGGGGCTGAGTGAGATATAAACTCTCTCCAGGTCAGAGGAAGGGAGGTGGCTATGGTGGTGGAGAGAGACAGAGCCCAGCCGGGAGGGAACGGGCAGATTCACCTGCAGCTGGGAGTGCTGATGGCTGACAGGAAGGGCTTCCATTGACCCAGAATGGAGGAGTGAGCACCAGGGAAATACTGAGAGCTTCCTTTTTTCCTTTTTCCCTTTTCACCTTTTTGTTGTGCCTTGGAAGACCCTGGGAAGGTGGTTTGCCCAGGCTATAATACGGAAGCACTAAACTGAAGGAGGAGCAGCCTCCTCTGATTGCAGGCAGATCGGGTTTGGAGAAGCCCCAAGGGTGGGCTGAGTGTCCAGACTAAGAACTGGTTTTGGTGACACCAGATGAACACGATCTGTCAAGCTTGTAACCATTCCAGCCAAAAACTGGACTAAAAACTACCAGAGTTTATATCTCACTCAGCCCCACCCCCTGACTTGGCGTTCTGCTCCCTGTCAATTTTCCATCCAATTACCATGGGCAAGGCCTACCCAGCTAACTAGTAGCTCCTTGTTACGGGGGCTAATGGACAAATGCAACAACTAAATTCTTGGGAAAACTAATGAAGAAAACAGGATAGGAGTGTCATGTGGGTCAACATGTCAAAACGTGAAAATAAGTACGCCTGAGGGGGATACCGAGAAGAGCCCCCAGGCTGCACTCACCAGTCCTCAAAGGCATCCAAGGAGCCAGTGGATGCCACCCACTGGTGCTCTGCCCAGAAACGTGCACGGACAAATGAAAGGAAAATGGTCCCGCAGTCTCCGGGCACCTTCCTGGCCACAGCCTCCTTCCTGGTCAAGTACAGAGCCCACTTGGCCAGAGCCAGAAGGAGGTTGACCAGGAGGTCCGCAACTGGGGGGGGGGCATAGATGTGGTGACCAAAAACAAAAAGGTGAGGGTTGAAATTCAACCAGAACCTCAGGAGGAGGTTCTGGAGGTGGAGGGGCTGCAGCATGGTGCACTAGAGGGACATGTGTGCCAGGGTCTCCCTCTGCCCGCAGAAGGGGCAAGAGGCCGGGATGTCCATGAAGCTCACAACATACATGCCCATGGTGATGGTTCCATGGAGGAGCCACCAGCTGAGGTTCCCAGTGGTTCATGGGATGAGGGTAGAGTACATACTCAGCCACTGGGGTGCCTACTCCCTGGGTACAGATTTGCTTCATCTCTTGCTCTCCTCCTTCTGCTGGGTCCTGCAGTCGGCTAACTCTGGGCTGAGCTTTGCCAGTGCCCCAGGGCTTGGCCTCATCCCTTCTCTGGTCCCTGTTCCCCTTCTCTATTGCCAGCTGCTTGCTCCCCTTCTGTCCAGCTGGGGCCTTCTTTGACAACCAAGGTCTTCTCCCCACCCTCAGTGCTGGCTGGGTCCCACCTTACAGCAGGTAACTGTCCCCTTTTCTGGGATACAAAGGTTCTGGCCTTAAAGAGGCCCCACTGCCTTTCCTTCCCTGGTCCTCTATTCTCCATAACAAGGCTAGAGTCCCCAGTTACACAAGCCTACAAAACAAAAATTTCAGCATCTGGATCAGCCCTTCTAGTCCACAATATCTACCATCATCTGTCAAGCTTGTAACCATTTCAGACTAAAAACTACCAGAGAACACAACACTGAATACTTCTGCCATAAAATGAAAACCTTTCTCAACTGTGAAGAACAACGGAGGTGAACAGCTAGGTACAGAATCTAGATTTGCCAAGTCCCGATCCTCCACTGATTAGGCAACATTAAGAGAAGTCCCATTAAAGTGAAAGGCTGAACCTTGGCAAACACTGGCCTCTGAGTGTTGGCTTCATGACAATCAATAGGAATTTTGTCATTAACTTTGATAAAGTAGGATTTCAGCTTTCAGGGTTCCTGCCAATCACTGTTAGTGTCTAGTGAAGAAACAAGAAAGGAAGAAAAAAAAAAAGAGAAGGAGAGAATCTAAAACCAAGCCATTTATTCTATTAATAAAATTTGTGTAAAAAAAAGGTCTTTATATAACAAAACACTACAATTGTGACTGAGTTTTAAATGGAAAGAAAAAACTTTCCCACAAAGGATCTTGGAACAAATGCATACATGTTGCTGGGCTCTACAAGAAGCTGATATTTTAGTCAAAAGCAAGAAAGCAACACGGTGAGTTAGCTGCACAAGATAGAGTGGTCTATCAAACTGAAGCAAGGTAGAAGTGTTGTGACCGCTGCATTAGGCCAAACAGAGATATTTGTCAAGTTCTTTAAGGTTAGTTCTAAGATACTCTAAATGTCCCATACCCTCTGGAACCTTTAGAGAAAATGTTCTTATTTTCTACTTAGCAGGCAAGGGTATGACTGGGATATTGCATTAGTATAGCCGTGCCTGTCTGCTCAAAGCAAGGCCTAGGAAATTGCTCCATCTGGCCTGCCAGGCTATTAGGAAGCCGGAGAATTTGAGGGCATGGCCAGCATTGGACACGGCCCCTGGTAAACATGCCCCCGGTGGCAGAGCAGCGAGCAAGTGCTGTGTGACACAACCCTGCAACTGCCTAATCTGCTGGCACAGCGCTGGCTACCACCATGGTAGCCTCCACCCCATGCCCTAGGCTGGGTCTGGCCCTGAGGTCTGGATCCAGTCTGGAGCCCTAGGTGAGTTTGACAGCCCTGCTTAAAGAAACTGATTCAGCTTCTTAACTGTTCCGAGCAGTTTCAATGCTATTCCTATTCATTCTATACAGATAAACCCTGCAGAAGAATATGGAATTCTTGAAGTTGAGAAAAGATAAACTGAGGGTAGGAAATTTTCATAGGATGATAGGTACATAGGAGAAATATGGTAAGCAATGTAGACGGGATGGTGAGACTAAGATCAAACACGGAAATGAGAATTTTTCAACGTGTCACAATCCACTATAAGTATTTTCCAACTCACCAAAAGTGCTATTATCAAATGGCCAGAGACCCAGTGGACTTTCAATTACAACTTGCTGTGCGTTTCCAAAATTCAATTTATCACTTATATTTCTAAATAAAAGTTCGATGAAAATTATTGTTTAAAAGGCCATGTGTTTTTAACCCAGCTATCCAGCTGGCCTAGAGTTTTCAAATTGCAAAAGTTTTACAAAAATAATGAAAAAAGTAGATATTTCCATAATGTTGTAAATGTTGGTTTTTATTTTGTCCTCTGCTTATAATCCAGTTTTCTTTGTGACACAGGAAGTGACAAGAGAGGAAAATCCTGTGCTGAGAAAAGTCCCATATAGTCATAGTATTGGGATTTTCAAGAGGTTCATTTACAGAGTTTTCATCTCCATTTTATCTAAGAGTAATAGTCTTAAAAAAAGACTTTAGAAGAAGTGCTATTTATTTGTTTGCTGGCAGCTGCTTCAGCTATGAGGGTCAATAGCTTTCAGGTAACTAAAAAAGGAATTTTAAATACACAGAGGCATTGATTTACCTTAAATGAAAACACTTACATTCCCCAAAGTTTACAGAGGTCCTGATCTGTGTTTGACACCCTCTCTTCCTTGAGGATCCTCCCTCGTTTATGAGATGAAGTTGGCTATTTCTATGTGCTTCTATGCTTTAGCTATCCTGGAGCTATCTGAAAACAATTATTCCTTGGTATACATAATTTAAAAATGTAATGAAATACAGCAAATTTTAAAAAAATAATTGTGTGGTACCAAGAATGAAAAAATAAAAGCCTCACTCCATACTAAAGGCAATACAGCTTGTGTATTATGAATTATGAAGCAAACTAGCAAGCTCCAGGGAAATAAACTCTGGAAGCCTTACATTGCATTTGAAATATGAAGGGGGTTACAATAATATGATGGATGATATAACGGACGTGTGAGAAGAGATGGTCAACCCTCATCACCAGTTTTTCTTTTAACTCCATTTTGTAGGCAAGAGAAGATTGCTTTAATTTTAAAGCAAGTTCTGCATGAATGAAAAATTGCTTCAGGGCCTCTCAGTTGTCCCTTTTCAAGATGGCCTAATAGAGCAAGATAAACACGACAAGACTTAAACATCACAACTCCTAATATTTCAGGGCCCTGCTACTGAACGGGCTTCACTGAATGATATGTTTAGGCTTGCCCGTACAAGTTACCTGCCCATAAGATAGTGATGTGTCTAGCATCACAACCAGCCATCTTTCCCTCCCCAGCCCAAATAGCTTGCAACCTGGTTACAGCTGGGTTGACTGGCCATGGCATTTGAGTCAATGTTGAACATACTCCTCTGAGCCACAATTAGAAGGTGTACCTGCTCTGCCACTCTGCCCCATCATGAATAGTGAGATGTGCCAATTCGATTGTTGTAATCATTTCAATTTCAGTAAGCAAAGGTATTGCGAACATCCAGTTGAAACTATTAATTGAAAAAAAATGTGTCTGCTTCTACTCCCCATGACATGAACAGTCATCCCATTTAAACACATTGAAGAAATCATTTGTGACTGTCACTTTACCTAGGGGGGCAAACATATAACTGTACTGTCCTGGGAGCACACTGAAAACCAGACTGCAATCCAGTCCGGGATTGGATTGATGCAGAGGTCAATAGAGTGCCACTCCTAGATCCAGTTCAGGGTACTTCTCTAGGCAATTTGTATTAAATAGGTTGTTTCAGCAGTTCCTCCTTTTCACCCCTCACAGTCCAAACCCTGTCCACAGGCAGTGGTAAGACTGTACAATCTCTCACAAAGACCACCTCCACCCCCTCCATGTGTATGATAAATACCATACCTTCGAGAATAGAGGTCATTTTATATCCTTCTTGTTCCCATGCACTGGGTGGACCATAATGTATCATTAAGAAATTACTCATTATGAGCAAATAAGGCAGAATCAGGCTTTGTCGGATTGTCTCAACACTCTATTTAATAGTACAACCAGTAAATAAAGACTTGATGGTAGAAATGTTCTGTCTTAATATTGTATGGCAAATTCATATTCTTTTAGGTTTTCAATTCAACAGCTATCTCTGCATCAGCCCTTGGCAACTCTTAGTTCTCATTAGTTGCAGTAACTATATTATCTTTCTTAATTAGGATCTCTTAAACTTCTCAGTCTTGGGAATTTGAGGATAACAATAGAAAGAGAAATGTGACACCATTAGTTTTAATGATACAGTTCTATTGTGTGGGGGGAGCTTACCACTTGGATGGAGCAGGAGACTGAAAGTAATAATTCTTGATAGTAATAAGCCACACTGGGGTGTACATTAGTTGGGTATTTATTCATTTTTCAGATCATTCACTATGAGTCTGAGCTGAAGTTAAGAGAAGTAGATGAAGGAGGAAATTATTCTTTATATTAATATTAAATAAAAATAGTGAAAAAGGTAAAGTATCTTCTCTCCATTGTTCCTCCAAAAACTCCCATTAGTTCTTTTTAAGACAGTGGGCAAAGAGATATATTTCCTTTAGTGACCATGGATGAGGCACCTCAGTTATCTCACTGGGATTAGTGCACAGCTACTACCATATAGGTGAGAAGGCTCAATAAATTAATCAGACTAGCTTCCAACAGCTAGGGTTTGAAGCCATATTCTAACACCAGTTCCACTGTTGATTCAGTAAATGCACTCAGGTGCATAACACATGCACAAGAGCATGCATTTATTGAAAATGTGATTATTTTCATAGCATGCAGAGCTGTGGGTGGTTAGTTGATGCTTCTATAACTGAATTTCTGTATATATTGACCCTGTGTGTACATGCCCTTAGCATCCAAGATCAAAGATAATAAAAAGTCCTTTTTCAAAAAGGGGCCCCTGCAAGATACTCTGGGCAATCTGGTGGTTGCGCTAGAGGAGAAAGCAGACCTCTTCAACCAATTCTTCACCTCTATTTTCTTGGGCAGGGACTGGGACTTTCCCACTGAGATGCACGACGGACTCGAGGGGAACGCCTCCAGACCTCAGGTTGGGGAGCACCGGGTTAGAGAGCTTCTGGAGGGGCTGGACATGTTCAAATCAGCGGGTCCAGATGCTCTCCACCCCAGGGTGTTGAGGGAGCTAGCAGGGGTTATTGCAGGGCCCTTGGTATGGCTTTACGAGCGCTCATGGTGCTCGGGCCAGGTGCCGGATGATTGGAAGGTAGCCAACGTGGTCCCCATCTTTAAAAAAGGGAGGAGGGAGGACCCAGGCAACTATAGGCCCGTCAGTCTTACCTCAATCCTAGGGAAACTCTTTGAGAAGATCATCAAGGAGCATACCTGCGATGGGCCAGCCTCAGGGATGATGCTCAAGGGCAACCAGCATGGTTTCATTTGGGGCACGTCATGTCAGACCAACCTGATTGCCTTTTATGATCAGGTCACAAAAGCCTTGGATGCAGGTGTCGCCATGGATGCAGTCTTTCTGGACTTCAGCAAGGCCTTTGACACCATCTCCCACCCCATCCTCATTAAAAAACTAGGTGACTGTGGCATTGATGCCTACACAGTCAGATGGATTGCAGATTGGCTCAAGGGTCGTACTCAGAGGGTGGCGGTGGATGGGTCATATTCAACCCGGCGAGAAGTGGGCAATGGAGTCCCCAGGGCTCGGTCCTTGGGCCTGTGCTGTTCAATTTCTTTATCAGCGATTTGGACGATGGAGTGAAAAGCACCCTGTTTAAATTCACTGATGATACCAAAATTTGGGGTTAGGTGAGCATGCTAGTAGGGAGGGAAAGACTGCAGCAAGACCTGGATAGGTTACAGGGGTGAACTAGCAAAAACAGGATGTGTTTCAATACTGACAAGCGCAAGGTGCTGCACTTGGGCAGTAGTAACCAGCAGCACAGTTATAAGATGGGGAACTCCCTTCTTGAGAGCACGGAGGCAGAAAGGGATCTTAGAGTCATTATTGACTCCAAGATGAACATGGGCCGACAATGCAAGGTCATGGTTGGCAGGGCTAACCACACCTTGTCGTGCATCCACAGGTGCATCTCTATCAGGGCCAAGGAGGTGATCCTCCCCCTCTACGCGATACTGGTCAGGCCGCAGCTGGAGTACTGTGTCCAGTTCTGTGCGCCCCACTTCAGAAGAGATGTGGACAACATTGAGAGGGTCCAGCGGAGGGCCACACGCATGATCCGGGGAAAACAGAGCAGACCCTACAATGAGAGACTGCGAGACCTGAACCTGTTCAGCCTTCATAAGAGAAGGCTGAGGGGGGACCTGGTGACTGTCTACAAACTCACTAGGGGGGACCAGAAGGGAAGTGGTGCTGGCTCCTACCCTGGAGGTCTTGAAGAAGAGGCTTGATGCCTACCTGGCAGGAGTCATTTGAGCCCAGTTTTTCTCCTGCCCGGGCAGGGGGTCGGACTTGAAGATCTACAAGGTCCCTTCTGACCCGACTTCTAGGATTTTAGGATTCTATGAATGCAGTGAACAGTATGTGGCTAATTTTGAAAATCAGGTGATCGCAATCTCTTGCACTGTGTGACACAATAAACACTTCCCTAAAATACAGGTAGATGATGTATTCACTTCTTACATTAATACCTCTAGCAAAAAAGCCCTCCCTCTAATTATTAATGCATCCCTTTCTCTAATTTCATGAGCTCACATGGCGGTATAGATTTCATTAAGATTAAGGACAGATGGACATTTTCAACTTTTTCAACACCCTTTACACAAACCTAAGAGATCTATCCATCAAAGCAACAAGAAAAAAATAGCTCTGTGCTCAATTTACCTTAATTTTGGTCCACTTAATGTCTTTCATCAATTCCTATTGTCTTAGTTTAACAAATGGAATCATAAATAATGCAATCTACATCAATTGCACTTATTTGCAATTAGAATTTTTTCAGTACTCTGTTTTATGAATATTTAATACACTGTATAACCTTGATGGAAGGAGTGTAATTGAGAAGCCATAATGAATATTTAGAAAGTCTTCCTTTGTGATCCCAACTTCTGATTTTAAATTAACATCCAGTAAATCTTCCTCCACAATGCTCTGCTCAGCTCGGCAAGTCTGTAGTTCACCAGCTCTAGAAGTATGATGTGGATAGTTTCAAGTTACTTGTCCCTCTACTTTGGAAGAATAAATATTTTTGAAGCTTATTAGACTTGTGGACTAAGGGAGCCCAAATTTAGGCTCTTACATCTATGTTTGGTCTGTGAATTGAAAAAAGAAAAAGAAAATTTAGGCTCCTAAATCCATAGTTAGGCCCGGATATGAAAGAGTGTTTTAAAAAGTCGAAATAAAAAGTATCAACCAGAAAATAATAAAATGAAAATGTCCTCAAGTATTTAATAATGATCAAATCAGAATTGCGCCTTTGCTTTTTGATACAGAGAAGTTATCAGCACAAGCTTTATTTTTTTCCAGTTTACCATGGTAACAATTTTATGTTACAATAAAATGCTACACTGTACAAACCCACAGCTATGGATTATTCATAGCCATATTTATCATTCAACTAAAATATAGCAAAAGCACGTTACAAGGAAAAAATGACAAAAAGAGAATTAAATACAAGAGCTGCAAGCCTGGTGGAATAAGCAAGGTGGCAAGCATACAGTGGATGTTACTCAGAACTTAAATCTTGCTTGACTCACAGGCAAAAGGGAAACCCAGAACTGGATGCATCTCATGACTACCGTGAGACATGGTAGCCCCTCTGTTAAGTGCTCTTCTTTATCTTTAAAATGAAAAGAGCAATCTCTAAGCCAGGGTTGTCCAGTTGGCAGCCCAAGGGTCATATATGCAACTTCCTGGGTCCCTCCTGGCTCCTGCCCCATCAGCTTTTGCGTCTCGCTGCCTGCCAGGGAGTGGGGTTGCACAGCCCATGGAGGGGGCTATGGTGTGGTGCAGTGAGGGAGCTGAGGTGAGGGCCACCTGTGTGCGTGGTGCAGTGGTGAGGTGGCAGTGTGGCCCAGAGCCCATCGTCCACACAAGTGTGACCCTTAGAGCACACAGCCCCCTTTGGTTCAGCCTATGCAGCATGCAGCCTCTGGATGCTTAAAAGTTGGACAGCGTTACTCTAAACAGCGCCAAAACACATTATCAACCTGACTTTGGAGCTCTTACCCAAAGAAATAAGTCCTTCAATACTGACACCACTGCATAACAGCAACCTTCTTTGCCAGTACCCTAGGGACCAAACTGAGGATCTCCACACCGAACACGAGAGCTGTTACCATTTAAGCTACAGCTCTCAAGCTGAATAGGAATGACAGAAGGTAGAGCACTTTAGCAATTATTACTGACCCAGAAAAACAACAGTAAGTCCAATCTCGCTAAATATTTCAAGGTTCCAAAAAGAATTTCTTCCATATTTGTGGAAAAACGGGATAGCTCGCTTTTGTTGTGGGTAGGAATTCTGGGAAAAAATCATTTAAAAAAAACTAAAATGGGATTTGATGCCCTGCTGGCTACCCTGGTAGAATAATCTTGTCCAAGTAGACTTGAAGAGATGGAGCGCCCCAGCTCGCCACCTTCCCGCATCTCAGCCTCTCCGCCCCCACTACAAGCAGAGGCAGCTCCTTCCCAGTCAGTCTGCGAAGCTCTTGTTCATTTATCTTTCACCCTGGAGGCAGCAGGTGAAGTTGACCAGAGCCTTCCCAGCAGGCAGCTAGGGATCAATTGTTTTCCTTTCCTAATGAAAACATTTGAAATGTAATTTTCACACAGAAAACTGCTATTTTTGTGCACAAAAAAGGCTTTATCCGTTGGAAAATGGTCCTGCCAGAAAAAACCTGAACATTTCTAATAACAGTTCCCATCCTCTGCAGATCACAATGGGGGGATGGAAATGTAACATTCATTTAACAGTGAATTATCATTGTACAATAAGTACTTTTCTGTCTGTTCTTCCTCTCTTCACTTGTGACCTCCTCTTTGCTGTGCACCTACCTGAAAGGTAGCACAATGGTGGAAGGCTTCCTGGAAAATGCCCGTGTAAGCAACACAGAAGAGAAAGATCTAGTTTTCCAGAAAAACTTCTTTTATGTTAAGCTGATGCATGGGCATCTGTATGGGTGCAAACCATGGAGTGAGACAAAATAGCACTTAGTTTAAATCATAGATTCATCTAAGATGCGATTGTTAAATTACTTGGGTTCTGAATTTGATTTAAAAGTGTTTTGAAGTCTGTAGGCATTTTTATAGTTATTCGGAAACAGGTTTTGGGCAAACATTTATCTCAAAAGCAAGACAAGGAATTACTTTTCAGATTCTGAGCATTACTATTTAGTACACTGATTTCAAGTTCCTCCAAAGAAAGCTATTATATTGGTTATTTTTGGTGGAGTGACAGAATTACTTTTAAGGCATAAACAGAAATGAGTATGTCCCCCTAATGCTAGATCATTCCAGTGTTTTAGGGAATGTCCTGGCAGCAAAGATGAAAATGAACCTGAGGCCCCTGGCAGATTTGCAGCTGAAGGTATGATGTGGTCTGATGTGAGAGCCCCACAATTGCACTTCCTGCCAGGCCACACCTGCATGATAGGAGGCATGACTGTGGGATGCAGCATCAAATCCCATCGTGGCTTATTGCCCCTGGCAAGTAGCAAGGTCTCACAGCTGGGCCCCCCCATCATGTTGGAGCTCCCAGACATAGGGGCACACCATGCACTCCTGGGCCTGGGAGCCGTCAGCTGATAGGACTCCCAGCGATAGGGGTGCATAAAGTGCTCCCATGACTGGGCATCCCACCAGCTGATCTGGGCTCCCAGCCCAAGGGCTGTGCCAGATCAGTTATCAGGGCTCCCGGTCACAAGGGCTCACCCCATGGCTGGGATCTTGCAGCCTGGCCACACGTTCAGTTGAGGTTTGATAGAAACCACCCACAAAGCGATTATACATTTTTTGTGTAATAACTTTATAGCTTGTTTTATTGCACCATGAATTGCAGTAACATGTGACCTGGTAACAATTTAAGACGTGATTAACTAGTTAATCATGTCTTGTGTGTAACATGTGCTAGAGGCCTAAAGAATTTGCTCCATAGCATACAGCCTGTGACTGATGATATTTGAACAAAATGAAAAAAAATGCTGTCAATCTAGCTTAATGTTCTACACAACTAAAATATTTCTCTGGAGGAGAAATGGACAAAAAAAAGAAAAGAAAAAGTGAGAACAACATTTCTTTTTCCTAGAGGAAATTTGCTGGAAAGAGAGAAATGATTTCTGAAAGGGCAGAGAGGAATTGTTGATCCTACAAAACAATCAAGCACAAAAAGCATTTTAAAAGAAAAAGGGCAGGTCAATAAGGGCTAGTGGAAAAAGTCAAATGTTGTTCTTCAAAGGTCCTGAGTTCCCATTCACTCAAAATTAGACTCTACACATTCACATTGTTGTTATTGCCTGTTGCGAAAGCAGCTATAACATTTCTATTGCTGTATTTGAAATTTGAACTTTTGCTTGTTTTATTTTCTTGAATAAGATACAACTTTAGTAATCTAATTTAATTTTAATAAACAATGAAATGCTGTCACCTCAGAAAGCAAAACTAGAAATGTTGTTCTTTTCCATCCTTGCTGTGGCTGTATCATAGCTGGGCTTGGGTGTAAAGAGTTTTAAAAAAAATATTTTACTTGAGGTTATCTTTGACGTTTCCAATTATAATGTTAAACGGCCTATGCGGGTGATTGAAGTTATTTTATGGTTTTCATTTAAGGGGAAATCTGATGTCCTTGAAATGAATTTTTTTATTAAATAAAGACTGTCTAGCAAGAACATTGAGGATTTGGGTTTTTTAATTAGCATTATTATCTATACAACAAAATAATGTCCCAAAATAAGGCACCTCTGAGACAATTTTCCATGCAAATTTAAAAAATGCAGTAAGTTGTTTAATGATTTATGAAACTACCTTGTTTAGTTATAACTAAACATTTTGTATATTTATTGGCTGTAAACTGTTGAAGAAACTCTCCCCCTTGTGGCTAATATTACATTGACTATTATAATTGAAGCCCCATTTAAGGGATCGTTTGGGGTTTTTTAGTTAGCTGTTCCTTTTATTGGAAAATTTCTGAAAGAAAGAAAATCATACACTTTTTTAAAAAAATGACTTTGTAGACACTTATTTTAGTTCTATTAAAATTAGCCACTCAAAACAGCTGGAGTAATTTGGTAATAGGAATAAATTTAGTAACGGAAAAATACTTAAAATAGAGCAAAATTTTATGCTGGGACACTGGTGTCCTTCTTCACTAGCTACATGGCATCCCTTTGCAGATAGTTTCATGATGACCAAGCATGTAGTTTGACTCCAAGCAGTGACATCTAAACCCTCATAAAGCTCAGGTGGTTAGTTTGGATACATTCAGGGGAGTAAAGTTTACCTTTGTTCCCTCCCCTCCTCCAAACAAAACCAGAGCCTTTTGGCATTCAACTGTAAGTTCTCCTTCCCTCGACCTGTGCCCAGATCTAATTCCCTTACCTCATCAAATGAGCATGTTGGCTGATCTTTAAAACTAGAGTTCATCAATCTGAATTTTGATCCCATCCCATGGCTGCTTGTGCCCAAAGCTTTTTTTCCCTGCCTCCTAACAACTTTTCATTACCTTCTACCACCCCTTTGCCAATGTTAATGGCAGCGCAGAATTGTCTGCTCTTTTAAATTTAGCAGCTGTCTGGCTCATGCACTCTAGGACTGTCCCAGGCCAAAATGCCTCCAGAACAGACTATCTATTTATTGAGTCTCTAACATGGCGCTTATATGACATCAAGCAGGGTGGCCAGGGTATGGAAAAAGCTACTTATCCAAACTGTTTTATGGAGGCATGCAAAGCCCAATGGAGCCAGAATGACCTACCTCTAGTTTGTTGGGCTTATGATTAGGTCCTTAATCATAAGAAAGAGTTGAAGGGGAAATATGATCTGCTACTTATTTTCCAACCAATTATCCTTATTCTTAATTATGTTAGATATTTTAAAATAAGAATTAAATTGCAAATATTTTTAAATAGTCATATACCAGGGAAAGCATTGTACTATATGAAGAGTCAAAGTATTCATCTCCTTTCTTTAAAGTTTAATCCTAAATCGTCCCTCTTTACCACCATTCCATGCCTTTTGTATTTTTAAATGGGCATCATCAAGTAATTTTATGCCACCAATATAGGACAGCATTGACAACGAATTTTAAATTGAATGTGATACAAATAGAAGTTTTTTAAATATAGAAAAATTAAAATTTTGGATTTAAATCTTCCTCTCCGGTGTTGAAAGCCAGAGCACACAAGTATTTACTAGACCATAAAAACCTGCTAATAAAGTTGATAATAAGGAAACTACAAACTCTGTCTCGTTTCACTATCCAGACTAAAGGAATGCGAAAAAGATAAGCCCTGTTGATCTGCTATTTGCTGCATATTTATATTGATGACATTTGTGCATTACAGTGTTGGTTGTACAAAGTTGGCTGAAAAAACTGTTTCCGTGAACATTTTTCATCGAAATATCTTTCATTTTTACTGCAATTTTCATGATAAAATCTTTCCAATCAGCTCCTGCATTTTCTTGTATTTAATCAGTCAAGACAATGACTAATCAATCATTAAAGCTGAGGCACTGCAGATTAGTAGTAATAGTAATAATACTAATAACGCTATTTTTAAATGTTTTTGCAATACAAATTAACCAAGGTAACCCATTTTTGTCAGTTATATTTTGCAGTCCATTGTTTGCAGTGAAGTAGGAATGGAAGTTTGCTAAACAGATGTAATATTAGACCCATATTGATTATGGGAGATTAAGGACATTTGATGTATAACACATAAGGTTGTTTATTCAAAGCAGTCGGAATTGAATTGTCCTAGTCATCTTTATTCATTACATGGTGATAGCTCTGATCCTGCAACACTGCCCATCCTGGATGGATCCACAGAAGCACTGAGATGCTGAGTGTGGAGGGGAACCACTGCTTCCCAAAACACTGCAGTTAGGCATCTGTGGTCCGTACAGTTGCACAAGGAACCTCAGAATGAGATTCACAATAGCCAAGTTGTTGTAGGGTTGAACTCCAGGAAAACTGGACCTGGATGACTGCTCTTACCACTAGGATATAATAGAAAGAAGGAGGACACGACTATCCCCCCATTCTTGAAAGACTGCAGTGCCCACTCTTGTGTTTTGCATGGAATTGAATCCTGTAGGTGTGCATAGGTATACCCATAACATGCCCACCACCCTGGGCTCCTCTGGAGAGATAGGTAGGTAGGTGAATGCCTAGTTTGAAAATCCCATTGTGGATGTCATCAAGGAGAAGTCAAAATGTAAAATTGTTGAGCCATTGTGGAGGTGGGAGCGGTGGCCTGGCTATAGATTATTGCTAACAGCTGGACCTACAGAAGCTCCAGTCCCTAAGAGTGAGGACACATGCCAAATTACACCAGCATAATCTGCTCCTAGATGGGTGTAAAAAAGGACCAGACTCATGCCCAGCCCTGCAGTAGTCTAATTTACTAGATTCTGATGTAGATTTATTCTAGGAAAACTCTGGAATCTGACTACATTGGTGTAAGTTATGTCAGCAGATGTGCCATGAAGCTGCATCTATCTGAGAGAAACCTTATTTTCAATGCAAACAGGCTATAACTAGTTTCTCCACTGCCTAGGGGTAAGACATTGCAATAGTACCTATTGTGCCAGTTACCGCTGAGATGGCTCTGTTTGGTAACTCACAGTGTAACTCGCACTGGCATGCAGAACTGATGCAGGTTATGCCTGTGTCAATGTGACATTTTCTTCAAGCCATGAGACACAGCAACCAGAATGCTTTTCTTATTTTATCTGACACTTTCCAAGGGAACACTTCCAACATCAGAAACCACTCCTTAAATGTGTTTTACTTTTAGAAACACATGTGAAGTCATACTACTTGTTTTATTTCAGGCTGTCCTCTGCAAAACACGTGGTCTTGGTACCTGCTTCCTTAGTATCTGTATACAGCTAGCAGCCTTAGAATAAGCTGAATAAACAGAGCAGATCTATATAATCTGCTCATGCGTGTTTGAAATGTTAATGATGGAGCTGAGCACTACATTGGACATTTATCATCCCTCATATTTGAATGATCTATGATATATCATCAAGAATAATGAGGTAGGTCCCACTCTATTGAGTTTAGAAATCACCTAAAGCACGCAGCCAGAGAAATACATGAAAAAGGATTAGTTATGAGAGATCGTGGTTTCCTCTGTTTAAAAATCATTAATTCTCTGATGAAAACCCACAAATTATCTGATAAAAAACCTAAAAGCCGGATTAAAATGAAATGCCACTATATATATATAGGTATCAATTGAACACAATGTTTGTTGATAGATTTACAATTTTAAAGCAATTTGGAAGCCTACCAGTGTCTCAATCACTATAATAAAATAAATTCTAAGTACCTATAAATATTGGTATTTGATTCTGGGTTTTTTTATCATGGAAAATCAGAGGTCCTCCTGCTCACTTTGCTCACCAGGACACAGGTCCAGGTTCCTCACTCCTAAGCCACTGCCTCCTGGTCCTGCTGGTGCCCCTCACTCCCCACCCACAGCCCTCTGCCCTCCCAGCTGCCAGGGCTACGGGTCAGGGACCCAGGTCCACAGCCCCCTGCCCCTCCAGCAGTACCCAGGTCCCAGCTGCTGCCCATGGGAGGCAGTGATTTCTGCAGCAGAGCAGAACATGAAGCCCAGCTTCCCCTCCCTCATGGGTGGCATGGCTGGAGTGGAGCCCGTGGGAGAAGGTGGGGGTGTTGCCCAATGCAGGCTCAGGCTCCCAGCACTGCTGACATCCCCCCAGGGCATCCATGGCCCAGCAGGTGGGACCCAGCGTGGAAGGGCAGGTTGGTGAAGCTCCTTGTCACTGCAAGCCCTGCACTGCCCTGGAAAAGTGACCCCTTCTCACCTGGCAGCAGTGAGGATATGTGCCCCTCCAGGAGTGCACACAGTGGCAGGGAGCCAGCACCTCCACCCCAGACAAGCCGCCCATAGCCCTGTCCAGCTTTCTGCCTGGGCCTTGTGGCCATGTATTCCGGCCCTTGGCCCCAAGCTTCATGCACCACCCAGCTGGGCAGCAGCCCCAGCCCTGTCCAAATCACTGTTTCCCAATGGGAGCCTCAATTCCCCTGCCAGACTTACCTGCGGGAGCTGCTTTCCAGCTTAGACTGCCTAGGCTGCCTGGTGGCCATGTGCATGTGTAAGTGTGCATGTGCACACGATGCCCGCTGCCTGACTGCCCTCTTCCCACTCCCACCAGTCCCTTGAAGGCTGGAACTCTGCCAGCCTGCAGACAGCTCCTTGCAAAAGTGGAAAATCCATGTGGTTGTCCACACATGCATGCCCTGAGATCGACCATGCACCCCTGGAAGAGCCAGCTGCAAAAGCGGAAGTGCACTCCAGAATGGCCCTCCCCCGCCCTGGTCAGCAATCAGCCTCCCAGACTCAGGAGGCACCAGTCACCCACGGTTGCCCGCTAAAATGAGAAATCTGCTTTTTTCTCAGTTACAAGGTTTTTTTCTGTTCTTCCGTGGGAAACGGAAAACCCAGATCCTTGTTGATTGGCATGTAGTAGTTTTCCCTCCTAAGACCAAATTTGCAAACATACCCAAGTCAGTAAGCACTGCAAGTCTGTACCCATTTTGTTCTTCTTCTGACAGATGTCCTTAAAGTACATTACAAATGTTGCCTATAAAGGTAATAATAAAAGACCTGGCTGATGTTGTCAACCTTTTTCCTGTTTCTTTATATAAAATAAATTGCAAGCTCCGAAGAACAGGAACATTGGGTCAGATCCTTTATTTTTTATTATTATTTATTTTGCAAAAAGTCCTTGATTCCTCATTGATGGATCAATGCACTCTGCAAACACATAACAACCAATGACCCCGGTGCTGAAGACTTCACAATCTAAATGTAAGACAAGACAAGTGTATACAAAAGAAAGACAAGGAAAGCACAAGGCAGCAACATGATGGTTATATATGGCATGGTACAGGGGTCCTTGCAAACCAGCTGCTTATTACCAGGTTTTTTACAGTCATCACAACAGAGGAAATTTTTAAGGAAGGATGTGAAGAAAGGTAATCACAAACATGAAGGCTTAAAAGACTCATTGAGAGATCATCTAACCAGTTCCCCTGCTGTTAAACAGGATCAAGTATACTGGGGTGGCCAACCTGTGGCATATGTGCCAAACGTGTGTGTGTGTGTGTGTGTGTGTGTGTGTGTGTGTGTGGTATGTGGCAGATCATGGAAAGGGTGGGCAGCACAGCAGCATATAAGGCAGGGAACAGAGCAAGAGATTAGGCAGGGAGCATAAGGCAAGGAGCAGCTGATCGGGCTGTAGGAAGCGGATCAGAAAGCTACATGGGAAGGGCATGGGACTTCATTTTTGGTACACTTGCTAAAACAGTTGACCGCACTGACCTAGAATCATAGAAAATTAGGGTTGGAAGGAACCTCAGGAGGTCATCTAGTCCAACCTGCTGGACGATCCCCAACTAGATCATCCCAGCCAACGCTTTGTCTAGCTGGGTCTTAAAAATCTCCAAGGATGGAGCTTCCACTGCCTCTCTGGGTAACCTGTGCCAGTGTTTTACCACCCTCCAAGTGAGAAAATTCTTCCTAATATCTAACTTAAACTTCCCTTACTGCAATTTGAGACTGTTGCTCCTTGTTCTGTCATCTGTCACCACTGAGAGCAGTTCAGCTCCATCCTCTTTGCAACCCCGCTTCAGGTAGCTGAAGGCTGCTATTAAATCCCCTCTCAGTCTCCTCTTCTCTAGACTTAATAAGCCCAGTTCCCTCAGCCTCTCCTCATAAGTCATGCTCCGCAAACCCCTCACCATTTTTGTTGCCCTCTGATGAACACTCTTCAGATCTGTCTCTTTTATGACAATCTTTTATGTACTGGAAAACTGTTAATGTCTCAACCCTAACTTCTCTTTTCCAGATAAAACAAGCCCAGTTCCTTAAACCTTCTCGTCAGTTCTTGTTTTTTCGTTCCAAATCTCCCAGAATTTTTGTTGCACTCCTCTTGACTCTCTCCCATTTGTCTGCACCTTTCTTAGAGTAGCTTTTATATAGACAAGTAAACTGGAAGTGTTTAATTTAAGATGTAGATTAAA
The DNA here is from genome assembly GCF_052110815.1 of Crocodylus siamensis. Lineage (NCBI taxonomy): Eukaryota > Metazoa > Chordata > Crocodylia > Crocodylidae > Crocodylus > Crocodylus siamensis. The sequence goes on from NC_143395.1 coordinate 17,416,499, forward strand.
ACAATTTAGTTTGTTTTTACATCAGTTTGGAACAGGTTTCAATTACTTAATCCAAACTGAGCAGACGTGTTTGTGCTGGTGCAGCTAAATCAGTTTTAATAAATGTTTTAAAATCTTGTAACTTCCTAATTTTTTGTTTGAATTATCCCATGTTAGCTTTGTGGATGTTGTCAGAGAACCACTTCCAAGTGTGGATTGTAGTGGGCCTGAGCTCCTAAATGGCAATATGGTGGTGGTGGTGGTGCTCAATTTTGCTCTTAACATATATTTATGTTTATTTTTCGAGTATTTAATTCTACTGGGGCTGGCTTTTCAAACCGTTTTAGTTCCCAGGGGGATTCTGGGATTCAACATATGGATAGGCTAGGGACTCATCACAGTTAGGTTGGGGAATTCCCTGGAGTTAAGCCAAGAGAATTTGACCTGTTGCCCTTTAATCTTCTCCTCAAGTCACCAGGCCTGTCTCTGATAGGGAATAAATAAAAATGAAGCTATCAACTGGGCAATAAAGGTGCATGTACATGAGCATGGAGGCTGCTCTGAAGCCCCATAATTACAGCACACTGGAGCAGACTCGATTAATTGTGTCTGCTGGTATGTGGCAATTACCACACTCCAGCAGCTTCCTGCATCTTAAAAAGGGTGGCAGGGACACTTGAAGTAAGTCTTGATCACTGCTGATATATGAGACACTGACGAGCAGTCTCGGATCCACTCTAATTAAAGCACCACCCCCTGCCACTTCCGAAACATGCGCCCTAAGTTTCTGAATGTTGGAAGCCACTTACGGCCTTTAGCATTTTCCATAGCTTTTCCTAGCTATAAAACACTCTGCAGGAGAATAAGCTTATAGCTATTCTCTAATTTCCCAAGATGGTGAATTTGAGTGTTATCTCTGCATTTAAATGAGTTTTAGAATAAGAAGTGCAATTCAAGTAAAATTCATCTTTTTGTTATTCTTCTCTTTCTTTATTTGGGCTTCAGATTCAGCTCTTTATGTCAGTTGCTGCAGATTATCAGCACCATAGTCAGAAAAAAAGGTCTTTACTATTGGGAGGAACTGTAGTTTCTCCAGAACAATTAGTCAAGAAAGGAGTCGTACTGGGAGTGTCTGCACGAGATGCTTTACTGTGCATGAGACTAATCTAAAGTGTTACCGTCTCCACATGCGCAGCAATTACTGCACAGTATATTAGTCTAATAAGCCATTTTCTAGTACCTTTTGATACAGGTACTAGAAAACAGTGCATTGGCTAATGTACCGTACTGCGCGTGTAGGGGCTGAGTGGGAGCAAATTGCTCTTGCTCAGCCTAGCCAGCAGGCAGCCACAGGGGGCAGGGAGAGCTGTCTCAGCTCATCAGGATGCTGCTCGCCAGCCACATGGAGATCGGGAGAGGTCCTGAACTCCGTGTGGCTGAGAGAGCTGTCCTGACTGCCACTCAAGTGGAGAGCAGGACCCATCCCAACCTCCACGTGGCTGGGACAGCTATCTTTTCTTGACAGGCCCCAATCTTCACATGGCTGGCAGGAAGCTACCCACCCAGCTGGGACAGCTCCCCCCGCTCGGGGCCAGCCCCCCCGGCTGGGACAGAGCTACCCACTGAGCCATGACAGCTGCCTTCTGCCCACCAGAGCTAAAGCCCCTGTGACCTCTGCCAGCCCAGAGCTGGCACCCGGAGGAGCCTTGCCCCTAGCTGCTGCAGGGGGCAGAACAGGGCAGAAGCAGCCCTGACTGTTGGGCTCAATTTGCTCCCAATGGAAGCACACGTGATTGCTTTAATAAGCCTGAATTTTCTGGACAGAAAATTCAAGTGAATTAATTGCACATGTAGATATCTACATTAGTCTAATGCCCACTGACATGTGAATTTCTAATAATGAGGAGATATAATCCTTCGGCCCCTGTCAGACTTTCAGGTGAAGGCGTAATAGAATCTGATGCGCAATACACAAGCTACAAGGCAGCGAGCTCCAGAGCCTAGAGCCTCTCTCCAGTGCTGTGCCGCCCCGGCAGGGAAGGCACCTGGCTCCAGCACGTGGGGCTTCCCTCCTTGATGTTCGAGTGCAGGGGTTGCGTGAGTGGCAGAGAGTGCCAGCAATACAGAAAGCCCCACAGAGGCTGCATGCCTCGCTGTAATGTGTAGCGCTGGCTGGAGCAACGTCCTACTGGGTGCCTGCACCCTGAGCGCCCTGCCTGCTGCTGCTGCCACCACCTGCCAGAGCTGCACACTATGTGGGACTCCTCCACATCCCCCACTCTCCCTCATACCCACATGCTACCCACCTCAGCTCCATGCTGCTGCTGCCCCCTATCCCCCTAGGCACAAGTTCTGCACTGCCACCAGCCCCAGCCCCATGCTCTGGGCTCCCGCACAGCTGCAGCCCCACTTCCGCTGCTACCCTACTGCTGCCTGGAGCCTGAAAGTGCTTTTTTGAAAATGTTGGACAATGGAGGCAGGCACCTAGAATTACTGGAGTGAGCATCAACCTTGCAGTACTGAATGAGAGATGGGACAGAGGGTAGGGATAGACTTGAAGCCAAGTGACTTATGTTCAAGACTATCAGGCCATGTCAAGACTGCAAATCTCACTGCCCCCCAAACACTGACCAGGCCAGACACAGCATGCCACAGCAGCTGGCTAATTCTCACTGGCACTCAGGAGTGCTAATTATCCTAGTCTTGGCACTATACTGTTTCCAGCTGGGGCTTGGTCATGCACAGCAGCATGGTAAGTTTTTCTTTCTAGACTTGGCCTAAATATGCCAGGGTTCAAATACTTGCCTTTGAGGAATACTGCAAAACACAGAAATTAAATAACAAAACAGGAATTCAAAAGGCCCTTAACTAGGCATTCAATGCCATATATGCACTATCATGTTTTTCCTTTGACAAGGCATTGAAGTGGTACTCAATATACCAAGACCTATGCAAGCATGTGACTTCATGCTGCTTCATAGTAGCTGGAACATCTAACACTTTCTTTTCCAAATGTTCAGCAAATCAACTGTTTTCAACTGAAACTTTTTGTGCTATTCATGTTAAATGTGGGAAGGCCATGCTATTGTTATGTGAAGCGTAGCTTGTGACTAAAGACTTACCATGTGGTAGTTAACAAAAATGAGACAGATCTTCAGCTAGGATACTTTAATATAGCTCCACTAAACTTAATGGATTTACAACCAATACCACAATATCAGCTAAAGACCTGGGTTTAACAACGGGCCTTGTTACACATTAATTTTAGGTGGCTCCTGGAACTCTGAACCCCTGGATTGCCCACATATTAACACTTGAAATTAGTTTTAAGCACATTTTAGGTGGCTTAAAGTTCACCACTCCAGAACAGAGTCATCTCTGATCCTGTTCTGGCTTGCCAGTCCTCAAGCGACAAGTCACAGCTGTGCAAATGGAGGACAGCCATCCTTAAGATGCAACTCTACCAGACTTGAACTAGCACTAACACCAGTTTGAGCAACTCAAAATGCAATGTATAACAAGGCTCAACAATAGTTCCTATACACAGTAGGGGAATGGGTAAAGTGTTAGAGAAATGTGCTGGGGATAAGTTTATTTTGTGCCTTCCTGCAAAATTTTTTATAATAAACAATGTCCTAGTGAACTAGCAGCTTTATAGTTTTATTTTCTTAGTTCTTTTAATACACTATAGAAGACAGATGGCAAATTTACTATTCAAAATAGCTGACAGTTCTGCAATATTCTAGCTAAGCAATACCCATTTAGATGATTCAGTATGCATTAATATTCATTAAAAAGGATAATGATATGATATTGCACTGATTTAGAGTGCTGGCAGTGCACTGTTGTCAACAGTCAAAGCAGAACTACAATGACATTTCTCATTTGCAGTGTGTGTGTGAGTTTGTATGTGTGCGCACATGTGTGTGCATGTGTCTGCGTGCACACACACACACACAATTCCTTGGCTCTCTATAACCTAGTTAATCTTGCCTCAGAGTATTATCAACTGATTATGATGAATAAGTATGAATCGTCCTGCGAGAGGCAAGGATTTTTGTGAGGGACAACTTTTATAGAGCCAACTGCATGGTTGGGATAGACTTGGATAAACTTTCAAATGCAAAGCATTCTTCATCTTCATCAGGTCTGATGGAAGTAGTAGGCACAGCAGTGATTAGAAGCAGTGTGGCAGGCTGTAAAACTGGATAAGAGATAAATCCCCAGGCCTAGGAGACACACAAATTAACAGAAGAAAAGATAGCTTGATTGACTGGAGATCAAAACCTTTCAAAAGGAAAGAGGGTCATTATCACCTGGAGTATGAAGAAGGATTTTCAGGAATCAAGTAGATTATAGTATAAGGCAGGGTAGATTTCCTGCCTTACAGACTAACCAAACCAAAGTGTTAGTATACTCATATATATAAATATTTATTAGGGCTGTGCAAAATGTCACTGGGTGTTTTGTTTTGAAGCTGGTTTGATGCATTTTGAGCTCAAAACAGTGAAATCAGAATGAAACAAAAGGCTTTGAAACAGCTTTTAAATGAAACAAGGGCACCCAAAATGTTTCAAAAGTTTCAAAACGTTTTTAGTTTCGAAGCCAGGCTTACTTGGCTTCAGCACCAGTCCCAGGCAGCAGCAGCAGCCTCCTCTCATCCAGCACACAGATCCGGGGGTCTGCACCCCGGGAGGGATGCAGGGCTCTGCTGGACTCCTCCCCGGGGTGCAAGCCCCTAGATAATTGTGCCGGATGAGAGGAGGCTGCCTGGGACTGGCAGCAGCAGCAATCGTCCCTAACACTGGGCATGGGCTGATCCCAGTGCCTGTTCCAGGAGGCAGAGGCAGACTCCCCTCATCCAGTGCACAGATCCTGGAGTTTGCACCCCCGGGAGGAGTCCAGCACAGTCCGGCAGCCCTCCTGGGGGTGTGAGCCCCCAGATCTGTGCCGCAGATGACAGGAGGCTACCTCTTCCACCTGGGACTTGTGCTGGGCACGGGCTGCTCTCAGCATCGGAGAAGATTGCTGCTGGGCTGTGCTGGACTCCTCCCAGGGGTGCAAGCCCCCAGATCTGTTAGCCGGATAAGAGGAGCAGCAGCAGCAGCAATCTTCTCTGGTGTTGGGCACAGCACCAGTCCCAGGGAAGAGGCAGCCTCCTCTCATCTGGGGAATGGATCCAGGGGCTCATACCCCCAGGGGGAGCTGCTGGGCTGTGCCAGACTCCTCCCGGGGGTGTGAGCTCCTGGATCTGCACACTGGATGAGAGGAGTCCCAGGCAGCAGCAGCAATCTTCTCCAGTGCTTGGTGTGGGCTGTGCCCAGTGCCAGTCCCAGGTGGCAGTGGCAGCCTCCTCTCATCCAGTGCACAGATCCAGGGTCCTGCACCCCCAGGAGGAGTCTGGCACAGTCCAAAAGCCCTCCCATGGGTGCAGGCCCCTGGATCTGTGCGCCGGATGAGAGGAGGCTGCTGCCGCCAGCAAGTGTCTGGGGTTGTGTTCTGAACAGTTTGAGGCACAGTTTCCCAGAAACTTCTCAACCTAGCTCCTTGAAACTTGGCAGGCTTCATACCCTCAGAAGGGGCTACCATCTCTGCAATTTTCATCCAAATTAGGCAAGAAACAAAAAAGTTGTAGGCATTTTCATGATTCCCCATTATAGCCTGTGGGCAAAACATTGAAATGCGTCAAAACTGTTTCAAAATGGGATAGTGCTTTGAAATAAAACAAAACAGTGAAACAAAACACTGTCCCTTTGACAAGGGCAAAACAAACATCAAAATGAAACAATGGTGTTTCACACAGCCCTAATATTTATATCTATACAGATGCACACACATTTATATACTTTGGTTAGTCTATGAGGTGCAAATCTATCTTGCCTTCTACCTAACTTCAAACTAACACAGCTAACTATGTTCCTCTGCTCATAGATTATAGTATGTCATAAAGTTTTTGTATAATTTCACCTACATAATTACTGTGAGGACATTTGATGGTTAAATATACAACATTTTGGGAAAGGCATGTGTAGGGGCCTCAGACTATAAAGCTGAGTAGAAGCAGGAGTAAGAGAGTCAGGCTGTAAAACTACTCCCACTCTGAAACTTCACCCAGTTTTAAAACCAAATGATTGTTTAATATTCTGAAAGGGAAAGCTGCATTGTATGCATTATTTGTATATGCATAACAGAAAATAATGATCAGAAACAGGATGGTATGTACACCATATTTGATTCTGAATAGCATTCTTTTGGTTCTTTCCTATTTGTGTCAATAAATATTAAATCCGGAATGATGAATACAAACTAAATAAGAATAATTAGAAATGGTATTAAAATGCTGTTCATGTAGTATTTCCTCTGAAAGCATAAATGTATGACAGTACATTTCTTTGGTAATATTGTTGAATAAATATCCATTTTCATTGCTTTCCAGTTTTGGGGCACTGTCTTCAGAATATCAAAGACCAGCTTTCCATACAACCTGTGAACTGAAGTTATTTTGTAAGCTTTATTGTGTGCAACCAAATGTTTTGATCTGTAGTCAGTTCCAGAACTTTTGTATATATGATGATTTATGATCCTTCCCCACATCTTTCTCTAGAGGACTGATCCAGACCCCCTGAAGTCAGTTGAAAGTCGTGTGCTTACTTCAGCGGGCTTTTGGAGCCAGCTACAAACTACAACATAAAAAATGAATTTAACTCAATTTAGATTCCCCTGGTACAGAAGCAACACATTCAAGTGTCAGAGAGTTTTACAAAGAAGAAATATCTATTGCAGGGAATAATTGCCCAAAGTCATTTTTATGATATTCTGAAATTCAGATTCCCATTATGGTATCATCTATAGGATGCAACTTATCCATTTCAATTGCAATTACAATTTATTATTTAACCCTTTTTCAATCTTTGCAATTAATTTTCAAGCTTGAACAAAAACCACTGTGTACCTGCCCACTTTGGGTTCTCATCTTAATGCAGAAGCTCTTCATTATGAAAAAAGATCTCTGAATGCTGTTTTCCTGATGAAAGGCATACTTAAATCATTCTAGAGGTATTTCAAGTCTGAAATCTGAGAGAGTTACCCTAAAATGATTTAGGGTGCAGACACATGTAACATTTAGGATATTCTAAATACACTTTAAACCCCAAAAATCTAGATGTACACACCACTTAAGAACAGCTTGAACTTCCTGCAATATTTTGAAAGCACATTGGGAAAATCAAGTACTATCTTGAGCCAGACTCTACTGCCCAAAGATCTATTGCCTACAGAGACCACGGCATTCAAGAGTCCCCATCCCCCCTCCACCCCATAATAACTCCGTCATTTTGGCTTGCACTGAAAAACATGTTCTCAATTTTACTTCCTTGCTATGGGTCCCAGGACTGACTGCAAGAGTGTAGCACAGAGTTGCAAGGAACAGTAGGCCAATTCACTTCACACTGAGCTTGGAAATGACAGACATTTGGTTCTATTAACTGCCCGTTGTGCAATGGCTGTTTCCCCTCCACACACACACACCTGGCAATTAACAGGGATCTACTGTCACAGAGACCAACCAACCACCCACCCACCACAAGCAGGGGATCACAGCCCTCCCGACACTGGCAACCCTTTCACTTCTAATCTCACTCCTGCCCTAAATAAGCCTGGGACTCCTTCACATGGAGTCTGTTTCCAATGATGGGGTCCAGCCTGTTCCTCCCCTGCACACTTGTGCACCCCCAGTCAGCCATGTAGATTTTGGTACAGTGTAACAATGCTCCTTAATAAATTTAATCAATCTTTTTTAAAATCATTGGTTTTGAGAACGGGGAGCAAAAAACTGCAATTGCAGGCAATGATGTCTTCCTCTTCCTTGGCGACCCAGCCAGTCAGGGTCTTCCTGCCTCTCTAGGGGAATCTGAGGGAAACTCCATGCAATGACCCCTGAAAGCTATGATGGTCTGAGATTCTACTACCCCTGGTGGCATTTGGCAGCACGTAATCCCTAAAAAGTGACAATTATATGTAGGACCCTTAGTAGTGTATGTACAGACACTTCTATCCAGGGGCAACTGTGAACTGGTTCCAAGTCAGTGACATACTTGGAATGGTTCAAGTCTGTCCACACTCTTACTCTATAGCCAGCTAGTCATGGTCTCTTGGAGAGGCCAGATAAAAAGCCTGGAATGTGAAAAACCAGTGCTTTACTGCCTTCCTAGTGAGAAGGTTTTTTCCTAATAGCTAACCTAAACTTGCCTTGCTGCAACTTGAGACCATCACTTCTTGTTCTGTCATCTGCCACCACTGAGAACAGTCCAGCTCCATCCTCTTTGGAGCCCCCCTTCAGTTATTTGAAGGTTGCTATTAAATCCTCCCTGGTCTTCTCTTCTCCAGACTAAATAAGACGAGTTCCCTCAGCCTTTCTTCAAATATCATGTGCCCCAGACCTCTAACCATTATTGTTGCCCTGTGCTGGACATTCTCCAATTTGTCCCCATCCTTTCTCTAGTGGGGGCCCCAAACTGAACACAGTACGCCAGGAGTGGCTTCACTAACACTGAATAGAGGGGAATAATCACTTCCCTTGATCTACTGGAAACACCCCTAATAATGCAGCCTAAGCCCAGTATGCTGTTAGTCTTCTTGGCAACAAGGTCACAGTGTTGGCTCATATTCAGCTTATTGTCCACTGAAGCCTCCAGGTAACAGTTTCGAGTAGTTTTAGAGATGGCTAAGTCAGAGAAGAGTGATCTACTACCTAAACCACTGATGGGAGTCAAGATTTACAGGTAATCTCTTTTTACAGTAGTGCCTAGAGTTGAGATCAGGGCTCTCTTTATTTAGGCATAATCCAAATGCACAGTAATAATACTATCTAGCCCTATCACAGACCTTTTCATCTCTAGGTCTCAAAGTACTGTCCCAGGGACAACAGATTATCCACATTTTACCAAAAAAGAAAATGAAGCATAAAGACAGGAAGAAACTTGCCCAAAGTCACCTGGAAAGCAAGTGGCAGAGCAGAGACTAGAGCACAGGTCTCCTAAGTGCCAGTCCACTTCTCTACCTTAGGCAATGCCGCTTAGTTAGTAGTAGATCCCAAGCTGAAGACGTTGCTATCTAAATAGGCCTGGCATACAAGGGAGGAGACAATGAAACCAGAAGCAGAAATATGAACACACAGCAGGTGAGTGAATAAGCCAGGAACAGTACTAAAGTCTAACTCCCACCTCAATATTTAAAGCCAAACCTGGCTACCCTTCAGGTGAGAAAGGAGCACTTCCACAGCTAACTTCAGCCATGTCATTGGTATTCTGGACCCTTGACATGGATCATACAGTTTACACCCCGACATACAACTCATCTTTCTGACCATGCCCAGAAGGCCATTGATACTCCAATGGCACACTCAGGAAGCACATGGCTCCCTGAAGCATTACTCCCAGAAGACAAAGATGTCTCTCCCACCATTTAGGACAATAATCTAGTGGTGAAGGGAGTGGCATAGGGCACTTTTTGGGCACCTAGGGTGAAGGATGGGAGGGGTACCATTCTGCTCATCCCAATCATCTCCCTCCCCCCTGCAGATACACTGATCAGTGTGATGCTGCCCTGCCTGGTTCCCATGGATGGGCAAAGGTAGTGTAGAGATTCTCCTGCTTTAACAAAGACTCCTGGTGCCCCCTCAGAGTCAGCACCTGGGGGGGCAGGTGGCCACCCTTGCCCTGCCCTAGTCATCCTACTAGGTTAGAGCATTTACCCACTGTATGGGAGACTCACCTCCTAGCCCCCCTTCTCCCTGAGGTGCACTTGAACCCATACCTCTTGCTTCCCAACAGTGTTTAATCTCAGTGGTCTGAGACCGGCACTGACCTGAGAAGAAGTGGAGGCGTATATTCCAAAAGAGAAAAGGAATCAAGTTAGAGCATTACTCTTGATAGCTCTTCCTTTGTTTTTGCTAGATGGGGCATTTAACTGATAACTGAAGAAGGTTTGATGTAAGTAACAATAAGTGATTTACAAAAAAAATGTATTAGTGATGCCGATTAAAATGTAATACAGCCATTTGCTCCCTCTCCATCCCTATGGTTCCTTTCTATTTCTGTGCAAGGGTTTGTAAGATTAACAATAATGTGGTCAATTTAATTTACTAATAATATAGAACTTTTTATAGACACTAGTTAGTGATAGATGTAAAAAGAAGTTATCACTTTGACTGGGGGATTTTCAACTTGTTTCAGGTATTTTTCAACCCACCTATATTAATATTCACTGTCTTCTTATCCCAAGATACACTTTTCATTCCATTTTCAGAACTTGAGATCTCAGATTGCTCAAGAACATATGTGTCTCAGAAGTGTTTATATTCTATATAGAGATTACATTGAATTAAATGAACACAAGGTGTTTTGTTTCACAATGCATAGCCTCAGACATAACTATAGAAAAGACTGCGATCTCCCCCCTTCTTCAAGGCACGTATTAGTCTTTACTGTAGGAAAATAAAGAGGGAAACAGTGCAATGGCAGCCAACATTTTGCAACGAGCTGTATCCATATAGGTAAGTTTTCCTAGCAATGTGAGCAATTCCAATATTTCTCCAGGATTTCTGTTATTACAGGTTTCTGACCGGTTTGTGACATGCAGAATTCCACAGAGAATCTGAGACCTGGTATTGAGTTAATGTTTCCAGGTAGTGACTGAAGATGCTATTTTCCTTTAAAAGTCTGTGACTGCCCTCAATTAATTTAAACGATTTCTGGTGGGATCCATCGTGCGCTCTCAAATCTGTCTGAAGCTGCCATTTTTCATGAGGCACTTGCTGATGTGCCTTGCTACAAAAAAAGGAAGCCATCCATTTTGTTCAAAATGGAAATATTACACATCTGAGAAAGGGAATTGAAGATTCCTCTGCTCACCCTATAATGTCATCACATTCTCGGTCATAAGCTGCTTTGCATAGGCCTTCAATTACATTGGATGAGAAAGGACTGTTATGCCCAATATGAATCTCACTCCATTGAGCTCTTTGTCTATTATCTCTTCCTATCAGATGCAAATCACTAACCATATTATGACTCCTCTGTCTGTTGTTTCTTTTTTGCAATATATCCTCCAAGACATTTTAGGGAATCAAAACGTGACTTTTTGTAGATCTTGTCCTTCACTAATTTGGTGAGAGGAATTTAGTCTATCCTTTACCAGCTTACCAGTAAGCAGTCATTTTGCATGTTGTTTTCTCTGTTGTCAGTCACAGGCTGAATGTTAAGCAGAATCAGTATCTCATTTGTAAATTTTTGTTATTAAGTGCAGTAGTACCCAGAAACCCCAACCTTAGGTGCTAGAAGCTAATAAACATATGCCCTAGGTAAACACAGTCTTCCCAAGCAGCTTAGAAATATCTAAAGACAGAGCAAGCAGGTGTAATGCACAGGAAGGAGGAAGGAGGAAGAGTTGACAAGTAAAACCAATACTACCCATCATCCCTTAGAGGTAGGATTATCCATGATAATTCTTAAGATAAATATTGTCTGTACATAGGCATACATGTGAATTTGACTCTTTACTGTGTCATAGCTCAAACAAGTCTAAAATTCCCAAATAAAATACAACCCAAATAACTCAGATCTACCTGGTTTCATATCAAAGCATAATTTCTGTGTAGTTACAATGCAAATCTATACCCTGGCTTTTGTTTAGTTGAGAATGAGCCAGGTCACCTCTTCACTACCATGACAATGAAGTTGGTCTGTATTTTGAATCTGAAATAAAGTCAGAAATCAGACAAACCTTGCAATTTCTCAAACTACACTGAAATTGTTTTGCATGACTCTAGATATAGTAAGTCTACAATCCCTTGCTTTCTGTCCTTGGACATTAATCTTCTCCCACAAGTTCCTCCGAAAACTCAACACACCTCTTCAAGATATAGTGCCTGTTTCAGTATAGTCCCATCAAATGTTTTCTTCAGTTCTCTGAACAGCTCTCTAACAAAGGACACTTTTGAGGGCAGCAAGGACACACAAATTTAATACTCTGCCTTCCCCATCTCTCTGCATGAGTGCAAATCATAGAGAAAAATAACTGTAAATAGGAGAATAAAGCACCACTACATGAAAAAAACCATTAAAAAAATTATGGGATAGAGAATAATTGCTTGATTTTAAAAAATAGAGAAGAGTAGTAAAAGTGTATAATGTGAAATGAGGTAGATAAAATAATTATTTATGATTGGCTTGCACAGAGCAAATTCAAAATGGAAGGCAATTTACATTTAACTGGTCATGGTACACTTACCTAAGATTATGCTGCATAATCAATCAGGAAGAAACATTATTTTCCTACTGTTCATGAGCCAGATGGTTCAAAAGCTCATTTTAAAATTAAAACACTAAAAAATGAAAGGGAAAAAAAGAGTGTGCTTCCCATTGCGAAAGGTGATGATAGAAGTCATCTGAATCAGCTGACATGATCATTTTAAATCCACTGAGTAGATGGATTATAAATGATAGGTGCTGGGGTCATCCATAAAAATGTAGTCTCATCTCCTTTAAAGCGCTTCAGTAATTTCTATCATTAAAACTGCATTGAGCTGTCCTTGTATAACTGCAGAGTCTGAATATGTCACTGTACATGTGAAGTGCTGGGCTAGAGATTTCCAAATAGGATTAGCCATTTTGGGATCCTTGGTTTTGAAAGACCTAAAACATTAAAAAAAGTGGAGCACCCAACTTCTTCATCCCTGGGGAAAATCCTGGCCCCATTCAATTGTTTGGTAACTTCACTGGGCCTAGGATTTCACTCTAGATTCTTTACCATGTCTTAAACCCACATTTACTAGTCTGAAAATGTCATGCTATGTAACGTATGTGTAACCCTTTAATTCTGTCAGCCTTATTGCCTCTTTTTCTCTCTTACCCACTTTGCACAAATCTGACCCAAAGGCACATTTGAACGTTTCGGGGGAGGTGCTATGTTCCTCGTACAGCACCTAGCATCTTTTGTCCATGACTAGGTTTTCAAGGAGCTCCTAAAATAGAAATAACATATAATGATACATTGCATCTAGGTACAAAACTGATTTTTAAAAAAGCCATTTTCAAAGGATTGGGAGTATGGATGGATCCAGGAGGAGAGAGTCTGGAAGAGGCCACATTTGGAAGAGGTCACACATCCCCTCTGGCTTTGCTCCTCATGCACAGTGAGTTCTCTTAGTTCACCAGCTTGTCAGCATGGCTCTAGCTGGAACCTCTTCTTTAGCACAGCTCTGGACGCTAGGGGATGAACACCGCAGCTGCTCAACTTCCCCCAGCACCATACTGAGACTCCTGGCGGCTCCGGGCAAACCTTTAGTATCAGGCCCCCCTTTGCCAGAGATGATAATAATAATTAATAATAATAATAATAATAATAATAATAATAATTAAAATTGCCATTTTTGGGCCTCCTTTCTGTCTGATCCCTGGGCAGCTGCCCAGTTTGCCCATGCCTATGTCCAGCCCTGCTTTCCCCCACCCCCTCTTTTCTCCTGCAGCTTAATTCAGCTGCAGGCAAAGAGATTGGGGAGTAAGCAACAGCAGCCTTTACCCCCTCAGTTCTGGAGCTGTCCTGACAAGCTAATGAATTCAGACAGCTGACTGGACATTAGCTGCACAGTTGAAGAGGGGTGCACCTGTACCCCTGAATCCACCCTGCGTCAGAAAAGACCACAAGGATCATCTGGTCCAACCCTCTGCACAAATGTAGAAATACTACTTCTAAATCACCCGTGTCCAATGATTACCCAGGCTCCTCTTGAAAATGTTCCATGAAGGAGATTCTTCAACTTCCCTGAGTAATCTGTTGTGCTGCATTTCTGTCCTAACAGCAAATAAGTTTTTCCTTGGGTGCTTCTTCATGTGCACTCAACTGCATAGTTATTACTGCACAGTCATTTAGTGCTTGCTTTAGCAGGCACTAAATAACTGCACAGTAAGTGCTGTTACTGTGCAGTAGCATCAGTGTCAAGGTTTGTGCCCATTGACACTACACCACCATACCGATAAGCTACGTCGCCATAGCCTGTCGCCATGGTGACATAGCTTCTCATGTAGATGCACACCCTGAGATCTAATCTAAAGCTAGCTTGCTGCAATTTAAGTGTACCGTCTGCAGCAAGGGAGACCTGTTGTTTTCCCTATTCCTTATCACAATCTTTCAGCTATTGAAGATTGCTATCATGTCCCCCAAACCTGGTTCTCTCCATCTTTCCTCTTCTGGCTGGCTGCCTAACCCCTTCATCGTTCTGTCACCCACCTCTGGACCTTCTCTAATTTCTCCACATCCTTCTGCCCAACTGGTTACTTTGTCAAAGAAGGAGACCAAGTTAGTCTGGTATGATTTATAGGGGTGTGTAAAGCTTCATTCGCCAATTTGATTTGGAGAAGATTCGGCCCGATTCGGAAGCCAAATTGCCAAATCTGAATTAAATAAGGAGACCAAAAAAACCCTCTGAATTGATATAGAAAAGATTTGGAGATTCAGCAGTTCAGAAGGCAGTCTTGCAGGGAAACAGAAACTGAGAAAAGGGAGGGGGAACAGGGGAAGGGGGAAGGGGGGGGAAGACTGACATCTGTAGCTGCTCAGTGACTGCGATCTTGCCCTGAGCCCCCTTCCAATCACAGTGCTCTGGGGCACGGATAAGGAAACAGCACATAAGCCTCTGTCTGCAGCCTTTCTGTCCCTTTTGTGAGCTGATTCTGCCTGAGCACTGGGAAGGCCCCCTGTTACAGGATACCATTCCTGTTGCTTAAATCCTGCTGAACCTTAACATACCCACAAAGTCACACGTCATGAGTTCTGCTTGTCAGCACCTTGAGGTGCAGTTTCCCAGAAACCCCTGAACCTATCTCCTTGAAACCTGGCAGGCTTCATGCCCTCAAAAGGGGCTATCATCTCTGCTGTTTTCATCCAAATCTGCCAAAAAATGCCAAAGTTATAGGTATTTCAGTGATTCCCCATTACAGTCTATGGCTGAATCATTGAATCTCTCTGAATCAGTGATCAATCTTCCAAAGCTGATTCAGCTGAATTGATACAGGACAGTGATCCAAATCAAAACACTATCCTCCAAATCAGCTGAATCCAAATCCAAGTTGGATGCCCTATTGGCACTGGCCTAATGATTTATTCTTTAAAAAATCCATGGTGGCTTCTAGGGATTAGCTTTTCCTCCTCCAGATGTTTACAAACTGATTTCTTTATAATTGCTCCAGTAATTACCCAAGTACTAAGTCAAGCAGATTGGTCTGTAATTCTCCAGTTCTCCTTTTTGCATTTTTAAAAGATGGGCACTATGTTGGCCCTTTTCCAGTCATCTGGAACCTCACTCACCTCCCAGAACTTCATAAATATTTTTGCCAAGGATTCTGAGATCTTTGCTGCTAGATCTTTCAGCACCCAGGATGAAGTTCATCAGCCCTGCTGACTTAAATTTATCCAGACCAATCAAAAACTGTCTGACACTCTCAGTAGTTATCATGACTTTCTCCTTTGTTACTTGTCAGCTCTGCATTCCTGAGGGAGCCTTGGCACCCAGCTTGCTGGACTTACAAAGGAATTTTTCTACTCCCCTTCCCTCTTCCCCCCCTGCCACGCACCTCATCTAACCAGAACTAAGCAAAATAAAAGTTTAGTAGGCATCCCAAGCCATACATTCCCCGGTCTCAGTATGAGAGGCCTATTTCAACTTGATTGACTAAAACTCAGTCTCCAGGTTAGGGAATGCTGAAGCAAGAGAGTGAGTCGGGGGGGTATGGGCAACATTTGAATAATGGTTCATCACAGCATCCAGCCCATTGGAGCTCTGACCACAAATGCTGTCATACTTTTCCTGGGATGACTGGTGGAAGTCCTCCCCACAAAGGTTATGACACTCCAAGTAATTCCCTTAAGTCTGTTAAAAGACTACAGTAAAATCCGAGTCATATTAAGCTGAAGCTTATACACAACAGGTAAAATACAAAACACTGATGCTGACTTCACAGTGCAAGCATAGCGAGGCCATCTGAGAAGATCCTTTCCAGTATATTAATAATAATTTCAAGCTGGCTCCTAGTTATCTGGTTACTCCTTAAAACTTAATGTTTTTCCTGGTTTTTAATCAGTTTATTGAGATTTTTCAAACCAGATAACCCCTTGTCACTGAAAAAGGTAATTCATTTAAATTTAAACTGTTTATATAATAGGATTTTCCCTGTCAATTGTGGCTTGGGACCCTCTTGATTTACACAATTAAAAGAATGCTTTGAAGAGGCTGGACTAAGGGTATAAGAAAGCTGTAAAGCAGCAAACAGTGTGCTTCCAGAGAAAGCAATCTCTCTGACACCATCCGCTGTTGTTCTCGAGAATCTGGGAGAAACAGATCGTCTCCCTTCCACGATCGTGCTGGGAATTGTGCTGGTCAACAAACCACCCGAGTGCCTTGGAACGGTGAGATCCCAGCTCTCGCTCTCTCTCTCCCTTTTTTTTCTTCTCTCTAGCTATAGCTTTCTGAACCTAAATTGTATTAGATAAGCTTCAGCTAGGTTTCCCCAAATACTCAATTAAAACAGGGTAATATTATAATTGTTTTGTTTGTTTTCCCTTGTATGTCTATCACTACTAGTACCATTATACATTTCATATACTTAGCAAAAAATAACTTTTAACCCAGTGTATTTTTCCTTCTCCACTTCCCTTCCCCACTTTTTCTGCAGCAACGCTTGTTTTACCTAAGCCAAAGACCCCTGTAAAGCCCAGAAATACTGTGGGGTCCACTCATCAAGAGTCTACCACTAATAAGACAGTTAGGGCAAAAGATTAGGACGCACTGAGTTTGAGACACATAGGGGATCAGCTTCTACAGGCTGATTGACCCAGTTTGGCTAAGACGTGCCCTAATGAACTGAATGCTGGCCCATGAGGGTGTCAGCTGGACATGCAGATGGATTCAGAAGGATTCTGGTCACCTGTGTGCTTGTGTCTGACTGCATTTTATTGTTATCTTAATGAACTGATTCCTGGCATATAAGGGTGTCAGCCTGTACATGCTGATCAACCCGGCCAGGTCAGGCGTGTCACGTTAATCTGTGTGCGTGTGTGTATTTGACTGATTTGGTGGCTGGAGGAACCCAGCCCCACTGAAACTGAATCCTGCAAGATAGCTCCACTGGGGGTGAGGACTTGCAGAAGGGAGAGATACAGCTCCATATAGAAACACAAGTAACACAAGCAGCACATCAGTAGAATTACAAAGACCATGGAAATGTATCCCTAATAAATGAGCCACCCCAAAGCAATGGGTAGGTGTGGTAACACCTTCTTTATCTACATAATTTTTGCTGTCTGCCTGGTGGCATTTTTACTTATTTATTTATTTATTTATTTATTTTCCCGAAGATCAAAGCAAAGCAGCTGTTGAGCAGCTCTTTCTCTTTCTAACTCTTTCCGAGTTAGTAGTGGACCTACTGCTTCTTTGGTTATTCTTTTCTGATCAAAGTGTTCACAAAACCCTTCTCATCCTTTTGACCTTTGCTTTCCTGATTTTCACCCTGTAAGTTCTTGCTGAATTAAAACAGCATAAATCAAATAGACAAGGTCAACTATCATTGAGATTTTAATTGCTGACATTATTACATTGAATAAAGCCAACAGTTATTAAATAATTATACTAATTTTAAATAGATTTAATAAAACATCAGTGTTGCACTTATACAGAATAAGCAATTTTTAGAGTATACAAAAGTTTTCTTTGAAGGAGAGCTATATCACTGACAAGCACTGGTGAATTGCATCTCTAGGGATGTGTATAAAACTCTATATGCTCTATAATATACATTTTAGGCATTTTATTAATTTTACTTGGTACAATCTTTATATATCTGTCACGTTATAAATCCAGATTTCTTCATAAACTATCTTTGGGCAATTCAGTGAAAGGAGTACTTGAATACATTTTTTTTAAACTTGAAAAATACACAAAGGTTTTATATATCAAAGTATCTTGATTTTCACTATCCAACAAAGGACTAGATTCATGTTGTAGTATACCTATACATAGTTGTATATTCTATGTATGTACATTTATATATCCACATACATGCATCTTTGAAATTGTAGAATCCGTATCATCTACAGTTGTTTCCAGCCTGGTAGTAGGGAAGCAGGCAGTATTCAGTTTGGATTCAGATTTGGCCTGATTCAGGAGACAATGATTCAATTCACTGATTCGGATAACTGTCCCAATTCGATTCAGGCAAATCTGAATCTGAAGATTCAATTCTGAATGGGAGAATCAGTGATTCGACCATAGAGACAGCTTTATATGTTTTTCCTACACACTTCAAGGTACCAGGCATGGCTCATGAACACTGACATGGCGGGGCAAATGTATTGTCCCACAGGAGCATGGGGCGGGGGGGTCCCGTGCATGCTCAGTGGCGGACCCAAAAGAGAACTGGACGTACTTCCAGTCACTTCTGGGTCCATCACAAAGCACAATGGAGACCCCCCCACACTCCTCCCCTGGCTCAGCGATCAGCCATGGGGGGACCCTGAGTGCCCCCCCAAACCCAGGAGGCACCAGTCGCAGAGCACACGCTCCACAGCGGACCCATAAGTGGACTGGAAGTACTTCTGGACTACTTCCAGATCCACTGCTGAGTGCGCAGGGGACCCCACCCCATGCTCGCATAGGACACTTTATCTGCCCTACCATCTCAGCATTCACGAGCCGCACCTACTACCTCAAGGTACTTAGAAAAAACATACAAAGCTGTGTCTATGGCCAAATCGTTGAATCTCTCTGGATCTCTCTGAATTGAATTGGAGGCTTCTGATTTGATTCAGAGAGATTAATGGGTCTCCTGATTCAGTTCAGATTCAGAGATTCGGCCGCTGAATCAAGCTGAATCTCCTCCAAATTGAATCAGTGACTGAAGCTTCACACAGCCTTACCTGGTAGCTTATGAGATAATGTAATTTAAATGCCCATGAATTCAGACCTAAGAATTAGTGATAGCATTTTGCAACCAGTTCTTACTAAGTAAAGAAAGAAGCAGCTGCTTGAAAGCTGCAGAAAAGATTGGAATACTGGAAATAATTCCAGTGAATAAGGATCAGTTTGCTGAATGAAAGAAAGTAGAGTAAGTTATAAACCAAGCTCTGATCCTGAAGCTGGGTTCATACAGACAAACCTCTGCACCCATATAGGCATTGGGGAAGTCAGGAAAATAATGTATATGGGATCTTTTTGCAGGATTTGGGCCTAAATATGATTTATCACATGATTCTGGAGAGTCGGTTGTATAAGGACATAAAGAATGTATTTCCTGACTATCATGAACTAGTCTTGAAACTTTTAGAACTCCTGCTTCTATGTACAATATGTTGTCTATTTCATCAAAAGAAATCTGCTTAACAGTTGTATTTTTAGAGTTGTTTAACTCGATATTTGTACTTCACTCATTTCCAACAGCACTCCATACTAAAAGTTGGAATACATAGGAATAACTTCCCTCTTGAATGAACCTCTTCTTCCATTATCAGGTTTTTACATCATCTCTCTTGTCTGTTGACTACTTAGTAAATTCCCTCATATCCTGTTTTTTTTTAAATATGAAGCTCTGCACATGCTCTTGTTCCATCTGCTACTTAGCTCTGCTGCATCTGTTTCTCTCCTGGAGGCTGAGGAAGGGCACTGTGATCTCAAAAGCTTGTCTAAAATGCCCATGCAGTTGGCCTAATAAAAGGTGGCACCCACACAGATCCTTGCAGTTCTAAAGTTCTGGGCTTCAGAACAGCTACTCTGAGGTCACCTGTGGAAGGTCCAGAGAGGTTAAAATGTTCAGCCACCAGCTTTGATGTAGTTCTGGACTTGATGTCAGATCAATGTTCTTTCATTCTTTCACATAGGGATCACCCCACCTGTCCAATGCAGACAGCAGAGGGGCATTGTAATCAGGTGGTGGCAGGTATGACATTGGTAGAGAAGCAGGTGAATGCACACCATTGCTGGGAACAGAAATTACACATAAACTGGTATAAGTGATCAGTTCAAATCACACACATCAGAAGTTCAGTGCATACAAACTCATCAGGGGAGAACAACAGCAAATAGCTAGAGCCCTTTTCTCTCCAGCACCACCTGGGGTGACGAGGAACAATGGTAATAAGCTGATAGAGAATAGGTATAGGTCAGAGATCAGAAGGCAATATTTTACAGTTAGGGTAGCCAAAATCTGGAACCAGCTTCCCAGAGAAGTGGTCCTCGCCCCTACCTTGGGCCAATGCAAGAGGGGTTGGATGATCACCTGTCTGGGGTCTTGTGAACCCAGCTTTCATTCCTGCCTGTGGCAGGGGGTCAGGCTAGATGATCTGTTCGGGTCCCTCCTCACCTTACCTACTATGAAACTATAAACTGCTTGCAAAAAGGCCAAAACTGGTTTGAGATAAACCTGGATGGATATAGTTTCAGACTTAACTGATTTAGGTTAAACTGGTTTATTGAACTTCTGTCCCAGATCCCCTCCATATTCAAGTTAATTCACAGTCCCTCAGCATCCCAGGATGCTTTGAACCTCCTCCACAACACCCATCCCCTCCTCACAGGGTGGGCAGGCTAGCTTTGGCCCAAGCTGTCTGCTCCAGCCAAGCAAGGAGGTGTGCTCTAGCACCCCTTGGCTTTGGCCTGCACCACTGCAGGCATGTGGCTGCATCTACAGAATCAAAAGTGAATGTCTGTTCACTTGCTTATTGGTTCAATCTATGCAATTTAGACCAACCTACAAAGACTGAATCAATTCAGCTGCAGGCTTTTTGAATGTCTGTTACATGTTATAATCCACGTTGTTTTGTTCCAGTGATGATGTTATCTGTGTTGATGAGGAGGCAGAGCTGACATCTTGGTCCATTGCTGGGTCTGTTGCCTTGGTGACAACAGGAGGTAAATCACCTGTTGCAGGAAACAGGTTGTTTGAGGCTGAGGGACTAATAATGCAGTAACTAGGTAGGAACTCTTCCTATCCCACTGAGTTAATGCCCTGGAAAGATGGGGAAATCTCACTATTTTACTGGACTCCTGTAAAATGCTTCAAACATTGTTAGAGATTGGAGGACAACACATCTGTAGTGGAGGTATGGGACGAAGAGAGACAAAGAGAGAATGCTCCTTAGAGGTAAAGATATTTTATTCAGACTCCCGTGGGATAATGACAACACTGGTTCCTGACCAAATTGCAGCTTCCAATTGTTAAACACCATCTCAAATTTAATCCTGAAAGGCTTGCACACCCCTGCCTTCAACCTTGGTCACTATACATGGTGAAGATACTCCTTCCCATTATATTTCACTTGCAAGTTTCTTTTATTCAAAGCAACTTTTTACAAGTGGCTCACTCACTCTAAACTGCACAGTAATGCCAAGGTAATAGGGGTGAATGTAACCCCACGCCTAGGGAAATAAGCCCCCTATATGTCCCCATGAATGTAGATCCCTGATGGGAAAAGTAATTTTATTATTTAGAGATTGTTCTGAGACTTGGAATTGGAATCCAGGGTGACAAATGTATTTAGACAGCTAATCCCTATTTAGTTGAACTTGTGGCTTTATCATTAAACTCATCTATGACTAAGGGGAAATCTCTAGTCTCTCTGTGCCTCACTTCCTCAAGGCCTTTTTTTTCTTCTCCTTTCTTTTTGGCTATTTCAACTATAGAGGGTGCTTTAGTATAGTGCCTAGATTTGATGTCTCCCAAACTTACCATAATACAAGAAAATCCACATAATGAATGCCATATAGACAGTATAAACAATGCTGTATTGGGCATTACAACTACCCTTTCCTAAATCTCCTACCTAATCCAAGTTCACTTCCACTCCATACCAAATTGAGAGATGTAATTTAAGGAGAAGAGTTTAAACCTAGAAACCTATTCCAGTCATATGGACTAACACAAACTAATTAAATATAAACATGTATCAGTGAGTTAATGGTGTAGTACAAGTAGCAATCAGTTCTGTCATTTTACAGAGGGAAATGAAAGTTAGATGGATGATTTGATACACCACCTTTTTCATAAAGAGGTAGAATGGATTGTATTCTTTTTCATTTTCATTTATGAAATTTACTGAGCAATTCTGGTTCCAGAGTCTTGTTTTAGTATTTTATAAAGCAACAATAAAGATAGAGTATAGATCAGAGGCAGGCAATTATTTTGGGCAGAAGGCTGCTTACTGAGTTCCGGCAAGCCATGGAGGGCCACGTGACAGGCAGCCCCAGGCAGATTAATATTAATTTTCTAAATGTTTTAGGGATCCCCCATGGGCCAGATAGAATGGCCTGCCCCTGGGCCACATTTTGCCCACCCCTGGTATAGAGCTAACCACAGAATTTCAGGCTGAAGATGTCCCATAAGGATGGTTTTGTTTTAATGAATACAGTATAATTAAGTTTCGACAAGGAGTACCATGACTAATGGCTTACAAAGAAAGGGCAGGTTAGTATCATGACTGGGCACCAAGAACCAGGCTCAAAAACAAGACTCCTGGCTATCTTCCCACTTCTCCTTGTAAAACATTACCCAAACTCCCAGATAAGTCTCTGCATTTCTATCTTAGCTCTCAGGGCTGCAGTTTCATCTCCCAGCAGGCTCAGCTCTTAAGTCACCTGATCTCTTGTCAAATGACTCTTTGCGTTATGGGTGACAGGGCAAATCAGATTTAGAAGCCACTGATCCCCCAGCCCTCTTAAAGGGCTGACTCACACTGCAAGAGCCATTCTGTAAATCTGGGATTCTAGGTCATGTTAAACGTGCTAAGTGGCTTTTCATTGAGAAGGTTGGATTTCATAGATTGCTGGTTTAAAAATTTGTTCAGTATTTTTAAAGTTTAGCTGTTTTGCTTTAAAATAAAAGGACTCCGTACAAGTCTCTAGGGATGCACTGTAAAATACAATAAGAACAATGACTGCTAGGATCAATTCGTATTTCAGCTTTATGCAGATATTGGAGTCCATTTCTGCTGAGTGGGTACATACACACATGCATTTGATCTGGCCGAAGTTTACTCTGGTGTAAGTGCTTTCAGGCAGGCATCTACACATGCAAAGATTAGAGAGCCAATATGCTGCTCTTTGCACCAAGTTTCCTGCAGCCCTGCAATGGACCCCTGCTACCACCAGGTAGAGCTCCAGGCTCCCCCAGGGGCTAGCCCAAGGGCTGGCAGTGGGGAGGGGTGCTGCTGCTGATGGAGGGGGGACAATGTCCCTTTGCCCAAGCAGCAAGGAGCTACTCGCTCTGGCTCCCAGCTCAGGGACAGGAAACTTGGAAAGAGTTGCAGGGGAGGGGTAGATCCCAGGCCCCTGCCCCAATCTGCCAGTGAGGCATTTAGCAGCTAAGTCACTGCTAGCTGCTCTTTGCGCCAAATTTCCTGCAGCTCTGACTAGCGACTGTTTGAAGGAAGTGTCAAGCCCTCCTGCCTTTTAGCCCTATAGCCTAGTGACACTTGCCCAGAGGCTGGAAGACCTGGGATTTAGGCGCCCTTCACCAACAGGGATTTGAATGTATATCTCCCACTTTCCAGCAATGTGTCCCTCCTACTTAGCCAAAAATTGCACTCAAAATAATAGAAAATGAGGTTTAGAAAGGACCTCAGGGGGTCAAATCTAGTCCAACCCTCTGCTTAAAGCAGGACCAGTCCTAATTAAACCATCCCAGCCAAGACTTTGTCTAGCCGAGTCTTAAAAATCTCCAAGGGTGGAGATTCCACAACCTCTCTGTGTTTTACTACCTTTCTAGTGAGTGAGTTTTTCCTAATATCTAACCTAAACTTCCTTTGCAGAACTTGAACTTCTCTTGCTGCAACTTCCCTTGCTGCAGCTGTGCACTTGCACAGCTATGTAAGTGCTACTTATGCATATAAAAGCAAATAAGCTACCTCTTCACCTCCCTCCCACCTTAGTGTGGCTTATTATGGTCAGCCCTTCAGAGAAGGATTTGCATCTGAATACCTCTGTGGTGCCAAGTATAAGGGAACCCTCCTGTTGCTGCCCTAGTATTTGTCAATCACCTTATCTACATGCTGAGAAAACTGCAGGCACATTGTGAGGCTGCATCCACTTCTTCAGTGATGCAAGGCAAAAATAAGTTCTTCACAGTGTGGAAACCCTGTTTCATCCTCTGTGAGCACCGTCGCTCCCAAATGGAGCCATATCTTGTTAGCTTTTCTCATGGGGGCTTGTGCTTCCCAAGTGGCATTTGAGCAAGAATCTGGTTTTTTCATCACTAGCTTCTTTCTGGAAAGGAGTGCAAAGAAGATGTAGGGCAGGGTTGTCCAGCTGGTGGCCTGCAAATCACATGCATTACTCTTTCACTCAGCCACCTCTCCTCCCATCACTTGGGTTGCAGTAGCAGCCAGAGTTCCCAGGGTCCTCCTCTTCCTCCAGCTTCCTCTTCCTACCCCCACCCAGTGTGGTGCAGCACAGGGACATTAGTGTGAGTCCAGGTTGCACAGGTCAGAGACGAATTGGGGCCATGCAACAGAGGAGATCATGCCCACCTGGGGCAGAGAGATGGGACAGGTGGGCATGAGTGGCAGTGAGGGAGAAAATCATGTCCATGCACCCACACACAGAAGCAGTGGGGAGGGTGCTCCAGGCAGTGAGGAAAAGCCTATGTGAATGCAGTGGAGGGGAAGTTTCCATGCAGCCTGCAGCACAGTGTCCTATAGCTCACCTGTTGCAGCCCACACAGCAAGCAACCCCCAGGATTTATGGTCCTCAGGATCCTAGAAGTTGGATGGCCTTGACACAGAGCAACCTTTACCAAACTAATGCATGACAGACCTTCAGCCTGAAGGTGCAATGTTTGTTTTTGATATGCCCGGTACCCTGGATAGAGCCATCAAAAAGGACATTTCTTGTTTCTCTTTTTTAGCTAGATTTTCCCTTCCAATACTGTTTGAGTCCTACAGATGGACAGATTTGAACTAGCCAATGTACTTGGATTTCATCAATTAATTTAAAAAAGTAGGACTCTAGAATAAAAAGAGAAAGCCCATTAATTGATGCAGGAATTACTGTTGTGCCCTTTCAGCTTTCAGAACTGTCATTACTTACAAAGGAAAAGATTAAGGTCTGGACTTTCTGCTGGCATAAATTGGTGTACACATACTGAAATCAATGGCACAGTGTTGATTTACTAAGCTAAGGATCTTGTCTAAATTCAACAACTCTAGAAGACTGAAAGAAGGAGGTAATAAATCATACTAAATGTGCCTCCAGTCCTCAAAAAGCATCAAAGTTTTATGTTTAGTTTTTCTAGGCTTCCTGGAATTTTATGCCCATTGTTTCTCATCTTGGATCAAATGATGGATGTCTGGTTTACAGATGCAGTGTGTTTTGTTTCTTTCTTTTTAATTCTTCCAGTGCAGCCAACTCACCCTGAGATCTTATAAACCAAGCAATTTTTCTGCTTCATTATCACAAGAGATAAAGGGCTAACTCCTATTTTGTTTTCACATGCCTAAAGGCATTTACTTAGGAACATAAATACAATGTTTGGATTCTGTTTCTACCTGGAGTGAAATCAAATTTTTGAGGTACACATGCAGCCCACAGATGGAAGTGGAGGCAGGGGTTTTCCCCCTTAGCGATTATGCTTAGCTTAGTGATTATGGCCCTAGCTTAGGAAGTAAAAGACCCAGACTGTAGGGGCGCCTATACATGAGCAGAAAGGCTGATCTGATGGGCTTTAATTACAGAATTTTGGAGCAGACTCAATTAACGACCATGCTCCAGAAGACACTGGTGTCTCATGTATCAGGATCTCATGTATCAGGTAATTACCATGCTCCAGCAGAAACCAGCATCTCATGTATCAGTGTCCCCGCACTTAAAAATGGTGGCGGGGCACTTTAACTAAAGCTTGTTCAATGAGCTTTAGTTAAAGCACCCCCACCACCACTTTTAAGTGTGGGGATGCTGATACATGAGACACCCCAGGTACTTTAATTAGAGTGGCTCTCGAATTCACTCCAATTAAAGCACCCTCCACCCCCCAAAGTATGTGTATAAATGCCTTAGTTGATCAAACTAGAGGAAAGGTGGCTCAGAAAGATAGATGCTGCCTTGACAGAGAAACTCCCTAGGCCTCAGCCTCTAACCTCAGCAGGGCAGAAACTATCCCATTTTTACTCTTCTCTTCCTAAGCTCTTGTAGCTTTCCTGTTTTGCTGCCAGTGGGACAGCTTCAAGAGGAGTAGTGGCAAGAACCCAGTACATTGGCTGGCATTTGCTGTGGGTGTGAGATATTCAGGCAACCCCCACTTAATGCTGTTTCTCTTAGCACTCTTTCACTATAAGGCTCATTTTAAATGGGTACCTGATTTCACTTAGTGCTCAGCAAGTTTCATTATAACACTCGCAGTCACCACCTTGTGTCATTAAAAAGAATTGCACTCACTATCTTGGGTTGTCAAATACTTTCATTTTCGCTTAACACTCATTTCACTTAACACTTGGTTTTTCAGGAAGCAATTAAGACTGCTAAGTGGGGGTTGCCTGTAGATTCAACCCCCCTGTGAAGGACTGGGGACTAAACCTGGGTCTCCTACTGCTTGACCAAGCATCTGTACTACAAGGTGAGAGGGTCCTTCTCCCTTTTTAAGTGTTGTAAATAAGCTGAGTTTTTCTGCAGCTAAAATCTTGGGATTTACACAACATTATGCCAATGCTTGAATAATTTAATTCTGCGCCAGATCCTACAAAACCAGAGTGAAGCTTTTTGAGCACGCTCAGTAGGGTAGCATAGAGTGAGCATGGCAATGCATGTTTGAATAGAATCCAAAACTTGCACATACTCTGCCACATAAGTATCACTTGGGCACTTAGGGAGGTGAAAAAGGGTTTAACCTAAGTTACTGCAGCTGGAACTTAACTAGCAATTCTGTTCATGAAATCTAGTTCTCCCTCCCACAGCTGGTTTGGCTCCCCAGTGCAAATAGGAATGACGAGACCTCTCCATACACACAGGGCACTTCTACTGCCATATTGGTGCAGCTTTGAACTTTGCTGCTGGTGATGCCTGCCTTTTATAGGACAGCCTAACGCAGGGGTGGCAAACTTGGATCTGTGTGCCACAAATGACACTGGCAGCCTGTGTGTGTGGCATATGACAGATTAAGAAAAGACAGGCAACACAGTGGCAGAAAGAGCAGGAAGCAGAAGACAGAGCAGGAGACCAGGCAGGGTGACGAGGGGGAAGCAAAAAGCAGAGCAGGAGACTGGGCACAGGGAGCACAGAGTGGGGAGCAAAAAGCAAAGCAGCAGGTCAGGGCAAAGAAGGGGATCAGAGCAGTACTTGGGGAGGGGGCAGGGTTAATTGGTGGCAAAAGGGCTGACCCCCACTGCTAATAGGATGACTGTGGAAAGGTGTTATTACCCAAGGTAAATGACATCTGGCCACAGAGAATGTCTCATGGGTGTAACGGCATAATATGATTCAAAGTAAAAGTGGGTGGTTTAGGGTCTTTGTTGAAATCATTCACTGGGAATGTCCTAACAGTGGTGTTAGCAAGTCATTCTCTCTCTGCCTCATTGCTGTTCCAGTTTTTCTTTGGTTACTTACATATTCACCAAGGGGGGGAGGTATGCAGGTGGTGCCAGGATCTCTATAGGATGCAGGTAAAGTATTGTCCTGGGACACTCTCCCATTCATATCCATTTGGGCACAGGAGAGGTATGCAAGGCTACCTTGTGGCACATCTTCCAAAAAGGTTGACCCTCACCGGCCTAGATAACTCACTCAGGAAGCGAGAGAGATGTTCACTACTATTCCCAGCCGGTGGGTGTTTCAGCTCTTTTATATACAACTTATAAATAGTCCTGGATTAAAATAGAGGATACCCTGCTCCTGAGGGAGTGTCCTAATCATGTGCATGACACTCACTGGCCTAACGAATCTCAAATTCTCTGCACCATGGTCCAGCTTCCTCAGAAGAGTGGAGGGGGTCTGCTAATTAAGGCACTTACCTGAGCGGGGAGACATGGGTCTGAAACTGAGTCTCCCACATCCTCAATAAATACTGTAACCACGAAGCAGAGGCATAACAGGGTTGCTCCATGCCCTTGGTGGCTCCAGCACAGGGGGCAGTGCCTACTGCTGTGCTGCCAGCAGTGGTGTCGCAGCCAGCTATGGTAGCAGCTGTTTTTGCACACCCACCCCCAGAGCTGCTGTCCCATTCACATCCCCATCTCCCAGTTCTGCTAGTGGCACTAAGCTGTTATTTTAAGTTCTAAATCCCAATAGGCCTTAGGCATAAGCTAAGTGCAAATGGCTTAGTGCTGTCAAGAGTGGGTGTAACGCAAGGTACAACTCTGGTTATCCGGTCATATTGATGGAAGCTACCATGATGTAACTGCAAGCTTCTGCAGCAATGTAAGTGCAGCAAAACCATTGCAACATGAACCATGTGTCATGCAGGCTTAAAGCTGCAGTGTTTTAGCTATCTTATATTGCTTACAGGAGCAGGCACATACAGCAGTACATCAGTAACAGCTAAGCCATGCTCCCCTTCCCCTCAGTTTGGGAATGCCACTTGGGAATCTTAAAGTTAACAAGTAAAGTGCCTGTGGAGCTGAGATGCCTCTGGAGTTTGGCAGCAACTGAGCAGAGTTTTCAGGATCATGATCATCCCTAGTCTAGTCAGGGATAATCCTGCCGTGAGCAAGGGGCTGGATTACATAAAGTCTCTTCCAGTGCCACTTTCCTATGATCCTCTCAGATTGGATGTGTGTGCTTAAGGCCACTTCAGTCCTGTTTTATTCATCCAAGTCTTCTTCTATTCTTTTTATTTATTTATTTTTATCTAGTCCTGAAATTCATAGAAAGGCACCTAACTGGATATCAGAAGCTTGACTAGCAGTGGTCCATTAGAACCAATAAGAATTACAGGCATTTATCACTGGTGAAAATAATCCAACTCATTGTGTGCCTGTACATGCATTTATAGAAGCTTAAAAGTTTAATCATTTAGGGTGCCTGTACATGAGTCCAGAGGCTGCGCCGACATGCTGTAATTACAGCAGAGTAGTCTCTATTAATCGAGTCTGCTGGAGTGTGATAATTACTATGCTTCTACCAGCCTCTGCATCTCATGTATCAGCATCCCCACACTTCAGAATGGTGGCAGGGATGCTTTATCTAAAGCTCATCAAACAAGATGCTCTGGGCACTTTAATTATGGCTCAACTGAAAGATGGCTCCTGAAGCCACTCTAATTAAAGCACCCCTCCCTTGAGCACATGTAAAAATGCCCTTAAGGACCTGGACACATTAAGATCAGTGTAATTTCCCCCAGGATCCAGAGGCTTCTTCAATAATAGTTTAATGTTCTTGGGAGGAGGATGGGAGATGCTATCAAAGAGATGGTATCCATCTGATGAGAAAGGGAAAGAGTATCTTTGGGCATTATCTGGCTAAGCTAGTAAGGAGGGTCTACAGGGGGCGGTGATCAAATCCATCCAGCAACAGAGCAGAGAATAGATTTGATGAAGCACCTTAACTCTGGGAAAGGGCCAGAGAGATACAGGACTGCCACAAGTGGCACAAAAAGGGAAGTAAGTAGGTCAAAATGCAAAATACATCTGAATTTACAAGTGCAAGAATTATGGGGGATAAACAAAGTGAGCTGGAAGTTGCAGCCTGTAAGAAGAACCAGGATCTGATTCGCATCACCAAGCCCCGGTGGGACAGCTCTCATGACTAGAATGTCAGCATGGAGGATTACACGCTGTTTCAGAAGGACAAGGATTGGAGAAAAGGTTGCTTTATATGTCAAAAACATGTATACTTGTTCCCTGGTTCAGGAGGAGGAAGACAGTAAAGCAGAATGCATTTGGGTGAACATGAAAGATGCCGCATTGATGTAATGGTAGGGATTTATTATAGGCCACCAAATCAGAAAGAGGAGGTGGATGAGGCACTCTTCAAGCAGGTGGCAAATCTATCCAAAAGCTGGTACTGATGGGAGACTTCAGTTTTTGCAGACATCTGCTAGAATGGGGGTAGGCAAAGTTTTTTGGCCGGAGTGCCGAAAACCCCCACAATGCCTACCTTGGAAGGTGCCAGAGTGCCAGCATGCCAGAAAAACAAAACAAGGGCAGGGGGTACAAGGTAGGATGCCCTGCTTGTGCCCCTTGTCCCCCACCCAAAGCCCCTGCCCCCCAGCCCTGCTGCCCCTTGCCCCCCACCCAAAGCCTCTGCCCCCCATCCTGGGCTCTCTGGCAGCTACCCCAGCTCATGCTGGTGGTGACTACGCGTGCATGGAGCTGATGCTGGAGCTGTGAAGCCCAGCACAGCTGTTTGCAGCCTGCCCACTGCTTGCTGCAGCTGCCCAGAGTCCAGGCTGGCTATAAACAGCTGCACCAGGCCCTGTGCTGGGAGTGAGGGAGAGACTGGGGTTGTTCTGCCTCAGGCCCCTCCTCCCCCCGCCCCAAGGTGCATGCGCATGCACCGGTACAGAGCTGATGCCGGGGCTCTGGAGCCCGGCACAGATGTTTGCAGCCTCCAGACTGCAGCCAGCCCTGGCTTTGGGTAGCTGCTGCCAACCAGGAGCCTGGGCTGCTCCTAGCAGGCAGCTGGGATGCTGCAAGCCTTGTTGGGACCAGCCTGGGCTCCATCGCTGGCAGCAGCTACCCAGAGCTGGGGCATGGCCATGCTTCCAGAGCCGAGCCAGCTACCCAGAGCCGAGCCATGCCCTGTGGCATGCTGAGCAAAATGGCTTCGCATGCCATGCTCAGGATGCATGGTGGGGTTGCCAACCCCTGTGCTAGAAGAACAATGCGGCCAAACATAAAATGTCAAGCCAGTTCATAATTTGTGTGGAGGACCACATTCTGTTTCAGAAGGTGGAGAATGCAACTAGAGGACCATCTATTTTAGATCTTGTCCTAACCAACAGCAAAGAACTGAGGGAGGATGTAAAGTTGCGCTAGGTAACTTTGGGGGAAGCAATCGCAGTATAGTGGAATTCTAGATCCTGAGACAGGAAAAGCATGAGGTTGGCAAAATTAGGACACAGATTTCAAAAAGGCAGATTTTGGCTGACTGAAGAAGATGATGGGCATGGTGCCATGGGAAGACAGACTGAGAAAGATCCCTGGAGGCTGGGCCTTCTAAAGGGCATAGTATTAGAAGCCCAACAAGAAACTGTCTTGACACAATGCAATCAAAGAAAGATGGCAAGACACCAATGTGGCTGCACAAGGAGCTTCTAAACTGCATCAGATCCAAAAGGAAAACATACCGGCAATGGAAGAATGGGCAGGTCACCAAGGACACATACCAGGAAACAGTAAGAACCTGCAGGGACAAAAATCAGGAAGAAAGATAAAGAACAAGCTGCACCTGGCAAAGGAGGTTAAGGACAATAAGGACTTCTAGAAGTATGGCAACCAGAAAAGAAGGACCAAGGAAGCCGTGGGTCCACTGTTAACAAGTCGGGGGAAATCCTAACAGAAGATGCAAAGAAGGCAGAGCTACTCAACAACTACTTTGTCAGTCCTCACAAAAAAATTAAGCTGCAGCCAGACACTTAATAAGAATTATTTGGATAAGGAAGAGGACAAGCTGAGAGATGAGATAACAAAGGAGATAAAGCTTTTGATAGGTCTGAATGAATTCAAGTCAGCAGGGCCAAATGAACTTCATCCCAGGGTACTGAAGGAACTGGCAGAGGAGATCTCAGAGCCCTTAGCAATGATCTTCATAAAGTTGTGGGATCAGGCCAGGTACCAGAGGACTGGAAAATGACCAAAGTAGTGTTCCTCTTTTTAAAATGTGAGGAGGACCTGGGAAACTACAGACTGCTGAGCCTGACCTCAATACCCTGGAAGCTGCTGGACTATACCCCAGGGAAGGTCATTTGCATGAGAAGCCAGCAGTTTTATAAAAAACAAATCATGTCAAATGAACTCGATCTCCTCCTTTGACAAAGTAACTGTTTGGTGGATGAAGGGAGTGCTGTGGATATAGTATACATATCTATTCTTCAGCAAGACTTTTAACAAGCTCCCACGTGACCTTCTCAAGATCAATGGAGAAAGGTGGGCTGAACAAAATGACTGGCTCAGCAGCAGCAAAGGTAATTATTAACAGGTCCATGACAGAAAGGCAGGTTTCAAGTTCCATCCCAGCCTGACTTTTCTATGGGTGCCTGTAGACATGCTGGGAGGCTGCTCCTATGTGCTCTGGGAGCTCTGTGACAAAGAGCTTTTCATTAGGCCTGTGCGAGTTGGCAGCGATCTGATCCGGCTTTGGATCCCGCCACTTCGGACGGCAGCTCCGGACCGGGTTTCTGCCTCAATCTCAAAGCTTCGGAGCCGCCTCGGCGATCTGGACTTAGGGTATAATGGGGACTCAATTAAATATCTATAACTTTGTTGTTTTTTGTCCAATGTGGATGAAGCTTATAGAGATGGTAGCCTCTGCTTAGAGCATGAAATGTGCCAAGTTTCAAGACAACCAGTAAAGGGGTTTGGGGGGGATCTGTACCCCAAATTCTTGAAAGCAAAACTCCTGTCATGTCTGTGTGTTACACCACAGGGGGGTCAATACTGCTGTGGGGCGGTAGCTCTTACTGAGGCCACAAAGCCTTCCAAGTTTCAAGAAGATCGGTACAGGGGTTTGGGGGGGAACTGCACCTCAAGCTACGGACAAGCAAAACTCATGACATGGGTGACCCTGTGTGCGTTAAGGCACAGCGGGGTGACAGCTGCAGGGATGGTGGCCCCTGCTGAGGCCACGACACCTGCCAGCTGTCAAGGAGATCGGTGCAAGGGTTCTGGGGCCCTGCGCCCCTGCGCCCCTAGCTGCTGACAGACAAAACTTGTGCCATGGGTGCTTGTGGGTCTGACTGTGTCTGTCTTGGGGCAGTTGATTGTCTGTATTGAATGTTTCCTCTCCTTAGTCTCTGCTTTTGTAGGTGTTAATTGATTGCAATTAACTGGCTACATTAGCTAGGTCCTGTGTATTAAGCTGGTCCCTGAGTGAGTCATAATTGATTGGTAACTGGTAACACAGTAGCTTAGCAGCCAGGCTTGCAGTAGTGTCTCCCACACCCCAAGACAGACAGTCAATCCCACAAGCACCCATGGCACGAGTTTTACCTGTCAGCAGCTAGGGGTGCAGGGCCCCAGAACCCCCCTGCACTGATCTCCTCCACAGCTGGCAGGCATCATGGCCTCAGCAGGGGCCACCATCCCTGCAGCTGTCATCCTGCTGCACCTTAACACACGCAGGGTCACCTATGGCACGAGTTTTGCTTGTCCACAGCTTGAGGTGCAGTTCCCCCCAAACAGCTACACCAATCTTCTTGAAACTTGGCATGATTTGTGGCCTCAGCAAGAGCTACTGGTCCTTCAGTTTTGACACCCCTCCCCATGTTGTAACACATAGACATGACGTGAGTTTTGCTTTCAAGAATTTGGGGAGCAGTTTCCCCCAAACCCCTGCACCAATGTTCTTTAAACTTGGCAAGCTTTGTGCTCTCTGCAGAGTCTACCATCCCTCCAAATTTCATCCAAATCAGGCAGAAAACAACAAAGTTATAGATATTTTATTGTTTCCCCCTTATACCCTATGGCTGGATCTCCGAGGCAGCTCCGAAGTGCTTCGGGGAGCTGAACGAGGCAGCTCCTCGACCCAGATGTGCTGCTTCAGACCCCAAAGTGTCCAAAGCTTCCCCAAATCTGAAGCTCTGTCCTAAGCCTCACACAGCCCTACTTTTCATGATAGCTATATGCAATAGGTAGCTATTACTGTGGCTCCCTACCAGGTGGCAAGGGAATTAGGAAACAACCTGTTTGATTGAAGAAAATAAACTGCAGATATGACACTACCCCAATATGCCTTACACTGGTGTTATTTTATCCATGATTTTTCCCATAGTAATTCTACTCAGGCTTCAATTTAGTGATATAGGATTGTATATTTTGTCTGCTACTCTTCCTTCCCTACCCCATCACTTGTATAAAGGGAATAACACTGCCATAAACTCAATGTCACAGGAAGTCCCATTCTGGGCTGTGTTTCTGTGTTCAATGTCCAAGATCAATATACTTTAGTGGAACATTGCTCTAGTGGATAACTAATAAAAGTTGTAATATCTTCTTACTTCAAATTTGGTCACAACTGAAAAGAATGGGACACACCCAATTAAGTGACAATGAAAAATTATCTCTATCTTAGACCAACCACTGAGGTCCCAAGTTGTATTAAGACTATATGTGAGCATTTGCAGTTATAAGGCTCTCAGGACTTGGACCTACCAGCATATTGCTATCTGTTATATTATTTAAATGAACCAGACTACCCAGTGAAGTGAAAGACTGAGATTTCAAAGAAAATACAGAAACACACCAAAGAAAATATGCAATGTCAAAATTTTATTGGTGTTGAGGTAGCCTGCCTTATTGTGAAACAGTCAGCTGAGATATTTGCACAGTTTGCCTAGGGAAAATGTTCATTTATATGGAGATTTTACAATATAAGAGCAAAGGGACAGCAAGCAATATTAACTACACATTACAATATATTATTATACAATGGCAGCAGTAAATGATAATTATGACATGAAGCAGTCCACAGAATTGCAAAGTACCTGAAAAGCTTGACTGCATGATTACTGTGATACATGAGTAGACCATGAAAATTCATGAAAGGAGGTGGCTAGAGAAAAAGGAAAAAGAAAAAAAAGTGTAGTTTTATGGAGAGATCTTCCTGGCAAATAAAAAGTAATGGTATCAGTAGGGAATGGGGGACTGTTATTAAATGAAATGGGTGCTGATATTAAGCTCTATTAGTGTATGTATAATGGGATCAAATCTGTCAATACTGCCCTCTTATGCCACTTACTGCTTGTGATTTTCTCCATTAGAGCTGTGTCAGACAGTTCTTTTAACCAGTTTGAATAGCTGGGTGCTGCTGTATCTCTTCAGGATTTAAGGAAGATTCTTTTTGACTGTTTAGGGCCATCAGTAACCAGGAGAGTACAGGTCCAGTCATAGACGGGTCTTCAAAGAGACTAAAGATGCACGTTCTATATGAAGGGAGACAAACACATTTTTAATAAAGAATCTGGATTTCTACAAGTTAAACCCCAGAGTTTCTCACTGTTCCACAACGTATTGGAGGAAATGAGTAAAAAATAACAAAAGACAGAAAATGTTTAGCTTTCCATGCGTTTTCGAGTAAGGGAAATGGTGCACTTAGTGCGGATCCTGTCAATTTAGTAAAATTAGCACCCAAAGTGTCTAAGCAGTAGAACAAAAGGATGCAATTATAGTTGGCTGCAGGACAAGAACGCACAATTGTTTTTCAATTTTTCTGTGTGTTAAGAAAGCAGCTGCAATTTTTTTTGCTGCCAGTGCATTTTGTTGTGCAGAAGCTGAAATGAGTTGTGCTAAATGAGCCATTACAAGGCTTTTATATAACTAAAGTTGAGGATGTGGGTACATGTCATAGGCCAGAAAGAACACAGCAAAAGCTGATGACTAACCTGCATGCACATGCATTTCTTGTGCAAAGCCCCCCTGTGTGCAAGGAGTTTTGCACACAGGTATGTCATAATAGTTCATTTGCACTTGCAAAACGCAGATGTTTGTACATAAAAACAATTGTAATGACCAACTTCTGCAGGCGCAACTGCCAGGCTCCAGTTGTAAATTTAGCTGTAGCTTTTGGTAAACAGTAACTAGTATGCAGCTGCACTGAAGCTAATTCTGAAATATTCAAGGGGAAAAGTATAAGGAATCAGCAAATTCCCAAGGCCTGCAGTTAGATTACAGCACCAAAAGTTGTGCTGTACACTCACTCAAACTACAACTTCAGAAACTGACACAGAAATCTCCCCAAAATTGCAGCCATTACTCACTGCACCTAAACTAAGATTAGCACAAAAAATAGACTTTCCTGCTATTTCAAATATATTGCTGATCTTTGCAAAAATGAGGAAATTCTGGGA
This sequence comes from Crocodylus siamensis, assembly GCF_052110815.1. Lineage (NCBI taxonomy): Eukaryota > Metazoa > Chordata > Crocodylia > Crocodylidae > Crocodylus > Crocodylus siamensis. The sequence goes on from NC_143395.1 coordinate 17,452,504, forward strand.
TCAAACCAAAGTGGAAGGAAAAAGTGGCTTAGCCAAAGTTTTTCAGATCTTGTAAGGTCATCCCTTCCCTAGTAAGTGCTATCCTGTACTGAACTTGAAAGATAATAGGTGAAAATCTCAGGGAATGCTTTAAAAGTTTAGATGTAGCCAAGGGCTTTTGTGCATTGGTTTTCAGAAGGATCTGCAAGAAATGGGACCTTCAGTCTACTTGTGGACAAGACCAGTTTTTCAAACACAGTTAAGGAAGATGCCTGTGTGCTGAATGTACAAAATCCCATAACCACCCAAACAAATCAGGTAAGAAACTGTTTACCAGAGAGACAGTAGGTAGCTTGCAAGAGCAGATTTAGGACTTTTATCTGCATCAGTTGCAAGTACTTTCTTTTTTTGTTATTGCCACTTACTATTTAAAAATGCATACATTTTAAAGTGGTCATAGAATCATAGAAATGTGAGGCCAGAAGGTCCCTAATCCAACCCCCTGCCTGAGGCAAGATCATTTCCACCCAAACTATCCCATCCAAATCCTTGACTAAACTGTTACCAAAACTACACAAATCAACCCTAAGGCATAGCACCCTAACCTGCCACAGATAGAGTGGTGGCCAATGTCCTGCTGCTGCAAGTGCTGTTAAACACCTGCAGCAGTCTAGCAGAAGAAAGCAAAGCCTAGATATACTGCCCTCCATGCAGTTTTGAAGACAGAACAATTAGTGAAATACTCATGACATACAATTGACAAGGAACTGTTTACTCAATATACCAGAATAACTGAACCCTTAAAGCTAAATCTGCAGCTTATTTTTAAGACTTCTGCCCTCTTGCCTCATTGACCACTATATACCATAATGCTGATCAATTATAGCAATGTTTGATGTAATAGTAAAATCAAAGTTTTAAGACACATTCCTCTAAAAAAAAAAAAAAACCATCAGAAAAGGGAAGATGCAATCTCATTGGAAATCACATTCATAGAAAAAATCATTTCTGGAAACTTTTTAATAGTTGAAAATGAAAGCTCTGCAGCTAACATGGTACCTAAGACATTGCTCCACAACCAGTCAGTGGCCTGTAGCAACTATTCTGAGCAAGTAGTGCTGTCGGCAGTTATTTCCCTGACAACCTGAAGAAATGTGAATCGGTGGAAAGCAAAGTTTCCTAGAATGATAAGCAACATCAGACTGGATGGTGGGGGCAATACGTTGCCTACAAGGCAAGGACTGGACAATTGCCCAAGGAAAGTCCAGAAATGGCCTTGGGCACCATTGCGCAGTGTAAGACATATAACATAGTTTGAGATGTATTTGTGCAGTATGAGCTATAACTAACCCTCAAATTATATAAAGTTACTTATTTTATTGAATGTAGGGATACACACTGACTTTGTAAAATCAATTCAGGGCAGGTAGCATATGATCTGATTTACAATAATATCCCTTTTCTGTACCTAGAGAGATCTTGGCAAAACTCAGTGCTGAGCGGTGATATTTTTCTGTAAAAATCTTTGCTGGAGCTGGTAAAAAGCCCAGATGCCACGGAAAAAGCAAAGACACTTAAGTATTTGTTATTAAAGCAATTATTTCCTCTTCCATGTATTTCCCCAAGCCGCTAGTCGCCTGAAACCTCTTGAAGAAACAGCAGAGATTCCTAGATTTAAAGCCAGTAGGAACCAAAATGATCCAGTCTGGCCTCCTGCATAGCTCAAGCCATGAGTGAACTATTCTTCTCTACTGGGCACTTCTACACATGCACTTAACTACAGTGTAGACTAATTAGCTGCAGAGAAAATCATCACAATCTACATGTGTGACACTATTAGGCTGCAGTAAACTAATTAACACCACCCATAAGATAGTACCATCTCTGACAGTGCTATCTTATGCTGGGGTAATTAACTACAATTAAACACATGTAAACACCGACCTTGGCTGTAAATTGTACCCAGTCAGTAGGAGGCCAGATTCCTGCCTGCTGCTTAGCCACATAACTCCACACTTTTAGCATCCTCATGCCCCAGCCAGCCCCAATGCAACCATCCAGAGCCTGGGGCTCATCATCCCCGGTCCCCCAGTCCTGGCATAAGATGCTGCACCCCAGCTCAGATGGCTACTGTCCTGGGCACACGTATAAATTCTGCACCCAGGAGTAGTTTACTCTGGCTCAAACTGCTCCAGAGCTTATTGCTTTAAATTAATTGTACATGTGAATGAATGCTATCAAGCCCAATACTTTGCAATGGAATTGCAACACCTCTTCCATTGATTCTCAGTGTAATGATGAATTATATTACTTCCACTGGTAAAATGTGACATGGTTAATTACTCCTAGCTATACCTGTAGATCAACAAACAATGAATTCATTACTGAATAGTTCATAGGTCTCATAACTTCGCCGCTTTCTTCCTCCCTACAGAGTCTGGAAGAACCTCAAATTGTGGAGATATTTAAACAAGGTTTTGCATTCATCACTGTTAAATACAGTATTTGATATCTACATTAATGAACTATATCTGGACTACTCTCTCAGTTAATGTGCGCAGGCTCCCAGCCAATACATTAAGGTATTCCACTTGTTTAAATGCAAGCTGGCTGTTTTCAGCTGCATCTCCTCTTTTGAATCTGAGATATGCAGTGGCTCAAGTTTATTGATTGCATGGGGCAGAATACGAGGAGAAAACAGAAGAGTTCAGAGGTTTCACCTTGTCACATTTCATATTATGATTAACACAACATGAATTTCCGGATCCTCTGTGAACAACTGTTCATTCTGAGTCCCATCCAGCTCTGGTTGCAGTCCTTGATGTCAGCATAACTTGGTTTGAACTTGCTATGCATTGCATGAGAATGCCCACATTTACCACTACCAATTAAGTTACAGCAGTGGGAACAAGTGAACTCCATCCCAGTGCCTTCAAAATTAATTCAGACTCTGAATGACAGGCGTCTTTTTAGAGTTCTAAATAGAAGTGCTTGCAGACACAACTTAGTTTAAATGTCCTATACATTCCCAGGAAAAGTTAAAATCATGAAGGTCAATGAGAAAGGCTGCCAGATCCAAATTGCCTCCTCTCAACTGCCTCCTAATTTTTATACTATTATGTACTTGATTTAAAAAGTTCCTGCAAAGAATGGCAAGTACTGGACATAAAGAGAGATTCAGTGACAAAATCTGTAATGAAATATATGTTCAGAGCTCAGGAGGTAAACTTATGCATACAAATAGGAGTTCACAAAAGCAAGCATGTTTCTCTCTTGTAATCTCTCTAGCTGTGTCATCTGGAGATTTACACCAGAGCTTCAGTAGCAGTAGGTGGGAGATTTTTTGTTTGCTGTTTTTAATTATTATTAGGTATGAGGTTGCATAAAACTGTAAATAGAATTTGAAGCGAGAAATCCATTCCTGCCTATTAAAAATGGGGCAAATCAGTTTGAAACAAGGAGATGGTTTCCTGTCAATGGTTCAGAGACTAAAAGTAAATGGGAATTTCTAGCTGTTATCTAAATCTGGAACTCAGTCTAGCCAAAAGAAGTTTCCATCCCATAGGGTTTCAAGAATATTCACCATCAGAGAGCAGGAAAGGAAAAAAATCTGTAGACATCTCTGTCCCAAGGGTGAATCACAGCACTGTTTGGCTGAGTTGCTATATAGGAAATTAAGTTCTTGAAACAAAATCAGGGTCCCCAATGAAAAAGGTAGCTCCCAGGTGAGAAACACACTGGAGCTATGATTTCCAAGTCAAAAAAGACAAATAACCCCTTTCCTATAATCACCATCTTCGGCATACAGAGGGCAGGACCCTCCCCTGTGTTTCTACAAGAAGCTGAGACCATAATGATCTGGAACCCAGAATAATTTCAAAACAATCCTAGTGGTATCTCCACTCCTGCAGAAGGAAGATGACCCAGTGGGCCACAGCTCAGAAAGCATGGCTATTGAGACCAAGGGCTGGTGAGTTAAAAGAGTCCTTTCCTCCTGTCACTCCTCCTTCCCTCCCCAGAAGATTCTTAATAACCTGAGCAAGGCCAGTAGCAGCAAAGCAGAGTCCTGTAGCATCAGTGGCAAAAGACCAAGACAGCTCTAGACAGGTTCCAGCCAAAGGAATTATTGCACATTTATTCTCTGGCTATGGAATAAGTTAGCCCAGAATGCCACTGAGTTCCAAAAAACATCTCCCATTGCAAAGGACTAACAGAGAACAGGCATTTGCATCCAACACAGCCTTTTAGGATAGCAGAGATCTGGGGTATGGACAAACTAGTGAATCTACTACCGGGACTTTCAGCCTTCCACCCACATAAGGAATTCAAGGAATTATCTTCATGAGAACAACTCTTCAGCCCCACATAAACTGTGTTATTTGCCCTGACCCTGCACACATGCCCAATCGGGCAAATCAGACTGGATGCAGGGCTCTAGCTTTGTCTTATAACTGAAGAGATCCAAGACTTTCAACCTCTCACCTCATTCAGTAAGAAGTATCCAGTTCCACATGAGAATAAGGGAGAAAAATAATAATAGAGGTCTCATCAGAATAACAGAGCATTGCTGTATAAAAACATGAATAATTAAAATCTTGTGCAAGTCCCTTTCACGTTCACATGCATACCACATATTAGCAGGGATGGCTCGCGTTCTGCACCATGTGAAACTGAGCATGCTTAAGCCCCTATCCAGCTTGACCCTCCAAATTAAATAACTGTTCTTTCTAGGAGAGAGAGCATCAGAAATCTCAGTAGAAGCCCATAATTACCTTCCATTAGCACACTTCTGTGGGAATTAAAACAAATTTGTTGAAGTGTATCTCCTCTCTGGAGTGACAGGATTGAAAATGGCACTTCTGTGGATTAATAGGAACATGCCTGTTTTTGCAGAATTTAAGAGCACACAACAGTGAAGTCCTGTGTCCAGTTCTGGGTGCCGCACTTCACGAAAGACGTGGAGAATTTTGAAAGGGTCCAGAGAAAGGCCACAAGAATGATTAAGGGCCTGGAGGACAAACCTTATAAGGAAAGACTAAACGATCTGGAACTGTCCAGCCTGGGGAAAAGAAGAGTGAGGGGGTGGCCATCTATAAGTATGTAAGGGGTGAATGTCAGAAGCTGGGGAAAATAAACCTGTTCACTATGGTGCCCCAAGGGAGGACAAGGGGCAAAGGCCATAAACTGTTACAGGATGGTTTCAGGTTGGATGTAAGGAAGAACTTCTTTACAGTAAGGGTGACCAGAATCTCAAACAGACTTCCTGAAGAGACTTCCCAGGCTTGGAAGTCTTCAAGGGGAGACTTGACAGAGACCTTGTTGGGATCATTTGATCTCAGTAGTATCCCAGAGATCTATGATCTTTTGAGCCCTTCCTGCCCTTAATTTCTATGATATGATGTTATGGTAATGTTCCACCCCTTACATTTTCTTAAAACTTATGGACTCTTCCTTTTGGTAGAGGAAATGCATTTGGAAATTTCACACTTGTTGCTTCTTAGATGTCTCAAAAACACTATTCCTTTGCTTGGTTATTATAAGCTGCCCATTATGCATTTATTAGCCGTCTGGGCCATCTGCCAATTACTCACAGCTCTTACCACTCTTCTTCTTCAATACATCATCCATCCTCTTCCACCTCCATCTTTCCCTCCTTTTTTTTTGTTTTTATCCATTTTCCCCTCATTGTAAGCACTACATCTCTGCAATTCCTGCTACCTTCCCAACCATACTCCCCAATCTTCCCCCCCTGTACAAATTTAGATCTTGCACCCACCCATTACCATCAGTTGCCTTCCTTTTACCTCAATGACTCCATCTTATCTGGTCTCCTACTTCCCCATAAACATCTTCTCATCCTTTCCTGTATACTTCTTGACCTTTTACAGCAGTATATGCATGTGCCTTGGCTGGGAGCCTTCTCCAACCTGCTGTTGTTTGCATGCCCCAAATGCAAGACCATACTGGTGTGGCTGCTTTGGAGTTATCCCAAGTGGCCACTCTCAGCCAAGCTGGAGACAGAAGGGCACAGTTATGTCCTTGAGCAGCCCACGTCTTTCTGGGTTTGCCACGTTCAAGAGAGTGAGGAAAGCTGGTTTGGGACTGTCCTGACTATTAGGGGAGGGGATTTTGTTGAGTGCAGGAGAACTGGTGCAGCAGTGCAGACACAGCCTGACCGGTGTAGGCTCACCCAAGACCTAGAGGGTCCCACCGCAGGAAGTGGGGACAGAGATCCCTTGTCAGCCTTACTCGCCCTTTTCCACGGGAAACACTTCTGCTGAAACAGCTACCAGGTTACCCTGTCACAGCTGCCACCAAATTGTATGTGGAACAACATCGTAAATGGAACAACACCGTAAAAGTCTTAATTCTGTGGCAGGGTTAACACAGCAGCTGTTGACTGCACAGCAGAGGGAGGGGAAGTGAGGGTCTGCAAGGGACTCCAGGCACTCATCTGTGCTGCTGCATCCTGGCATGCCTGGGTGAGCCCATGCCACATACAGTTCCCCCCTATCACTCTGCCACCCCCTATAGTCATCCCTGGAGTCACCCCCACTGAGTTATGCTACTGCTCACTCTTCTCTGGTTCTTTCCCCTTGCAATGTATGGACACTGTATTTTTCCTACCATTAATACAAATATCCTTTATTCCACTTGCCTTTCTGAATATGATCTCATCTCCATTTTATTCCTAGGCTGTCTGACAATTGTAGTCTGCAGTTCCTCTTTCAAAGCCATCCTCCATTGTCTGCAATCCAGCTTCTGCCTGTTCGCACTCTGCTGAAACCACTCCTATCAAAATCTCTACTGGACCTCTTCCTAATTATAATTTATCTTCCTTGACCTCTCAGTCACCTTTAATACTGTCAACCAAGGTCTTGGTCTTATAATCTTGTTCTCTCTTCATTTTCCTACTAACCCCTATTGCTCATCCAGTTTGTTCTCCAGAGAACACACCTCATCTCCTCCCTAGATAACCTTCCCTATTACCTGCCCATTTCTGTGGGGTTTCCACAAAGCGCTGTCCTCAGTCCCCTCTTTCTCACTCTCAATACTCTATACTGGATCATCTCACTAATACTCTGTTGCAGAGAGGTACAGTCTCCTCTTCTTTCTCTGCTTGTGATAGACATGATTAACACAATTTGTTGGCCTACACTTTCAAGGCCCTTGACAGACTACTCACACTTTACCTTTCATTTCTCATTCAGCATCTAGTTTTCATTTCTAAACTAGCCCATAATTCATATCCAAAATAATCTAACATCTCTATGACATCTCCATATCTGCTCAAGCTCAACATGTGTAAGACAGTGCTGGCTGGGCATGTTGGTACCACTGCACCAGGATGTTTACAGGCATCTCTCACCAACCTGCTCCTGCTTATACTCTCTAAGTTTGGAAATGTATCAAGTGCTGTTCTCAAGTATGTCATGAACGGAAGTCTTGAGAGCAGACACAAAGGGGCACCCTGAAGCAACTTCAGTGATGTTTGCATGTGCCAGACATGGAAATACAGGTATAGATTGGCAGGGGATGCTTATGTCTATCCTAGATGCAGCACACTGCTATTAGGGGAATAGATACCCCCAGTCCTCCCTTTCCAGTCATTGAAAACAGAAATATCCCTCCTGTCTCTCTCTCAGAGCCCATACACTGGATGTCACCTTGAACTCTAATTCCTCAGTTCCAAGATATGCCTAAATCTTTTAGATTCTTTCTGTATAGCATCTCTGCCCATCCACCACGCTAAAGCCTTTTCTTCCCTCCAGGCTCTCAATCTTGCATTTTGATTCCTGCAATATTCATTTCTTTAGTCTCAATAAATCCAATCTTGCCTCTCATGCCTGGTCAGAACACTGCTGAAAAATTCATTTCCACAGACTATTGCTTTCAGCACCTTCACTTCTCTTTGCACCCTCCACAATCTCCTCTTCTTTATCAGCTTGTGATTTACATGATAAACACAAGTTGTTGGTCTTCTTTTTCAAGGCCCTTGACAGACTACTCACACTTTACCTATAATTTCTCATTCAGTATCTATGGTTTGTGTTTCCAGTTGGCCTGCAATGTTAGCTTCCATTACTTTTTCAAACATTCACCTTTCTGCTTTCTTCTTGCTGTCCCTTCATACTGAGGAATCCCTAGAAACAGCTATGAACCCTACTCACTTCTCCTTCAGAAATGTTCTCAGAAATCTACTCTGTCATAATGCTCACAAAACAGTTGGCAACACTTGATCTGCTGGCATGCTGAGATTTACAAAGGCTGTCATATCATTTTACCCTGCCAGCCCTCTTTCTGCACCTTGTCGTATACCACCGTCTGTTGTCTTACACCTAGATTTTAAGCCGTTTGGGATAGAGCTAACATTTTATTCCTTGTTAGTATAGTTTAACAAAATGGGCTCCAGGTCCATAACTAGGGATTCTGGGTACTAAAGTAACACAAATAATAACTTATTTGAATCAACATTGCAAACTGCAGCCTATTGAAAAAATGGTGCTCAGATACCCTCATGACTTGAGGCCACAGAAGTACATCCATTGAGAGATATCCTATGCCTCTTTTCTTTATCTACATACACTGTGGCTATATATTGAGTAGATGTAAATAAATATAGGCATTTTCAAATGTTGAAGACATAACAGCAACTACTAAGTTCAGATATTGGCATGCATGTTTCTTGGTGAACCTTTCCAGTTAAATTGTGCAACCCTTATGTACGCTGGATGAGCACTTGTGAGTGAGCAGTCTGATTTAACCCAATGGATTCAATATAAAAAAATGCGAGTAAGGGATACACTGTTTAAACATACATAAGTGAACAAGTAGGCCCAAGAATCATTATTTGATTTTACATAGTAACACTTCCATTTTTACTTTGTAGAAATAAAATTTAAAGAACAAGAAAGTAAAAGTAAAATACCTACACTTAAGGTCAGACCACAGTAATGTATACTTAATTTGAACTCACAAAGATATTTAAAGTTGCATAATGGTCTGTGATAATATAATAAATAAAAAACAAAATAAAAAGTGTTAAGATTTAAATGAAGAAAGTCAACATTCTGTAGACCTAAATCTAAGAAAAGGCAGGAATTTAGATATGAAAAAATATCTCTGGTTATAAGTAGTATTATTAGTTAACACATTGTACTGTATTATTGATTTGCTTCACTTAAACATTTATAAGAAATCGAATTCCACATTAACAATAAATGCAATTTAAATCAACCTGAAAAAGAAGATGACTTATTAATTAGCTATTGTACTGAATTTAAACCACATCTAAATCTGAAATGTAGGGGACAATTGCTTCAAAGCATGAGTACAACAAGGCTTGGTACTGAAAAGCCACGTCCAGACATGCAGGGGTGTGTGCTTGCAGTGGCACAAATTGCACAGTGCACAGCCCTGCACGTGCACTTCATTGCAGGACTATTTGTCTCACAACGGGCAAATTGTCCTTTCCCAGCCCCTCCCAGCTCTTCAGCCAGGGAGAGCTGAAGACTGAGGCCAGAGAGTCTTACCTGGTGGCCTGGAGCAGCAGGGGCAAATGGTGAGGCAGCATGGAGGCTTGGGCAGCAGCCGGAGCATTGGTTGGATGGCCCAGCTTCTGTGTGTGTTGGCACAGGCTTGCTGTGCGTTTTTTGTGCTGAGTTTTGTTCTGTTTCTTTTTTTGCTACCAGGAAATCCCGGCAGTAAATTCTGGCCCCGCACTGCAAATCTGCAGTGCAGGGCACATTTTAATGGTCACCATGTGTGGTCTGCAGTGCCCCAAACAGGTCTGAAGTGCCACAAACTGCACACCCCTACATGTCTGGGCACAGCTAAAAAGGACAAAAGAATGCAGCTCTTGAGGCTTCTGCCAGTATGCCCAATTTTGCAAGCACTTACTTTCAAAAATAGTCTTCTCTGGCACATGTAGTTTTACTGACTTCAATGGGACCACACAACACAGTAACTCCTGCAGTAGCAAGACTCATATTTTATAAATATCGAATACAAAATTATAGCCAAGAGTCTAGTAACAAGTTTAAATGTTATTGTACTAATAATTATTCATGAAAATCAAGTAACTTTTGAATATAGGAGACATACCATCTGTTAATTTATCATTAGATGCAAATTAAGCATCAGATGTCTCGGTCTGTTGACAGTACTCAGATTTGGCCGCTCTCTCTCATTTGGTAATATCTAGTTCTTCTTCTGCATCAGAACTAACTCTCAGATAAATTTCATCACCATTTTATCTGGAATGTCTTTTATATGGAAGAAGGGTCATTTCCAAACTGCCCTTTTTCTCATTATAATTTCCCTCTCAAACGATCATTTGATTTAATGCACGGCCACAGGTGGCGGAGAGTGGAATGACCTTTGGGGAAGTTTATCTGTGAAATAAGCAAGGGTAATTCTACCAAATAAGCAGTCACATACTAAACAGCAGCAGCAGCACCAGGATGAGCAAATGGAAATGGTTTCCCTCCATCTTTCGACACACAGATAAGATAGTTATGGAAGGCGATCATCCTCGACTGCGAGGGATTGCAGAAGAGACAAATTAATAGAGATCCATATAAATTACACTAAAAATCCATGATGCTCAATAAAGAATTAGATTCAGCCTAAACAATTGTAGACATTTGATTTGAGACAGTAATAGGCAAAAGTTCTCAGACAATTCAGAAGCCTTAATGTTTCAAGTAAGAAAAATGAAGCACTCGATCACCAGCCACTTCTGAAAAAGTAGACATTATATATGCAGACACATATCTGAAGTTTATAGTTAACTTGCCCATTTAAATTAATTTAATAAATGATCCTTATAGTATATGCTTTCTGGTGAAGTTGAGTGAAATGTTTCAAAGCATGCTTCAAAACATGGCTGCTTTACTATAATGTCAAACTTTAGGAAAATGTCATCGAAAAACCTGCTAAGGAATGAATTTGAGTCTAGTTCTGAGTAAATCTGGACAAGCCATGAAGTTCAAAATGGATAAATAGGTTGCACAATCTTCTTCAAAATGAAACCACAGAGTTTCACACAGCTCCACTTCCTCCATGATTAATTGGTATTTCAGAACAGCCAAAAGGGCAGATACAAATGACCTCCAGAAATATCCAAGCTCATAAGAAGATACAATCTCAGATAAATACAATCTCTAAATTATGCATCCAGAAGCAAAATAACTTTAAAAGTCAGTCAATGCAACTCCCTCCAAAGTGAATGATATGCTGAGTCTGCTTAGTGTACATTAAGACCTAATGGTGGTATTTTCCCTCAACTCAGCACCTACGCTGCATTTTCTTAAATGATACGAAGATGTAAAGCATTATGTGACCTAGAGATTTCTGAAGCCCAAATTAGTGTCAGCTTTCATCTGAAGCAATGGATAAAAGCTGGCTACATTCCAGTAATTCTGAGAGGAAGACGCTAATCGCATTTCAAACACAAGTATAGTGTCTAAATTAGCCTCCAGATGTGACAATTAGCAAAGTGTACAATTATACATCACTACCAACAGAAAACCAACATGATAAATATCTACTAATAAATATGAGTACCAACCAGACCAAAGGCATAGCTCATTGCTTCAGACATCCTAAATGAAGTTGTTGCAGATAGTGCCCTTAATATGGCAAGTAGCCCACAGGTATACAGAAAGAAAAATGCTTAATAAGATCCAGAAACAAGCAGCAGCACTCACTAACTGGACTGATACACCTTTTCAGTTACAATATTGCTCCACAGGATCTCAATTAACACTCCCCCCATCAAGTTGCTAGGGCCCCTGACAGACATTACACTTAAGATGTGATTAACTGGTAGCTCAGTATCATAATCAACCCAAACTTACAATAATTTGTGAGTGCATTGCAGACAGATCTTCCTCCAATCAGTAACTGTTTGGCACTAGGTTTTTGGACAGAGACGTTCAGGAGAAAGGTGATTTCCATGTTGTTCCCTGTGAACAAAAGTCCTAGTCTGAGCAATGATATTCACTCCTCAGTTTCTCTATCATGTGGTTCCTTCATGCCATGATTTAAGATGCAGCAGTCATCTGCCATGAGGAAGCTTCCATGGCTATTACCCATACTGGGAATATCTGCCAATCATTTCAGTATCAGAACTATCACGGCCTATTTCTTAGATGAGAGAATGTATTATCCCAGTTACAAGTGTGCTGTTAAAAATCCACCAAAAAGGTAGAAAATGAATTCCAAGTGGGCCATTAAGCAGCCTTACTGTCCTGAACTAACCTGAGCAACCCAGTCATCTAAGTATACTAGGCTGCATCTCATTATTCATCCACTGTTTTTCACCATACACTGAAACCATAAGCTCCTTCCAGTATGAAATGCCTTTTGTCACACATGCAGACATGGCATGATGAGACCCTGATTGAGGCCTGATTGGGCAAATCTTCATGAAAGTCTTTGAAGCTACAACAATGTCAGCTAATAGAGAATCAGTACAGGTAGCCACCACAGGAAAAATACTTAGTTATCATCTGTCTCCTGAGCTTCCCTGTCCATTTTTGTAATTGGTGAGCAAGAATCTAGTGCCAAATCATTACTGATTGGAGGGAGATCTATCTACAATGCACTCACAACTCATTTTAAGTTTGGGTTGAGTTAAATGTTAAGTTAATCCAACATTTCCCCCGCCCAATATGTAGGTTCAGCAACCAAAATCTATTACTTGCCCACCTCTATAGTCAATAACTATGACAGCATAGCATGGGATGGTGATTTTCTTGCTAACGCTAATAATTCTCATCTTTCACATTTTTTTCTTTAGACATTTCATCACGAGTGGCTCACTGTCATCTTACACTACTTGACTAAACTTAAATTTATAATCTTTCCTCCCAAGCCCTCTATACTGCTTCAGTTCACACAGTTAACAGCACTACCAACATCCCTGATATCCAGGTTATAACTTGTAGGTGATTCATCACTTTCTAGCCCATCAGGGCTCCACTGTGGTAGGCAATGTACAAAGACGTTGTTGAGATACCTTTTAAAACCATCAGAGCAGTAACTCCATAGAGAACACAGAGAAAGGATGCATGGGAAACCAAGAAGAGAAATTCGTAGCTCAGGTCACACAAAGAATCAGCAGTCATGCCAAGAACAGAGCCCAACTCTCTTTGTTTTCAAGACAAGTGCTCCCCACCCCAGAATAGCTACAATCTGTTCACCTTCAATCTGGTCCTGTGAATTCAGTCTCACTATCATAGGAGTCAGCAAGAATTTTTGCCTTAGTAAACAGAAACAGGACTGGACCCGAGTACTTTTGGGTAATAGTGCTACCATTCCAGGCCATAGCAAAAAGCTTAGGTGTGCACTCCCCTGGCACTGACATGCCTTCACATCTACTAACAGTGCCAAAGATGTGCTTTAATTAAGATGTGGAACTGTCAGAGGACTGATTAAAGTGACTTGTATTCTCCACTGTGAGTTTATTCCGATCTTGAACTCCTTTTTCAGCTACATTTTTGACTACTTAATTAACAATCTATTCATAAGCTCATTTGCCAAGAAAAAAAGGTAGTCTCATCTTCACAAAGGTGGATACAGAAAATACTCAGGAAGCAATTTTTCCTGTCTCATTTTTAAGTTTTGTTTGGTTGGTTTGAGTTTTTTTCCCGGGGGCAGGGGGAGGGCAATTTAGTCTTCTAGAGATCACTTGGGCAATTATAGAAAATAAGGCATCCATAGTATTATTGCCTCCACATTGTAACCCCCTTTTCTTCTTTTCATTTAAGTCAGAAAAAGTCTCACGTATTTCTAACTGTCTCTCCATTTACAACAACCTACATAAAAATAAAGACAATTCAAATGTCTTTGCTGCCTAAGCATAGGTTCCAGTCACGTGGGGAAGTCCCTGATGTTTTAAAGATACTTAAAGCTCCCTGGGAGCAAAGTTACAAATGTTGAACATACACGCCCTTCTGCCACCAACTAAATGGGTAAGAGAACAGCTAGGACTACATGGGGATATAGGCTGTTATAAGCCTATAAAAAGGGAAAGCAGACAATTCTGTGGTTGATTAAGCTCTTTCACATGCTAGCAGATACAAGATCATAAAGGTCAGAAACATACTAGGATGATGATCTGACCTATTGCCCCTGCCAGTGCAAGACTTCAGGGCTTTGCTCGGGGTAGTATTACTTGACACAAGTGAAGACATTTACATCTAGGAAAGCAATTCTTTTTCTTGTAAGGATTTCCTTCCATAACAGTGGAGGATAGTCAGGACTGCAGCCAGAATGGTAAGGTCTGGGACACGATTTCAAACAAAGGCCTTCTACAGTCAGACTCCTTGCAGTGGAGCATCCTCTGTTGCTCCTCAGTCATCCCTCCAACTTCCCTCCCTCTCCAAGTAACCCTGAAGTTCACCCCATTACTGCATTAGTCTTTCTTTCTCCAGTCACCCAGACTGACACCCACACTCAGCCACCCATCGCCAGGCACCATTCACCAACTTCTTGCTCCAGCTGTACCCTTGGAATTAAGAATCTGGAGCCCTAACAAGTTTCTGCTGGTAAAACCACAGCAAGAGGAGTTCCACAACTTGAAAACACAATTGCTGGTGCCTGAGGAAGAGGTGAGATCAGGGCACCATGCGCTACAGCACTCAGCAGAGTAGCAAATAGGTTAGGGACAGAAATTATACATCAGTCAATAAGTGACTGAAAACCAATTTAAATTTGTAGCACAACAGAAGTTCAGTGCACACAAACTACTTTCAAAATGGCTAAAACTGGTTTAATATAATCTGGATGGATATAATATCAGAATTAACTGATTTAGGTTAAATTGGTTTATTGAACTTCTCTCCCAGATCCCCTCCAGATTCAAGTTAACTCTCAGACCCCAAAATCCCAAGATGATTTCCACCTCCCCCACAACTCCCTGCTCCCCACCCCCACATACAGTGGGTAGACTATTCTTGGTCCAAGCTGTCTGCTGCAGCAGAGCAGGGAGGCATGCTCTAGTCCCCACCACCACCACCACCTTCTGGCCTGGCTCACTGCAGGCATGTGGCTGCATTTCCAGAATCAAAGTGACTGTCTGTTCACTTGCTTATCAGTTCAACTTACACAGCTTGGACTGGCCAATGAAAACTGAACTGATTCAGGCTCGAGCTTTCTGATCGTCTGTATTTAGCCCTAGAGTCAGGTGAAATAATTACAGGCAGCACCAAGACTTGGCAAATGCCCCCCAGTGAAGCCCAATCCAACTACTCTGGTGGAGTCCCTCCCTCATAAGGGCTTCAGGACAGCATAGGTCAAAAATTAAATCTGTGGAACTTCAGAGAGTTTGTGACTGATTTTAAATGAAAGTTGGGAAAGAGTAACTCCTGTTACTTCTGCATCCTTGCTCTGCACTGGGGAATAGACAGTGTCTACAGATCTACTGACCTTCCTCCCACTTCCTCCCTAGATACCTTTGCTCCATCCTCAAATACCTCCTAGATTTGGTGGAGGGAACAAAGAAGGGTTGTTTCACTACTGAAGGATGAAAAGGTGTTGAGATGCAACTGTTACTGCCACGTCATTCTGATGTGATACACGTGTACCAAAACTCCTCTGATTTTAACCCTGCTTTGTTCAGGATCAAAGTTAGATTGATTTTGCTCTCACCTGTATTGCTACAGGATCTTGCATTTGCAACAGGTCATAACAGCTGATGCAGGCTCCTGTGTAGCAGTTCCTGCTCCCCTTTTACAGTGGGTAAACGGTACATTTGTCCATACCCCCAGAATATACAATAGCTCTGTGGCATGTAGAGTACATGGTCTGTACCTGCAATTCCAGCATGCTGCGTTTCTGCTTTACAGCAATTCCTTGACTGGTCCATAATGCCTCCCTTCCCCCACAGTGACTCTCACCCCACTAAAATATCACCAGTGCAGTATGTTGCAGCCAGCACTGCCCTCCTCCCCCTCCAACCCTGACACTCCCCTATACCAGAACGGTTTGCTTAGCTGGCTCTCCGCCCACGAGGAATTCCCTCCAAACAGGAGAATCCTTGACTACCCCTGGCCTTCCAGCCCTCTTGCAACAGTGCCACATCAGAGAACAAAATCTCACCCTGGCTCTTTAAACCATGTTTTTTGCCCTTGTGCCAATTAATTAAATCCCTGCAGGGCTTTGTTTTCAAAAGCCAGTTGCACTGTGTTAATTATTATTAGCAGAATTTCTTTAAAATATTAACTAACCTGCAGCTTTTCAACAGCCAACAATATGCAAAAAGCAGGCTAGCGAAAATAGAAACTTCAGACATTTTGCTCAAAGCTTTCGTGGCAAAAAAAATCTGCAATCACAACTTAGTGCTCACAATGCAATTTATAATAGAGCCACTTTGTATGCATTGCACACCCATATAATGCAGCAGTTCCTGTATGAATGCCAGAATGGTAGATTAGCAGAGGCTATCTTTGGTGCCAGATTTCTTTAAAGCTAAACAACTACATTTCGACAACATCTTAGCAGAACATATCACAATATCAAAGGACTCAGACTTTTATTAATGAGCGAGCATAAAAGGCTAAATGGAAAACACTACTCCCCAAAACTAACTAGAAGAAAACCAAATTCCAGACTGAATCTTTTGCATTAACTATGCATGCTCCTGAACCCAGAGAACTGCAGTTCTTACTCCCTTTTCCCATTATGCTGTGGATTCATAATAAACAAGTTCTACAAGATTCAATCAATCTAAATCAAACCAGAACCATCTCCCCACAGCCAGGACTAACCCAGAAAATAGTCCAGTTACAGTAGAATGAAATCCACATTGCTTCTGAAAATGCAGTCTGAGTTGGAATTAAATTTTGAGTGCAAGAGCTTAGACAAGAAGCAAATTTTATGAAATAAAGAGTAAATGGGTATCTTCACTGCTACTGGGATAGGTTTACCTTTGTTCCAGCAACATGGAAAGCATTTGGGCTGGTTTCTGGGAATGGAAACATTTTATAATGGTTAAATTATGCTTATATATAAAAATTGAGTGGCTAAATATGATCTGCAGGGTGGGAGCATGGCCTTAGGTTACTTCAGCAAGATTAGGCAAGAAAACCTTGTTTTTAACTAGGAAGAAATTGCACAAGGTGAGAGGCTGGTTCTGCCATATCACAGAAAGCTTCCCAAGTGGGGGTGGCATTTTCAGATCTGTAAAGGTGCCCTTGCTTGCTCAGGAGACTGAGTGGCATTGTTGGGTTGACTTAGTATTAATTACATAGTGCATCTGGAAGGCAAGTCTACCTAAATATATTTGTAATAAAAGCACAACTTCCAGTCTTGATGCTGAGCTAGTAAGATCTCTTGGAGATCCATGCTACAAGTTCCTGATTTACTTACAATCACTAATTACAGATCTCATGTCCTTCCCAATCAGTGAATCATCATAATCACAGAAAGACTGCCCAGTTTAGTTAAAACAGTTCCAAAGATACTGCATGCTTGCTGAAAAGTTACAATTCATTAAAAGTACTGCTGCTAGTGAAATAGTACATTCTGTATAGATTTCAAAGAGGCTTCATCTTTTCAGGACACTAGATACAGCTACTAATGTGCAATACACAATAATGGCCTCAATTTGGCACTGGACACAGAGACAGCTAATAGAGAGAGCCTAGGATACGCCAAAAAAAAGATTTACTGCAGCTTCCATCAGGATCTAGCTAGCTGCCATGTGCCACTACTGGGTCTGCTAAGGAAAAGCAGTATCTTACCCTGATATCATGTACTAATGTATATTAAGTATAATCTTTTGCTTTTGGTAGTAAGGTTCACTCCTTGTTTGTGTTTTTCAGGAAAAGGATAAGCTGTTTCTAAGTTTTGTGGTCCTGAAACCATGTAATACGTGCATCCATCATAAACATTCTTGCAGCATTTAAAAATACCAAAACTCAAGCATGTTCCAGTCATGGTTGATTTAAACAAGCCAATCCGTTCCTCAGGTGCATGAAATCAAACAGCCATCGCTTCACATTAAAGAACCTAGGACAGTCCACCTCCACTGCCCCTGGGAACAATCCTGAACTCAGCACTCAGACAGTGCAGACTTTGGGACCATTTTTCAAACTTGAAAATGTTTATATTAAACTGGGAAAAAATGCTGGGAAATTGTCTACATTATGAGTGAGGGTCCAAATAGTTCAACTGAAAGTGAAGCTGTTAAAAGTTTGAAATGTTTCCCTGCAGATTTATCCCCAAGATAGTGGTCTGGCTTTCACAGCTCCTCGAGAACTCTGCAAAATATCAGTTGTGTCCTGCAAGGCTATGACAATACACATGACACCACTCTGGGTTTAAATTATGACTCTTACTATTTTTTCCTTCTGATTCAATTGCCCATTAATCTTTCCATGAGAAATACAGAGAACTGGACTCTATGGTCGACAAGATCCCTTCCAGTCCCGTGTTCCTTCTTGATTTGTAAGCCAACGTAAAAACTAGCATGAAAACACCTTGCTTCCACAGCAGCAACCAAAATGCACAGTATTATAAAATTCATTGCAATATAATCCTATCAGTAAACAGACTGTTCCCCATATCATCAATACTTCTCCGTTCCCAACTATGGTTGGAACAAAAAATAGTTTTCTTAATGAAAAATGGTTTTAAAACATTCATAAATTATTTTGGTTGTAAAATGGGAAAAAAATGTTTCTTTCAACATTTTTTGCAAACATATAATACTAACTTTTGTAAAAACCCAACTCTCCCTACTTCCCATCTCATCAGAGGAGGGCCACCCGCATGATCCGGGGACAACAGGGCAGACCCTACATCGAAAGACTGCGGGACCTGAACCTGTTCAGCCTTCACAAGAGAAGGCTGAGGGGGGACCTGGTGACCGTCTATAAACTCACTAGGGGGGACCAGAAGGGTTTGAGGGAGACACTGTTTCCCCTAGCGCCCCTGGCATGACAAGGAACAATGGACACAAATTATTGGAGAGTAGGTTTAGATTAGACATCTGCAAGTACTTCACAGTCAGGGTGGCAAGGAGCTGGAACCAACTTCCTAGGGAAGTGGTGCTGGCTCCTACCCTGGGGATCTTTAAGAAGAGACTGGATGCCTACCTGGCTGGAGTCAATTGAGCCCAGTTTTTCTCCTGCCCAGACAGGGGGTCGGACTTGAAGATCTACATGGTCCCTTCCAACCCTACTTCTATGATTCTATGATCAGAAAGCTTTATATTTGCACTTCCAATCAGAGTCCCAAAAACAAGATAATGGCCCCACATTCTCCTTAAATGCATGGTGGAAACAAAAAAGGAGCATCTTCGTCAGATGTCCAACAGGCTTACAAATCTAGGCTGTGCTGAGCCAACAGCTCAATCTCCTTTTTATACTGAGCTTCTGTATGCTTGTTAGCAACCGTTTATTAAATGTTTATAGCCAGCTTTTAAAACTAAGAGATGTACTACACAGTTTTGTGGAATCTCCCCTATCCAGACAGGTAGAATTTGTGCTTCGTTGGCTAAAAAACAAAACAAGAAGGTAGGTACGTATGTGAGCACATATAGCACCTGTCATTATATTAGCTTGGAAAACATCCAGATGGTATCATTTCTAAGCAGAACTCCATTGTCAAATGAATTTATGAAATATTCTCTACAGTGCAGTAGTACACAGTTCAGGGGTAGAAAAATTCACCCTTGTCTAAACCACACTGTATTAGCCACTGTCAGAAACAAGATGTCAAACTACGTGGACCACCGAACCATTTCAGTAGTTCACATACAAAATAGCGAGCATAGTGTGAGTTCCTATACTCTAAGAAACTGAGGTAAGAGCTAAATGGATCCTGTATTGCTGGGCATTGACGTGAGGTTCTGAGCCTCACTTTTAATGTTTAAAAAAAAACTTCAAAGACTATGGCAAGGTGGAAGCAGGGTATATCAGCTGCTTCCGAGCAGCTCAGTTAGAAAACAGGACATACGGGATCTGCAAATTAAAATACAAGAGGGACAGAGTGGGTTTAATTCAACAATAGTTCAGAATCTCAAGCTGGTTCACTAAAAACATTTTGATTTAGGTGCAAATTCACATGTGGCAAAGCACTGATCAAAACACTGAACTTATGGATCTGATATATGGACAACTCCCTTGCTTCTGTTTGTTTTGATCACACTTGCTGATGCTGTCCTAGACCTCAGGAAGCTTTTCTTTAATGCCCTGATCCTTCCCATCATTCCCACCCCATCCTGTCACATTTTAGCTCTATTGCCCAAGGACAGGATTTAGGGATCTCACAGGTTTCTATACCCCATATACCAGCTACAACTGGATTCACTATGCCCACACCTATGCAATGGCAGAAAGGGTGAACCCACAGATTTGCAACCATGCACAGCCACTTGCCCTTCACCTCCCATTGGGACTTTTATGACCTTCAGCAGTGGTTTTCAGTCTTATCAGAAGCAAGACTCCCTGCTAGACCAAAGACACCCCTCGGAAAATGCCAGCCCTTAGCTTTCACTGTTTTTTTTTACTATGGAAAAATAAAAGCGAAATCCTTCTGTTGTAAAGAACTCAGAAAGACCACAGCAGGTCAGCATGTTTTTGACACTTCCTATTTGTTTTTGCATGCCTATTTGAAATCTCTGTGAATCATGTGGAGGCACCCTGGCTCAGGATAATGGCCTGCAGGAATTTTAATTCTGCTTCTGCATCTCACCTTTCTTTCCTCAAGAACATCCAACTTCACAGGCCTGATACTCAGGCTTGACCACAAATTGCCATTTCCTCTATTAATGGGTACACAGCATAACAAGAATATTTTAGGTAATTTTCATTTAGCCAAGAACTTATGAAAATTTTAGATAGAGAACTATCTGAGAACCTTGCATGCCTCTTTGTAAATACAGGATTATTCCCATCAATACTTTATTATTACATGCAGCTTTAAGTTACTCAGGAAACCAGACTTCAATGGGAAGTTATTCATAACTCTAATAAGCTCTTAGGATGACTTTCTGTGATATTCAGGCTAAATATCCCTTTGTAGAACTATGGTTAGTTATACAACATTGAGCCACTATAACAAATTCCTCCCCATGCAGATGGTTAACACATGTCCAGCTTTTGCCTGGCAACACATTTCTAGCATGTAAACCAGGTGCTAATTTACAACATGATAGTGTTCCCAGAGGCTATAAAGGACACTATTAAAAGCTGGCCTGTTGCAATGCAACTTCAGTTGGGCCTAGAAATCAATTAGTAATAGCAGCATTACAGTGATGTTGTAGCCATGATGATCCAAGAATTATGCAAGAGGCAAGGACTTTTAGGATAATGGCTTTTACTGGACAACTTCGCCAAAGCAGAATGATTCCAATAAATCACTAGGTAGAGCTCACAGTGTTGGTTTTAATGCATAAAGCACCAGCTAGGTTGGGATGCTGTAATCTAACAGATCACTTCCCTCCTGGCACCAGTTTGCAGCAGCTGAGATCAGCTGGATCCCCTTTGGTACAAAGAGGCATGCTGTTTTCCATGAGGGGTCCTCAACTTTGGACTGCACTCCCACCTCAGCCTGCAAAAGTCCAGGTTTATTATTAGCTATGCGTGCATGGTGCAAGGCTGTCTCATTTTTTTCCAGAGTAAGTGGATAGAAAGGTTTGATGGAAATTCATAAAATGTATAGAAAGTCCTTTGGACTGTGTAGCTCAATTTATGCCCAGGGCATACAACAGGCCCCCAGACATCGTTATAAATGGGATAAATAATTAAGACAAAGTTGTGCCTTAATGAATGAGAATCCATAATCTGTGGTAATTGGTAGCTACCCTACCACAGGCATATCACACCTCATTACTCTCTTTTTGCAAACAGGGTGATAATAGGGTACTATTAGCCTATACCGACATGAATTACTGCTACTTTCTGTACCATGCCAGTTGGGCTGACCAACTCGCTGCTCAAAGAGAAAGCAAGCAAGAACTCAGCTTGGACCCAAGCCCTGGTAATCCATTTAGAGGCATAGGCTGGCTCCTATTACCCTCCTAATCCCCTGGGTAAGCATACAATCAAGAGCACAGCCTAGCCTAAATAAATACAAAATATTAAAGTGATCTGTTCCAGGCCTCTCTACTAATCATGTTTTTCTGCACTTATAGATAGATAACACAGCATTGCAATGAATGCAAAACAGGAAAACAATGAGATTTTTCCTGACCACCAGCTTCATCTTGATTGACAAGGCATAAACATTTAGGAAATGTATGCATCAGCAGTGTGGCGGGGGCTAAAATGCACTAGACAACGATATTTATGGACTGTGATACAGTCATTGGTATCACAGCCCAAGCTGCAAATTCAGGATGTACTTATGTTGGTTTTGTTTTAGAAATGTCTTTTTTTGTGTGTGAAGAGACAATAATAGGTTCACAAATACTGTCAGTTAATCAAAGAATATTAGGGAATCTCTCCAAGGTGTAGCAGGTTTCTGTCACTTACTCTAGTGTTACAGAACAAGAAGAAATGAATAAATGCATTAGCATCATGTCAGGAGTTCTTAGCACTGTGAGCGCTTTTACCAGATAAACCCCACTAGCGTTCTTTGCAAGCCCTGACAGTAATCAGTTCAGATGAAAATCGCTATGGAGTTGGCTTTCTGCTAAATGGAAATGAATGGCGTCTATCAACTATTTCCAGCTTACCAGTAAGTAGAATTTTATTTATTTACAAATCTAAGGTGACCAGGATGCACCACTTATTAGGCTCACGCTTACTCTCAGATAGTCTTTCTTACTTGTATTCTGACTTTTCTTACTGTAAGTACAACACTTAAAAGCATTAAACACAGATTAAATGTATGGCAAGATTACAAATCAATAATCTCTCAGCTATTTTGTGTCTGCTGCCCAGTAGCTGAATGAAACTTGTGACTCCAGTCTCAAGCTGAAGCCTTTCTGGGACAGGAGCAAACTTGTGGCTGCGTCAAAAGAAACCAAAGATAGGCAGCAAGAGGTGACAAGAAGCACTAGTCAGGGAAGGGGAAGAAAGCAAGTGTTAGGATAAGGGAATTGAGAAAATTCCCTCCCATCACTCTGCTTGGTAAGCATTCAAGTTAGAAAGGAAAGAACACTGGGATGGTATATTTATACTAAACAAGAGTGTAATTTTGCAAAGACAGATAGTCTTATATAACAATGTTCTGTGCCGGGTATCAAAAGAAGAACTCTTAAAAGCAAGACAAAGAAATTAATAACTGCTAAGGAACTGTTTTGTATAAAGAGAAACAAATTTCTCCCAGACAAAATGGAATGTACATCCTAACAATGCTTTCTCATGTATTTTGGCATCTGAAATATAGTAGCTGAACACATACAGATACAATTTCAGCAACGTCTTGAAAAAGAAAATGGTGTGATGTGGAAATACAGAAGGAAAGCAAAGAATAAATATGATGCGTCTTCTGTTAGTAACGATGGTGCACATTTGTCTGTCAAGACCATGCAGAAGGAAGAGTCTCATTACGCAAGAAATAAACCCTTTGAGACACAGCACCTTCACTATATTTTACTAACAGAAGGAAGCCCCAGCGTCTCTCTTAAGGGATATGACTGAGGAACCCCTGGGTTCCATGAAAGACAAGGAGTCCTACATTTCCCTTGTCCTGTTCTGACACTTAATGAAGCCCAGAGGTAGTTTCAGGACTTTGGTGCAAATAGCAGAGCTCTGCCTTATAGCACAATGGAAACCTGAAAATATGGGGAAGGTTGGTATGGATTTGGGGAAGATCCATTTTGTTCTCATTTATACCTGTGTAAACCCAGGGTTTTTGCATGTACTCAAGCAGAGTACATAGAAACAGGTCAAATCTTTTTTTTCAAATTTCAGGTGGCTCCACTGAAGTTAATGGCAAAACTCGCATTGATGCAATGGAGCCCAAACTATGGCTCAGGAGTCCAGTGCAAGAAACAAAAAGATGTATAATATGAAACACATGAACAAATACGTATTCTATCTTCTGAAGTACATCTATGGAAATGCAGAGCTTTGTTTCATGATCCATCCATGTGTAAGAAAAAAAAGTTCAAAGGAAATCAAACAGTTAAACTGTCCTGTCACTATTTTAAGAATGTCACTAACCAAGAACTTTCCATTATTTCCTTTTACTGCAAACTTACACTTGAACACTTGAAGCTAACGTTTGACATGTAAAAGCCATAATAGCTGTAGTACTTGTATAGTGCTTTATACATAAAACAAAGAACACTGTTTTCAACTACTTTTTTCCAACTATCTATCATGTATTTCTTATAGTTCACCGAGGAAATGTTCTAATAGCACTTGAGTTTGCTGCATGACATTTTCCACTACTTTAAATCTAGTTCCTTCACCTACAATGCGATAAGCTTTCATATGAAGGTTACAAAGAGGACTTCTTTGGACACTGAGCAATTTCTATCCTGTCAGGTTATACTGAATGGCTTCTATTAAGTGTGCACATGCATCTATGTATGAATATAGTACTTTACAACATAGCATCGTTGGAATGCTAATTGCCTGATAAAACTGGTAATTAGGACCAAGTTATGTTCTTGGTAATCCTCTGGCCACCAAGAGAAGAATTAGGCTTTTTAATTATTTGTGAAGTATTGTGTACATGTATGGCACTACATAAAGAAAGATCCAAAGCCTGTAAAGTCCATACACAGCTGAAAGGATTCTCTCCAAATTCCACACAATTAGCATGAGTAGTCAGGCCTTAATGCAAAAGGTTCAAAAGATTAGGGAATCCTCCTCTCTGGATATAGGAGTTGATCTACTCTGCTGCCCCATCTGGTTCACTATTTTAGGGAAGGGCAATTTTCAAGAAATCTGTGCACCAGCAAAAAATAAAGTAGCTCATTTTGGCTCTTCACCTGGCTGGCCTTCATCTGCTACTCCACAAATCCTGATATGGATTTGAACTAAACCAGTTCAAATAAAGTAGACCATCTCCAGCCAACTTTGCAGAATCTGAAGATGATCAAGCTTTCCTTTTTTTTGTTCAGTCCTCAGGGATTACTGACTTCTCAAACATCTGCCTGAGTGAAAGATTGAACAAAGGCTTCAAGGTTTGCTGCAGAAACAAGAAACATGAGCTTTTCTTTAGCCAAAAAGCAAAGCCAGTGGACTTGATTTCCCACAACCCCACATTTAATTAAGTCACTTACAGGCAGGGGAAACCAAGTGAAAATACCACCAAAACGGATCCATAGGGTGAAATAATGAACCCATTTGAATTAATGGAAAAAGTCCCGTTGACTTCAGTAGAGCCCTGATTTAACCTCCACTGTAATTCCTTAATGACAGGCTAATAAACTGAAGTTTCATGCAATCCTGTATTCCACTGGGGCAGGATTGCCCCAAGCACAGTGAAATACTGCCACAAGGCTGCCACTTGCATAGCTCCCTCACAAGCCTTGTTGCTGGGTGGGAGAGGGCATATCTGAGCAGGGTGACAACTCATAATGTGACAACAATTTACGGCAGCGCTTTGGACAGCAAGGCACCAATGTAGGCTTCCAGAGCTGTCTATGCTATGCTGGATACCTCCCTAGCTTCTGAACAGCCCAGGATCATAATAGCACAGGTGCTTAAAAGGCACATTATATCCCCAAGCCTCTCCTGGGGTATCAGTTCAGTGCTGGGCGTAGGCTATAAGGCAAGCTATTAGAAGTGCAGTACAGATCTTTCACACAATGTGTGTACACATTCAGTATAGATGCAACTGAGTACACTAGGTTCGGGGCAATGGAAAACCCTGGCAAAAACTTGATTGATTCCCCTTATAAATCTAAAATATGCTGTGACGTATAAAGGAAATTCATAAATATTATCCTGCCATGGAGCAATAACATGACATACCAATACATTCATCATCCTGAACTAGGAAATTAGCTTCCTACTCCCATGTATACATAGTAAACATACTTCACATGTTTTTAATGGCTTTTTAAAATGTAAATATACTTGCATGTAGAAACTTCACTTATCTGTGCCCTATTTCTTTCAGGTTAGTAACATACAGTTACCTGAACAGCAGTTAATTACAGAAACCTATTCTGATGCAGGAACAAATGTTGAATTCAACATCAACTGCCTGCTGCCTACCCCTTCCTCCCAAAATGCATAATACTAGCCATGTAATATCTAAAATACCACACGAGGCATATTTTAGAGCCTTATCTAAACAAAGAAGCTTGTGTGACAACTTCTGAGCAAAGAATGTCCAAATATGGCTGAGATTTAAGTACCCTGAGAATTAACTGCTCTTCACAAATTCACTGAAGTTTATAAATCCACATTAACCAACTATTAGAAAACAGAAATAACAGGAAGAGAAAGTGATTCAACTCATTTTCCTGTACCATTCTCTAAAGCTGTTGCGTTATAAACATCCTCAATATCTTGGATGCTGGAGGCGTCTGTTGAATCTTGATCGTTGACTACAATTCCTACTGAAGAAAGGCTAGAAATGAAGGAGTGCATCTTTTTTGCATATATATCCCTAATGTTAAAATAAGGTAGCTCATTACATTTCTCTTTACGGTCATTGTTGCATTGGTCTGCATCAATATCCTTTTGTTTCTGATAATATTTGGAGAACTTATTGAAAATGATGGTGATTGGCAGAGCCACTACTAATATTCCACAGATAATGCAGACACTGCCAAGAAGCTTTCCAGGTAGGGTGACTGGGAAAGTGTCCCCATAGCCAACAGTGGTCATGCTAATAGTAGCCCACCACCAGCACACTGGTATGCTGTGCAATTCTGATTCTTCATCGTCTTTTTCCACAGAGTAGACAAGAACTGAAAAAATAGAAATCCCAACCGACAGGAATAAAAGCAGAAGTCCAACTTCATGGTAACTGTGCCTAAGAGTGGCTCCTAAGGACCGCAGTCCTACAGAGTGCCTTGCCAGTTTCAGGATGCGAAATATCCTCATTAGCCGTAAGATTTGAACCACTTTCCCCATGTTCTCAATATCTTCACTTTCTTCTTCTTTTGTGTCCACTGCCAACGTGGCATAAAACGGAATAATAGAGACAAAATCAATTATGTTCAGTGGATTTTTCCAGAATTTCTTTTGACTTGGAGCTGCAATAAGTCTTACCACTAACTCACCCGTGAACCAGACGATACATACAATCTCCACTGCTTCCAGAACCGGGTCTTCAATCTCTCTTTCATTGGCATCTAGTCTTTGGAACTCTGGCATGCTATGGATGCACATGGCTATAATTGATGCTAGGACTACGCTCAGAGAGGAAATTGCAATTAACTTGGCAGATAAGGAGTATGCAGGATTTTCCATTCTGACCCATATTTTCTTTCGTATTTCACCAAAACACAGGTTATCAAACTTCTCAAGTTCTTTATCAAATATGGATGATTCTTCACTGGAAGAGTCCATACTTCTATCATTGCTTTTCTGATCCCATTCCTTATCTGGACCTTCTTCCTTCCTTTCTTGGTACCTATTGCTGCAGCAGGAATCAATAAATAGCTCATTTATCCCCCAATATTCTATTTCCTGGCAAAAGGAAAAGACACAAAGTTCTTCCATCACATGAAGTTTACCTGTATAGTAAAAATTCAAAACATATCTAAATAAGGAAGGGTTTCTATCAAAGTAATATTCCTTGTCTGCATCACTGTAGTCATCGCACAGTTCCAGTATAGCCTCTTCAGAATGGCACTTGAGCAGTTTCCCAAGTCTGGTATGGGGAAATCGGAGCAAAGTACTTTGATCAACTGATTGCTTAAAGCCGCCCACATTCAGGTTAATAAGTTCCTCATCTTTCCCAGGTCTATGAAAAAATTCACCATAAACCATTTTGAGCACAGTAGTTCTGTTTCCAGCTTCCACGGTACTAACCCAAAAGACTACATTGAACCTAGAAGAATACAAGATATCATTAGACAATTTAATTCAGTTTTGTTCCTGCTGCAATTATTTTTAATTTGCAGTTACTGAGAAATGCTATATTAAAAACAAGAAAGAAATTAAATGACAAATACTCTGTTAAACATTTCCACTAAAGTAGATTCAAATTAGTTTGATGGTTTATTAAGTCAGCATTAGCAAATTTGAATAAAATAGATTTTGGTCTCAACATTCATCCTTAATTTCTTCTGATGTGGAGGAAGGATGGCTAATTTATTATTAATCTAGTCTCCGAGTAGCATCATATTTCAATTAACATTTTTTTCCAAAATTACAAGTTTCTTGAGAAAGTTTGGCTGCAACGGACAAAGAAATCTTAAGAATAAATTTTAAAAAAAATACTGTCGGGCAAGTATTTAGGGCCAGATTCTGGTGTTTTAATCAGCTTTGAAGTGAAATCATTTTACACCAGCTGAGAATTTGGCATGCATTCTTTTCAGATATTTGTTTCACGATGCCAACCACTACCCCAGAAGAGCATTCTGATTCATGTTGCTTGTTGACTGAAAATGTTTCAGATGCCTGTTTAAAAACAGGTTTGTTTCATTTTCTTGTCCTGCCCCTAGAGATCAACTCCAGTTTTCGATAGCTGTATTCGTGAAGATTTGCCTCAAAGCATTCTGCTACCCCCTTTGTTACTCACCTCAAGAAATAAAAGTTCCTCCTTAAAACCTTCACCAGTTCCAGAAGCTCTTCCTACTCTGCCACAGCATGTCAACAAGTACTCTGGCATTGATAATAAGTTGGTATTGAAATGTCATTTCTGGATACTGTCACTTCCAGAGATGGTACTTCCAGAAATATTTTGTCTCAGCAAGTAAAAGCGAGTACCTGCAGACAGATAAGCAAGGGGCATTTTAATATCTGCACATTTTCACCATAAATAGAAAATTCAAGTTAAATCAGATATAAATGACATCTAATATAATATTATTTGATAGGTCCTTTGACTGCTTCAGGAATGATTATCCCTACTTTTCACCATTACTAACAACTCTGCTTTAGAGTCAGTATCAGCTCTCCTAATATTGCCTTGTGATTTTACAACTTCTAAAACTATGAGAGCATAAGATCTATGAGACTTAAGGCATTTGCTTCTTGTATGTCTATTTAATTTGTTTCAATTTAATGAGGATGTCAATAAATTCTAAGTGCCACAAGAGAGCAGGTACAGCTCTGCTTTGTTAGCGTACAGAGTGTATTACTATGCAGATCATGCGCTCTAAATGAATTGTTCTGGGTTTCCTTAATGGCTTGGAGGAAAAAAACAAGTGGTCAAATTCTCCTGAATGACTTCTCTTTCTCCTTTGTTTCTCCCCTGGAACTTCTGCAAGGGTACTAGTTATTACCAGTTCTCAGTGGTGGATTAAGTTTTGGGCATTAGAGCCAACTTCGTCTGAGTTATGTTCTAGGCATTGGCCTCATGGGTCTATAAGTGCTGTGTTAATGCTGAGCTAGGGGGCACTGGCTCATTTAACACCTGCTAAGACTGTTATCGACTAGACTAGATTCAACCCAGTGACCTGTTTGTACCTGGAGACTAATCCTCCTGAGCCATCCTGGCGCCCTTTTCCCTATATTTGAAAATAGAAATGTATTCTTTGGGCGGGGGACTGGACTCAATGATCTTCCAAGGTCCCTTCCTGCCCTAATGTCTATGAAATCTATGAAAATTTTATTACTATAATCCTAGTTGAAGGGAGGGGATGCAAGGACTCTAGGGGATGGGGAGAAAAGAGTTAATGAAAGAAAGAGCCAATTCCTGGGGCCATTTAGGAGACCATCATAATGGGACATCAACATTATATCCCAATCAGAGTTCTATGGGTCACTCAAAAGGTTTCTGTATCTAGTTCGCAAATCCACTTTCTTCCATACCTCAATCCAATCCAGAGGTGAATTTCTAACCAGTTACAATCCAGTCATATCCAGGGCTCTAGCCTGACAGACATCAAGTAACTCCTTTATAGTTACTCCCCGCATTGTTTCCCAAATAGAAAAATCCTGTCTTACAGTCCACCCTGCTCAACACTTCACCCAGTGAGTGAATCAGAGGGTGAAGAAATCACTCTCAGTAGCTCTTGCTGCCACTCAGATCAGGGGCTCTAGATGGGGAGTGGGAGGGGGCAAGACCGGCTGCATTAGACCAGGGGTGGACAATTATTTTGGGCAGAGGGCCGCTTACTGAACTTTGGCAAGCCATTGGGGGCCGCATGACAGGCAGCCAGAGGCAGATTAATATTAATTTTCTAAATTTTTTAGGGGTCCCGCGGGTCAGATGAAATGTACTGGGGGCCACATCCAGCCCTCAGGCCGCATTTTGCCCACCCCTGCATTAGACTACAATTCTAGCTCCATAGCATTCAGGAATGGAGGAAAACAGCAACTTCATACACCCCAGGCAATTATGCACAGAAAAATTCAAGATTATAAGCAATTAATTACTTTTATTTTGTTCACAAATTAAATGAAATATAACACTATTTCAACCTTCTTTAGAAATATATGCAGTTACTTGCGCGTGGGGGGTGTAGTTGGGGGGCTGGGGTGTGTGGAAGTGTGAGAAGTGGGTTGTGAAAGGATGAGAGTATGTGTGGGGTTTGTGGGTGGATGCGTGGGGGGTTTGTGGGGGGCACGTACACACCACACACACCCCCTCCAGCAGAGCCCCAAAGGAACATGCCCCCACATACAGTCCCGACACCACACGCACCCCCAGCACAGCACCCACTGTCACACATGCCCCACCCATACACAGTCACCATGTGCCACATGCCTCACCCTCTGCGCACAACCCCTGGGACACTCCTGGCTGCTGCAGGCAGAGCCCCATGGTGCCACATGGCTCTGGCAAATCCCAGGGGCTGAATGGAGCAACCCAACCTGGCCTGCTGGCATGCACCTTCAAGCCAGACCATGCTTGCTCCATGCCAGAACGTGAGGCTCGTAGCACTGCAGGCAGGAGTCACACGCAGCCCCCAGTATTCACAACAGCCACACACCGCTGGGGACTATGCCTTGGCCAGGAACACCCCATGGACCTGCCACCTGCTGCTGCTGCCACCGTGGTGGGAACTGTGCAGCGTAGGGTGTGGGGCATGCAGCAAGCGGGCCCACACACCCCCCTATACCTACCCTCCACCCTGCAGCCAGGGGCTTTTCTTCCCACTCACCAGCCACTCCACAGAAATACTCGATATTACATGATTTTGTGTAGTTATACATTTTATGTGCAAAATTACACAGGTGCATAATTTTGTAATTCCCTGGAGTGTAACTTCAGGCCACTCTGTCCTATACGGTTTGAAGCAACAATCTAACCTATTTAAAAATTTCTTTGCCTCCATTTTCCTGGACAGGGACTGGATCAGCACCCTTACTGGGACCCCCATAGGCTCCAGGAGAGGCGCACCCAGGCCTAGGGTCAGTGAGGATCTAGTCAGGGAACTTCTGGAGGGACTGGACGTATTTAAATCAGCTGTTCCTGATGATCTCCACCCCAGAGCGCTGAGAGAATTAGCAGAGGCCATTGCAGGACCCCTGGCACAGCGTTACGAGCAATCGTGGTATTCTAGTGTGGTGCCAGAGGACTGGAATAGGGCCAATGTGGTTCCCATTTTCAAAAAAGGGTGGAAGGAGAACCCAGGAAACTATTAGGCCAGTTGTTCTTACCTCAATCCTGGGGAAGCTTTTTGAGAGAATTATCCTGGCAAGGGGCCAGCAGGGGAGATTATGCTTAGGACAACCAACACGGGTTCATTTCAGGCAAGTCCTGTCAAACCAACCTGGTGGCCTTCTATGACCAGGTCACAAAATCCTTAGACACAGGGGTAGCAGTGGACGTAGTTTCTGGACTTTAGGAAGGCCTTCGACATGGTCTCCCACCCAGTTCTCATTAAAAAACTAGGGAACTGTGGCCTCGACACCTACACAGTCAAATGGGTCACTAACTGGGTGGAGGGCTGCATCTAGAGAGTGATGGTGGATGGGCCCTATTCGACCTGGAGGGATGTGGGCAGTGGGGTCCCCCAGGGCTTGGACCTCAGGCCTGCACTGTTCAACATCTTCATCAGTGACTTGGATGAGGGGGTAAAAAGTACCCTGTCCAAATTCACAGATGACACTAAGATGCAGGGGGAAGTGGGCACTCTAGAAGGGAGGAATAAGCTACAATCAGACCTAGAAAAGTTACAGGGGTGGGCAGATGAGAACAGGATGGGCTTCAACACTGCCAAGTGCAAGGTACTGCACCTGGGGAAGAAGAACCAGCAGCATACCTACAGGCTGGGGAACTCTCTTCCTCATAGATTTCATAGACATTAGGCCTGGAAGGGACCTCAGAAGATCATCTAGTCCAGCCCCCTGCCCCAGGGGCAGGAAGTCAGCAGGGGTCATACGATCCCAGCAAGATAATCATCCAATTTCCTATTGAAGGTGTTCAATGTAGGTGCTTGAACCACCTCCGATGGCAGGCTGTTCCAGACCTTGGGGACTCGGACAGTAAAGAAATTCTTCCTTACGTCCACCTGAAATGGTCTTGCAGGAGTTTATAACCGTTCAACCTCGTCATCCCTTGGGGTGCTCTGGTGAACAAACATTCCCTCAGATACTGGTGGTCACCCCGATAAACTTATAGGTGGCCATCAGATCACCCCTGAGCCTGTGCTAGTCCACGCTGAAGAGCCCCATGACTCTCAGCCTGTCATTGTAAGGTCTGTTTTCCTGACCTCTGATCATGAGCGTGGCTCTTCTCTGGACTCTCTCAAGCTTCTCCACATCCTTTTTGAATTGTGGAACCCCAAACTGGATGCAGTACTCCAGCTGCGGCCTCACCAAGGCCGAGTACAAGGGGAGAATGACGTCCCGGGATTTGCTTGAGAAGCATCTATGGATGCAAGCCAGCGTTTTGGTCACTTATTAGCCGCAGCATCACATTGTAGGTTCATGTTCATCTTGTAGTCAATGATGACCCCCAAGTCTCTTTCTTCTGTAGTGCTAACCAGCGTAGCACTGCCGAGCCTATAAGGATGCTGCAGGTTTTTCCTCCCAAGGTGAAGAACCTTCCATCTTTCAGTGTTAAACACCATCAGGTTCTCATCCACCCATTTCCTGAGCTTGTCCAGGTCAGCCTGGATCACCCACCTGTCTTCTGGTGTGGATGCTTTGCCCCAAAGTTTGTTGTCATCGGTGAACTTGGCCAGTCCACTTCTGACTCCGATGTCCACATCATTAATGAAGATGTTGAACGATATGGGTCCAAGGACAGAGCCTTGGGGGACCCCACTGGTCACAGGGCACTATGACGACTGACTTCCATCAATTACCACCCTCTGGGGCCAACCACGGAGCCAATTCCCCAGCCAGCGGATCATGGTGGACCCAAGGCCACAATTGGCCAATTTTGCCAAGAGGTGATCATGGAATACCAGAACGAAGGCTTTTTTGAAGTCAAGATATATGACATTCTCATCAGTGCAGAGGCAGAAAAGAATCTTGGAGTCATTATTAATGCCAAAATGAACATAGGCCGCCAGTGTGGGGATGCAGTCAGGAAGGCCAACCACAACTTGTCATACATCCACAGATGCATCTTGAGCAGGTCCAAGGAGGTGATCCTCCCCCACTATGCGGGCACTGGTCAGGCCGCAGCTGGAGTACTGCGTCCAGTTCTGGGTGCCACACTTCAAGAGGCCGTGGACAACATGGAAAGGGTCCAGAGGAGAGCCACTCGCATGATCGGGGGCAGCAGGGCAGGCCCTACGAGGAGAGGCTACGGGACCTGAACCTGTTCAGCCTCCACAAAAGAAGGCTGAGGGGGGATCTAGTGGCCATGTACAAACTAGTCAGGGGGACCAGCAGGCATTGGGGGAGTCCCTGTTCCCCCGAGCACTATCAGGAGTGACTAGAAACAACGGTCACAAGTTGGCAGAGGGTAGATTCAGACTAGATATCAGGAGGCAGTACTTCACTGTCAGGGTGGCTAGGATCTGGAACCAACTTCCAAGAGAAGCGGTGCTGGCTCCTACCCCGGGGGTCTTTAAGAGGAGGCTAGCTAACACCTTGCTGGGGTCATTTGACCCCATACTCTTTCCTGCCATGGCAGGGGGTCAGACTTGATGATCTGCTCAGGTCCCTTCCGACCCTACCAACTATGAAACTATGACTGGGAAGTCCATCCTGCTGGGCAAGGAGTCCATCCTGCTAAGTGCAGGGTTCAGCACATAAGCCAAATGTGGGGGAAGAAGAGCACCTAAGGGAATTTCCACTCCTCAACCACTGAATAAAGATGCTGCATGTCGAGGGAAATATAGGAGCCATAAGATGAGAATTAAACTCTCATAGGGAGGATGAGAAACAAGGGGACACCAGGCCAAGGGGAGCCATTGCAAACAGCTGGAAGAAAGGAGGACCACCCGAGGAAGGGGAAATAACCAGGGCACACAAAGGAGTCAAGAATACAGGAACAAATGCACAGGGAGAAGGGAAGGCAGCAAAATGTACAAGAAGCAGAGAATAAATGTACTTCCATCTGCAGAACAGGAGCTCAGAGCCCACTGGATGGAAAAAGAGAGTGAGAAAGAGGGAAAACAGAAGCAAGTTGCTCATGTCCAGACTGCTAATAGTACCCAAGTACCTTCTTGCTACCAGTCCAGCTGGCTAACACAGCAAAATAGCCAAAGAAAGCTTAGGAAGTGATGTCCCCTTAGGATATCTGACCTTTTAACTAGGGATGTGAAAATTTAAACAATTAATAGTTTAACTGGTAAGTGCAGTGATAACTGGTTAGCTTACCAGTTATCTTTTAGCTCTGGGTGGGTGCAGTCTGGCATGAACCTGGTGAAGGGAAGCCACAGCAATAATCAGAAAGCAGCAGGGCAGGCAGGAGGGAGGGAGGGGGACTAATACCCATAGCCTAAGAGGAAAACAGCCAGCAGCCTAATGACTCATCAATTAAGCAATTAGCTGCTGGTTCACTGGTGCTCCCTGCCTCCCAGCCTTGTCTGGCTGGGCTTGCCTCCTCTCTCCTCCTCCCCCCAGTCACAGGGCTCCAGGAGAAGGTTAAATATTTTAAAATTATATTTACATCCCTACTTCCAACTATGTCCAGAGTTGTAACTTCCCCTGCTGAAAAAAAAAAAGATGTTTGTGCAAACAGGTATATACTCCCCTTCTCCAACTGAAGGGGATTGTTAGCTGGCAGGTGTGCTGGGGGAGGAACTACAGACCGCTCAGTTCCCCTCCGTCCCTACAGAACCAGGCCAGGACAGTCAGGGGACTTAACTATATACACATTTATTTACATTAACTTATCACAAGGGAAAGGAACATGGATATAAACATATGTACAATGTATATATAAGGCATCTAAACCAGTGACATAAACAATACCCTCTAGGTAAATGACATAAAACCTTATACCAGTGCTCCAGATACAGGTAAGTCATAGGTAAGTATCTGATGTGAAACAGATAAACCTCAAAGGTAAACAATCCCAAGGGGATACCTCAATGCCCTGGGGCTTTTCCCAAGCCCTACAAAGAAGCTGGTAACTTTAAGGGGGCCCGCTCAGTGGGACCTCCCCTTTTAGGAGCCCTTAACAAACCAGAAGGGGACTCCCCTCCCCTGTGGGAATCCTCTTTTCCCTGCAGCTCACAGCTCCCAGGCCTGGAGGGTCCTCGCCCTCTCTGCCAGGCAGCTCTCTCACCTGTAGTGGGTTTCAGTGGGGAGTCGCTGTCCTCTGGAACGGGGCTCTGCTATGCAGGGCTTCTGGGCCCTCTGGCTCATCCCTCTTGGCTGGCTCGGTAGCCTGATCACCAGCTGGCTCTCTGGACTCAACCTTTTGCTATGGGTCAGAGGCCTGGGCTGCCTCGTGCAGCACCAGGATCAGTCTGCTCCTGGCCCCTCCATGCAGCACCTCCTGCACCGACCTCCCAGCCAAGTGTCAGGGGTTGAGGACCTGAGCCACCCAAGCGCTCCAAAGGTCCTACTCCGTGCACCAGCCTGTGCATCGTGTCTCTAGCCACATGCCCGAGGTTGCAGACCTGAGCCGCCTCATGCAGCTCCCAGAGTCTGAACACCATGCTGCACACCAAAAGCCTAGCTGCTGGAGCCATCTACTGTTCCCTGCTGATGGAAGTCTTCAGAGGCACTTCTGGGCTAACGCTTTGCCCTGCTGAGCAGCTCTCCTCAGCTCTAAGCCCCCTCCTCTCTCTTGGACGTGCTTCCCTCATGCTGGGCACACAGCAACTTTTATATGCTCCAGAGCTCCGCCCCTGAAGTCTTCCGGACCTGAGTGTTGCAGTCTTCAATCAGGTCCAGGGGGCAGGGGGGACTCCTCTCCCCCTCCTCTCAGGAAAGGGGCATGACTGAACTCCTCAGGCTGCCTCCTGATTGGGGGATGAGTTCCACCAATCAAAACAGCAAGATTTCAAGCCTGGGACTCAACCCAAGCTCCAAAAGACAACCTGCTACACAGAGCAGCCGTACATGAAAGTGGAAATAAAACCTCAAGCAACACAGGCCAGCCCCATAATGTGCCGAACCACACCAAACCGCTGGCCAGAGCTGGGCCAGGTGTGCACCAGCACAATTCCAGTGGTTTTAACAGAACCGCACGGACTCACCCCAGCCAAGGCTCTGACCCCGTGTCTTTATGTCTGTAGTATTCGCAGAGGCAATGCTTTTATTCCTCTGTGAAAGAGAAGCTCCAAGTGCTTAAAGAAGCAATTTCCTCCCGCACTGACATGAAGTTAAGCCAGGCCTGGACTTCTATTTGAATACATTTTTGTCACTTTGATACTTCTGTTATTTCCTGGAGAGTTAAGACAGGAGAAAATAAAATGTCAACAGTTCAGGGTGGGAAGAGTTTTCAGCGACTGTACCTTCAGTGCCGATCCACCTCTATTCCTGGTAAGGTTACAAAGTACTTTCTGAGCCATTACCCTCTTACTCACCTCACCTTTATTCCTTACCACATGAATTTTATTTAGGACTGTCAGAAGCAGTAAGAGCTACTCAAGTCTGCTCTACCTTTTCACACATTTTCTTTCCGTAACTTTCCATGTAGCATGCTACACAAGTAGAAACACAGGATGTGATGCTGTGAACTTTACACACACAAGCTGTCTTTATCCCCACTACTCATCTCATGAGAAAGAAATAGGATGCTAGGGAGACTATCTGTGTGTAAGGACTAGCCACACCAATAAGGACCAGTAGCTCCAACTCTACAAAAGCAGACGTGTAGCCAAAGAGTTTTATTTGTGCATTAATGGTGAGATTCAGAAAAGAAGGGAGGCACCTAAAAATAGGACGTAGGAACTTAAATTCTGTCGAAAGGTATTGCTATATGTTTCCTTAACTGCATGTTAAGGCTCTAAAAAGAGGAGGGTCCACACATTAGGGGAGGAAAATAAGAGCTAAGGGCCCTCTGAGCAGCTCAGAGATAATCCTCTTCCAGGAAGGATTATCTCTAAGTGGTTTTAGGCAGCTCCTGTTGCAGTCACATTAGACAAGGCCAGTTGGGAGCTGGGCTCTGGAATCCCAAAAGGCACCGTTCCCAGGGGAATGCTCTGTCTTTCCTCCGAGTGACAGTAGGGGCAGGCAGGGGAGTCATAAAGATAAGTATTCCTCTTGCCCTCCCCTCCCATTCTGGGCTCCCCACCTTGCTCCCTTACCCTCGCCCACCTCCAAGGCTCCCTCCTTGCTCCCCCCATCCCAGGGCTCCCCTCTGCCCCCCATCCTCAGGGCTCACCCCCACCCCCTGTGTCCTCCGCTGTGCCACTGGTGCTGTCCCAGGGGAGTGGGCAGGGAAGGGGAACCAGGGCAGTAGGAAGCAGCAGGCTTAATTCAGGTCTGTGGGGTACAGAAGGCAGGGGAGGACAGTAAGTCTGATCCAGGCCAGCAGGCCCACCTGGGCATGCAGGGAAATAATGCAGGCTTGATCAGGACCCATACGAGGTATCGGGGAATGGGACCCAGTCTGGGTGGGTAGGGGCGTGGGTCCTGATTTGGGCCACCTACAGTGCCCCAGAAACCAGGCAAGCCAGCCAAGCACAGAGCAAACTTGGCTCCTGGCTGCACCCCTGCTCACCAGCCCTTTAAGGGCAGATCAGAGCAGTACACATTACAGGGTATTAACCCTTAACAAATAATTGCTCAAAGTACATGATAACTTTAACATGTGCTAACTGTAAGGTGTAATTACACCCCAAGACAGGGATTTATGGAAAACCTGCTTAACTTTTTAGGCACCTGGGTCATCTAATGAAGACTGAAGAATGGAATTGAATCCTCATTTCCCACTCCCTGGGCAAGTGCTCTAACAGTAGCCTATTATACAAAATGTTGCCCCCCCCATTACTTATACTGGCTTTGTCTTAACAGAACCAGTCACCTATACATGAAGAGATAGCTTAGACACCTAAATGAGGCTGGGGT
The DNA here is from genome assembly GCF_052110815.1 of Crocodylus siamensis. Lineage (NCBI taxonomy): Eukaryota > Metazoa > Chordata > Crocodylia > Crocodylidae > Crocodylus > Crocodylus siamensis. The sequence goes on from NC_143395.1 coordinate 17,490,897, forward strand.
TTTGGCCTGTGAAATTCATTCAAGCACTTAGGTTAGAACTGCAAGGAGCTGACTAACCAATCCCTACATCTGCCTACATCTGAAATCTTGCCCATCCTCACCATTGTCTATTTGATGGCTGATGCATCCCCAGCTTTTCATGCAAATAATGACAACTGCAGTTCTTAACTTTCCCACTTCTAAATAGAGAGAGCTTCAGTGAAGGGAGGTGGCAGAGGTTTCTCTCCGACTTCCCAGTTCAGTGCTCTGGTCACTGCTTATGCATTATTCAGTCCCTTCGCCAACACTCCTTTTGAAACTGCATTTAATAGCCATTGGTTGTGAGCAAGGGTCCATGGCCTGTTCCCTTCCAGATCAGCAGCCATTTCGCTGAGCCACAGGCCATCTACCTTCCACTTTTCCTCCTGTCCCTTCATATCTCCTTCTCTTGACTGCCAAATGTCTAGGTTTGAAATCAGGACTAGAGAGGGGGCTGGGGAAGAGGCTACAGATTAATTAAGCAAGACTAAAAAGAAAATATTATTTCCCCATATTTACATATGGAAACCCAAAATGCAAGGAGTAATTGATTTGTCTCGATTTAGATTTTAACTATAATCTCCTATGAATTCTACAAACCCAGATCTAAGAATTTCCATACTGGGAGTTACGCTTAAACTGTTTTCTAAGGCTCATTCTTTCAGGACTGAATCAGATACATGTGCATACCTGAAGTGCAATGCTCCACCCATGGAATGAGAGGGGCAGAACCCGGTTATTCTGTCACAATATACATCAGTATAATTCTGAATACCACTTGGGCCTATTTGTTTATTTATTTCTGGGGTAAAACTTTACCTCTGTCTGAACTACTTTAGCTTCCTGATCAAAGCATCTCAGTTTGGTTAACAATACAACAGACTACATTAAAATAGACAAAATCCAAGACTACTCGTTTTTCTAAAAACAAGAAAACATGAAAAATATTGGGACCAAAAAAAGAAAAAAAAAAAATCACTTAGCCATATCAGGCTCGGAGCTTTGCTACCAACTTCAGTGGGCACAAATGTGCCTTAGTTTCTGGAACTTAATTTCTAAGACTGCAGTAAAACTGCTTATTGATTATGCAGACCGTGTTTACAGTGGTACTTCCGTTTTATTACTCAGTAGAATAATTCCAGAAAACAACCATTATCCGTTTGTTTTAAAAGCATATGAACAGCATTCATTCATAGTACACAGAAAAGCTGACTTCTGCTTACAAAAGCCACTATCTACAGCCCATTGACGTCTTTCCATCAACATCAGCAAGCTTTGGATAAAGACCAGAATACACAAAAGCAAGTTTCAAGAAGTCTAATAAAAGTTCCTTTCTGGTACATAATTTTTCTTCTTTGTATTGTAGCTGTATCTAGGAGAGCAAGTCATAGACTGGGATCATATTGTCATAAGCATTGTACAAGTGCCCCAGGTATCTAAAAAGAAAATATGACTAAAGCTCCACGATGAAACCATGGTCCAATTCCTCACTCTGCTGACCCAATAGAATTTGCCACAGCAATGGCACAGCCTCTTTGTCCAAGAGGCAAAGCTTTCTTGGGGAATGAACTCAAGACAGTGGAGAGAACTCCTCCGGGAGCTAAACAATCAAACCCCACTGCCCTCAGCTTTAAGTGCAAGGTGTGTTTCTTTGCCCTTGCCTTCTGTAATATAGACACATAGCAGCATGTGTTTATATTACATAAAAACGCCAAAACACTTCACTGCACACACTTCTCCCCCTGGGGAGAAGATAAAAGAACAAACAACACATGACAGATGTTCATCATTTAGTTGCTTTAATTGCCTTGATGTGCTACTGGATGGAGCTTGAATCCTAGGGGAACAAGCACATTAGAACTTCTATAGAATAAAACACAGAACAAAAACTTCAAGTTTACCACATGGACCAAAGTCGTCTTCTGAGATGCTGCAAATAACCTCAAAGAAAAAAGTTCCAAACATTAAAACTGAGGGCAAAACAACTCTACCCAGAAACCTACTGTAAGCAAACCCACTTGCCCAGAAACGAAAGAAGGCTGCTGGAGAAGGAAAAACACTGGAATTTAATTTTTTCCTTGGAAATTCAGAGTTAGATTCTGGCCAGTCATATAAACTTAGGGTCTCCTTTACACCTTACATGATCTTACATAGGTGTTGCATGTTAGTCTGCATCAAGTGAGAACAAGGAGCAACGGTCTCAAGTTGCAGCAAGGGAAGTTTAGGTTAGATAGGAGAACGTTCTCACTAGCAGGGTAGTAAAACACTGGAACAGGTTACCCAGAAAGGTTGTGGACTCTCCATCCGTGGAGGTTCTTAAAACCCAGCTAGACAAAGCCTTGGCTGGGATGATCTAGTTTGGGAATGATCCTGCTTTGAGCAGGGGGTTGGACCAGATAACCTCCCGAGGTCCCTTCCAACCCAAATTTTCTATGATTCGAAGTGTACTGTGGAATCCCAGGAACCTACGTATCCCCCGGTGACATAACCAGGGTCTCCAAAATTCTCAAGGCAGGGCTATGGCACAGCTTAGCCCTACTTTAATGGGCACTGTGTTTGCCAAAACTACTTTGGTGGAATGCTTTCAGGATTTTTTGGCTTAAATTGGTCTCCCAATCATAAACAGGCAAGAAAAAGGAAACAAATGCCTCTGTGCTAAAAATTAAACCAATTTATGGTCCAATTTTCAGCAGTGTGTCTTACTACTGTATTTTTTAAAAACCCAGCAAGTTCTCCTTAATTTTTAGTACTTTATTCTTTAGCTAAATATTCTATAGTTGTGCCTCCTCTTGTGTATAATGTATATATAGGGTCCTCAAACACCAGGCCAATGTGGAGAAAAGGATCTTTTAATGTCAAGGACTTTCCTTCTGCATTGAATAAACTGTAATGAACAAAGGGTCAATTCTTGCTATCACTGAAATCAAGGAGGGACATCACACTGACTTCAACTGCAGCAGAATCAGTGCCTGCTAAAACGTAATCTTAAAAGTACTGTCTAAATTTGTAATGCTGGTCTGTTCACTAATACAAAAAAGGATACCTTTTTACCTTTGTTAGCAAAGGGCTAACAGAAGCCCCCCATACTTCTGCTTTCAGTGCAAATCCTAATGTGCTCATCTGATCAAAGAACAGGAACAACATTTGTACTTTCTTTGAGAATTACTACTAATCGTCACAACCAACCATACAAATATTGAGTATTCAAACTAAAATGTTTAGAGGCAATGCGCGGGAGAACATTTTAAAAAACTGTCATGCAACTACTTAGAGGGTGAACTAATCAGCTACATTATTTGATAGAAATTATGTGGTTAGCTGTAAATTACTTTTTACATATTCCAAAGGGAATGCCATCCTTTATCCAAAACTTTATAGTAAAGTATCAAACAAATATTATCATCATTATTATTATTATTATTATTATTATTACTACATTCCTCTTGAAAAGAGTCAAACACAAATAAACTTTGGGTTGAGATCTAACCAACAAACTCTGTTTGTTTTTACTTCCATAAGCCTCACTCGGCCAAACGTGTCTTTCATGCAATTACAGTGATGTCAACAGAATTACTCTGAAACTGAAGTGGATTCAAAATTTTATGCATCTTTGAAGTAAAATACAAGGCAAAAGCTCATCTTTCAAAAAACTGTTAAGAGGTCTTTTGGCAAGGACATGCAACCAAATAAAAAAATCTGTGTACCCCTGGAGAAACAGGCTACAAAGAAAACTCTATGATCTTGTTCTTTGCTGTTGGGGAGGAAGGGAACTGAGCATTAAGGACTACAGTGACAAAAGAAATAACATTCTTGTTACAACTTGAAGTAGAAGTACATACTTTGGGAAAGATTGATCAAAAGCAGGAATATACTGGCATTATTGTTATTCTAAGTTTCTAATGCACATCTTCCTCTACTGCAATCTTGTTTCGTTTGGATTGTGTGCTTTAAGATTTTGGTCCAAATCTGTATTCTTTATTTAATCAAAATATGTATGCAAGCCAATAGTAAATGAAAAGGTATACCAACTTTAGAATATATTTCAATTACTGAAATGAGGGCATATTTATGCAGATATGAGATCTTCCATTTTTTGTTCTGAGAATGTTAGCCAATACAGGATATACAAGTAGACCGAGGTGAAGACATGCCAGTAGGCCAGAAAAGATGCCAGCTGCAGAGATGGTATTAGAGGGCATTCATTATACATATTATGTAGCGATTCGGGTGGATTTCTAATATACTTTAAAGCTCCTGGGAGCATTATACAATATCACTTAGTTATCTGAATGTCATTTATGTAATGATAACAAATGTACATTTTTCCTAACATGAAGGGACCTCCTGTGGATAAAACACTCTACGATAATTAATGAGATTCACACCCTGAGCAACTCCTGATGGCTCCTTGATTTGCATTCTGTTCCTATTATGTACAACTCCACAAAGGTTCAGAATTCAGCTAAAATTAAAAGATCACAATCAACCTCTACTAAGCGTAATGGACAGCTTAAAATAATTGAGTTTGCTTTAAAGTCCCCCTGTAATCCCTGCTGATTTAACAATAACGACGACATGGCAGAGGAGATACTTTTCAGCTTCTTTCAGTGGTGTGTTGTTTCCAAAAGCTACTTGGCTCCAATTACTGAACTGCACAAAGTGATTTAGGAAGATGAGAAGAACCCAAGAGCATTGTTATGCCCAGGTCAGCATCAGCACAGTTCACTGGTAGAGGAAAATGCCTCTCTACAGACTTGAGTTTACAACAATAATTTTGTTTGACAGGTAGTTTTAATGATGCTCTACATCTATCAGGAACATAGTCTGACATGACGATTGTTAAAAACTCTGCAGTAAAGCTTTCCATAGCACATTTGAAATTAGGGTAATGTTCTATATCAGTGATCGTCTCGAGGCACCCCTCAACAGGCTCTAGGTACCCCTTGGAAAATGCCAACTCCTAGGTTTCACTCATTTTTTAACCAAAGAAAAAGACTGGAGCAAATCTTTTGTTGCAGAGGACTAAAAAAGACCATAATGGAACAGTGTGTTTTTACTATGCATATTCCTCTCTCTAATGTCTGGGGCACCGATTCTCAAAATTTTTAGACTCAAGCCACCCCTCCACAAGTTTTCAGAATTTTGTGGCACCCCATTTCAAAACCTAATAAGCTACCAAAAAATATATTATAAATTAAATAATATTAAATCTATTAATAAATATTATAAAATATATTATAATATATTATAATACAGCATACACTTAGAATTTAAAACACATATAATAGTTACTCCTTCAGCCTGTTCTCCCCACTCTGCCTGGCCTTGCACACATCTGCTCCCAACACAGAACTCAGTACTCATGGGTCAAGGTTACCACTAGGGACCAGGAACTTGCGGGCAAATACTGGCCTTAGTGGGGCCCAGGAACTGGCAGGCCAGTTTCCGGCCTTGGTTATCCTAGGTTGATCTCCCCTGAGCTCCAGCTTCGGGTCCAAAATGGACAGAGCTCAGGGACACCCAGACAGTAGGGATGAGGTGCTGGGCTGCACACACGTGGCAATGATGCGTCCAGAAAATCCTCCATATCAAATGAAAGACTGCAGCACAAATACCAGTATCCTTCCTGAAGCCAGTGCTACCAACATTGAACCCATGATCCTCAAGCATCAGCTTCTCTAGACTGGACATTGTATGAGGATGCCTGACTCTCAACTCCCAAAACAAGGGCTCTACTCCAAGCTTAGTTATGGTCTGAGATTGAGGTGGCCAGAGAAAGTGCTACAGGCAGGTCCATCCCTGGAGGGGGTGCAAATCAGGGTGACCATCCTGGGCCCCGTCCTTTGGGGGGCCCTGTGAACAGTGCTGTACAGGCCCTGCTGTGGCTGCCATGCACTGTGTGGTGGCCACTCACCACCCTCACCCTGTTCCGCACCGCTCGCCTCCTCCACTCCGCGCTCCAGCCACTTGCCACCCCCCAGCCACGCACGGGCAGATATGCCCTGGGCCCTGCATACCCCTAGGGATGGCTCTGGTTATGGAGACGCATTGAAAGCATACCTCAAGGAAGTGGATGACAACTTCAAGAGCTGAGAGGCGCTGTATGCTGACCAACTCCAATGGCACTGCGACCTCAGCCAAGCAGCAGCCCATTTCAAAGTAAAGTCTTGCCTTTGAATCAGAGAAGAGAAAGCAGAGAAAGGAAAAAGAGAGGAATTCCAGCCTACAGCCTATTCTGCACAACAATTTGCAACTTCTGTGGATGGATCTATGGCTCAAGGATTGTACTCTTAAGTCACCTCACTGAGCCATGGTAGAGATCATTTTTGAACCATGAGCCATGGTCCAGATCATCTTTGAACTGAAGAACTACTGATGACACAACAGGCACACGGAAGGCATTCAGAGGGCCATGGGAGAGAGGGGAACAGAACACATGAGGCTTGGGGCAGGGAAGGGAGGAGAGAGGAGGACAGAGCCACACGAATAAGTCCCTCCATTTGCTACTGTCACTTACAATTTGAATAGAAGCCTTGGGGCACCACAAATTGTTCATATTATCTTTGCTGAGCAGTCCAACAATAGCTGAATCCATGTTACTTAATACAATGCGGAGAAAAGTCCTAACTTTGCCAGGACACAATTACACTTAGCATGCCTTTTGCTGCTTGAACCTGCAGTAGAGGTGGCATTTTAAGTGAAATTAACACATCCTAAGTGTAACATGAGACGTGGCCCTCTCACTAGCACTCTATCCAAATCGTCTTTCCAAGTAACGTGGACAAAGGTCAAGGGAAGCACTGGTAGAAGGATTACAGATCAGACTCTTAGGGTCAGATCCAGCAATGAATCCATGCAGATGGCACCCTAAGGCTGCAAGAAGAAGTCCTACAGAATTCAACTGATCAAAGCAATGGTTTAAATTATCAGAGGGATCATCAATCTACAAGGACCCAATGGCAGGATCAGGATAACAAGTTATGTTTTAACTGATTCTATGCGACTCAGTATGTTCTTAAACAAACTCTGTAACACATTACAAGGTTGAACATTGAACAACAGTGAAAGATTTGAAACATTTTTCCATACCTACGGTACAAGAAATGTGTGCGTGTCTACAGTATAGAATGCAAAGAATTTGCTGACAGAAGTGAGAATCTACACAATATATTTTCTGGTTTACAAACATGTGGTCTTAATGTAAAGAGAAGGGACATGGGCTGAAATTAATCCTTATATAGTTCTGTTCAAAAGGCTGACTGGGGCTCTCAAAATATAACCTAACTATTCCCTAGGCCTCTGCATGGGAGTAAATTGCACTCTACAACATCTTTTCCATCTTTACAGTCTCTGATCATGGTACATACATTTAAAACATTTTTGCATTTGGCTCAAGGGGATATTTGGAGAGTAAATGTTATGAATGATCTCACTGAGAGAAAGATTTTTTGAGATAATTCAAATTTTCCCTTTTTTAGGTCACTGACAGACATTCATTTAATGGCATAGTGTGACCTGATCCCTGCAGTCAGGCCTCCTACCATACCACTCACATATGCATAGCAGGAGGCATGAATTTAGGATCAGGCGTCAGATCCCAATCACACAACTGCCAGTGCAGGGAGCCCAGGGCACGGGTTTGCAAATGCTGGTCAGTGAAAGTAAATCAACTCCCATCATCTGAACTGCAAATTCATGGTCTCATGTGCCAGGACTCTGGGACCAGGGAGCCTCTCCCTGGAGTCCTGGTGTGCCTCGACATATAAAAACATGCAAATGGGCTACACATGGGGTTTTAGAACGTCCCAGTATGCTGAGCCTCCTCAATCCCAGGGTCCCCCCAGGATATCCCCTGTCCCAGGATCCCATGCAGCTAGGCTGTACACACAGTTTTGAAAGGTCCCATTGTGCCAAGACATCTAAAAAACCAGGTGTGCAGTCCAGCTGCAGGTGTAAGTTTTAGACCCCCTGGTGCACGGAGACCCCAGAATTGAAGAGAAGCTCACCAATCCCAGGGTCCTAGGACCTTTAAAAACCATATGCGCAGCCCAATTTAACATGCCACATGTTTAAATTAAAGTACCACACAAACAAGCCAAAGATGTTCTACACTGGATGCTGGCTGTAGTCAAGGCTGAGGATTTTGACTAGGGTGTGCCAGTGCGCCTGCTGAGACTTAAATCTGTAGGTTCCTGGATAGAGGGTCTTGTCTCTCCACTCAGGTCTGCCCAATCACCAGTTTTGCATTCCTCTGTAGAGAAGGGCATGCCCCTCTACCTGGGATCTCCTAAGTGTATATTGGCTACCTTTTACAGAAACAAGATGTTGGCAGCTGCCATGGTTCCCCCATGTGGAAGGTTACAGTGTTATGTCTTGTGTTGTGCTAGGGTTGACGGTAGTTTTACTAAGAAGGCAAATTATGGATTTGTGTAGGATGGTTTGGATAGGGATGATCCTGCCTCAGGCAGGTGGGTTGGACTAGATGACCTATGGAGGTCCCTACAAGTCCTGTTTCTCTATGATTTCTATGAATACATGTGAAGCATATTTGTAGCTTGTTTGCCTTTTTATTTCATGATAAATTGAGTGAGTATGTGGCATGTTTCATATTTATCATGCAATTCACTTGTAATCACACAAATGTAAAATTTATCAGAAGCCTTAGTGCCATCCCTTATTCCTGGGTACAATTATTTCATAGATTTCATAGACATTAGGGCTGGAAAGGACCTCGGAAGATCTTCAAGTCCAGCCCCCTGCCCCAGAGGCAGGAAGTCAGCTGGGGTCATAGGATCCCAGCAAGATAAACATCCAAATGTCTCTTGAAGGCGTTCAAAGTAGGTGCTTGAACCACCTCCAGCGGCAGCCTATTCCAAACACCTTGCTGGGGTCGTTTGAACCCAGTGCTCTTTTCTGCCATGGCGGGGGTCGGACTAGATGATCTACTCAGGTCCCTTCTGACCCTAGAAACTATGAAACCTTGGGGGCTCGGACAGTGATGAAGTTCTTCCTTATGTCCAGCCTGAAATGGTCATGAAGCAGTAGGTGACCGTTCGACCTTGTCATTCCTTGGGGTGCTGTGGTAAACAAGTGTTCCCCCAGATCCTGGTGGTCACCCCTGATAAACTTATAGGTGGCCACCAGATCACCCCTGAGCCTGCGCTTTTCCAGGCTGAAGAGTCCCATAGCTCTCAGCATCTCTTCATAAGGTCTGTTTTCCTGACCTCTGATCATGCACGTGGCTCTCCTTTGGACTCTCTCCTATGATTTTACTTAATTACTTTCTCTTATTGGAGTTTACAAACTTCAGATCTTTGTTTCAGTCTGTAACACACACCCGTAGGCCACTGCTTCCACACTGCACAGACCTGAGTTTTCATTATTTTCTCCTAAGGTAATGTTGCTCAACCTCCAGCCCACGAGCCAAATCCAGCCTGTGGGACCATGTCACAAGTCAGGAAATTTGGCAGCCTGTAAGCAGTGGTAGCATTAACTGCCACAGCTCTGGAACTGGCTCTGAAAACCATAGTAATTAACACTGCCACTACTCCCCTGCCACCAAATTTCCTGACCGATGGGGAGCTTTGCATGCCAGGCTGCACCTGCGGACTGACCCTGTGCTGGAGCTGGCCTTTGGACCAGACCCATGCCACTCATCCAGCCCATGGAGCCAGAAGGGTGAGTATCACTGCCTTAGACTGTTACTCCCACCTCCTAACCATATTTTCCTTCTATGGACTCCCTGCAATTTGACAATATGTTCCTTGTAAAGAGATAGGTAGAACTGAAAGCAATAGCTTAAGCACCACAAAGGGAAGGGTATTTCCTCCTTATTCTGCAAAGTGATGTTTTTAAACACAAAACCCTGAATTGTTACAGTAATACCATGTCAGGAAAATCAGTCCTGACATATTGCTGAAAATGGCCAGGTCCTATCTACACCAAGGATATGCTTATAGCATGACAGCAAGTACTGCAATATAGTGCAGAGACACTAGCTTTAAACCACCTAACTTCAGCATGGGAGCCTAGCCACGGCAGCATGGAGCCTATCGCAAGCTGCAAAACTGTCCAGAGAAACAAGAAATAAAGCTGCACTGAATATGCTGTGACTAGACTGGTTTTGTTAACAAATGAGCTAGTGAGGGCAGCATAGACGCACGCTAATTTTAACCCATTACTGACATGTGGGAAACGGGTATAACATTTCCAAGAGCTGATGCGGCCACAAAGAGCATATTATCAAACTAGTGCTTGGGAATCCAAACTGGCTAAAGAGTTTCTAGGCAGAGAACTAGTAACTTTTAGCCTGCAAAAACCTTAGCTGGTTTGGGACCTGCTTGCTCAAGAAACTACTTTTCTTGCTAGGCAATATTGCTACAGTTGTGCTTCAGTGCTTAGTTCATTAAAATCCTTCAGGCAACATGCATAAAAATGTAAAGAGCAGAGCTGGATTGGGATAGAGTCACTGAGGGTGTATGGTAAAAATCAGACTTCTCCAAATTCTACTTAACAATTCAGATCCTTCCTTTTCTATAGATAGATAGGTTTGCTTTGCAGTCTGAGCACCTAAAGTTATATAGGGTTTTTTCTTCAGATGTTCTGAAAGATGTTTATTGCTCAAAGTAAGAGTGGTTTTCTTTAACCAAATCATAAATCTCCAAGGGGTTTATAGAGGCTCTTACGAAGCAAGAATACAGAGAACTGTTGCTGTAAAATGTTTTGGGAAAACTTCTACTAAAAGAAAACTGCAAAAACCTTTGCATTTCACAAGAACACTTTCATGGGCAAAAGAACTAGCAAGAATCTGTGGAAAATTCCACAGCTGATCCTAGAGATGGGTCTGAACCAGAGCTCCAGGTCCAAATGATCCCAAAGTCTGATGTCTGTTTAGATCCTAAGAGTTGCTTTTTCACTTCCAATTCAGACGTGAAAACAGACATCATTACTCCTACACAGACTTCTGGAATCCTTCTCTTCTGAGATCCAAGAACCCCTGGAGTTACAATTTACCACTAATCATTTCAGTTTTAGGGATCATCATTCTCCAGCCCTCTCCCTAGCTCTCCAAGAAGCCATTAACTGAGTGGCACCCCATGAGGCAGAAATAGGTCCCATGAATATCTCTGCTGCTCATTTACATTTTGCTCTGTCTACAAACATTCAGCCAGAAGTCATTTGCTAGAATATTTGTGGAAAGTGTATACGCGCACACGCAAAAGATGTGAACATTGGTGAAGCAATTCCATGTTATGTTCAAGTGAATATTCATAAAAACATCTAAGGCATTATCCCAGCTCTAATCACAAGCAATAAAGACAAGGAATTGCCTGCAAATAAGTATTTTACCAAATAAGAATACTAAGAATTGATGCAATACCTACCAGGGGTTCTTTTAGGGTTAGCATGCATCATCTTTTTGAACAGCATTAAACAGCTATTAATACATGGATTTTAATATGCAGGATAATGCTGTACTTTGGCACAATATGTTGCACAGTGATTTCCTTTCCATAAAGCATTAAAGGTGTTCTGGGGCTGTTGATATGCCTACAGCATGTGATGGTTATAGCAATACTCACTTTCCAAAGTCAAGGTTCAAAGCTTCTCCCATTAAAATTAAGCTTGACTCCAATGGGAGAAAAAAAACAGATGCAGTGTGAAAGCTAAGCAATTTTTAAAAGGGACTGCATGAAGTCCAGCTCAACCCAAATACATTCTTTACCCTGTAATCCCCTCTTTGCACACACAGTTTCCATCAGCTTCTTTTTTATTAAAAAACAGGGAGGGAAAAACAACAACAAACCAATTAAAATTACCCATCTGCAGACAAATGCAGAAATTCTGCCAATGTCTTCAGTAGGATAGGATCCTACATATGGTACCTTTAATGTGAGTAGTCCAGTGAGACTACTCACATACTTAAGTACATGCATTACTACAGTCCTCATATATACACCGTCTATAGCAGTGGTCACCAACCAGTGGATCTCAGTCCACCAGTAGATCTTGGAGCCTCTTGTGATAAGATGGTGGAGCCTCTTGGAGTCAATCTGAGGCTGGGGTGGGGAGCTGAGTGCCCACGTGCATGCCCGAGCCCAGCAGGTCAGTCCATGGAGGAGGGAAAGAGCAGGGTCTAGATCAAGGCCCCCACTGTGAGGGACAGTATCACAGAGGCAGGACCAGGGGTAAGTTAAGCAGGGCCCCGGCCTGCCTTAATCTGGCCCCTATCCCTTCCCTCCCCGCAGACTTAGCTGCTGGGCAGGAGGTGGCAGTGGTACACAGTAGATCTTGGGTTGCTTTTAAATGCCAAAGCTGATCTCCTGCTTAAAAAGTTTGGAGACCACTGCTATATAGGATGTAAGCAATATCTACATATATATCCTACATATCTAGAATATAAACAGGATATAGTGTATCAGATTTAATCAGTTATTAATTTACTTTAAACAGCTGTTTAGAAGGGAAGCAAAGTATCACTAAGGGCCATTTCTCATAATGATTTACCTATGTGGCTGAAAAAATGAGGGGATCACCATTTTCAGCCGTACCTTGTCATGCATCCACAGGTGCATCTCGAGCAGGTCCAAAGAGGTGATCCGCCCCCTCTATACAACACTGGTCAGGCCGCAGCTGGAGTACTGCATCCAGTTCTGGGCGCCACACTTGAAGAGAGATGGACAACATGGAGAGGGTCCAGAGGAGGGCCACTCACATGATCAGGGGGCAGCAGGGCAGGCCCTACAAAGAGAGGACCTGGACCTGTTCAGCCTTCACAAGAGAAGGCTGAGGGGGATCTGGTGACTGTCTATAAACTTATGAGGGGGGACCAGCAGGCATTGGGGGAGTCCCTGTTCCCCTGAGCACTACCAGGAGTGACAAGAAATAATGGGCACAAGTTGGCAGAGAGTAGATTCAGATTAGACATCAGGAGGTGCTACTTCACTGTCAAGGCGACTAGGTTCTGGAAGCAAGTTCCAAGCGAAGTGGTGCTGGCTCCTACCCTGGGGGTCTTTAAGAGGAGGCTAGATGTACACCTTGTTGGGGTTGTTTGACCCCAGTACTCTTTCCTGCCATGGCAGGGGGTCGGACTTGATGATCTGCTCAGGTCCCTTCTGACCCTACTAACTATGAAACTATGGCACTATTTTCATTGGCCCTACCAAAACTTTTTAGTGAGGGAAGGGGAGGGGGAAAGGAACTGCTGAGAGTAGATTTATTTCAATTACACTCAAATAAGAACATCCTGACACATACTTCAGTAAAACCTCAGTGTACAGAAATGCTGACAGGAGGAGAACATTTTGCCAAGACCCAATGTGAAGTAAATTAAAAGACAAGATCTAAGAGCTAATTACAACAAATGCAATGCTGAGGTCCAGGTTATCTTCATGCCGTGCAAGAGAGGGAGAGGCAAGGGTCTTGCTTGTGTGGCCCCCTGACACAGGCAGTAGCTTCCCTTGGGCTCTGAAGGGGTCGTTACACAGTAATTTGGGGCATATCCTGGAGCTCCTAACATCTGGATTGTCCTCACATTAATACCTGAAATTGGTTTTAAGCATTTGTTAGGTAGATCAAAGTTACGCCACTCCAGGGCAGGATTATCTCAGATCTCTGGTACACTAAGATGTTGTGGGTAGGGGGGAGAGGTGGGGGGAGCTCCAATTTATTGTTTGCCCAGGGCCCCAATAAATCTTGATCTGCCTCTGGCCTGCACTGTCTGTCCGAGACGAGCTGGCAGGGAAGGGTTAAATTGCCTGCCCAGTCTGGCAGCAGCCGAGCAGTAGCTGTGGCAGGACAGGTGGGTTTACTCCACCTTGCCTGCTCCCCTGCAACAGACAGCGCAGGCAGCCACCAGTAAATAATGCCCTGGGGGCAAGAGAAGGCACAGGGGAACCCTGGGGAGCAGCAAGAGAGTGAGAATGGGAAGCAAGGGTTTACCTTTCAGTCCTCCAGGCACCTGCTGGCCTGACATGTGACTGGCTCCAAGTTCGAGCTAGCACTAACACCCATCAACATTTGTGCCGCTCCCAGTGTAACACGTAAGAAGCCCTCAAACACTTAGGTTCATATCCTCAAAAGGTGTTTAAACAACAAATTCCTATTTGGCAACTCTCTCCCACTGAGATCAATGAGTTATCCAGAAGCATAACTAGCAAGATGTGGGCCGTGGGCCAGTGTTTCCCAAGCCTGATGGGCATTCTTACACCCCCTAATGGTCCCAGCTGCCAGCCACACAGTGAAGCTCTCCCCAGCGAACATCTCACTTCTCCCCACTCTGCAGTGCCTCAGCCATGTGTTGAAGGCTACTTCACCACCCACTGGGACGCCCAGAGGGCAAATTTGATGATGAGGGTAAGCAAGAATGATAGACAAGACCTACGTTCAGGGTAGGGAGACCCGGGGAAATACAAAGTGGGTTGTAGAGATGAGGGTAAGCAGGAACTATAGCAAAGAGCCAAGCAAAGAGCAGGAAGGGCTGGGGCAGTGCAAAGAGGGATGCAGAAAAAGAGTTCAGAGGAACTGCACCATAATAGGAGCAGAGAACCATTGGAGAGCGTGCCCACCAGGTTTGGAAAATGCTGAGAAGAGTAGATGAGTGAAGGGGACCTTGAAAGCACCCCCTCTAAGCAGCTGGGTAAGCTCTATGTCCACCCCTACTTATGGGGCTGGAGTTAGCCACCTTTCAGGATCTGGACCCAAGAGCAGGATTCAACATCCAACCATTACAGAAGTTAACTCAATCCATCTGCCATTAAAGTCGATGGGAAAAAGTTCCCATGGATGACAGTAAAAGTGGATTGGGTCATTAAAGACATTCTTACCTCTAAGCTCAGGAGTCAGTTAAAACCAATAGGGCACCTCACACGCATAAAGAGAAACCTGTGTGTAAGCAGGTCGTTGATGGATCAGAACCTTTGCTCAGCCCTAGGGGTAACCAGTTTTCTCAGAGGGGCAGTAAGGAAGCAGATCATGCCTCACCACGTACAAGCAGCCTTTGGAAGAGACTAGTTACCTTGCAAGGAGCAACCTGTAGCCTCTACAACGAAATGACAGGAGCATGTGCTTTGCCTAATACGATGTGTTTGCAGGATCGGGGTCTCATGAATAACACCTTGCAAAGGGTTTTGCCATAAACTATCATGTGGGATTCAATCCTACAGTCTTTGTGCATCCTAGATTCTCAATGGCTTTAATGGGCAAGCTCCCTTGTCATATGCACCCTGACTGAACTGGAAAGCACTGGATAACCAAATACTAGATTAGCCATCTCCTTATGTATGCAAGAGGTCCTTAGCTTGAGAGGAATCCATAAAACGGCTTCTTTTGTGTCCAAGTTAATGACAAAAAAAATTTTCCACTACAACATAATGCGGGAGCCACTGTTCAATACATGTCAGTACATTAAACCTAAAAAATAAGAAAAATGACTTAAATGGGGTATAGTAACTGATTTGCCATTTTCAAAGTCTGCACCTACCTTAGAGCACTATTTATTCTTCATTCATGTCGTAGTAAACAGAAGTCCATAAAATTACACAACAGCCTGAGACACACGAGCCAGTTTAACAGCATTTATACTTATTTTGACAACTGAAAACAAATGTCTTTTACAAAACTGATCCAATAAAGTTGCCTAAATAAAAAGGACGATTTTTTTTTTTCAGGACAAACTGAATTATATGCCTTCTTTTTAACCACCTGTCTCCTCACTGGTAAGCATATATTACATTAATATATTAATTACTTAGTCCTGAAATACATTATATATTATGGATCTAATCCTGCTACTATTGAAGTCAGCAGCAAAAGTTTCCCTATTTTGTGCAAAATGTGTTCTTGGATCTCATTAGACTTGAGCTGAAATATACACAGTCGGGTGTGCTACTGAACTTTTAGCATTAGGAAGATAGCACAAGAGCCCGGATTAGGAACAGAAAAAGCTCCGGCAGCAGGGACTATAAATGTCTGTGAGGCACACTGAACAACTCTCTCAACCCTCATCTCTGTACATTGCAGGGTATGTCCTCCCCCTTCCACACAACACCAAACAGCCTCCCTCATAATGGATGCATGCAATGAAAACAACAAGAAAAAAAACAGATGTTTTTTACCATATTAATCTAAAGAAGTGGTTCTCAGCTGGGGTCCCGCAGCACCCCAGGAGACCATGAGGCAGAGAAAAGCAAGGTCACACAGCAAGTTACCATGCTACCACTCCTTAGTGTTCAAATTGGCTTAAGAAGTGCACTGACCTCTGTTACCTTCTTGTGAACAGACAGAGGCAAGTAGGATGCAGTGGGGCACTTATTCCTATGCTTGGAAGGAAGCCAATTCTAGCAGCAGCTGAGAAATGAACTAGGATGACAAAGCATACATGACAATTAACAAGGTTGCAGATTTCCATGACTGAGCTGTTGACTGAACAAAAACATAAAAACTGGGAGAGAGACAAGCCTTTTGCTCAACTTTTCCATCTTGTACTTCATACTCTATGCTCATTATACCCACCAAACACCCACTGAAGGAGCTGTAACGCAAACACAAATTGTACATGTGCCCTTTATTGCTTTATCAACCTTATAAGAAAGGGAGGGAGAAAAAGACATTTTATATTTTCTTCCTAAACTTAAGAGTATCAGGTCTTAGCACAGATGCTTTTGCTGAAGGATGCATGGGAATGAGGGTTAAGGGAAAAAAGAGAGGAGCTGCCTTTCCGTGTCCTGGTGCTCCCCCAGACCACCCAGTGTTTTTTTGGCTCATCTGGTGAAGGCGCCTCTGCCTTTTTAAATCTTCTTTGCATGTTGTTGGAGTACTAAAATAAAGGGGTGATGTTACAAAAGGCTGAAAGGAAAGCTGTGAATTTCCCAACCTGGAAGGACAAGGCCCCCTAATATCCCCTCTCTGTCCAATGGAGGGCTAAAGAAGTGACTGCTTCAGGTTCCAATCTGCCTATATATAAGGGAAAGTAAGAGGGACAAGGTCAGAAAGGAACAAAACCAATGAGACAGGAAAAAGCAAGTCCAGGGAGGTTTTAAATAAGAAGTCAGGCAGTTTTGAACTGGAGCCTAAAATAGCCAGGGAATCAGCCAGTGGCGTGGTGAATTATGCAAGAGATCCTCCCTTTGACTAAAAGATGTGTCCCACAGACTGGAGAGGACTGTGTTGCTCTACAAGAATTAATGTATATACTTTTTTTTTGCTGATGCCAGAGATAAAATGTTGTGCAATTGTCAGACTGTTACATCATAATTTACATCAGAAGCCAGGCTGCTCTCATTGTTCACAAACTGAGATGCAGATCTACCTATAGCTGTTTATATTTGGCAGGGAGCAAATCAAAACCACTTTTATGTCTGTAACTGGGGTGTGCGTGTTATGTCTTTAGTGGGCTCTGCTATCTACTGTGATCATGGAGGGGAGCCTGAAGACCCACTTCAGGCAGTTCAAGGTGGAAAATTATAATGGATTTCCTCTCACTGGCTGGCATTCTTCTGTACACTTTCTCCCCACTTCTTCTCTGCCCAGGTGTCAGACAGCAGCACAGCTATAAGAAGACAGACCATGGCATACCTCCACTCACATTAAGTCTCCAAGGGGTAAGAAAAAAGAAAGTGGGATTAGCCACTGGGAGGAAAAAAAGGAAAAGAAAAGAATAAAAGAAAAAACTGAAAGAAAATAAAGAGGGTGTAAATTCAAAGCAAGGGAAAGGAGTAGTGGGATCCTCCAGAAAAATGACGGTGGGTGATGGGAGGGAATTTAGAGACAACAAGGAAGAATACAAAAAGGGAACTTGTGACACTGCACTGGAGTAAGGGGGGAGAAACAGGATGGATCAGCAGAGGAGCAAACAGCTGGGCATGGGCACTGACAAGGGGATGGAGCCATCACTTTGGGAAACATTAACTACCTCTAAATACTGCAATGCATCTCAGAAATTACCGCAAGCGCATCAGACCTGTCTTCCACTCACAACATTAACTTTCCAAAAAATATCAAGGTCATAGTATTATTGCAGCCATGACAGTCCAGGGAAAATGAGTAGTATGGGTTGCTTTTTTTCTTTTTTGATCCAGCTATATACTTAGTGCATAAAGGATATTAGCAAACACACAAAGACTACCACATCATCTAAAGGTCTGAGTCCTCATCTTCAGGGTTTTCAGTGACTTTAGCCCAGCATACCCGAGTTCCAGGATGACACCCTAATTGACAATACTACTCCACCACCATAAGGGAAAGTTCACCTCAACAGGTGACAGAGCTTTCTTGGAAGCCCATCCAAACTGTGGAATGAATTCCCGTAGGAACAAAGGACCGTTACAAATCACATCGCCTTCCGTGCAAGTGCACACCACACTTCTCCAACCTGCCTCCTCCAGTGTAAACACAAAACAGCGCCTACATAATAAGCAACCTAGCAAAGCACTAGCCCCCCCTACACACACACAGAGTTTCCCTGCCAGTAAGAGGATGAGAAAGAAAATGAACCATATCCGGTGACTTCAAATTCTGCTAAAAGGAAAATATGACAGGGATGAGGGCAGTGTGGGATCATGCCTAGAACAAACCAAAACTTACAGGGAAAAGGGGGAAAGAAACAATGAATTAATAAGGCTAGAAAGAAAAACCCAAGAGAGTCTGGAATATGATGGAGAATAAAGGGAAGGAAACAGAAACAAGGAATGGGAGAATTGAAAGAAAACTATAGGACAGGTGTTCAGCTACTGTAAAGTGATGTATCCTATTGACCTCAGTAGGACTACAACAATTTCAACCAACTGAGGATTTGGCATCTTAAAAGAAGCCAGACTCTGACAGACATGCTTCACAGACAAGAAGTGAGAGCAGCCTGGTGTTGTTGTTTGCTGCTTTCCTACAAAAGAAAACAAAAACACATGGGAAAACATAAGCAAAAATAAAAAAGAGGCTGGAAATGAAATCAGGAGTTACTGAAAAGGGTAGGTGAAAGGAAAGAACGAAAAACAGAGGGAAGACAAAGGGAGAAATAAGCTAGAAAATATCCACAGGTTGTAGGTTAGTGGAATATTTTAATTATTCATGAGCCACCACTTTATTGTGGATCCCTGGCAGACGTCCCACACCAGAAAATTTGTGAGTAAGGGACTAATGTTGCTTTGGGGATTTGAGTCTTGCATTAACAGCTATTAGCATTGCCCAGGGCTTTCTAAACATACATGTCTCAGTGGCAGGTAAACACAATCTCCACCCTTGAGACAGAGGGTGTAGTTGCAGCCTTGAGACAGAGGGTGTAGTTGCAAAACAACTGGAAAGAAATTGAGAGGGATTTAAATAGGAAAGGCAAAGAACACAATACTAACTACCTTGTAGTACTGTATTTTCTTGCAAACAAAATACACCTCCCCTCGCCCCCACCAAAAAAAACAGTTGGATTTGGGGTATGCATTATATGCAAGAAATACAGAGTTGGCCTGAGGAGCTGAGTCATCCAGCCCCTGGGGCTCCCCACATACCCAGAAATTTGGCATCAG
Source organism: Crocodylus siamensis (assembly GCF_052110815.1). NCBI lineage: Eukaryota > Metazoa > Chordata > Crocodylia > Crocodylidae > Crocodylus > Crocodylus siamensis. The sequence goes on from NC_143395.1 coordinate 17,510,429, forward strand.
GAAAACAGTAGCAGCATTAACTGTCCTGGCTCTGGGAGCCACAGCAATTAATGGTGCCACCCCCCTGACTGCCAAATTTCCAAACTCCAGCTGGATGATATGGCCCTGCATGCCAAATCAGGCTGGCATTTGGGGTTGGTCCATAGCCAAATCCAGTACACAGCCCTGGACACAACATACAAAGTTGGTTGGCAGGCCCCATCTGGCACACAGGACTGGCAGCAGGCTCATGAACAGCTACTCGGTTACTTACTCAGAAAGATCTTTTTTTTTTTCCTTTCATGCTGCCTGTTAAAAACAAGGTGCATCTTATCTTCTGGGATGTATTATATGCAAGACAATAAAGCACCCTCCCCCTTAGACTGGCTGGAGCACTTCTGCTGCGCAGAGGGAAGTAGGGCTGTAATACACAAGAGGATGCAGGAGCATGCCAGGGTGGCATTTATCCCAGGTGAGAGGGCAGATGATGTTGCCAACACTGACTTCACCAGAGTGCTCTGCCAGCACTTTCCATGGCAAACGAGCTTCCACCAGAGCACTGCTGGCAGAATATATGCTGAACGAGCATCACAGTCCACCCAACTATGCTATTAGCCAGCTCCAGGATCCCTGGGAGACCAGGGAGATCTCTCCCCCAAGCAGATTCTTCAGGGATTCTGCAGTTTGTATCAAGTCAGGGCCAAATCCAATCCTGGTCTTGAATGCTGATAAAAATTCTTGCCTGGAAACTCTTGCGATTTCTCTGGAAAGAAACTGGAATTACATCATTAGGGTTATCTTGGTGACGTAGCACTAATATATAATTTTCTCTGCCGTTCTGTTGTTTATTTTATTCTTCCCTTGGGATATTCTGGCATGCCTCTGGAACGGTCAGTCGGGAACCATTACGCGCTGAAGCTGGCTTTCTGTGCAAGAGAGAAATTCTCATCTCAGTGAAACCTAACGTAACTCTCTTGAAGTAAATAGAGTTACTCTGGTTATACATCAGCACGACTAAAAGCAGAATCCGACCCCTTCCTCATTCTGTTTCTTCTGTCTCTATTTATGAACTCCGAGCTGAAGGGCTGCTGACATTCTTGTAGCTCGCTGAAAGCTAGGAAATACCGTTCCACACACACGCGCACACACACACTCTCAGGCCAGGGGAACCAGGACGAATACACCAGCTCCTCTAAGATAACAGCTTTGTATCTTTTGTTACCAATACATTTAGGAGATTTGCTTAAATTGGTCCTAAAGGATGTAAAATCTGCTTACTGTCCATTGTTGGGAGGCCTGGTGAACAGAGCACTAAACAAACTAGGATGCAGGAAACACGGTTCAACTCCTGCCTCTGCCACCGACTTGCTGCGCATGACCTTGAACCAGTTGTTTCACCTCCCTGTACCTCAGTTTCCACATCTTTAAAACAGAAGTGATGCTGCTACTTTCCTTTATAAAGTGCTTTCAAGTCCACAGATGAAAAGCCTGGCACGAGAGGTAGACACAATTATTGCCAACTGAAGCCAGCACTGCTGCTCTCCTTTTTCATTGTTTAGCCAACGACAGAGAGCTCATTTACAATATATTTTAAAAAAACATTTTTGGCACATACACACCCTCGTCTCTTGCCCTTGCACTCTCTCTTTTAATAGCAGTTTAAATACACAGCAGTTTAAATACACAAAATTCAGATTTTCCCGTATTCACCAATATTCTTTCGTTTTACACCCCCATACACTTACGTCAAGTAAAAGGAGTTTTGAAGACTCTTTTGCAGAAACAACTGCTTGCTGCAATTCTGCTCCCTAGCTGATTCTACCACATATTTGGCAACACTGTTTCTTGCCAAACTTTCTATATGAAACCTGGCCAGCAATTGCTGAAACTGAAGATGATTCAAATCTGGCTGATGATAACAATTATACATTTTAAGAAAACGCTGCATGCATCACCGTGGAAAAGGGCTGAAAGAAGAATCCGTGATGGAGAACAACTGCGTTGGCACTATTAAAAGATCAGAAGTTGGACACCAGAAAAAACTGACACCCCAAATTACTAACCACTTAAAAAAAAAAAAAAAAAAACACACGCATGCACACCTTGGCTCACGACTACCTAGAACACATTTTGTTTGCCTGCAGAGCCACTGTGTTCCTCAGAAGTTACTCGGAATAGCTTATGCCATATGTTGGCCTAGAATAAGTGATAGATAAGAACTTTAATTCTGGGAAGGAGACTGTTAAAGGGGCTGTTGGTAGATCTGTAAATTCTGCTAATGGAATCAATATACTGCTCTTGTTCAAGTCTTGAGATACTCACCCTCCTGCCAGATATATCACCAGCTTTCTGTTCCCGACTACAGCTCACAGTGCAAGCAGCAGTTGTACTTCACATTCGGCATAGGACAAACAGTATTGAAGCAAGGCTGTGAGCCCAGTGAATCCCGAAATGGCCAGCGAGGGTTAGCACGGAGGCACATGTCAGGCTTTTTACAGTACTTCTACAACTGCCTTGATTCAAAAAGGAGGGAGCCTACCTCCAAACTTAGGATTTCACGCGCAGCCGGGGGAGTCATTTCAGACCCCCGTCGCCTTGGGGGTCTCCCGCTCGGATTTAAGGCAGCTCACCGGCGAGCTCAATCCGTTTTGAACCGGCCAGGCTCAGCTCTGCAATGCGAAAGGGATTTGCCGGGCACCTATTGATCTGTCCCCACAGAAGCCACTCGCTGGGCGGGCGGCTCTCAGCCTTCCCGGACCCAAGGCCCCTTCCTCGCCCTGGCTCGCCCGAGACCCCCCTCAGCCCGTGGTGGGCCCGAGCCCCCTCCTCCGTAACTTGTGGAGCCCCTTCCCAAGGCAGGTGCGCTCACTGCCCATGGCCCCCGCGCAGGATCCCTCGGCAAGCAGCAGCCAAGCCCGGGGGGCAAAGGGGCACTTGCAGCCCCGGGGGCGGGGGCGGGGGCAAGGTTGGCCCTACCTGGCGGGCGCGGGCAGCGACTGGGCGCGGCGGCTCTGCTGCCCCCGGCGCGGCTGCTCCGGGCGGCCCGGGCCGGCGCGGGGCGGGGCGGGGCGCGGGGCGGGGCGGGGCTAGGGGCCGCCGGCGGTAGCCCGAGGCAGAGCCGGGGCAGCGGCACCAAAGCCGCGGGTCCCGGCTGCCTGGGCCGCCCCCCGGAGCCCGCGCCGACACGTGTGCGGGCAGCTCTGCTGTGTCAGGGCTGGGGACGCCGGCGCGATGCGGACCGGGCGGCCCCCTCTGCGCCTGCTGACACAGCGCGGGAAGTTGTGATAAGTTAGAGAGCTTATCAAGGGGGGGAGGGCGTGTCAGTGATGGCGCGCCCGGCTTGGCAACAGCCCCACGGCTGGCGGGGGCCGGTGGGAGAGGGGAGTAGAAAACTTCTTTCCTCACATCTGCTGCTGCCCGCGGGGCCTGCGGCAGGGGCGCCGCCCGGCTGGGCACCAGCTGCAGGCACCACAGGCGCTGGGCGCAGCCGGGCACGGGGTGGCGGAGGCCCTCCGGTTTGAGCGCGGCGGTCTTACTGAGGCCACCGAGGCGTGAGGCTGCCCGCTGCCTTGTGGTCGTCTCCTGTTTTGGACCCAAATTTTGAGCTCCGGTTCTTTGCCGGGAGGGCTCGCTGCGGGACAAGCGGGCGTTTCTGGTGGCTGAACGGCCTTCCCAGTTCAAGGACCGGGGCGGGGGTCTCCGGGTGCTGGGTTGCGACTTCAGAGGTCAGACTCCATGGGCGCGTCTGTCCGAGACTGCTGCAGCGGCCGCTCCTGCATTAGCTCCTCCATGGGGAGCTGAGCTCTGTCCCCTGCTGCTCTCGCTGGTTTATTTTCCCCATCTGAGCTGGAGGCATCGCAGCATCCCCTGGTTCTGCACCCTTTGCCCTGTACTCCAATGTCTTGGGTGGGGAAGGAGGTCAGTGGCTTGGAGGAGGGCGGCAGCGCCGGATGATCTTGCAAGGTCCCTTCCAGCCCTGATGTCTGTGACATCTATGAGATGTGATGAGATGAGAGAGTCAACTGGCTGCCTGCTGCCATGAGTTCTTGTGCTCTGCTGACTCTTGCTTCTCTGCCGTCCCAATGGGGAGGCTTGTGCGTCCTCGTGACCCTCAGCCAGATCCTCACACTCCTGGCAGTCACCCCTGGCCAAAAGGCCTGAGGGGAAGCACCAGACAAGCCACGTACCAAGCCCAAGTGCCAAGCAGCAGATTAGGTGGCAGAAGGTGTCAGGATCCCAGCAAAAGAAGGGTACAGCGAGATGGAGGTCACCCGTGGTCCGAGATTCTCCCTGTAAGGGTTTGGCCAGGACATTGGCCACAAGGAGTGACCTGTGGGTTAGCAGGGCAGGGGCACAGGTTACCGGAGCCAAGAGGGGAGAGCCAAAAGATGTATAATCCAAGACGCAAGCCAAGGTCAGGAGCCAGAGAAGCAGTACCAAGTTCCAAGGGAGATCCAAGCTCAGGGTCAAGGAAGCCGAGTGAGTCAAGGTGCTTGGGAAACCATAGAGCAGGCCCAGAGCCAAGGTTCACAACAGATCCAAGATCAGAGTCATGGAAAGCCAAGGCTGCATCAGGAGCCAGGAGAACCAGAGAGCAGTGAACCTGAGGCTTGCCAGAACAGACGGAGGCTGTGTGAAGGCTGCAATGTGCTTATGAGGAGTGAGCTGCATTTTCAGGAGCCAACCCAGTTGCAGAAAACGGAGGCTATCATATTAGCCAGGGATCAGGAGCAGATGTGATGACTCAAGTGCTTGACCCAGCTGGGTATGCCTGATCAGAAGCCCGGACTCTCCTTTGCCATTGGACTCAGATCCGCACTTTGTCCGAATCGTATGGTTGCTACTTCTGCGCACGGGCTTTCTCAGTTTAAATCAAGTCACATGCAGGCTTCTGCACCAATGATCTCCACACTGCTGGATCCTGCCAGATGTGGGTCAAGGGTGTGATCTAGGATTTTGTTAAGGGGAGTGCAGATGTGTGGGGCATCACTTATAAAACAACACTTTCTTCTCTAGTTAAGACAAAACTAGAACCCATGGGTGACTAGTAGGGGATGCACGGGGGTGCACGTGCCCCCTCAATGGGGCCAGTGCCCCCCCCCGACAGCCGATATTGATGCTATCGGTAGGGCTGGTGCCCCCCCTGACAGGGTCAGCGGCTTCTGCTAGTGCCCACCCAGGTTCAGGAGGCACCAGTCACTCCTGAGCTTTACTAATAGGCTAGGGGGCCAGAGCTGCACTATTCAGACTGAAGCAAGAACCAAATCTAACACAGTCAGAACAAGTTCAAAACAAGTTACAGGGCTGTGAAACAGGAGCTTCAGGAGCAGTGAACAGGCTGTAGAATTGAAGACCCAAAGCTAGCGTGGCTGGTGGGACATCAAAGCCAGGAAGAAAGAAGAGGGCCATTAACGCCTGTGGAATGAAGAGTTTAGAAGAGCTTGGGTAGGTGATAACGAGCCATGAAATCAAGTGACTCACTCAGCACTGCCTGCTGTCACTCCCAAGACTCAAAGGTGGGTGCAAGTGCACCAGTGCACTTCCCGGGGATCCACCACTTTGTTGGTCCCAAACCCAGAAACTACTGTCACTGCAGACAGAAGGCAGGACAGAGGTGCACCTTACAGACTAGTGATTCTTAGGATGCCACAGTATCCTGGGGTGCCTTGAGATCCTTTCAAGGGGTGTTGCATAAGGTTAGCACTGTTAGTCATGCAAACACAATCCATAAGATAAACCCGCAAGCCACATCCAGACGAGCATGGCCCTGCTGTATGTGGTGCTGCAGACACATGTGCAGTGCCACATACTACATGTTCAGTTGTTCTCCATGCTACAAGAAGTGGTGGGGGGAAGGGGAAGAGGTAGATCCCTGAATATCCAGGGGTAAAAAAAAAACCCTGGGGGGGGGGGAAAAGCAGAGCAGCACATGCTGGGGCAGCACACACTGCAAAATCAGAACCTGGCCAGCTGAAGTCAAACTCTGCTTTCAGCCAGGCTCCACACAGCAAGATCACCATTGCAGCCCCAGGACCCCAGGTAAGGCTGCAGGGGCCAGCACTGTGCCTCCCCTACCCCACCCAGGGTAACTTGCCATGTGGCACAGGCATTCCCTGGAGACAACTAGTGGCAGCACAAGGTGCACCATTGCACCTGTTGTCGTTGGGGAACCAAATGTATAGACACGGCCACAGATTTCAAATAGGAATCTATAATGTGAGAAACATTCTGTCCTGCTGTGATCTTTTTGAGCTCTTTCCCATGGAAGAATTACACTGGTATTTTTACTTAGTCAAAAAACAAGCAAAAATTAAGAGCCGGCATTTTCCAATGGGTGCTTCTGATCTATCAAGGGCTGGCTTGAGTCTACTGCGGGTGCCTCAAGTCTGAAAAGGTTAAGAACCCCTGTTATAGGCTAACTGAAACAGAGTGAACAACTGAAACAGCCTCAACAAACATCTGAAATCCCAAAATATCTAAGTACAAGAAAGCTGCTGGTAACACATGGAACAAGCTAATTTTTTGGCCACGTTTCCTTTTAGTGAAGTCTAATATTAGTGCATCTGCAGCTTCTCCTGCTCTGTTAGAATAACTGGGAACCCAGAGTAAATATGATATGGGCTGAGCAGGATCCAGCATCTGAACCATTGGCATTGTGTAGGGGTGCATGCGGGTGCATGTGCACCCCCTGAAATTGGCTGCTGCTGCTAGCAGCACCTGCGGGCAGTCGCCGCTCGCCATTCCCCCCTCCCTCCCCCCTTTGGGACACCGCTGGCAATGTCTGCAGGTGGTCACCAATCGCTGGTCGGCACTTGCCATCCCTCTCCCCCTCGCCGTCAGCATCACCACAGACACCTGTGGAAGCTCCCCGCTCACCACTGCCAAGCCCCTGCTGCTGCCCCAGTAGCAGTCACCGTGCCCCCCCATGAACAGAGGCACACAATGTTCATGATCTGATCAGAGGTCTTGTGCCATTGTCGCAGCAAGATGTATTGGGGTCTGTTTGTTTGGTGCAGCTGAAGCAGCTGACCTTCTTGCCTCATGATGCAATAGTCTGGGAAATGGGCCACCAAGAACTGGCAGGATCTACCTCCTGCCTTTTTCTTCTTATTCATCAGGCCTCACTTGTAATGAAACTATGAATGACTGTTGATCTACTATCGATTTACCATCGCTTCCAACTTACTGATTTGCTAATGTGGCAAACAGGCAGCTTCATTTTCAGGCCAGAGGATGAGGATCATGAGATAATGGTGCTGACAGCGCATTTAGTATGTAGAATATACATTAACATGAACAAGATCATAAAGCACTTGACACACAGTTGAGGTTGTCAATACAAATATCAGCTCCTATTTATTAAGAACACAAATGTTGCATATTGACCCTAATATAGCCTCACACTATAGATGTGCTCACTCATTGGGTCTCTCTCACACACAAGCATTTTTAAAGGAAATATAAATTTCTTCCTCCTTCCTTACAGTGAGCATCCCAATGGTCACAGTGCCCACCATTGGGATGCATGCAGTTTATATAGCCCTTACATAAAGCAAGCTTTTTTTCTCACTCCAAACATTCACCTGATGCTTAGGATTTTTTCTTTTTGAATGGTTTAATAGGCTTTGGCTTTTTATATCTAGAGCAACAATATTTGGAGCATCAGCACCATTATTCTAGCTTTATACCAACAAACACATGAACTTGATAAATGAGGAGGTGATCACAAGATCACAACATCACTCTTCTTTTAGACTGCCTTGAATCTGTATGGCTTAAAAGCCAGAGTGCATTATTTTTGGTTGGGCTTGCTCAGCTTTTGCATTGGTATAACTATGTGAGTTTGATGCTTGATTTTTTATTTTTTTAATAATATAATTATACCTGTGCAATTCTTGGGTGCCTTATTCCAGTGTTGTTCCCTTTTTCAGATTGTGCCAGAATAAAGCTTTGTTGCATAAGATCTATATAAATAGTACAAAATTGTGCCCACTCAATGGTGGATTTAAATTGTCGAGTGAAACTACAAGTGTCTGGCTAAAGTGATATGAATTTCTGAAAAACCCCTCAGATATTCAGATGATCCTGTCAGTACTTAACCTAAAATCTGGTTATTAAATCCAAAGGCGACCAGCAGTTATACAGTTATTTGAGCAAACATTTAAAAATATTGTAACACATTTAACTTTATATTAAGTGGCAATGTTACAATATGTGTAAATAACTCCATCCATATAGTAGTTACAGTTACAAGCACTTGATAAGAATATCTACAATGGGGCTGCAAACGAGATTACAACTATCCCATGCTGGTTGGCTCCAGCAGAATAGTTCACGCTAGCAAAGAACCCCTCTCTGCTGTTCTGATTTATCCACCCTAAGTTTTTCATACATCATTTTCTTCTGAGTTTCAGAAACTGATCAAATCTATCTCCAAACTTCCATGTATGCCTTTCTTACTGTAACCCGGGCGGTACTCCAAGAGGTACCCCCTCTCCAATCAAAGGGATCAAAGCAGGTGCACGAGCAGTGTGGGAGGTGTAGGGACTCTCCTCCCCCTATACAGCAGAGCCAGTTCACCAATGGGGACTTAGCCATATACCTTTTAATGAGAGAACAATACTGGGAACATACCCAGCATAAAGCAGGGGGTATAGGGGACACTACAATGCCCCGAGGGGCAGGATTTAACAAAGGCTAGACACTTACAGTCATAGACATATTCATCCAGTTGACAAAAGACAGGGTTAACCAAAATGTAAAACACAAACAACAGAACAAACAATACTGGTTGGTGAAATATAAAAGGCACAAAATACAAAATGTCAAATGACAAGGAAAATAGGGCTTAGGTACCTGGAGGGGCAGAAAGAAGGGGGAACACAATGGCCCCTTTCCACTGCAAGAAGAATTTCTTTCTGTTAGCTCACTTACCCCAAGTCACCCCAGCTGGGACTTAAATTCAGACCTCCCACATGGCAGGCAGAAACTCTACCGCACAGCCAGCAGCTCTAGGCATGCTTCAGCCTGCTAGGGGTCTTGACCTTCCCAGAGCTGGCCTCACATGGAGCTGCCTGGCCTCTGATTGGAGGAGCTGGATGCAGAGCTGGGAACCTCTCAGGTCACTACTCAGATCCTTGCTGGAGCGGGGGAGCCTCTCCTGCTGGCTGCAGCCTCTCATAGGGGATCCCGGAGCTCAGCTGGGAGCGTCTTCTGCCGGCCACAAGCCACGCTGCAAGGGTCCAACTGCTGCCTGCAGGGCCAGCTCTTTAAGGCTCTTCTGGGGCAACTGCTCCTGGCCCAGCTCTTTGAATATCCTTCTTGGTGGTCCCTCGCTGGTCTCCCCTGAGACAGTCGCACTGCCCCTTTTATCCCCCTCCAGGTGACCCAAGGGGTCAATCAGGGGACATGGAGGGTGAGTTTCTGGGGCCTGATTGGTGAGGAAAGGGAATCCCAAGTCCTCCAATCATCTTTTGCCCTTTCAAAACCCCTAGGCTAAGTCCCTGCCAGCTAACCCATCACATTATTGTTCCCCAAACACAAAACATACTTCTTCATTCCTTTCTTTCCTTTAATCTATTCTTAGCTGTACTGGAGCCAAGACCATGACACACCAATCCTCTTTCTATGGTCTACCACCTTTCTTCCCACTTTATCCTTCCTCTCCTTTCCTTTGGGTAGGCTTACCACCTGCTACACTAAATTCATTAGCATTTTAAATTAAAGATATGATCCATGTTTGTATATGTGTATATACTCAAACATATCATCATCTTTTGGATAAAACATTCACTTAACAGACTGCAATAGGGTTCCTCCTAATTCTTGACCCATTGCTCTAGGGTTCTAACATTGAAATAAGACATAATAATTTAGTAAACAAGGCCATAAAAACAAAATAGAATTAACATAGTAACCTGGAGAGCCAGTCCTGATAGTTCTGTAACATTATGTATGAAAATAAATACCAATAAGAGTTTACTCTTCTATTCAGATAGCTGGGCATTGTTCTTCATGTTATGCCCCCTGTTGAATGGTCCTGACGTTCCACTAATCAGCCAAAGTTTTCTTGGAGTGATTCTGCTGTCTACTAGCTGCTTTTGGCCTCTCTTCCCCTATTTCACAGCCCTGCAGACTCATTAACTCTTTTCAAATTCACAGATCTACTCATGGAAACCAGTAGCTAGGATTTCAGCTTTTAGTTAATAGAAAAGGCAGAGTCAGCTGAAGATTAGACTCTTTCCCTGCTCTGTGCATCCATAACTCCAGAAAAATCTTTTTTTCTTTATTCTGTCTTTCAAAAACAAGGTGTGTACTATATTCTGGTGCATGTTGTATGTGAGAAATACAGCATATTCTCAGAAGTGCCTTCAGGTTTCTCCCAGCCTCCTGAACAGTAATTTAGTCATGCAACCACATTCTTTACCTACTTCAGCCTACTACAGGTTTCCCTCAATTTATGCGTTCCATGCATTCCAAGAAAAGTGTGCATAAATCAAATTCATATGAAGGGAACCCAGTTTTTAATGTAAAAAATGGGGATACATTCTTGCAGCAGTGAGAGAAGGAGGGAGTAAGGCTGGGACTAGGGAAGGGCCGGTGGGAGGGGTGCACTGCAACCCGTCAGCCACTCCCAAGGCTGCAGCACAGAGCAAAGTAAAGGAAACTGTGAGTGGGTGCAGGGCATGGGACAGGGGGTGCGGCTTTTACTGCTACGCATACACTGGCAGGGCTGTGGGCTAGGGGGCTGCACCAGACTCTTCCCAGGGGGGCACATGCCCCTGGATCTGCGTGTGGGAGGACAGCAGGCTGCCACTGCAGGCTGGGGCCAGCAGCAGCACTGGGCTCTTCCTGCCGGCAATGATGGGAAGGCAGGTTGGTCGGGGGAGCTACAGCAAATTTTGGGGTGGCAGCAGTCCCCCTCCCATTGCCACAACCTGCCCTGAGCACCAGGAAGAGCCCAGTGCTGCTGCAAGATTGAGCCTGCAGTGGCAGCCTGCTGTCATCTTGCGTTCAGATCTGGGGGCATGCACCCCCCCTGGGAAGAGTCCGGTGCAGCCCGCCCCCGCCCGCCCACAGCCCTCCTGGGGTGCACAGAGCAGCAAGAGCTGTGCCCCCCATCTCGCGTCCCACTCACAGTTTCCTCTGCTTTGCTCCCTCCTGCAGCCCCAGAAGTGGTCAACAGGCTGGGCTACACCCCTCCTCCTGCCCCTTCCCCTACAGGCTTACCTCACTGCACCCCAGGCCTCCGCTTCCCCCCACTCACCCCAACCCTGCTGCAGCAGCCCTGGAAGCAGCCGACCCCATCTGCCTGCACCATGGCATGGCACAGCCCAGAGGCTGGGGTGAGTCGGGACAAGTGGAGCCCCAGAGCCAATCACATAAGAGTGAATTTGCCTCGCATATAACGGATGTGGGGTATAAAAAGAGTCATCACATAAGAGAGAATTTGGATATACAGAACCTGCATAAATCAAGAGAAACCTGTACACATAGCAAGGTAAATAAAATGGAGGATCTGCCTTTATGTACCATTATCCCATAGTGTAGGACTTTCCTACACTAAATTAACTTGAAAGTAACTGATAGCACAAACTTCACAAATATGTGTATGCCAAAGCATGTTTGTGGACTATCCAGCCTTTACAGATATGATAGCAACCTCAAATTAACTGGCAATCAGTTAAGGTAAAAACATACTGTGGAAAAAATCAAACTTCACGTTGTGGTTGAATCAGAACTGACAGAGCCAGCTTTTCTTTATTTAAGGCTATACTGCGATCACAGGGAGAATCCCATACAGCAAGGGGAATCACCCTTGTCTGTTTCAAAGGATTTCTCAGACTCTCTAAGTTTACAAGCGTATTTATACTAAAGACAGAGAAAGAGATAAAAAATACACCTTGGAGAAACAAAACAATAGTAAATTACACAGAAACTTAGGACGCTTACTTAAACAAACTATCTATGCATAGGGCAAGATATCAAGATAACCCAAGGCATGCAGGAATGCGGATTCCCTATCTCAGAACATTTAAATTAAGCAGTATCAGCACGTCTGGTCTTTGTTTTTCTAGTCAAGTAAGCCAAATACTTCTATAATACCAGTGCAAGGAAGCCTGTAACTGGCTATTCTTCAGTGAAGTAAAAGTTTAGAAATAGTGAACATGGCCATGGTCAGATCTAGGATTTTGAAAAGATGAGTGCAGATTGTGTGGTGCATCATTGCATACAACATAATGCATGTTTTTCTTTAGTTAAAAAGATTATTAGAAGCTTCACTAATATGCTAGGGGCCAAAAGCTATATCGTTCAGTTTAAGATTGAAACAAAAACAAATATAACTTTATTGGAATGTGTATTCATTTACTATATTATATATTAAGTATAAAACACAACAAACTAGGGAAATAATCAAAAGGTGCTGCATCTTTAGTCTTGTAGTTGTTAGACATACATGTATATCTCTTATTCAAATTGATAAAACACAATCTAACCTTCCTGAACATCTTGACAGTGCATCCAACACTACACTGACAGTTATTTCCACACCTTAGTTAATTGTCAATATATAATATGGCCAGTCCACTGAGAAGCTCTTCTCCCGTTGTTGATCAAAGTCTAGTTTTAAATCTCTGAAAATTAGAAACCGTCTGTTTACCATTATTAGATAGTAGCCAGATAGTAGATACAGGGAGTGTGACAGAATCTTGAGTAAAATATGAGCATTTGGATACCATTTCTTTTGCAATCTGTTAGAAAATCAATGACTATGCTTGGCAATCCTCTCTTTTTCCATGTGCTGAAGACGTCTTCCACGTTTTAAATTCTGCTAAAACTACATCTCAGCTACCTGACAAGTCTTTATCATGCATTTATAAAACACAGTTATATTTTTCACAAGGATACTGTCTTGAAAAATGGGGTATTAGATTGTCAGTTCTTGAATCATGAAGTTCAAGCATGGTATGTAGCTGTCAATTCAAACCTAGTCCTCAACACTGCCACATAGACCACTGCATCTGCGTTGCTGTCAGGCTACAAACTGAGGTGATTCTACTTCACTGCCATATTTCATTGCAACTGACTGAGTTTTATTCAATATTTCTGTAAGATCATCCTTAGAACTGTGGACTTTGTAACTTCAAACATCTCAACTTCTACATTCACCCAGTTGTAGCACTGTCAGCATTCACCGTCTGAAGTTCCCCAGATGGCGAAAGAGTGATTCCTAATAGTGATCCCGTGATCATGAACTTGATAATAAATTCAAAATTACTTACGTTTTTGTAGTGAAAATTTGCTTTTTCTGTTGCTTTGGTGTGGTTAGTCTACACTGTTTTCAACATTGCAATAATAGCATCAGAGAGGTCGGTGAGTGCTATAATACTGACATGTCACTCCACCCACCTGGCAGCACAAGCATTTGTGCCTGCTCTTTGGACACATGGAATTGATAGTGTCTATTACGTATTTAGAGTCATGGGGTCAATTGACTGGAAGGGAACTGTAAGATCAACAAGTTCAGTCCCCTGCCATAGGCAGGAGATTAATGAGCTAAAACTAGCTCAACGAAGTGATTATCCAGCCTCCTCTTGAACACCTCCAAGGATGGCAACCACACCAACTCTGCCAAGAGCATGTTCCAGGTTCCAGTTACCTTTACAGAGAAGAAGTTCTTCCTTATGTCCAGTGTCAGAGAATAGATCTTTGACCGCGGTCGGTACCGCCTCCCCGCCTTGGGTCCACCCACTGGACATCAAGGAGTGACTCACCACTAGTTGGACGTTCGTACGCGTCTGTCTTGTCTGCCATGACTTTGATGATGATTCGGATTGGTCCAGTTGCTCTGGCGCATACAGTCCAAAAATGAGACTCCTCCACTCCTGGGGTCCCCGGTTAATGAGGGCTCTGCCACCCCTACACCCTCGCCCGATCCACCAGGAATGACTGCCCAACTGGATCGGTCATCCGTTAGGATGGTCCAAAAAAAAACAAGATGAAGCCAACAGAAAAAGGCTATGGCCGAGGTTACCTAGGGCGTGCTGCTGGCTTCAATTCTCAGCCGACTTTCCCTGGTGCTCCCCTGTCTGCCGGAGGGTGGGGAATCCCCCCTCCACCCTGCAACGGGCTGCTTCACCCGGATCACAATGGAAAACAAAAGGGAAAAAAAAAAAGGCGGCGACTCGTACTTCTCAGAGTACGCCCTGCTGCAGTCTCCTGCGTCCCTGGCCCCTGCTGGGTCCTAGCCGCTCCCCGCAGCATCTAGCCTTTTTTGGCCCTGCTGTGCCTGCGGCCCCTGGTTTTCAAGTCCCGCTGGGGAATCTCTCTTACCCCAGAATGTTTGGCCGCGTCTCCCAGCAGCTCCAATCCGCTGAAGGCGCTCCCATCGATGGCGACTCCTCTGCCTGCTCCTTCCGGATCCACCCCCCCGGGATGGCTCCGGTGTCTCTTTTATACCGGTCCGTCCAGCTCCAGTGCTCCCTCCTCCTGGGTCCCTGCAAAGGGTAAGTTCCCACCGTGCGTTTTGAGCTGGCGCATGCGGGGTGCTCTTGGTTGTGCCTAGGCGGGGTTCTTCGGAGCCTGCCGCCTCCTCCTCTTCCTTACATCCAGCCTAAATCTTCCCTTTATTAATTTGTGACCATTGGTTCTCATCTTCCCATGGGTGGCTTCCCTGAAGAGTTGCTTCCCCAGATCTTGGTGTTCCCCCTTGACATACTTGTGGCGGCTATCAAGCCACCTTGCAGCCTCCTCTTACTCAGAATAAACAAGCCCAGTTCCTGGAGTATCTCCTCATAGACAAGGCCCCTAATCATGCAGGTGGCCCTTCTCTGCACCCTCTCAAATTTATCTGCATTCTTCTTGAAGTGTGGCGCCCAAAACTGGGCACAGTACTCACCAGCTGTGGCCTCACCAATGCCGAGGAGAGAGGGAGGAGCATCTCTCTGGATCTGTTTGCAACACATCAGCTGATACACACCAGTTCTATCTGTCATGCTGGCGACTTGCTCGCACTGTTGGCTCATGTTCATCTCCTGGTCGATTGTCACCTTTCAGATGCAGTGCTAGCCAGTGGACCACCACCCATCATATGCTTATGGTGAAGGTTTTTCCTACCCAGATGAAAGACCCAGCACTTTTCCCTATTGAACCTCATCTGATTCCATTCAGCTCATAAGACCAGTCTGTCCAGGTCATCCTGGATTCTTACTCTATCCTATGAGGTGCCTGCATTTTCTCACAGCTTGGTGTCATCTGCAAACTTAATCATAGAGCTTTCCACCCCCTCATCTAAATCATTAATAAATATGTTTGTAACCCAGGTGTACTCAGGTATGTACTCCCTTCTTCAATTGAAGAGAAATGTTAGAAGGGCAGGTGTGCTGTGGGGGGACAACTGCTGACTACCTACAGTTTCTCTCCTTTCCTTATAGACAGCCAAGCCAGGACACTATATAAACTTAACTATGTACAAATGTATTTACATTAAAAGATAAATATAAACATAAACACAAATACCAATATTTACACATACTGTTAAAATTTAAACCTTATTCTATATTATATATATTTGTCTGCCACCCCTAAAGATATAAATATGTCACTGCTAAATACCAAATACATAATAGAGGAGGGTCCCCGCAGGGCCTCAATGAAAATCATATACTCTAAACTCTATTAACTACAAATGTACAATTATAAAATACACAATAACATAAACTATGGATAATGTCCATCCAATCTTATACCACCCAACACAGATTTCAATAAAGGTCATACAACTTTAAACTTGATTAAAGTTCAAACTTATATTTTGTGAACTGTATTTTATTATACATAAGACACTGTCTCCAATATATATACATATATATATATATAGATAGATAGATAGATATAGATATAGATACACACACACACACACACACACAATCAAGTACTTAGCCTCATAATATCATATTAAAGATTTCAATATAACTCAATAATTTTAGATTTTATCAACTTACACTTATAAAACATGAAATATAAACCACACAATACCCAGCATCCACTCATAAAATGTAAGGTGCAACACCCTTGAATATAATTAACTCTTCCAGGAACACCAAGGCCTAGGCTATTTTGAAGCCTTGGCTGCATCCCTGTCCTTGCTAGGAGTGGGTGTGGAGAAGCTCCCCGGTGCCCTTCAGGCTTTTCCCAGCCCAGCCAAAATATCCTTTAACCCAAAATAAAACTTCAAACTTAGGGACCCCTGTCCTTCTCGGCTTCCCCTTCAGTCTTTGGCTTCCCCAACCCGGGTGGATTCCTCCTCCCCTGTGGGAATGCCCCTCCCCAGGAACTCACAACTCTGGGGAGCCAGGCAGAGTTTTGTCACAGCCTTGGCAGCATTAGGGTAGCCCTAGGGGCCATCCCACAGCCTGTCCTGCTACAATAACTGATGACTTTATTGAGACTGCCTAAGGTATTTTGTATTCCAGGTATTATGCAAGATTTTCATATGGTGAGATTCACTGCATGAGATATACAACGACTACACAGCTTTTGGAAAATCAGATTTTACGTGAATCTGTACACTGTATATGCAGCCAGACATACTGGTGGCTTCATCATAACCCCGCACCTTCTATTTTGTCAAATCTAGACCTCTTTTTCTTAAGAAATCCAAAATACGTTTTGCATAACTGGCACCATTCAGGTAAAAGGCCCAGGAGATTTTTCACAAACTGTAATTGGATCTTCCTTGATACACTCCCTGCAAACAGACATTTGTTCCACATTTGAAATGTCCATTGATTCATGGGCTAAATTAAACTGTAAAGAAATTTGATTTGATTATTTCATTTACTAGTTTGCTTCTGAATGAGATATTAAAGGCTTCTAAAATTTCATTCAGAGTGCTTTTGCTAGTATATTTTGCATGTTGGGGTGCCTTCAGTAAGTGTTCACACAAGGTTAAAACACTCTCTTAATAACAGAGGTATAGAATTGATCAGAATATGCCTTCAGATTTACTCATATTATTCATGTTTAATTCACCATCATCATTCTTCCCTCAAAGTCCCAGCCTTCTTATACCTACAAAGAATAGGGTCTAAATGATAAATTCAAGTTTATTTTGGTTTTCTTCTACTTGTGCACACCTTCCTTGGTTCATCATGTACATAAGGATTTTATCTTTATTTTCATACTTTTTGCAAATTATTTTGTACTTCCAAACAGCAATTGCATGAAACTTTTTGTAGTATGACTTCTCAATCCCGTCTTAGGTTTTTTGTCAGTTTAAGTATGGCTTAGAGTATAGCACAGCTAGAACAAAAAGCAGTCTACAGGGATGTGAAACAGAAGTTGCAGCTACCAAAGTAGCTAACAGAAAATTTCAGGCTTGAAATTTGCAATTGAAAAGGATGGTTTGATTAGTGGAAGATCAAGATCATCAATAAAGGGGGGCCAGTAACATCTGTGGAGATTAGCAAAACAAGGTGTCTTATAAGAAGCCCTGAAGTCAGTTGACTCTTTCAGAACTGCCTGAATAAAAAGTGCTGTTGTCACTGCCGGACAGCTGTCTTTAAACTTTGTTTTGGGTGATGAAGGCATCAAAGTAGAGGAGGTGCCATTGTACCTCCTCACCTCCCCTGGATCCACCCATGCATATAGCCATGCTAAAAGAATATGGCCTGTCTAAATTCTTATACTTTTGCTATGGGTTTCTGAAGAATGAAACAGCTCCCTCTAAAATAAAGCTGCCCTTAGCTAAACTACACTGAAACAATAATGCTACAAGTACTGTTAAGCATGATGGTCTCCATGGGTTTGTTTGGTTTATGAAGTGCTGCCATCCCACAATTTCTCTATTTGTTTTCCTCCCTAAATTGCTTTCATTCAGCTAAACTCTGTCCCTTGGTACACACCAGCACAATCGTATTAAAAAGAAATGGAATCAATGTTCTCCCTTTCAAAACATTCATAAATTAACCTGTACAGTTGTGATGCAGAGGAGTAAATCTGCTTTATGGGCTTTTACCTGAAAACTAAAGACAATACGGATAAACTGACAACAGAAGCTGGAAGCCTGCATGTTCATCTCAAGCCTGGGAGGTGCATGTTCATGGGGGAATATTTCCTCTGCTCCCTGAATTGTTCAATGCTACACCACCAAGAAATAAGCTACTTGAATTCTCACTTGTCAGTAAGCTACACACTTTACAGGTCACTACACAGCTTGCTACTTACCCTTTTTATTTACACTTTTCTGACTGCGGAATCTTGGGTCTGGTTCTCAAACAGTCTGGATGTTCATTGTTTCATCTATATCCGATTATACACGCTGCAGTGCAGACACAATTGTGTGATAGCATCTCCATCTGTGTTACTCTTGTCTTACACTGGCACAAGTGAGAGGCAAATTAGACCCAGAGCATTTCTAAGTTTTATTTATAGGTATTTCGGAGATGGCCTATTAACTCTGGGAGTGTTTATACACGTTGTGATAAAATAACTATTTATCTTTGAATTCACATCTTCCGTTAATTAGTATACATGGAAGTTCTTATTTGAAATAAAAAGCTCTATGTCTATTTAACTTAAGCTATTAAAAACCAGCTTAAGCTAAATAAATACAAGCAACTTCCATTTGCTAATTAATTAATCCTCACAACATCCCAGTTATATAACATGGTATTCATTATCCTGAAACACACATTTTATGGGCCACTGAGGCAGGGAGATTAGGTGATTTATGTAATGTCAAATAGGATGTCCATGACAAAAACTAGCTCTCTGGTGTCACCATCGAATGTTTTAGCCATAAGACATCCCTTCTTCTTTAAAAGATAATAATTTAAAAATAAATATTCAGAAGACAATGCTGTCGGTACTAACATTAAGCAGCATCTCCTTAGAATATCCAAATGAACATCCATATGAACCATACTCTCCCACACCTGCATTTGAGTCTCATTCATCTGTGCCAGCTAATACTTTATCTCAGGAAGAGAAAGCAAATATACAGACATTAAGTGCTTTTTATATAGTTGAGAGGATAACTTCTCTATTTATTATGAAAATCTATTATTGCAATAGCATATACAATAGAAGATGATGGACCGCAAGTTACTGAGATAGGAAACTCCTGGTGGTTTTATGACTCCAGTAATATTGACATTAAAATGTGCCATGGACTTGGATAGGCTTGAAAGATGAAGCATTAAAAAATAAACAACAATTAGAAGGGAAATTATTGAATTGTAAGTTTGGAAGGGACCTCAAATGTCATCTGGTCCAACCTCCTGCCTTAATGCAGGAAATGATAGACATGATGATGAACACTGTTGCATAGTCTAATGAAGTCATTAAAAGATTGTGTCCCAAATTCTACCAGGGTGCAGCAGCTTGAAGATAGAGTATTCCCAGGGCTCATGTGTCACATTGCTGTGTCCCAATCCAGAGCACATGTCTTCACGGCGTTCCCTGCTTCACAGTTGCAGAGGATACCCCCACCTCAGGCATGGCAGTGTGAAAAAAAAAAAGGAGCTTACAAGAAGTCAAAGCTTGGACAAACAACTTGGGACAGGATGCAATGCATCTGAGGTTGCTGAGGGAGCTGGCTGATATGATTCTGCAGATCAATACCTGGCTGTTCAAGTGGCATTGCCAGCAGGGCTTTGGGTTCTTCGACCATGAGATGTTGTTCCAAGAAGAAGGATTGCTGGGAAGAGATGGGATTCACCAGACAAAGAGAGGGAATCAGCCTTGCTAACCTAGTGAGGAGAGCCTTAGACTAGGTTTGCCAGGGGATGGAGACTAGAGCCCTGAGGTAAGGGGGAAAGTGGATGACCTGGAGTAAGAGTAAGCAGGAGGGGACATCAGGGAAAGTGCTCTCATACTTCCTGAGAAATCAGGGCAACCAACTAGTTACTTTAGGTGCCTGTACACAAATGCATGGAGCCTGGGAAACAAACAGGAAGAATTGGAAGTCCTTGAACAATCACAGCACTATGACATGACTGGAATAACATAGACATGTTGGGAGCTCACATGACTGGAGCATTGTCATGGGTGGGTACAAACTGTTCACAAAGGACAGGCATGGGAGAAGGGGAGGAGGAGTTGCACTTTATATAAAAGAGCCATGTATGCTTAGAGCTCCAATGTGAAAGTGGAGATAGGCCTGTTGAAAGTCTCTGGGTAAAGGTTAGAGGGGAGAGCAACAAGAGTGGTATTGTTGGGGTCTGCCATCCAGGAGGAAGTGGGGCATGAGGCTTTCTTCAGACAGCTAGCAGAAGTTTCCCAATCACAAGCCCTGGGTCTTATGGAGGACTTGAACCACCTGACATCTGCTGGGAGGGCCATACAGCAGTGCACAGGCAATCCAAGAAGTTTTAGGAGAGTAATGGGGACAATTTCCTGGTGTAAGTGCTAGATCAGCCAATTAGGGGGCTGCTTGCTCACAAGTCAAAAGAGGGATGATTGGTGGGGAATGTAGTAGTGGATGGCAACTTGGACAGCAGCGACCATGAGTAGCTAGGGTCAGCAGGAACCTGATCAGATCATCTAGCCTGACCTCCTGCCACAGGCAGGAATGAATGCTGTGTTCATAAGACCCCAGACAGGTGATCATCCAAACTCCTCTTGATTTTGCCCAAAGTAGGGGCCAGGACCACTTCCCTGGGAAGGTGGTTCCAGATTTTGGCCACCTTAACTGTAAAATATTGCCATCTGATCTCTAACCTAAACCTATTCTCCATCAGCTTATTACCATTGTTCCTCATCACCGCAGGTGGTGCTGGGGAGAAAAGGGCTCTACCTAGTTGCTGTTGATCTCCCCTGATGAGTTTGTAGACAGCCACCAGGTCCCCCCTCAGCCTCTTCATGCTGAGGCTGAACAGGTTCAGGTCCCTCAGTTTCTCCTCGGAGGGTCTGTCCTGCTGCCCTCTCACTAAGCACGTAGCCCTCCTCCGAACCCTCTCCAGGCTGGCCACATCCCTCTTGAAGTGCGGCGCCCAGTACTGGACACAGTACTCCAACTGTGGCCTGACCAAAGTCGCATAAAGGAGGATTATCACCTCTCTGGACCAGTTTTTGATACTCCTTCGGATGCATGACAAGGTATAGCTGGCCTTGCTGGCTGTGGTCTGGCATTGGCGGCTCATGTTCATCTTGGAGTCATTATTGACTCCAAGATCCCTTTCCGCCTCTGTGCTTTCAAGAAGGGAACTCCCCAGCATGTTTGTACACTGTGGATTTCTTCTCCCAAGGTGCAGCACCCTGCATTTATCTATGTTGAACCCCATCCTATTCTCATCTGTCCAATTTGTAGTCTGTCTAATCTATTGGCAGCCTCTCTCTCCCTTCAAGTGTGTCCTCCTCGCCCCATATCTTAGTGTCTTCAGCAAACTTGGATAGCGTGCTTCCCACCCCCTTGTCCAAGTCACTGATGAAGATGTTAAACAGTGCAGACCCGAGGACCAAGCCCTGGGAGACCCCACTGCTTACATCTCGCCAGGTTGAGTACAATCCATCAACCACTACTCTCTAGGTGCACCCCATCAGCCAATTTTTTACCCATTCAACTGTGTAAGCATCAATGCCACAGTCACTTAATTTATTGATGAGGATGGGGTGAGAGACAGTGTCAAAGGCTTTCTTAAAGTCTAGAAAGACTACATCCACGGCAACACCATCATCCAAGGATTTAGTCACCTGGTCATAAAAGGCAACCAGGTTGGTCAGGCAGGACCTGCCTTTGATGAACCCATGCTGATGGCCCCTGAGCAAGTTCTCCCCTGCAGGCCCCCACAGATGTGCTCCTTGATGATTCACTTCAAGATCTTTCCAAGCACCGAGGTGAGGCTTACAGGCCTATAGTTACCTGGGTCCTCCCTCCTCCCTTTCTTGAAAATTGGGACCACATTAGCCAGTTTCCAATCCCCCGGTACCTGGCCAGACGACCACGAATGCTCATACAGCTGGGCCAAGGGCTCTGTAATGACCCCTGCCAGCTCGCTCAACACCCTTGGGTAGAGGGCATCTGGACCTGCAGATTTAAAAATGTCTAGCCCTTCCAGAAGATCCCTAACTACATCTGTGCTGACTGAAGACCTGAAAGAGCTATCCCCAAGATTGTCCCTACCTCTGGTAGGTGGGATGTCCCAGTCCCTGTTCAAGAAAATGGAGGCAAAGAAACTGTTAAAAATATCAGCTTTCTTGTCTGGCAAGATTACTGTTTGCATCCTGCAGGGGCCCTACATTTCCTGGTGCCCTCTTCTTGCTCCCAATGTACTTGAAAAAGGACTTTTTGTTGTCCTTAATCCTGGACACTGCCTTGGCCTTCCTAATAGCCCTCCTACACTCCTGGACCACTCCTCCTCCTTGGTGAGAGCTCCTCCCTTCCATTGGTTGTACACCACCCTTTTAGTCCTCAGGCATTGCTGAATGCCCTTGCTGAGCCAAGGGGGTTTCTGAGCACTCTTACCCCGCTTCCTTCTCTCAGGGACTGTTATCCTTTGGGCCTGGAGGATTGCCCCCTTAAGGTATGACTATCCTTCGTGGACTCCCATCTCCTCTACCTTCTGGGACCTCAGTGCCTCCCCCACTAGTCTTCTAAGTTCATTGAAGCTGGCCCTTCTGAAGTCAAGGGATTTAGCCTTGGTTTAAGCCCTTGATACCCTGCGTTGGATAGTGAAATCCAACAGGTGATGATTGCTATTGCCCAGGTGGTCAAAGACCTGCAGTCCTCTCACCAGGTCATCCCTCGTGGCCAGGACCAGGTCCAGCAAGGCATTACCCCTAGTGGGGGTGTGCACTTCCTGGACAAGGTGAAGGTCCTGTAATCCAGCCAGGAACCTACGCGAGCCGTCAGACCTGGCTGTCTGCTCCTCCCAGCAAATGTCTGGGTAGTTTAGGTCACCCATGACAATAATATCCCTTGACCTAACCACCTCCATAAGCTGACTGAAGAAGTTCTACTCCAGCTCTTTCTCCTGGTTGGGTGGTCTGTAGTAGACACCCACTGTAAGGTCCCTTTCACCATGCCCCCCTTGTAGTTTGACCCAGTGTCTCTGCCTGACCCTCCTCTAACCTGAAGCTAATCCTTGATGATGTGAGGTGCTATTTGACATAGGACAGAGAGGAAAGGTCGGGGGGGTTGCACTCTGTCTCTTCTATATAGGGTGTATCCCCAAATGCCTGCCACCCAGTCATAGGTAGGGTCCCACCAGGTTTCTGTGAGCCCTAAGTCTGGGTTCTTACTCACAATCAGGAGGCACAGTTCCTCCTGCTTACTCCCCATACTATGATCATTAGTGCAGAGGCACTTGAGGCCTCCTGAGGGTACACATGCCTCCCTCTGACTCCCAGGATGGTTGATTGAGATTCAGGATCCTGAGGAAAGGACAGATGCAGAACAGCAGAGTAAGGACCCTGGACTTCAGAATAGCAGATGTTGACTCACTCAGGGAGCTGATGGGCACAACCTCCTGGGAAGCCAGAATGAGCGGAAAAGGAGTCCGGGAGAGTTGGCTGTACTTTAAAGAAGCCTTACTGAGAGTGCAGAAACAAACCATCCCGACACACAGGAAGACTAGCAAGTATGACATAAGACCAACTTGGCTTAGCAGAGAACTCTTCAGTAAATTAATCACAAAAAAGAAACCTTATAAGAAATGGAAATTTGGACAAATAAGTAGGGAGGAGTATAAGAGCATTGCTCAGGCATGCAGGGATGAAGCCAGGAAGGCCAAAATGCAATTGGAGTTGCAGCTAGCAAGGGATGTGAAGGGTAACAAGAAGGGTTTCTACAAGTATGTCAGTAGCAAGAGGAGGTTCAGACAAAGTGTGGGTCCATTACTGAATGGGGGAGGCAACCTTGTGACAGAAGATGCAGAAAAGGTTGCAGTGTTGAATGCCTTTTTCACCTCAGTCTTCACAGGCAAGGTCAGCTCCCAAACTACTGAAATGGGCAGCACAGTTTGGAGAGGAGGTGACCAGCCAACAGTGGTGAAATAACAGGTTAGGGACTATTTTGAAAAACTGGACATGTACAAGTCCATGGGTCTGGATGGGATGCACCCATGGGTGCTGAGGGAGTTGGCTGATAAGACTGCAGAGCAACTGGCCATCATCTTTGAAAACTCACAGTGATCAGGAGAGGTCCCAGATGATTGGAAAAGGACAAACATAGTGGCCACATTTAAGAACGGGAAGAAGGAGAATCCAGGGAACTATAGACCAGTCAGTCTCACCTCAGTCCCTAGAAAACTTATGGATCAGATCCTCAAGGAATCCATTTCTAAGCACTTGGAAGAGAAGGTGATTAGAAACAGTCAGCCTGGATTCACCAAGGATAAGTCAGGCCTGACCAACAGGCCTTCTATGATGAGATGACTGGCTCTCTGGATGCAGGGAGACCACTGGATGTGGTATGCCTTGATTTGAGCAAGGCTTTTTATGTGGTCTCCCACAACATTTTCACATGCAAGTTAAGGAAGTACAGGCTGGATGAATGGACTGCAAGGGGGATAGAAAACTGGCTGGAGGATTGGGCCCAGAGGGTAGTAATCAATGGCTTGATGTCTAGTTGGCAGCCAGTATCAAGTGGGGTGCCCCAGAGGTTGGTCCTCAGGCTGGTTTTGTCCAGTGTCTCCATCAATCACCTGGAAGATGGGATGGATTTCACCCTCAGCAAGTTTGCAGATAACACTAGGGAGGAAGTAGTAGATACACTGGACGGTAGCACTAGGATTCAGAGTGACCTAGACAAATTGGAGGATTGGACCAAGAGAAATCTCATGAGGTTCGACAAAGGCAAGTGTGAAGTCCTGCACTTAGGACAGAACAATCCCATTTACTGGTACAGGCTGGGGGCTGACTGGCTGGGCAGCAGCTCTGCAGAAAAGAACATGGTGGTTACAGTGGACAAGAAGCTGAATATGAGCCAGCAGTGTGCCACTCTTGCCAAGAAGGCTAACAGCATACTGGGCTACATTATAGAAGCATTTCCAGCAGATCAAGAGAAGTGATTATTCACCCCTATTCAGCATTAATGAGGCCACATCAGGAGTACTGTGTCCAGTTTTGGGCCCCACCACTACAGAATGGATGTGGACAATTTGGAGAGAGTTCAGTGTAGGGCAATGGAAATGTTTCAGGGGCTGGGGGACATGACTTCTGAGAAGAGGCTCAGGGAACTGGGCTTTTTTAGCCTGGAGAAGAGAAGACTGAGATGGGATTTAATAGCAGCCTTTAACTACCCAAAGGGTGGTTCCAAAGAGGATGAAACTGAACTGTTCTCAGCAGCAACACATGACAGAACAAGGAGCAATAGTCTCAAGTTGCAGCAAGCGAGGTTTAGGTTGGATATTAGGAAAAACTCTCTCAGTAGGAAGAGGATGAAGCACTGGAACAAGTTACCTGGAGAGGTGGTGGAAGCTCCATCCTTGGAGGTTTTTAAGATCCAGCTAGACAAAGCCCTGGCTGGGATGACCTAGTTGGGGATGGTTCTGCTTTGAGCAGGGTGTTGGACTAGATGACCTCCAGAGTTCCCTTCCAACCCTCATTTTCTATGCTTCTATGAAAATCACACTCCAGGAATCCCCATGCAGGGGGTGGCAGTGCAGGGAGAAGCTGGGAGGATTCCCATGGGGCTTACCTGCTCCACACTTGCAGATCACACCCTGGGTCAGGGTATGGCATGACACTCGTGTTCTGGGGATTTCCGGGGCACACAGAAGCCCCAGAGGCCTGCCCAGAGCAGCTGGAGAGTGCAGCAGCTCTAGACTACGCTGTGCATCTGTACCCTGCCTTTTGCCAAATTTCAAACTAATACAGCTAACTACTTCTCTCTGACAAAGGAATCTAGGTAACATCTTCCAACAGGCACACGTCCAGCATGAAGAAGTATCGTGATGAAACCACCAATAGAATTTCCAAATTCTTCAGTATCAGCATATATTATAGCCCTACCACAAGGGAACTGTGCGCAGTTGGAGTACCATATGAAGAGGCTTCCTTTCTAGTCCCAATGTTGTTTATGCACTTTTCCAGAGATTGTGTAATAAGCATGCACAAACAACTTCAGAATCAAGAACTCCTCTCCCAGGGTAAATGTCTGTCTCACTGGACCAAAGTCAGGCTTCTTGTTTGCTCTCCATCTCTGCCAATGAATCTTTCCCTCTTGCTGGTTTGTTGGCCTCATTTCAAGAGCAGAGTGCCCTAGGACTCGCCTAGCCTGTGGCCTGCTAGCTAGGGCATTCTTTTGCGGGGGTTCAAATCCTCTCAGAAGGAAGCAAGTCTGAAATCCAGGTCTCCCATATCTGGGGTAAATGCCTTAATCACTAGAGTGTGCATTACCATCCCTTCACAAGCAGTGTTAGTTACTACTTGTGTTCTTCCCTTGCCTCTTGTTTCAGGAGACTTTCATGAGAGTTATTCTTCTCCAACATGAAACTGAATTGCAATACAGCATAAATAGACCAAGAGGTTTTGATGCTGCTATTGGATTGCTTCTGAACATTTGCCATAGAGCCAGCTTAGCCACATAAAAGGGAGATTGAAATGAGTAAGAATGTTAGATGTCTTAGAGGGATTCAGGCTGTTACATGGAGTGAAGCCACCTTTCATTTAATTACTTGGGCACCTGAAATCTGTATAACTGCTACTTACATATCCTAGAAGCAAGGTTTATCTTCCACAGTTGAATTAGGCTACATCAGGGACAGGCAATTATTTCAGCTGGAGGGACACTTAACAAATTTTGGCAAACATTTACATGTATTTGCATAGTGTACATAGAAGCAACGGCATAATAGCTTACAATGAAGTCTTACTTTTGTATATTGTGGGGGGAGGAGGATGGAGGGCTGTGGGAGGTATGGGTGGGTGAGTACAGGGTTTGTAGAGGGCTTGTGGGTATATGCAGGGGAGGTTGTGGGTGTGTGTGGATGTGTGTATGGGGTTTGTGGTACGTGGATAGGTATGAGAGGTGTGGGTGGATGGGTATGGGGTTTGTGGGGGATGTGGGTATGTGTGGGGTGTGGCTGGGTAGGGGTATTGTGAGGGGCTGAGAGTGTGTGGGGGAGGGTGGCCAGGGAGTTGAAGCATGTGTGGAGGGGGAGGGTGGCTGTGGTGTGTGAGGGAGTGTGGGTGCATGTGCATGGTGGTGCAAGGGAGGGTGGGTACATATGTATAGTGGGGTATACATGTGGGACCCTCCCCTACAAACACACCTTCCCACGCAAGCCCCCTCCCTCATAGTGCACAGCTTCTGCCACCAGCGGCAGCAGCAGGCAGCGAGACCTCAGAGTGCTCACGGCCCACCGCAGGCAGAGACCCCTGTCAGTGAGCAGTCCCAGTGAGCCCTGGGACTGCATGTGGCTGGGCCACTGCCAGGGAGAGGGGCAGAGCTGGCCCAGCTCCATACAGCCCGTCAGCCTGGGCTCCATGCTCCTGCCACCCTGCCCTGGGCCCCCACTAGCCCTGGCCCCAGGGCATTAGTGCAGGCTCCACTCTCCCACCCGCCCACTCGCTGCCACTCCCCCCCCCCATCTGCCACCACTGCTCTACATTCCCACCCACCACTGCCACCACCCCCCGCCACCTACCCACCCACTGCTCCAACAGCACGCAGTTCCCACCTGCATGGCCAGGGCTGTAGAATGCAGCCTGCCCCAGCCCAACCCCCATGGTTCCTGGCTGGCTCCTGCTGTGTGGTCCCAGCCATGCAGCTGGCAACTGCATAGTGCTGGAGTCAGCCCAGTCCAGCTGGCACTATGCAGTTCCTAGCTGCAGGGCTAGGACTGCATTGCACAGCAGAAGCCACCTGGAAACTGTGAGGGTCAGGCGGGGCTGGGCTGGCTCCTGCTGCATTCTGTGGTCCCGACCATGCAGCTGGGAACCGCACGTGCCAGCCAAGCCAATCTGGCTCCCACTGCACTTGCAATCCTTTACCCCTGCCTCTACCCATTCTTTCTGAGTTTCCATTCTTGGACAGAGGGAGGGAAGGGAAACAGCCCCGTGGTTGCCAGGCCAGAAGCCTCTCCTAGACGGAAGGTTTCAGCTGGGGATGGGGGCTGGGGGCCAGGCAGGCCTTGCTGCTGTAACTTCTGGGTCCTGCCGCAGCTTCTCCTGCTGCCAGCACCTTGCCATCTTTCAGAGAGGCAGCCACAAGCAGGTAACCTTTCTAAATTTTAGAGAGGCCCTGCAGACTGGATAGAATAGCCGTGGCCCACAGGCCAAATTTTGCCCCCCCGAGATAGATCATGCCATCTATGCTTAAAAACTCATGGCATAATATAGGCCACTGGGAGGGGTCCTAAGCTGTTCTCCTTTCAGTAGGCTGTCACTTGGGGCAAAATACCTTTTTCAAAGATAGTCGCAGTGGGTCCTAGAAAATCCTGTGCATTTTTCATTTACTCCTACAGGTCTTCACTTGTTTTTGTACTGTTCCCAGTTACCTCGCTTTGTATCAGTATTCCCTGGGGCTCTGTGCAAGTCAAGCACAGGCCTTGCCACAGAGCACCCACAAGCTAGACATCAGACAAAGTACAACATGGAGAATCAAAGAAAGTTAGGGCAGGAAGTGGCTTCGAGAAATCATCTAGTTCAAGAGCCTGTTCAGAGCAGGAACATGTCTGACTAAACCATCCCAATGTTTCCACTTAAAAACATCTAATGATGTAGATTTTCTTCAGTTTGTAACCCATTCCAGCACTTCATCATATTCATACTGATGTTTTAGTCATTTAGAATGGCCAAAACAAATCAATACTTAAGCAAATTTCTCATCGCAATGAGTTTCACAAGCTAATTATATGCAATATGAAACAGAACTGCCTTTCATTTTAAACCTGCTACCTAATAATTCTAACACTGTGAAATATAGTAAATACTGGGCGCATCTACACATGATGTTTACTGCACAGTAGCTCATTACTACTGCTCAGTAGCATCACTGGGCACTAACCATGACGCCACACTACTGTGCAGTAAGCATCATTAGGCAACCGTGCTGGGACACTACTGCGCATTATTGCTGGAACTGCACAGTAATTTAGTACTTGGTTGGACAAGCGCTAAAGGACTGCGCAGTAACAACTGTGCGGTGGGCAGCTCATGTAGACACACCCACTAAATCCTTATTTAGTTTCTCCACGCCATTCAGGGATTTATGGACTTCTAACAGGCTTCTAACCTCCTTAGACATCTCTCTCTAAACTGAAAAATTCTAGCCTCTATTCAGTCTCTCTACGTAGGGCAGCCTCTTCATGCCCTTGTTCATTCCTGTTGCCCTTCTCTGCATTATAGAAATATATAAATATACAAGTGTTTGGGTGAAATTTTGATTCATGAAGCCTTTAGCAATATAGGGTTCTTGATAGCTCAAAAATCCATGAGATTTGATAAATAAAGTAGGCTAGCACATTCTGTCTCTCGCTCTATTTTTCCCTGTGGCTACCCTGCATTTTTTGTTATGTTTTAACACATAATAATGAATGTAATTATGTATATTTGCATAGGCACTGTAAAAAAATTTGTTCTTAGATATAAATGTTTTTCCTAGTTGTGCAGCTGAGAATCTGTCACTGTCATCCTATCTATGGTAGAATGTACTGTCATGCTAGTTCATTCAGGTTTATTGATATGCATTAACGTAACTAAAAATTCAAGTCCAGGCATGCTGTACCATGGTCAGAGAAATGCTGCCTGCAGCAGTAACCTCAGGGAGAGGATCCAGCCACAAATATTAGCTAAAGAAGTGATATTTCTTGACCTGAAGGATCTAGTTGCAGGTTTTTTTCAAGTGTGTCAGGTTTACATAATAAGTACATCTTGTATCTGTTTTCTGGTAAACGTGGGTTTTTCACATTTGGACTCAAATCAAAAAATTTTCACAATCCTCAAAAAATGTGGAAAGCTTACTTTTTTTCCCCCCCAAACTTGTATAGTAAATACAAGAGAGTAATGAAGATGAAGTGATCCCTTCATCTGCTCTAAGAAATTTATTTGGCTTACACAGACTCACGAGAATGATATCCCTCTTTCCATTATTCATGAGAACACAGCAGGGCTGAATGCACTCAGTTGTAAATACCCTTACATCTCAATAATCAGCACTATGTGCCCATAAAGCAATATTGATCCCAGGCCTGCTTTTTCTCTTAAGTGCTGAAGGAAATCTTTAAAATTCCACTTTCTGCCCCATACCTGATGGCTGACTGCAACTCAGAGGAGCAGACACATCGAGGGCTAAGACAAGAGAACAACAAGAAAAAAAAAAAAAAAAAGAGGGTGAAACAAAATAAAATGGATGAAAAAAGAGAAAACGGAAAGGGGGAAGCAAGAAAGAAATCAAAGCAGGAAAAGAGCTGGATAAAGATATTACAAGTGTGCAGGGGGCTACTTCTATGATGCCGTTCTTTGTTTATTATATATTATATCTTGCTGACCCTAGTTTTTGGGTTTTTTAATGTAAACGATCAGACGATGAGCATAGTTAGCATTAACATGTTATACCGGAATAGATCCACTGCCCGGAGTAGGGAAAAACTTTCTGAGTATAAGAACAGTGGGAAAATGGAACAAGCAACATAGGAAAGTTGTGGGATGCACAGATTTCATAGACATCAGGCGATTAGTGAAGGACGCACTACAGAGTAGTAGTTTTGAAATGATGGGAGCCCAAGAAGGGTGGCTGTGCCTTAAGGAAACTATCCTTCGAGCACAAAGCGAGACGATCCCCGTGAGAGGTAAAAGAGGGAAAGGAGCCAGGAGGCTTCCCTGGCTGACCAGAGAAATCCAGGACAGACTAAGGGCCAAAAGGGGAGCACATAAAAAGTGGAAACAGGGAGAGATCACCAAAGAGGAATATACCTCTTCTGCTCGTGCTTGTAGGGAGGCAGTTAGACAGGCCAAAGCTACCATGGAGCTGAGGATGGCAACCCAAGTAAAAGACAATAAGAAATTGTTTTTTTAGATATATAGGGAGTAAAAGGAACTCCTAGAATGTATTAGGAAAAGTGTGGGGGCTCCCAATCTCTGCCCCCCCCCGGCCCTGCTGGGGATCCCCACAGGCCAGGAGGTAGGGGGACATCAGCTCCCCCATGGGCTCAGTCTGGGTGGAGGCCTCAGACCAGCCCTGGTTAGCCTTGTCCCCCCGGGCAGAGGCCCTAGCAGCACTCCTCGTAGACACCATTCCTTCATGAGGTCAGCATTTATGGAGGGTAGGGGATCCCCATCACCTGGATCTCCCTGTCCCATAGCAGGCATGGGCGTCCCATGGGACTGATGAAAGAGTGACGCAAAATACCTATTTAATAGGTTGGCTTTTTCCTGGGCGTCAGTTGCCCCATCTGGTTTAGCAGGGGTCCAACGTTGCCCTTGCTTTTCCTCCAGCTCCCCACATATCTGAAAAAGGACTTTTTGTTGTCCTTGATGCTTGAAGTTCAGTTGCAGCCTTGGCTTTCCTGGTTTGGTCCCTGCAGGACTGGACCAGCGCAGAATAATCCTCCTTGGAGGTGAATCCTGTCCTCCATCCTTTGTAGGCTTTCCTTTTTAGCCGTAGGAGGTCCGCTAGGTCCCTGGAGAGCCAGTAGGGCTGCTGTGCCTTCTTGCTGTCTTTCCTCCGTGTTGGAATAGATTTAGCTTGTGCATTGAGGATCGCTTCCTTGAGAAGCAACCACTCTTCTTGAACTCCCATCTCCCTGGGGTCATGGTCCCTGAGGGCCTGACTGACTAGCCTCTTGAGCTGTCTGATATGGCTTACAAACAGCAACTACATTTATGCAGGGTTTCGACTAGATAACTACGGAGCTCCCTTCCAACAGTATGATTCTAGTATACTAATGCCTAAATTAACAAGTCTTTAATTCCTGAAAGCTGCTAATCACCTTATTGTCAGTTTGCAGTTCTCCATCCATCTGTCTGACAGTATCCACTTAAGTTACGCCACAATTTTCTCATGTACATCATGCTCCCAAATATAGTGCACACCTTGTTCGTGAAAGGCAAAGGGACAAAAATATTTTTTTCCCCCACAGTTATGGTTCCAGAGAGCAGGAAAAGAGCCTAATTTTCAGTGGACTCACCCACCCTTTCCTACTTAACTAAAACCCTAGCTCTACAGATGGACCTATGCTCTTGAAAAGAGGTAAGGGGTTCCCAGAGCTGTGAAGTAGAAGAGCAATCAGGAGCAGCTAGCAGACAGCAAAATTGCCTTAAGAAAACTTAGCTTGTTAGTGGAATACCTCTAAAAAGAGATCATCAATAACACCTATGGAGTGAAAACAAAGGCCATTATGTCAATTGCTGTACTGTGGATCAAGAATCAAAGCAAGGTACTTTTATCTTGGACTGCTTGGACTGCATGTCGGCTTCCCCTCTTAATACAGGGGGTGGGGGAAAGAGGGAGTGATTTTTGAAGGAAAGATGAATGTTGTATGAGAGAAAATATGTTATTTTATAGATTTCTTTGATTTCACAGATGTTCAGGGTTGGAAGGGACCTCAGCAGATCATCTAGTCCAACCCCGTCCTGGGCAGGAAAGAGCACTGGGGTCAGATGACCCCAGCTCGGTGTTTGTCCAGTCTCTTCATAAAGACCTCCAACACAGGGAAGGGCACCACCTCCCTTGGAAACCCGTTCCAGATTCTGGTAACCCTTACGATAAAGGAGTTCTTCCTAAGGTCTAGTCTAAATCTGCTCTCTGTCAATCTGTGGCTGTTGTTTCTAGTTACTCCAAGAGGCACCCTGGTAAACAGAGTATCTCCTATTCCTAGCTGCCCACTCTCCTGCCTCCCCCGGCCCCCCCAACAAATTTTTAGACAGGCACCAAATCCCCTTTCAGCCTTCTCTTACAAAGGCTGAAGAGATCTAGGTCCCTCAATCGCTCCTTATAGGACCTATCCTGCAGTGGCCCTCCTCTGGACCCTCTCAAGGTCGTCCACATCCCTCTTGAAGTGTGGCATCCAAAACTGGACGCAGTACTCCAGCTGCAGCCTTACCAGTGCTGCACAAAAGGGAAGTATCACCTCCCTAGACCTGTTTGTGATGCACCTATTAATGCATGATAGGGTGCAGTTAGCTCTATGGATTATTTCATCGCATTGCCGACTCATGTTCATCTTTGATTCAACTATGACTGTAAGCAATTTGGGGTAGGGACCATATTTTTCTTTTGTGTTCATACAGAATTGAATTTG
Organism: Crocodylus siamensis; assembly: GCF_052110815.1. Classification (NCBI taxonomy): domain Eukaryota; kingdom Metazoa; phylum Chordata; order Crocodylia; family Crocodylidae; genus Crocodylus; species Crocodylus siamensis. Next base: position 17,543,596 of record NC_143395.1, read on the forward strand.
ACCATGTCCTGATCCTTGACAATAATATAACAACAATAATAATATGTCATATCATGTCCCAGGCTGACCCAGCCCAGTGTTGGAAACTGAATATCTTTCAAAGCCTGCTGAATCCTATTTCGCAAAGGGCCTGATTCTCCATGACCTTATAGATTCTGCAGCCAAATAACAGAAATTTCTACCATGGTTTAACAATAAAGTTAGAAACAATAAATAAAGGAATGACTTGTGTCTCATAAACCACACAGGATAATTATGAACTACCAACACACTGCAGGCAAGAAAGAAGCAAATGAACTCCTAGAATGTATTAGGAAAAGTATTTCCAGAGCTAGGAAACAATTCATGTCATTATGCCATGGATACATTGTATACATTGTGGACTTCTTCCACAAAAGCCTGTACCAGTCTAGTCACCCAGGTTCAAGGAAGATTGGAGCAGGTACAGAAAATGTCTACTAGGATGGTCAGGCAAATGGCCCAACTGTCTTGCCAGAGGGGACTAAAAGAATTTGCTTAATCTAGCAAAATGGAGGTGGAAAGAAGATATGATTGTTCTCAGGGGTAGACAGTAAACATCAGGAAGAAGGAATGATTTAAGCTAAAGGGAAACGTTGGCACAAGAACTCTGGATATATTTAGACCAGAAATAAGAAGTGGGTTTCTACCCATAAAAGAAATATGGTCTGGAACATATTTCTAGTCGAAATGGTGGAGACAAAAATCTTAACTGCTTTTAAGATCAAGTTTGAGCAGTTTATGAAAGTTATTGTATTACATAATTGCCTGTGATAGCAGCACACTGGACTTGTTGACCCAGAAAATCCCTTTCAGTCCAATGTTAAAAGAACTCCCAGACAAGAATAATACTATTTTATATCCACTTTGCACCTACCTTGTTCATAGAAACCAAAGTGCTGCCCCTCTGGGTCATATTCAAAATCCCTCTAGTCCATTCTCCATTCTCCAGTGAGGCTCACTACCTGATGCTGCAGGGGAAGATGAGACAATATGCCAATGAAGAACATATTGCAATGTAGAATCAGATCCAGATTCTTGCATGAATGATGAATGTTTTAACACAGAACTTCTCAAACTGTGTCCTTTTCTCCCTACAAATGCACCCAAAGTTTCGGTCTGATCCCTAAAGTACCTTGATTTGCCTTATAGTTATACTGTATTTGTAAAAGGATCATTACTTAAGTACTAGGTTGTTGAGAACTAACTGCATGTTCAGTCTGTGCAAGACAAAAATAAGATTCACTCCCTAGAGGAGCAAAATATGTTTGAAGCGCAAAGTGAACCAGCAATAAAACCAACTTGACTAGCCTCTCCACTGCTACTTTCCCAAAAGGTGTCTCCAGCGTAATTTAGTCCCCTACTATAAAGAGACTGCAAAGGTGTTGAAACCAGACTCCTTTAAAATAATAAAAGGTTTAACCAGCGTCACACAATAGCTCTAAAAGTACCCTTAGGATATCCATTGTAGTGCTAGGAATACCTCTGCAGTATTTCAAGGTTAGCAGAGAGCTTTAAGTGCTCTGCCACAGGTCCCAAAACCGACGAAACACTGCTTCCATTTAATTTAAAAGAACATTGAAAAGGAATGTCTCAACTTTGGGGTGAAACTGTTCTGCTAAGGTTTAGTTTGTTATTTAACATTAAGTTGTGACAGTTTTGCCTCTATTGTGTACAAGCCTGGGACAGTACATTATTTTTGTGTATTACTTATGCTGTAAGTGCTGTACATTGAAGCTGTATTGCTAACAGACATGGGAGAGCTCCTTTAACTCATACACGTATCTTTGTTGAAGACCAACAGTTGACTAAGAGTCATATTCTGATACTAAGATAAGTCATGTTCAATAACGTCTTAGGCTCCAGTTTGGAAAACGCTTATGCATATATTTAAACATTACTAACGAAGTAGTCCTTTGAAGAAAGCACCTAGGCTAGGGTTACCATACATCCGGGTTTTCCCTGACATGTCCTCTTTTTTGGACCCTTGTGCTAAGTCTCAGCAGGTTTTTAAATTAAGAGCAAATGTCCAGGTTTCCTGCTCTCCCAGGCTGGCTGCTTAGGGCTGGGAGGAGCAAACAAGGTGATTGGCTGCCAGGGATCATGTGCTTCCTGCACAGGCTCTGGCAACCAGGTGGAGAGAGAGAAAGTGTGTGTGTTTGCATGAGAGAGAGAGCCGGCACGTGCACAATGCAGTAGCTACTTGGGCAGTGGGGCTGTGAGGCAGGGGTGTGCGGGTTGGGAGTGAGGGCACTGGCAGGGGTGCAGGGGGCTGTGGATCAGGAGTGGGGAGCACCAGGAATGGGACGGGTGACTGTGGGTTGGGTATACAGGGCACTGGCAGCACCATGGGACTGTGGATTGGGGGAGAGGGGCACCAGCAAGGGGTGGGGGGCAGGGTACTGTGTTTTGGGAGTGAGGGGCACTGGGAGGGCTGGGGTCAGTGGGTCCAGAGTGAGGGGTGGCTTGTCAGTGAGGGGCAACAGAATGGGCAGGGCAATGGCATATCACTGCCCCCCTCCCACCTCACCATCATATTCCCCCTGCCCCCATTCCTCTCCCCCCCAACAGGTGTCCTCTTTTTTGGACCTGGCAGTATGGTTACCCTAACCTAGGCTACAACTCCTGTAAGACCCTACAGCATCTCATGCTGGTTAAGGCAGGCACATGTGCAAGTATTCCCCAAACTACATTCAGTTACCCCTGCTTGCTTTGCAAGCTTCGAATTTTGCATCTCCCTTACAATATCATTCATGTAATTAGAAACAGGACCCAATTATCATTTGAGTACCAGATTCTAGATTCTTTACAGCAGTTGCTTCCTGCTGCGTTTCCTTCAGGTTCAAAGGAATTCCTTTGATCTCCTGTGTTGAGAAATCATAACCAGCTAGCTGAGATACTCATGTTTTACGTTACTGTTCTCATAAGCAGTGAGAAGCCCCTGCAGTTTCCAGCTGATCTGAAGGCAGAAAGCACAGGTGGGCATTTCAGTGGGAAGTGCTGAGCTTGCATTTAGAACCAAAAACCCAGGCTGAAATACTTACGTCTTTGATCAGAGCCAGTGTTGGAAATCTGATTTATTAATCCCTTGCCATCAGCAGAAGGAAGCTAAACAACAAAACTTATTATGGAAGTCAGTTGCCAGGCTGGGTGAACAGATACAGGTAACAGGGGAGTTTGGTGAGGGCGTGTAGTTATTTCTGTTTAGGTACGAGACAGAAGGATTTTACTCACAGGAGTTGAATAAATGTTCCCAGATCCTTAATTCAATCAGAGATTTCCTTAGACCCATAATGGATCTTTCAGTTATACTATTAGAGTAATTCTCTTCAGGTCAGAGCAAGATTATTTATATTTGGTCTTGCCACAGCTGACTATCAGTTCCTGCTGTGGGTTGATTTAACTTTTGCATCGATGATAGAATTTGCTTATTCAGTAAAAATGGCAATCCAGCTGATAGCTAAGAAGCATTAACAGGCAATTTCATCCACTGTCTCTGCTGAGGTGGTATCATTTCTGTGGGGGCATCTTTCTTTACTGCCTACTGCTTTTTGTCCCGTTTATAATGGGCAACAAAGTGGACAACAAAAAAAACCACATATCTTAATCTTATTCAATCTAGTAATAAGTAGGTATTTGGGCTGATAGGGTTTTTTTTCAGCTGAAACGTTTCACAATGGTAAATGTAGTTTGCACAGGACAGTTTCAATGCTATCCATATTTTTCAAGTTAAAATTGGGAAAATCCAAATAAAATACTCCTTTCAAAATAAGAGCAGCTAAAACCAATTTTGCAATCAAAACCCAATTGGAACATTTTGTTTGGGTCAGTTGGATGTAATACTATATTTGCATGAGCTGGTGGCATGCTTCGTGTGAGTTGTGGTTCTTTTTCCCCCCCACAATATTCCACAAAATTGTTCTTTATTTTAATTTTGAGGAGGTGAAAAATATAAACAGAAATTTAAAACTTAGTATTATAAAACAATTTTAATAAATGCAATTAAGATGACAAATATTGATGTTTATCAAATAGTCAAATAATCAGTGATGATTATTAGTGACTATTGCTATGAATTCTTGGAATTAATAGTTAAGCTAATCAAAATGAAAATTTAATCTTCAGGAATTATATCAATGTCAAATATTAACATGAGGTAAAAAAATCCACATTTAACAAGATCTGGTAATTGTTTAACTGTAACTATAAACAGAAGAGATCTCTGACAAACTGGCAACATGTTTTACAAGATTTTTTAGGAAAAACACTTTGTACATTTACTATCTTGGGGAAAATTTTGCTCTCAATTATACTAGAGTAAATCTATAGAGTGACTCCACTGACTCTTGCATCTCCTCCATAGTCTCCATTACCTTCTGAGCACCTTACAGTCTTTAAGTATTGATCCTTCCACAACTTCTGTGAAGTATAAAAGTATTATTGAACCCAATTTTGCACATGGTGATTACCCTACACAGTCCCCAGAGTAATTTTCCAATGCCCGCGGACTGTGCAGGCACCTCCTGCCAGTCGCCTAGTGTATCCTCACCTTTAATTGGGGTGTCACACGCATCTGCTTCTCCTGCCACGACTTTGATATTAACGGCATTGGTTCAGATGTCCAACATACACAGTCCAATTATGAGTCTCACCAGCATCACGTGGGTCCTGAGTTTGAGGGCTCCACCACCCCTACACCCTCACCCGCCACCGGGATGGTGGCCAACTGTCTGGTCCAACCATGTATTCACACCTCCACTCAGATGATCCACAAAAGGAAAATAAAAATCAAAACAAACACTACGACCAAGAGGGTTCCCTTGATTAAAGCGGCTGCTCCAGCCGTCTGCAGCCGTCTTCCAATACCCACTTGCCCTCCGAGGGGTCGAATCCCTTTCTTGGCTTTCGAAGAGCCCCCTTGGAGAGCTTGATCAGCTTCCCTTATCACAGTTAAAGCTCACTGTTGAGCTGCGCCTCTATTACAGGGACTACGGTTCCCAGAGTCAAATACTGCCCTTCTATTAGGGTCTTTACAGTACCCAGCTCCGGCCACTCCCGGTCAGTAAATAAACAGTTTTATACCCCACAGGGGCCAACTGACTGTGTTCAAAAACCCCGCTGGGGCTTTGCCCTTTGCCAGAGGTTCCTACCAGCGCTCAATGTTGCTCACAGTCCTTTGCAGCATGATCCGGCGTGCTCCACGTCCTCTTTCCGGTTCCGCATTGCCCCCACTTGTCGGTCCCGGCCTTTCTTTTATGCCGGCGAAGGAAGTACCGGCCGCTCCCTTCCCCACACACCTGGGTAAGGGAGATTTCTGCCTGGCTCCTTGGGGCTGCGGACCTGGGGCCACTGGCCCTCCACCCAGTCTGGGAGCCAAGCTTCTCTCCCTCACAGACCAATTTACACAGGCCATTTTGCATCACCAGAAGACTCTGCAACCTTCCCTCAGGCGTCCATATAAAGGCCAGTCACAATTTACTCCTTCAAGATTAGGCTGCATTTCAATGAAAGAAGGATGTTCAGCTGAATGCCATAGTTATCCCCTAATCATTTTGAAAAGTGCTTTGAGACCTTTAACTTTCTTCTGGAGGGCTGCCAGTTCTGCAAGAACAGACCTCATTTTAACATGTCATCAGAACTTGAATTTATCTTCTTCCCCAGAGGCAACTTAGAGTGCTATCAGCAGAGCCGTGCTGACAAATACTGATGCACTTGAGCACATTTTTATACATTCAAAATACAAGAAACAATAGAAAAAGTTGGGTTTGAGGTGTTTTTTCTTTTAATTTTACACTGGGCTTTAAGATGCCAACACTGAGGACCTGATCATGTATTCTGGGAGGGCCACATTCAAAGCCCATTGAAGTCAAAGCGATATTGGTCTATTTACAAGGCACCACCAGACCCTAAATGTTTCACTGATTAATAGGGATTATGTTTATGAACTTGCATAAAGGTGCATTTGAATAGTTAAAAATGAATCTGAGAAGTTCAACTAAGATTGCCAGGGGACAGGCAAACAATCACCAGTGCAAACCCAGGAAGGGATGATCACAGAATCAGCAGGTCAGGTAACACAAGGGAACTTACTCTGAGCCCAGGCCAGGGACAGGATTCTTCTAAGTGCACAGGGAAACCCAGGACTTCCAATGGCAGACTTAGCTGCCTGTACACAAATGCCAGGAGCATGGGGAACAAACAGGAAGAACTGGCCTTTCTGCTAAGAAAAAATGAATATGATCTCATAAGGATAACAGAGACCTGGTGGGACTCCACGTCTGACTGGACCACAGGTATAGATGGCTATACCTTGTACGGGAGGGATCATGTTGTGAGGAAGGCTGGGGGTGTAGCTCTCTATGTAAAAGAGCAGTTTGCTTCTCTACAAACAAAGATTGGCATCCAAAGAGGGTGACTTGAGACCCTCTAGGTTAAAATACAGGGAGAACGTGGTGAAGGGGATGTAACTGCAGGAGTCTATTACAAACCTCCTAACCAGGAGGAAGAGCTTGACCATGAATTCTCTAGAGGCTACACACTTTCAGTGCATGGTCATCATGGGTGACTTCAACCACCCTGACATTTCATGGGAAGAGCATTCAGCCAAATCTGATTGGTTGTGAAGCTTCCTCACTTTCATTGATGTGTTCTGTCTGACTCAAGGGTCATGTCCAGATGAGCCTACACATGCCTCTTGCAGCGTCTCAAATTCCTTTGAGATGCTGCAAGAGGCACATGCAGGAACAAAAAAAAGTTCCCTGTGCTGCAAATTTGCAGCACGTGGGCAAGATTAGACCCCTGGATATCCAGGGGACAAAAAATCCTGCAGACAGAAAATGCGGGCCTGTGCCTTGAAGCAAACAGAGACTCCCAGAGCATCTCTATGGTCAGCCATGACCCTGGTGCTGAAGCAAGCTGCCTGCCCCGGCAGAGCAGGCAGTCTACCAGCAGCAGGGAGCTGGACCCGGGCTCCAGTGCTGGTAAGTAAGGGGTCGGGGGGCTGGAGGAGGGCAGAGAGGATCATGGGGGGACCCCCACTGGCCCCGCCCTCTCCTGCAGCCCTCCCAATCCGTGCCTCAGCCAGCCCCAACCCCCTAAGCCCCCCCAATCACTGCCCCACCTGGCCGCATCTCCGCCTGCCCCCTGAGCCCCCCTATGGCTGCCCCGCCCAGCCCCACCCCCAACCCCCCAGCCCCCCTGATCTCTGTCCCACCCAGCCCCCCCGGGCTCCCCCATCACTGCCCCCCCACCCCAGCATCCTGGCAATTTAAAAAAAAACAAACCAGCAAATGCTGGCAGTTCCAGCTACCATCGGGATCACTGGGGTCGCCCTGCACAGCGGCTCCAGCCCGGGCCCTACTGCCCCCCACTGCCCAGTGCTGCCAGGAGGCCCCAGAGCTCCTCCAGCCTCTGTTCCTGGGGTGAGCAGGTGCTTTTTTTTTTTAAAGTGCTGGAGGATGCAGTGAAGGAGCAGCCATTGGGGACTGGGGGTGCAAGTGGGGGATGGAGCCAGGTGGAGCAGTCATTGCAGGGTCTGTGGGAGCAGGGGGTGGGGCTGGGTGGGGCAGCCATCAGGTGGGGGCTGCAGGAGCTGGCGGGGGATGCAGCCAGGTGGGCAGCAATCCAAGGGGTTAGGGGAGCATGTGGGGGGGCATGTTGCCCCTGCAGGGGGAGGAGCCCCTGCAGGAACCATTTGACCCCCATTGGGGGTGTGTGGCCCCTGTCGGGGTGCTGTAGCCCTGTTGGGGGGGCTGTAACCCCTGTAGGGGGGCTGTCACCCCTGAGAGGGGATGTAGCTCCTGTTGGGGGGGCTATAACCCCTGGGGGGGCTGTAGCCCCTGTTGGGGGGTTGTAACTCCCCAGTTGGGGGGCTGTAACCCCTTGAAGGGCAGTAAAACATAAAGGTATTTAGAATTCACTTTATTATGATGATAGAGACACTTGTAGGCTTCCAAACTGTGTTAACACTGTAGAGATATCAATAAAACATTGCCCAACTGATCACTGTCTCTTCCTCTATCTCTCTCTAGTGGTCTTTTGTTTTAATTGTGGAGGAACATTTTGGAGTTTTTAACAGAGTGACTTTGGGATTTTTTTATCAGGGATTTTTCAGTTTTCAAATAGGGAACACCAGAATTCCTGCTAGGGAGACCAGTGGCAGGACTCTACTTGCTCAGAGCTGGCACCTTGGATCCAGCTGGCTGTGGCTGACCTCCTGGACAATTAGGGCCAGGAGGACATACTTTGACAGTTCAAAGCAGGCCACCACACTAGGAACATCTTCCGGACAATAGCTGCTCAGTTGGCTGGGCAGGGGGCACACGTGGCAGTAGTGCCGCACAGAAGCAAACCCTGCAACCATAGTCCACTGGCAGCTGGCCAATTCCCTTACTGGCTCTGCAGTCCCCATCCAAGTCTGGCAGGTGCACAGCAGGTCACAGCCAGGCAGCAGCCCCCACTGCCAGACTGCTGCAGTGGGTACAGGGTGCAGGGAACCCTCAGGGCTGCTGCAGCAGTCCAGCAGGCACAAGGGGCAGTGTCTCCAGGTACCAATTGACAGGGCCCAGAAGCTCCTGAGATAGTAGCTCTGAGCTACTTGACAGGGTGGCTTTTTGTACTGATGTGGCCAGGATAAGGCAGCTTTTTATACTGCTGGGGACAGCACAGGTGCTGGCCCCAGGCTCTAGCTCCCCATGGCTGCAGATCCGAGAGGAGCCAGGGAGCATTATTCTGCCCCAAGTGGGACAATTTGCCCCACACCAAAGTGCATGTCCGGGCATGTGCACTGAGGCAAAAAGCCCCAGCTCAAATTTACACAATTTTTATTTGCACTGCTGCAAGTGCATGTCCCTGCATGTGTTGACATGCCCAAGAAGTCTACAGGCCGACAAGAGGTAAGGCACTGCTGGACCTGGTTCTGGCCAAAGGGGATGATCTAATGAGTGACTGAGGATTGAAGGGAAGCTTGGTGATAGGCATCACAAGTTGATCAGTTTCTCTATCCATGGCAAAGCTAGCAAATCAAGCAGCAATGCAGAAATCCTTGACTTTAGGAAAGCTAACTTTCACAAGCTCAGGAGATTGCTTGTTGAGGCCCAGAGAGATCATGATTTGACAGGGAGGGGAGTCCATGATGAGTGGCCACTCCTTAAGGATGCCATCCTAAAAGCACAAGGGAAGTCCCTTCTAGCCCACAGGAAAGGTAGCAAAGGGCTGGGTGACCCCCTCTGCTCAGTAGGGAACTCATGGACCTCCTGAACCTGAAAAGAGAAGCTCATAAGGGATGAAAGTCAGGAGATACCACTAAAGAGGATTATGCAGCACTGGCCTGCACCTGTAGGGAGTGGACCAGAGAGGCCAAGGCTGAAACCAAACTCAGACTGGCTACAGGAATCAAGGACAGTAAAAAGTCCTTCTTTAGATACCTGGGAAGTTGGAAAAAAAACATGGGCAACATCGGACCTCTGCTAAACCATATGGGGCAGCTGATACCCAGGAAAAAGCTCATCTCAACAATTACTTTTCATCGGTTTTCCACCAGCCCAAGGGGATCACTCTGCCTGACAAAATGCAGGATTACCAGGGTAAGGAAGATCATACTCCTATAATTGGTGAAGATCTTGTGAGGGAACAACTTGAGAGGCTGGACATCCACAAATCAGCTGGCCCAGGCAGAATGTGCCCAAGAGTGCTAAAAGAGTTGGCTGACATCATAGCACAACTAATAGTGAGGCTATTTGAGAACTTGTGGTGCCTGGGAGAGCTTCCAGAAGATTGGAAGAGGGCCAGTGTGGTGTGTATCTCTAAGAAAGGAAGGAAGGAAGATCCAGGGAATTACAGGCCAATCAGTTTGACCTCCAACCCTGGAAAGAACTTGGAAAAAAATATCAAAGACTTCATCAACAGCAGGCTAACGGAAGGCAACACTCTGAAATCATTTATGAATATACGAATACATGGTTTCGTTGCAGGTAGGTCTTGCCTGACTAACCCCATTTCCTTCTATGACCAGGTGATGTCATATACTTGGATTTCAAAAAAGCCTTTGACTTGGTCTTCCATGAGGTCCTCCTGGTAAAATTGGGGAACTGTGGCCTCGACAACCTTATAGTCTGATGACTAGGGAACTGGCTCCATGGTTGGACTCAGAAAGTGATAGTTAATGGAACCCAGTCAGCTTGGCTCATGGTGACCAGTGGTGTCCCCTGGGGTTCAGTACTCAGACCAGTACTTTTTAATATATTCATAAATGATCTGGATTTGGGCATCAGAAGCAGACTGGCTAAGTTCGCAGATGACACCAAATTATAGGGAAGTGCTGTCACGCTACAGCATAGGCTGGTGATTCAGGCTGACCTGGACAGGCTTGCAAGGTGGGCAGATCAAAATCTGATGACATCAACACAGAGAAATGCAAGGTGCTCCACCTCAGGAGAACTAGAAGTGGTGCAAGCACCTACTCTGGATATGTTCAAGAAATACTGGGATGTTCACCTTGCTGGAGTCATCTGACCCCAGCTGAGTTCCTGTCCTTTGGGCGGGGAGCTGGACCTGATGATTTTGCAAGGTTCCTTCCAACCCTGACATCTATGAAATCTAGAAGTTGAGTTTTATGAAGATGCTTTAAGATAATTGTACCTCACCTACTGCTATACTAATTCAGTCCAGATGCTAACAAGGCAGAGTATTTACTATATTTTCTTATATACAACACACCCTGAAATATAATACATGACACCAAATATAATACCCACCTTGTTCTTGAAAGGCAGAAGGAAGAAAAAAAGATTATTTCAAAGCTGTGGTTGCATAAAGCAGGGGTAGAGCTCAGTCGTCACCTTCCCTGTTCTGCTTAACTAAAGTTGAAGCCCTAGCTGCTGCTAAAGTCTGCTTTCTATGGGTGGATCTATGATACTGAAAAGAGCTAGAGTCACCAGAGCAATGAAAGAGGAGGAGAGAACAGGAGCAGGTAGCAGACAGCAAAATTGCCCTAAGAAAGTTTATCTTGATTAGTGGAAAACTAAGACCATTAAACAAGAGAGGTGAACATTAGCGCCTGTGGAATGAAGAACAATAAGCTATTATGTCAACTGAATCCTTTAGCTACTTGAATAGTACAGTGGAGTCGCATCATATGCGCATTTAACTTAAGTGAATTCATCATATGGGTATGCCCCTGAGTGCCAGTTGTTTGGATTCAGCCTGCAGCTGCCCCCTGCAGCGCTGTGCGCGGGGCCAAGCAGCAACATTGGGAGCAGCCTTGCTGGGAAGCTGTGCACGCTGGCAGGGTGGGAGTTTGGTGCTGGCCAGCTGATTTTCAAGGGTAATTTTGACTATACGTGATTTTCGCCTTACGCATTGACTGTAGAACCTAACCCCTGCGTAAGATGCAACTCCACTCTAATGCCACTGCTGCTGCACCGTGGAGCAGAAATCAAAACAGGGTGCTTATAATCTAGGCAGAAAACCAGCTCAATCGCTTACTTAAGACTTGTACCCCAATTTCAGATGGGTGATTTTGGGGGGAAAGATTGTATTGTATGCAAAATAAAACAAAATTTCATAAGAAAATAATATAGCTGTGTTTACTGGCTAGAGTTGATACCTGACATCCTATCTTCACTTCTGCCATTTTAAATATGATGTCAGGTGAGCACACTAAGACCCTTGCAGAAAAAAAATGCCCCATATTTCTTTTCAGAAAACTTTACTGTAATTCCTGTATAAGTAAATGATAAATTACAGTTTCTGCCCACACACTGTACAGTGTAAAAGACAAACTTAACAAATAGGGCAAATGAGCAGACTGGATTGGGTGGGCAGAACACAGTTGCGGTATAGAAGGTATTCAGTTTCCTAACTGAGCTAAGGTAGTAGCTATATGAAGGCAGAGTGTATGTTTGAAAGGAGAAACTTTGCTATTGTTGTATCTTCTGACTCTGGTCTGGGGCTATTGAGACCCTTCCACTTCCCATACCTGAAGAACAAGAAATGGTGATCTTCACCTAAAAAGTGCAAGCAGGTTATTCATGGATGATTTAAGATTACATTTTAGAGTGAAAATTTGAACATTTCCTCAGGACAGTCAATGCTGTCCTGAGGAAATGTTTTGCTTCCCCTCTCAAAAGAAAGAGACAGACAGACAGACTGACAGACAGAAATGTGGCATTTGCATTCAAGGTACAAAACCAGATTATTCGGATTACCTTTCTTTTTAAAAACAGATAATTCTTTGCTTGCTTATTATAACTGTCAGGTAACTATAAATAATGATATGTAGATAAAAATAAAGCAGCTGTATTCAAGTAGCAACAACTGAAAAACGTTACTGAATGGCAAATAAGGAGCTGGCACATAGATGTCAGTCACTGCATACAGATGATTGAATAGCACGTAGTTTTTATATTGTGTCTATGCCAAACTGGTCTGTGTAGTCAGAATGCTCTAAATTTCATCTCATTCTGTTCCAGACAGTTCAAAACATCATCCCCATCAAGACAGAATTCTCCAGTTCGCTGTTGCAAATTAAATGAGAAAGGCCAAGTTACTCTCTGGTGTAACGTATTGACATTCATTTGGTTCAATTTGTTCTACACATAGAAAAATATGACAATCTAATTAAACCAACTGGCAATTAACAAAGTCATCTCCATAGTTCAGGATACATTTAGGAGACAATAAAGAAAGAGGACAAGTTACAAAAATCCTAGAATGAGTGAACTTCCAAGTACAGAGAGGAGGGTAAAAAAAAAGCCTCCTCTACCCACATAGGCTAAAGACAGACGTTCAAAAAGCCTGAGCTTGAATTGATTCAATCTTTGCAGGTTAGTCTCCTAGATTGAATAAGTTTGCAAATGTACAGACATTCCCTCTGGACTGAAGAAATGCAGGTACGCGCCTGCAGTGGCTCAGGCTAAAAGCCAGGGGGGTGCTAGAGCAGTCCTCCCCTCCCTTCTGTAGTGCTGAGCTGAGGGGGGACATGGCCAGGCCCTGGCAGGACCTCTGATTAGGGAGGGGTTTAAACCCCCAACCCTGCCTGCACATTTCCAGGCTTTTCCCAGCTCGCTGCTCAAGGGGCAGGAGTGCTGCCAGACCCCAGTCCCCAAGCCAGCACTCTTAGGCAAAGGACAGGTGTGCAGTTCATGCCCCTGTTGATGATACTGAGCTTTTCAATCTCCCTCTCCCTGCTTCTTCATACTGTCTCTAAACCTGACAGGCAAGAGAGCCAGCAGGGAACTGATAACACAGTGTTTATCAGCCCATCAACAGAACAAAAGCCTCTCTCATTAGTTCAAGCTCTTCTTAAACAACTTTTTCCAAGGAAGGAATGGAGGGACATTTCCAGCTGACCTGTGGATTAGCTCCTAAGTGGACACTGTTCTGTCTGCTTGTCCCAGTGAAACTGGAGACATACACACACAGACACCTGAGCATTAGCTAGCATACCACATGCCCAGGGTCTGTGGAGACAGGGTCCATGTTGTGGGAGATGGGAGAGAGGGAGGAGGGAATCCCTGCTTGAGCAGCAAGCAGCAGAGGGGTGAAGGGCAGGGGAAGCCAGGCAGACCCTGCTGTGCCTAGACTCTCCACTGGAGCTGGGGCTGGGGAGCAGAGAGGCAGGGCCAGCCCTGTTCTCTGGAACAGACAGCCCAGCCCAGCCCAGCCCAGCCCAGCCTAGCCCAAGGCTACAAAACATCTAGGATGCTGGGGGACTCTGGTTTAACTTAAACCAGGAAGGGGTCTGGGACAGACATTGCATAAATTGGGTGGACTCAAATCAGTTAAGTCTGATGCTACATTCAACCCGGTTTTTCTTAAACCAGTTTCAGTCATTTTGAAACTGGTTTATGTGTACTGAATGTATGTTCTGTTACAGGTTTAAACCAGTTTCTGACCAGCTTATGTGTAATGTCTGTCCGTAGCCATGGAGGCTAAACAAACTTATAGTCCCTGAACTTGAGGATTGCATGGACTGCTCCATCACTGATCACTTCACTGCTATGACACTTTTCTGGTTCAACCATCATGGTGCATCATGGGGAATCCACAATCATAATACAACATTGGGAATGTAGTCTTCAAGGGAGAACCAAGCGGGAAAGACGAAGTAAAATCTTGGCTTCATGTCTCCTATTCATTGGCTGTATGGGTAGAAGTATGTTCGGCCCAGGTGATTTAACAAAATCTTAACATCCTCAAAGGAGTCGTATGTGACTCTGGAGGCAGCTCTGCCTGAGATGCTGAGTTCTAGTTAATAACCTTTTGCTGTCTAATGTGTCTACTTTGGTGAAATCTCTTACAGCTGAACAGTGTGTTTTCTAACTTCTTATTTTCCCCATAGAAGGGACATGTTTGAAGCAGTTCATTTCACAAACACACTGCCTAGAAACAACTTCATTGGGTGGGGAACAGAACAAGACAGTTCCCTTGAGTGGTTAGTTGACTCACCTTATGGTACATTGTAAAACCTCTCCGAGGGGAAAAATAGCAATTAATTTCCTCTTGGATATTTTATAAGGGTGCAACTAAATTTCTTTCAGATGTTATTGTTTCCATTACCATAAAGTTACTTTTTATCCAGTTAAAGAGGATCAATTACATTGTCTTGCATTTGTCATGTATTGTGGCCTTGACTGTACTGAGTATAAAAAACCTCAGGGTACAATTAGCTGATTTAGATAAATGTAACTATTACATCACCTTTCTCGGTCCAGAGGTATTATCGCTTTCTAACCAAACCTTGCCTCCCAGCTAGCGTTGTCTTTTTGCTGCTGGTACTTCTGGTTATTAGCAATGACAAAATTATCATCTATCCAAAAAACCCTGAGAAATACTAACACTGGCAACTGAAACAGTATGTGCTGCCAAAGTGTCACAAACTCCTAGAGCTGCACATGTGATAGCTCATCATTTCTCCTTCATTTAGTTCCATAATGAAATTAATAGTTTAAGGCCAGTAGGCTCCATTGAGATAATCTAGTCCGAGCTCCCAGCCAGCACTGGACATAGAACTCTAACAAATTGCTCAACATTTCAATTCTTCAAAGGCTGAGACTTATAACTGTATTCAGGGGGTTAGATTTGAGCCAGCTTCTAATTTTCGTCACATGGGACTGACCAAAGACTGACTTTCACAGCATGAACTCCCAACAGCCCTATTTATGGACCAAAATTCCCAGTTCTACGTACTGCAAAAACAGGCCAAAAAAACCCCAGTCCCTTCCCAAAAAGGCAGCCATCTAAGAACAAGGTAAAAGACAGCATATGATATAGCCAGACAAAGAAGGGGAGTACAAGGAAACACCAAGATAATACTAGCCCAAGTGATCTCAGCATAAAACAGTTTAACTGTTTAATCTTCCTTTCTCGTCAGCACTCTGTTGTTTATTTCCAATCACTGGCACCCAAACAATGCAGGACCTGCTCATGTAGTCCTAATAAGAGAATGGAAAAACTAGTGGTACCCAAACTTTTGGCCTCATGGGCTGAATGAGTGGTGTGGGTTAAGTCCATGGGCAGGATACTGGAGAATCTGGAGTGTGTGGGCTGGGGTCTGGCATGCTCTGGATTAGGCCTGCCACCTTGGATCCAGCCCTGACTCGAACCTTGACCCTGACCACACATGCGCCAGACTGGGCCCACCACACAGCCCCAGGCCCAGGCCCAGCCCCAGTCCTAGTCCACTATGTACCAGATGGGCCCACTGCCCCAGCCCTGGCCCTGCTCACTCCACATTAGGTCCACATCCCCAGCCCCACTGGGCCCATGACATGGAAATTAGGAGGCAGGGGAGCAGTGACAGTGTTAATTGCCACCACTCCCCCACCACCAAATTCCTAGACCCTTGGGGAACCCCACAGGACAGATCACATGGCCATATCTGCTCCGTGGGCCAGTGTTTGAGCACCCCTGGAATAACCAGAGGAGCATTGCAGGAGTAAGGAGTAGTAGGGCTGTGCAAAATTTCACCCAGCGTTTCATTTTGAAGCTGTTTCGATGCATTTCGAGCTCGAAACAGTGACATCAACATGAAGCAAAAGCCTTTGAAACAGCTTTAAAATGAAACAAGGGAACTCAAAGTGTTTTGAAAGTTTTGAAACTCGTCCCAAGTGGCAGCACCCACCTCCTGTCATCTGGCAGACAGATTGGGGGCTCACCTGCACCCCCAGGAGGGCTGCGGGGGCTGTGCTGGAATCCTCCCCGAGGTGTGGGACCCCAATCTGCCTGCCAGATGACAGACTGGCACTGGGCACAGGCTGCACCCAGTGCCAGGAAGATCAGTGCTGCCACAGCACCCTGCTCCTGTCATGCGTCACTCCACCTGGCTCTGTGGGGCCCCCAAAGCACAGGGCCCGGGGTGGCCACCCTGATTCACACCCCCAGGGATGGCCCTGGCTCCTGCTGGCTCCAGGTGGCAGCTCCCAGCTCCTGTCAGCAAGCAGGCAGATCAGGGGACCGCCGGCACCCCTAGGAGGGATGTGGGGGCTGTGCCAGAGTCCTCCCAGCGGTGCATGACCCCGATCTGCCTGCCAGATGACAGGATCCGGGTGCTGCTGCCTGGGGCCTGCAGCAGCACTGATCTTCCTGGCACTGGGTGTGGGTCTGCACCCCTGGGAGCACTCCGGATGAGAGGAGCCGGGTGCTGCCACCTGTGACTGGCAGCAGCACCGATCTTCCCAGTGCTGGTCCCAGGCAGCAGCACCCAGTTTCTCTCATCTGGCAGGCAAATTGGGGGGCTCACGCCCTCGGGAGGACTTCGGCACAGCCCCAGCAGCCCTCCCAGGGGTGTGGGTGAGCCCCCAATCTGCCTGCATGCTGCATTTTGCTTCCCCATAATAACCTATGGGCAAAACATCGAAACAGCATCAAAACAGCAAAACAGTTTCGATGAAACGAAATGGAACAGTGCTTTTGAAATGAAACAAAACTCGAAACAAAACACTGTTCTGTCAAATCATCAAAATGGAAGTCGAATTGGAACGGTGCTGTTTTGCACAGCCTTCATAAGAAGCACCTTGCCAAGCTAACCTGCAAGTTGTAGGCCTTGTACAAACCCAAGGTAGCCTCAGCTTTTTTTTTTCTGGGACTTAAAAGTAGGTTTGGGAAGTTAAGTCTATTTGTAGCATCTCAAAGGTACAATGCAAATGTTACTACATAAATAAAAGGAGCACTATTGATTTTGTGTGTAAGAGGTTATGCAGCACCCTTCAATAATTAAACACATTGATTGGCTGATTATGGCATTATTAATTATTATCATGTATTATTTATATTCTACTGTTGGTGTGAATGGTGCTCTGCAGAAAAGTTCATTGTCCTGAAGAGCTAAAAATGCAAAAAGCTGCAACAGATGAATGAAGCATGAAGGGAAGAAGCATAAAAGCAAGGAGGCTGAGTGTCCTAGGTGAGCCAGCGCCTGTTCCCTGAGCAAGGCGAAGTCCATCCTGGCATCTTGCAAATTATAAAGCAGGATGGGTTACTCTTCATGTGCTGGTATCTGAAAGAGAGAGAAATAAGATATCAGGTATGAGGGTCTTGGGCTCCCTCATGAGGACACTTTTGAAAACTGCAACATAACATGCCAGGAATGTGCAAGCACTTCCTTGTATTGCACCCGTCACTTCTGTGCTCTTTGCTCATCTGAAGTAGAAAATAAAGCCCAAGATGTTGTACATGATAGCCTAAAACAAAAACATTTGTAGTCTAGCAAATCTAGCTATGGAGCAAACTTCCACAGCAGAGCAGACAAATCTGACCATCTTGCAGAAATAGTGCCAAACCTTACTCTTGGCAAAAGCCTTTCTGCCACAAGAAAGACACTCAGCAGTGATGTTCCTTTCTGTCTAAAGCCCATAGCAACCACACAGACACAGAAGAAAAATAAAGGAAATGAAAAAGCCAAGTTAAACAACACTTCTCCCATCAGTGTTTTGATCTTGAAAAGGAAGAGGCTTCAGTAACTTGACAAAATCCAGCATTGGGTTCCTATATGTAGAAGTTGATCGGCAGTGGTTCTAAAGCTCTAAAATCGAAAGAAAGAGGGAGAATAATTAACTAAATATCATAATAATCAGGGATCCCATGTCACCCTAGACCTTTTCTATCTTTTTAAAACTATAGTATTTAATAGACTAACTAGGTGCCACTCTGCCCTGCCTTCTGCCTGACTTCAGACTGACACCCCTAACTACCTTTCTCCAGTGTAGTATTTGCAAGAGAAAATAGTCCTTAGGGCAATATCCCATGATATACAGGGGGTTCTGACTTCTGAGAGACCAAAAATATTCTTGTTTCAACGTACAAACATAACACCCCTTCTACAATTGTGTCAGGATTATGTTCCCAAATGCTGCACAAATGCTATGAAGAAACAAAGGCTATCGTGGTATGTTTGTAATCATACACAGAGTCAAGACAGACCTATTCATACACCCTCTTAAAAAAAGCCAAAGCCTGAGACTAAACTATGTCATATTCTATACTTAAGCGTACGCTCCTTTTTTTAATTAGATTGTCGACTTCTCAAGTATGGCTCTGATCCTACAAAATACTTACACACTTGCCTATTTTTAGTATGATAAGTTTTATTATGGTAGGCTTTACCTTTAATTGCTTATACAATAGTAATATGGGTTTTATAATGGAGAACTTGAAAGACAAGACCATTTTTAATAAGGTGGTATAAAAATATATAGACTCACATTAATGGTTATTGACTAAAATCTGACTTGGTTTTCTCTGTAGCTATTTCAAAGCGCTTTGGAAAATTATGACTTTGATCCTGGTAGTACAGCAACTCTGTAACTAAGTTCACCACCCTCTATCATACATTCAGAACCTGAAGTAATAGGATCTGCTTTACTTTAAGTCACTTCTGAAGAAACAGACAAGTGTCTGTATAATATTTAGAGGAACTTTGAAACCAGGAGGTCAAATGCCTAAACCTTCAACTCTCTTCACTCCACACAGTGTGGAGAGGAAGAGAGGGAAATATATACAATAGCCTGATTTAAAGTAAACAAAGCTAACTGCACCCCTTGGGACCTATAAGTTTCCAGATACTTTTTTATTTCTTACTGTTGTAATGAGGTGTTAATGGGCAGGGAGCATCTGCAAACGCTAGGAGACAGAACTGAAGGAGATCCCTTAGGGCTAGTGAATTTCAAACTGTTTTTTCTAGACTTTATTAAATGCCTCTTGCCTCTAACTAAATGATCAGTGCCACCCAGGAATCCGCAAGAATGATATCTAAAGCAACAAGGATAGGAAGGAGTTTAATTAATGAATAACATGAATAAACAGGTGAATTAAATTGCAAGTGTATGGCTAGGGAGCATCTGCAAGTGACTTACATCAGTATAAAGATGGAGACTTTGCTTTCATCCTCATTGCAAGTTTAAAGCCTTGAGAATGCAGTCAAAATACAGCTGAAAATTGATTTGAGGTTTCTCTGCTCTTTGTAAAAGTAAGAGGAGAAGAAAACAATACAGCTAGTAGCTGAGCTAAAGGGCAATGGTGCTAAAGCTTATACTGAGGTGAGTGTTTGCACTTCTGTGAATGATGGATTATTGTCTCTAGAGTGCAAACTGTACTAATTTGATTTTTTTTTTCTCTCCCCACCCCCTGTAGTTTTAACAAGCTCTACTTTGGGAAATTAATTATTATTAAATCAAAATCGCAAAGCCTGCTTTAAGCGAGTCTTGAACTTGTTTAAATACAGCTTTGCCTAAGTTAAGAAATCTGCTACTAATCCAAACTGATGCATATATAACCTTTCTCTTGTAGGTTGTTACTACTAATAGGGGTATTAGCCTCTGAAACATGGACCCAAGATAGGTCAGGTAACTATCTTGTGAACTGCCTTGAAACTGCATGTACTCCTTTCTGAGCTTGCTGTGGTCTTTCAGTAGGTGGTGCTCTGTACCTTAATGCCCCAGCTGGGTTTTAGAGACTGCTAGTATGTGGCTATTCAGCTTAAGCTCCTTGGCTTTAATGTTAAGTACTAGTGTCTCTTAAAGACCTTTCTGTTTAGACTGCGCTAATAAAGAAACGTAGAGTCCCCAGATGCTAATGGACAAAATGAATATTCAACAAGAGAACTTCATTCATTCAGTCCTGTTCATTGTTTGTGCTGCATCCTAGAGTGATGGGGGAACACGGACTCTTTCTCAGGCTCAAACTATTAACGCGATCATGAAAGTCTCTGTTTCTTCACTTGGCTAAGACTGGGTCCTTTGTTAACTCTCAGTCTGCATAAACCGTGTAAACTAATCTTTCTTCACAAAATAGGACTCGTTTTGCCTAACTAATGTAAGGCTAAGGAGGAAACTTGAAAGCGAACATGCTGATGTAGAGCAGTGGTTTCTAAATCTCTTCAAACCAATAGAGCACTTCTTGAAGCCCACCATGCACTCTTCTCAAACTCCTAGTTAAAAATGGATGAGGACAAGTGCAATTTGCAGACCAATGTTTTGAGAACTACTGCTCTGGAGTCACAATTACCCGCATCCACATGCTGCCTCCCAGTTCACTGTTATCAACCCACTGTCTATACTACAAACTTGCCACACTGCTCCATGTAGGCTGCCTCTGCATCAGAAGAGATGTAACCATGTCTGCATGGTAATCTGAGCAACCCACCTAACACTGTTGCTGGGTAGTACTAATTTTCTTCCCCTTGACATAATATAAATGCAGCTTCACTGCTTCTGGTTGGCAATGTGTGGAACATTGTGATATGTTTGAGGGTATCACTTCCTGGCATGTTAAGTTTTTGGCAGTATAGACATGCTGTAGTCCCTAGTTTCTTCCTAGCAGATCTCAGTCCTCCAAATGCCACTATATGCAACTACTCATATGGATGTACCCTGTCTTCAATAGGATTCTTTGTACATAAAGTCATTTTTATAGAAACAGTGGGGTTTTAACTTCTAACAATAACCTAGTGTGTTCTAAAACTTCTAGACAGTGGTAGATCTCTTTGGATGATATTCAACTATATTGTAACTGTAGGTTGTAAAAATCCAGCTCTTGCTGGAAGTGCCATTTGCCTCCCCCCAAGGCAAAATATAACATAATCAATGTAAATATCTGGAAGACTTCCCCCCCCCCCCCCCGCCCAAAGGCTAAATGGAATTGATGTGATCAATTCTTTCTATCCATACTTGACTTGTGTCACTATTGTTTCAGCACATTGCTCATGCTGGACTCCTACTTGGGGGAGGAAAAATGCCTTTTTTCCAATTTAAAACAAAAACCTCTTTCAGAAAGGAGGCACACTCAAGACCTGAATTCTAAAGCTACTTTTCAAAAAAAAAAAAAAAAGTAAACTACATGGCTGTCTTTCTTTGAAATCCCAAGGGTTAGAATATGGCCATGGAAAAGTGTCGGTTGCATACATTACTTGGGGGTTACTTGGATGAAAGATATTATAGAAACAGAAAATTGCTGATTGTCTTATCAACAATGTCAATACAGGCTTCATGAGCTCAGAGTGCCTGGGGAGCCTCTTGAGGATCACATTGAGTGCCAATTACTTTGATGACAAGTATCTGACCTTTGCTGCTGTTGGTAAGCTAAGCATGGGGTCCAAAGAGGGGAGTGGAGGGGGAAGGATGGTCCTTCTTTGGGGTGGGGTTGGAAGGAAGCTGAAATTTGGCATGGCGCGCACACCAGAACAAACCTGAAATGACTCTCTATTAAACTGGCTAATGCTGTGCAGGAATATCCAAGAAAATAAAAAAATGCATCTCTTAGTGACAAGCACTATAAAGAGCTCCTTAACACACCTGAAAAACCCATTCACAGACCAGTTTGGCACAATCTGGGAGATAGATGAGGCTCTGGCATCACAGTGTGGCTACACAATAGTCTACTACTACTGGGGTACTATTGAATTCCGTGCTTCCATTTTAAGCTGCTATTCACATATTGAGGTAAGGCTTCTATATTTGGTCTATGGCAGTTGTGTTGTGATCAGTAACTCCAACCCATGCAAATCACTAGACGTTTACCATTTCCTGCAGAAGACACTGGTAATACAGTGTATTCTCCATTACTGAAACTTAGCGGCTATTTTAACATACTTCCTTAGGCCCCTCGGTGGTTATTTCCAAGCAACTAGGTATATTGCGATAACAGCTCTTGAAGCTCCGCTACAAAATGCAATCCAGCATGCAAACAAAATCCCCTTTGTTGTGAAAAGGCCTTGAGAAAGCTATCTATGCAACAGAAATAGATTTGTATATCTGACTTGACATTAAGTGTCCCAATATGCTGGCTATAGGGTTTTAACTTTGTATAAACTCACATTGGAAGATATGGATACAGTTTTTGAAGGGTCTCTGGCATCCGTTTGGACACCATTCATTGAATAGTGTCTACTGCAATATAGAAATGTTTTTAAGTTACCCTGTTAAAACTGAGAAAATGGACTTAAAATAGAAGATGGCCATGGCAAGTCACAGATGAAGGCATTGTGAATAAGAACTGTTCTGCCCTTGCAGGGTGATGTGTTCACAGTAACTGTGCAAATCAAAGTGTCTACTAATCCTGACATGAAAAATGCCGCAACTCACTCAAAAACTGTGAGTTGTCTTTATGATTCATGGCGTCCAAGAGAGCTAATATGTGAAACAAACTACATGGAGGTAAGTGCTTGAACATCTTGGCCTTTCCTGGGGAAGTAGGATCTTGGATGTGCCCTTGGAAGGGTTGCTTGGCCAACAACGCATCTATTAGTTCTGGTGTTCTGGATCAGCTATGGCTTTTGCTTTATACTGGCAAAGTCTTTAATGAACAGCAAATAACCTTTCTTAACTAATGCTAAACTTTGCGGAATTGGGAAAAGAAACTGTACTGCATCACAGCTGTAGCTTAGAGTTGCATTTCTAAGCACCCCTGATTAAACTAAAGTACCACAGTGTCCAAGAACTGGACACCTACATTCCTTTAACAAATTTTAAAATGTCACCTTTCAGTAGGTTCAATGGGTCTCTCTCTTTGAATGTGGTAAACAATGGCAATGAGTGGTGAAGCATTTTTTTCATTCTAAAGACTAATTAACTAATCCTGCCTAGAAGCAGGAACTCTGTGGATGTGCTGGACTGAAAGGAGAAGGGAGAAAGTAAGCTGGTTTTTAAAATTATTGACAGACCTTTCCTCTTCAAGGTCTCTGTTAGGAGGAAAGTACCACAGATCATGCCAGAGATCATCGAGGATGAACCTGAGGACTGGGCTCTAGCTTTTCCAGAGGTAAAAGGATAGCTTCTATGCTAGCTATTTTGGCTTCACAATATCTGTGCATCATATGTATGGTGTAGCCCTTGGATTCTTATACTTTACTCCAAGTATGATCTGTGGCCTCTAGTGTTAAGTTTGTTCCACAATTTCTTCATTTTAGGAGCTCTTCCTGGCAAGATTGGGGGGGGGGGCGATGGCTTCAGACTGCTTTGCTGAGTATCCAAGGCCATGTCTTCTACCTCTCCCACTGAGAAAATAAGCCCTTTCGCTTGCTTGCACTGGGGCATGCCCAAAACCTGCAGTTGGCAGCATAAATAGCTCCAGAGTAGCACTGGGCCATAGTCAGAACTTGAAGAAAGCTCTCTGAAAAACTTATTGCTATTCAAAAAGAACAGCAGGCAAGGAATTGCAGATACTTCACATGGGGAAAACTCTTTTTGAACTTCTATGGGAGACTGGCACTACATAAAGAAGGA
The DNA here is from genome assembly GCF_052110815.1 of Crocodylus siamensis. Taxonomy (NCBI): domain Eukaryota; kingdom Metazoa; phylum Chordata; order Crocodylia; family Crocodylidae; genus Crocodylus; species Crocodylus siamensis. Next base: position 17,567,331 of record NC_143395.1, read on the forward strand.
AAATCTAAGGGAATGAATTGGAGATCAAAAATCCTGTGACTGCTTTTGCTATTGTCTCTGATTCAGGCAAGGGAAGGCACAGCTTCTCTCTGGCAAATTGTGTTTCATCTGCCAGCTGGAAAAAAAGCTCTGCTCGTGAGCGATGCTATGGATGCTGGCTATGGACTCAACACAACTGATACCAGGATTTTGCTGCGAGTACCGTACAGTGCTGCAGAAGCTCAGCTAGTCAAGGTTGGTACAGTTGTCGAGGTCCCGCATAGCATTGTTTAGTACAGCTCTAACAAGATCAACCCTTGCAGGTCCAAGGAGTAACCTTTTCTACTGTGAGATCAAGTACATTCTACAAGCAGCGATGGATGATCTTTATGGCAGACACAGCTGTGGCATGTCCAATAGGTGAGACGCCAAGTACCTTTCCGTTCTAAACTGACACCAAATGCTCATGAGGCACAAAGATAGGCCTAGCTCAACCCATGCCTGTACTTCTCTTAATATTCCTAAAATTTAAGATGGTGTGGACTACACTAATGATACAATCACATGGAGTGTTCCAAAAAATGTTCATCCCCTGTCTGCTGGAGCTACTGGTTTTGAGGATGTGCTCATTGAAGTTGGAGTGGATCTGCACAAACTCTCTCCCACAGAAATTGCTTCCAGGAAGTATGTTGTATTAAATGACAGTGATGTAATTACCATCAAGATACCCATAGGTGCAGAAGGTGGCTACTACAAGGTTGGTGCTTTTTACATCGGGCTGCATTTCAAAATGCTAACAACTGGGGGAGGAGAGGCTAAGTCTTGATCCTCTAGTGCAAGGGTGACCTACCCATGACATGCCACAAAATGCTTTAGCAGACTCTGCATGTGGTGCACAGCAGATCAAGGCACAGACGGGGCACAGAGCAGGAGACTGGGCAGGGAGCAAAAAGAGTAGCAGACCCAGGCTGGAGGGGATTTGGAGTGGTACTTTTGAGAGGGTACAGAGCTAACTTATGGCATGTTGGTGAAAAAGGTTGGCTCCCACTACTCTAATAAGATGGCATGGGGGGGCGGGGCATCCAAGGTCAATAACACCTTTTGGTCTCAGGAGTGTAATGTGATCAAAGGTGAGGGTCCTCTTGTCTAAATCATTCACTGGGAATGTCCTAACAGCTCTGTTAGCAAGTTGTTCTCGCTCTGCCTTGCTGCTGCCTTGCTGTCTTTCAGTCCTGGTTCTCCTTCCCCCTGCCAAAAAAAAAAAAAAAAAAAATCCATTTAGGCAAAATAGAATTGAAATGATATAATTTGACATGGAAAAACAATGCGGGGGTGGGGGAAGCTGTATGTTGTTGTCCATCCCATGTGTGGGGGGGGGGGGGCGGGTGGAAATTCAGTGAGATGTGAATCCAACTGTTTCTGCTTGGCCACACCAAAAAAAAATTAATTATTTTCCCCTACCCTATTTAAGATACCAATTAACTATGGAACACCTTGATGGCAAATCTGACAGCTAGTCACTCTTAGCTGAGGGAGAGGCTGCCCCCTGATTTGGATACTAGGGGCAACACAACATAAACTTCTGTTGCTACCTAGAGATCCTAAGCCTCTCAAGGGGACAGTGCACCAGGCTCTGCCAAAGTGGGCTGACCTGCTTGGAGTTGAGAATCTTCTGCAGCCCTGTATTCCTGCTCCCGGAGAGAGTGCTTCTGCAGGGTGTTTGGTTTTTTTTTTGGCAACTGTTGATTCATAGAAGTTAGGAGCTAGAATGGACTTCATGAGATCATTGGGTCCAGCCCTCCTGCTCGAAGGCAGGAAAGACTGCTGAGGTCAGATGACCCTGGTGGTGTGGGGGTGTTCAGTCTTCTTTTGAAGATCTCCAGGAAAAGTGACTGTACCACCTCTGGGGAGAGAGTCTGTTCCAGACTCTGGACATGCTAGCTGTAAGAAGGCTTTTCCTTACGTCTAATCTGAAGCAATCTTCTGTTAGTTTATAACTATCATTCCTAGTCTTCCCTTGGTGAACAGATGTTCTCCTAGCCCCTGATTTTTGCCCCTTTTATATAATTAAAGGTTGCCACCAAGTCCCCTATGAGTCTCTCTTCTTTTCCAGGCTGAACAGTCCCATGTCCTTCAGCCTCTCCTTGTCTATGGTTTGTTCTTCAGACCTCCAGTCATTCATGTGGCTCTCCTTTTGGACTCTCTTTTTTCAGCTTCTCTATATCCCTCTTGAAGTGTGGTGCTCAGAACCAGATGCAATACTCCAGCTGTGGGCACACTAATGCTGAGTAGAGTAAGTGGATGACATCCTTAGTCTTGCTTGTGATGCATTGGCTGATGCATGCCAGAGTGGTGTTCATTTTGCTGGCTATAGCATAGCATTGGTGGCTCATGTTCATTTCGTGGCGACCCGCCAAGCCTCTAAGTATGTTGTAAAGCGCTTCATATGGGGAGAAATAATCCACATTTCTCACTTCTAAACATCATCAGGTTTAGAACTGCCCACTTCACAAGCCTGTCCAGGTCAGCCTGTATCCTCAGGCTGTCTTGCAGCATGATGGCACTCCCCCATAACTTGGTGTCATTTGTGAACTTTGCCACTTTCCATATCCAAATCATTGATGACAGTGAAAAGCACTGATCCAAGTACTGAGCTTTTAAGGATACCACTGGTCATCTTTCGCTATATTGACTCAATTTAATCTATTAACACTTTCTGGGTCCAATCTTGGAGCCAGTTTCCCAGCTGCTGGACTGTTAAATTGTTGAAGCCACAATTTTCTCAATTTAACCATGAAGACCTTGGGAGGCCAAATCAAAGAAGATTTTGAAATCCAAGTGCATGATGTCGACCTCATCTCCATTATCCAGGTGGTGAGTTACCTGATTTGTAGAGATGAGGTTAGTTGGGCATAACCTGCCTGCCACAAAGCCATGTTGGCTGTCTTTTGGAATGCTGCTTTCTGTTGGCTATCACTGATGGATTTTTTTTTTTTTTTTTAGGGATCACACTAATTAACCTAAAATTCACTGGATCCACCTTCCTTCCTCCCTCTCATGAAGACGGCCACCACGGTGGCCCTCTTCCAGCGTTCTGGGACCTCACCCAGGTGCCATGAGCTCTTAAATAGCTTTACAATCAGTCATGTAATAACATCAGCCAGTTCTTTCAGCACTCCCTGGGTGTAGTTCATCTAACTAGAGAGGCTGGATATCTACTAGGTATTCCCTCACAAGATCTTTGCTGACTTATAGGTGGGTGTTCACTCCTGTCTTGTCCATCCTGCTTCCTGTCAGACAAGTTTTTAATATCCTTGGTCTAGTGGAATACCAACATGAAGTATTCGTTTAGGGGTTCAGTTTTCTCCCAAGTGCCAGTTATTAGTTGTCCCATTGCATTCAGCACTGTTCCTACGTCTTCTGCACACACGTACACTTTCCTGCTTCCTACATGTATCTAAAGAAAGACTTCTTACTGTTGTTGACTTCTGCTGCAGTTTTTATATTTGGCTTCTGCCTCTGCTCTTCTAATCTGTTCCCTACTGCTACAGCTTCCATCTCTTTATAGGCTTTTTTTTTCTTATTCTTAAGGAGGTCCACAACCTCCCTGTTGAGCCAGAGAGGTCTCCCAGCCCTTCTGCTACCCTTCTTTATGGAGGGGAATGAATGTCCTTTTATGTTCCAAAGATCATATCCTGGAGAAATGACCACTCTTCTTGGACCCCCACCCCCCCTCCCCAAACGGACAAGGTGGGCCTTATCCACCAATCTCCCTGTAGGAAAGCTGACTTCTTAAATCAAGGATTTCTACCCTACTGATTTTTTTTTTTTCCCTGACTTGCAATGGATGGTGAAAGTGATTAGTCTCGTGGTCACTGTCACCCAGATGACCCTCAGTCCTTAGGTTACTCATCAGATCATCCCCTTCAGCTAAAACCAAATCCCAGGAGTGCCTTTCCCCTGGTCATCCCATACACTTCTTGAGTCAAATAAAGCTCCTCAATGCAAGTGAGGGGAACTAATGTGACCACTCGGGTCTAGTTGAGTGTTCTTCCCATGAGATGTCTGGGTAATTTGAAGTCGCCAATGACAACCATGTTCCCTAAGCATGCAACTTCTGCCTTCTGGATCATGGTATATGCATGAGAGATCACCCAGACCTTCAATGCATATGCCTAAGCGGGGGGGGGTGGGGGGGTATTTTGTTTTTGGAGGAATGGAAGCTGACCAGCCCTTATGTGCCCCCATCCCTCCCTGCCCCTTGTTTAGGCTACCGAGACAGTCTGGCCTTTGGATTCTGAGTCCAGATACTTGGTGCCTCCCATGGCTGTATTTGTATAAGCAAGTTGAATTGAAACTAGGTCTGCTGTGTGGCAGACAAGGCTTTTACCACTGAACCACAGGGGACTCTGGTTCTGCAGCAGAAGAGGGGTAAGCACCCTAATCAAAGCTTTCTCTTAACAATATTGTATTCTATTTAATAGATGCATATCTGTAGCCATCTTCATCTAGTACGTATCTACTTGACACTTTTTCAGAGGTGCAAGACCACAGTATAATAAAGGATGATGACTCGACTCTTGCTTTCAGACTCATGTAAGTGATGGAGAGCATGGGACCAAATATATCATCAACATGATTTTGGAACATCAGTGGCAAGATAACAGGTGGGGAGTAACGAAACATACCATAATTAAGAAAATTGAAGCTCCATTTAAACGCATGCAACTTAACTTGGTTAACAGTAAGTATCTGAGTACACTTTGATCTGGTAGCAGAACTTAGACCTAATTTAAAAGTTAATGACAAGCCACTCTTCCTTAGATACCAATTACAACACCAAGCTGGTCAATGTGACTGTTGGAATATTCCTCCCAGATGTGGAATTGGTGAACTTCACCATAGAAACGACAACAGTATCTGTTCCTGAAGCTCTTCAGTATGGCTATGAGATCTATGAGACTAGATATCCTAATGGAACTAAGAGCTACATAATAGAAGCTGCATTTGATGTGCCTAGCATTAAGAAAGAGGTATGGATTGAAGAGCTATTGTAGAATGGTGTATAGCCAGGATTAATACTCAGTTGTTCCTAAATATGACTTTTTTTTTTTTTTTTTTCTTCCTAGTACATGACTGAGGATTCAAGAATATACACTCTAAACGTTACACTTGGATTCATAATATATCCAACAAGCCAGACGTTCACTGTTCCAGTCATAATTGTTTCTGTTGTCAAGGATGCCGGTAAAGAAAACACTTGGCCTTTATAAATAGTTAGACTTGTAATACAGCTTGGTTGGATCCAAGAGAATTCCACTTTGGCTATATTTAAATTCCCCCATTTGTCAACCCTTAATTCTGTTGCAGTATTGCCTAGTGCAAGAGGATTTTGTGATGGGGAAAACCTTTATCTGACAGTTATTCATGGAAATGTGGATCAGAACTGGCTTCCATTCATCTCAGACTTGTACTTGTCACCAGAGGCTGCCCAAAAGTACAACTATGGATTGAATGATAATGGCACACACTTCACAGTTCGTGTCCCTCTTCATGCCCCTCATGTGCTATATGAGGCAAGTACGCATAAATATCCCTGTTACACAACAGAAGGTGGCTTTAAAAGCAGTAACCAAGATTATAACCTGCAGGTCCAATCCAGTTTAAGGAGTTGTGCCATTAGTCCTAAAGGGCTCCCCACTTTTGTGTGTAAATCAGGGAGCAGTGGTAATGTTAACTGCCATGGATGTGAGAGCCACAGCAACTAATTCTGTTGCCATTTTGTCCTGCTTCAAATTCTGGATCTGTAAGGAGCACTAAGTCGAATGTAGTTCTACACACCTGATTTCAAGTTCTTGGACTGACCACCCCACATGGCAGATTGGGCCTGAGTTTTGGTTTCGTTTTGAGTTGATCACCTCCCCACCACTTCTTTATTTTTTTTTTTTATTAGCAATTTAAAAAAAAGAAAAAGAAAAAAAACACATAACTAAAGTGTACTTTATTTCCAGTAACAGCTTGCTATTTTAATGACTAGGAAAGAAATAGAACTCCAATTCTTCAAATGAAATTTTGTCTACAAATGCATCCTGTCACTTGTCCCTTAACTTAAGGGAGAAGGTTTTAAAAAAAATCTGTTTGGGGGTGGAGTATTGGAGGCTTCCTTCCCTTCCACCCCGTTGGTAGTGGAAGAGAGGCTAATGACAACGAGAGGTTTTTAAACGGCTTATTTCTGAACAGGCTAAACTAGGAGCACTTGCAAAGCCTAAAATCTTTCAAGAACTCCCTTCCAAGAAGGCTTTGGATAGACCCTGTACCTCTTGTACCATCTTACCTAATGCTTCAGCAAACACTCACTTAAGAAGCCTTCTGCTTCTATTGGGCTTTCTTCCACTAAAACAAAAACAAACAAACAAAAAAATAAAAAATAAAAAAAAAGGTTGTAAGTGAAGTCTGTGCTTCCAAACAAGTCTCCCCTTTCCTTTCTGCAGCTGGAAGACTCAATTCCAGGCTTAGTTTAGCTGCCAAAATGAGCAAGGAGTTTCAAGGCCTTTGAAGATCACAGCTGAAAAGTGACAGATCTTCCAAAGGAACAGGGAGGCTTGAAGGAAGGTTCAGCAATAAGGGGACAACCAATTGGTATACATGCATACCAAAGTAGTGAAATTTGGGTAGCCTCTGTGAGGGTAACCAGTGACACCTTTCATATGCAATTACTTGAATCTGTTGGTTTCTATAGCCATACCTTGCATCTTTTACATCTTAGTTATTCAACTATTCTCTCCATTTGGAAGTGTGCAGTGTTTATACATCCAATCTGCCAGCTGGTCTGATTTAATAGTGACTTAAACAAACAACATAAATGTAAATCCTTTAAGTTTTAATGAGTACTACATGCAATAAACAGGGATGGCCTGGTCAACTTGGCTACTTGTAACAGAAGGTCGAATATAATGTGACAGCAAACAGTTGAGAAAATAGGCCTGAAGTTCCCAAGCTGTTCTTGAAATCCATGGGATTGGTAGCTAGCTTCCCCATGCTGAAGCACCTTTTAAGGATGGTCACTAGAGTAAGCTTTGATCAAGCCAAGCTACAAATTGAGGTAGTGCTAAATTGTCAGAACTCTAGTGCAAGTAGGACAAGAGTAAGCAAGGTAAGTATGCCACGCTGTAGTTTGGGTTTCATCCTCTGGCACCACAGAAGCAGATACTTCCCACTGATTTCAATGGAGTCAGGGCTTCACCCTTAGATTTCACTGTAAATATCACTTCAGTTTCACATAAGCCACTACTCATCTAGACCAAAATGCCTGTCACTTAATCTACTGATCAGCTTGTGGTGATTTTTTTTTCCTTCCTTTAGGATATTCATCCCTTGGGAATAATGACTTCATTTCATCTCACAATGAAGGATGACAACAGCCTGGCAGTTATGAGAGACTTCTCAATTTCCTGTAGATTCTCCACTAAAGAATTAATAGGTATCTCCCTTATGTGAATTAACCAGTACATGATGCATGCGCTGTTGGGGGGGTTTTGTAGCACTTCTAGTTTGAGCCAATAAGAGATTTTGTTCTTTAATCAAAATCAAACTTCCTTTTTTTGTTCAGAATTTCTCTTTGAATTCATGCAAATCCAACCATGCTTGTAAACATCACAAACCCTGCTTATTTTCAGATTGTCAGTCCAATGGAACAATGACTGTCACTGCAATTAAACTGGCAGGAATTGAAGACCTGAACATGAGCTTGTTTCACTTGAGAGACCAACAGTGCAAGCCTGCTTTGGTGACAGAGAGGGCTGCAACTTTCATTTTCAATGTAAACAGCTGTGGAACAACTAGAAAGGTAAAAACTGCAGCTGGAAACTTACCTTTATCTAAAGAGGGCAGATTGCTAGAACAGAGTGTTTTTGTTTTACAAAACCACAACCATGAGAAGTGGAAAGCTGTTCCCCTTACCCTATTTCTGACCTTGCACACTTGCTGAAAATTACTGAAAGACTGAGGAAGGTACTGTGCAAGCCAGTCTTCAGTTTGATACTTTTAATAATGATGGCCTTAAGATGGCCACATGCAAGTAGCAATATATTTGTTGATTTTAAGCGGGTGTAAAATGTTGGCCACAACTAGCAAAGGTCTGAATTGGGATGTGAGGAAGAAAAGGCCACAAAGCAAAGATTGCACTGTAGTAACTGGAATATATGTGCAAAACATCAAGTGAGCCTGTCTTATGGTAATATAAATTGATTATGCTCGTTCCCCATGCTGAATGGTGGGGGGGAGGGGTTTATGACGCCTTGCTCTGCATCTGCACGTTGCCATATGGTGATGTTGCTACAGTGCCATGCTTCAGTACTTGTTTTAGGAAGTACTGAAGCATGGTACAGTAACCACCCATACTGCACTGTGCACACAGGGCACGGCTGCATTTCGCCGCTATGTTGCTGTAGCGGCATGCAAAAATGGAGTGTACTGCTACAGCAACATAGCTGCTGATTGCACGTAGACCCACATGACTGCTACATTGCTGTGGCACGCAGTGATGTCTCCCTATGGTGGCAGAGCAATGCGTTACATGTAGACAAGGACCCTTGAGAAACTAATCTCTTTCCATGAGGCACAGTGTAATTAGTGGATAATTCTCCCTCTACACATTCAGATAAAAGCACAATGGGCTCTAATGTGCAATTGCCCATTGTACCTCCTGCTATACCACATATGCCTGGTAGGAGGTGCAATTGTGGGACCGCGCATTAGATCCTATCATGCTTTATTCCTGGTAGAGGAGGAGCCTGACCCTATGCTCCCCTTGCATTAGCAATAGGCAAGCTCTTGCAGCTGGGAGCCCACTCAGCTGAAAGGTTCCCAGTCATGGGGCTATCCCCACATACCTCCCACCGCTGGGAGATCACTGCAGTGGTGATTCCTTCTGTCCCAGAAGTTTCATGAACCCCTTGGGCAGGAAAATCTTGCTACATCCTGCAGCTGCTGGGTCCCAGCACCAGGAGGCATGCTGCAGAGCCTCAGTCCACAGCTGTGGGACCCTGGATCCCGGCATTGTCCCACAGCTGTCAGGACCTAGAGTCCAATGCTGCTGGGGATGAGAGTTCCAGGACTTGCAGACCTGGTTGGGCAAAGTGCATCCCTGCAGTTGATATTTGGGGGGGTCCCAATGCATGGGAGATGCTATATGTGCACACTTAAGTTTGATAGCGATCACCTCAAAAATTGGTACACATTTTTTGAGGTCTAACTTTTTATAGCTAGTTGGAGTTTGTTATTGCATGTTGAGTATTTGCACATGTAGCTGGTCTCAAGGCAATTGCATGATACCTGTAACATGTAAAGGGTGCCCAAGAGGCACATCCATGCACTATTGGAATGTAACTATTCTGCAGCTCTACCCCAGCAACTATCATTGACCAACATGCATGCTTCTGGGGTTTGGTGGGGTTGAGTTTCTGGTAGTCCTTATGTCAAGTCTCAGCTGACACACTACAGGTTAAAAAGCAATTGAACAAACATGAACTATTGATAACATACTGGGTATGGCAACACCTAGGGTTTTTCTAACTAAACTCCAGTCTTACTGCAGTCTTGTTGATATGCTTAGCAATACTGGTCTCTTTCAGTTTGAGAACAGAGTTATGACCTATGAAAATGATGTGCTCTACTTCAGACCTGACAGCAGCGTGCCAGCATATAAGTGAGTACCACTCCCCTGGAAAGGGAAAGAGGACTTGACCAACATGCATCCTAAATCTAAATTTTTCTCTCCCCACAGATTGAAATGTATTTGTCAGTATATGATAAATGAGACTACCCTGGTACAGTATGGAATTAAAAACAACCCAGCACCCAGTGTTGGGCCAGGGTTTGGATCCCTTGCTCTGATCTTTAGGCTGTTCAAAGGTAACGTTTAATGATTTTGGGGGGGGAATCTAAAAAATGGCTTAATTTGTGGGATGGCTGAGAGGAATGAGAGAGATGGGATTTGTACAAACAGCTTCTCAATGCATTATTACTGCTACAAATGGCTCTGCTCTGCCTTAATACTCTTTGCTCCCCCATGTACTAGGGGGTTACATGGCAAAAATGAAGTCATGGCTTGCCTTAAGAAAGGTGCCTTGAGACCTGTGTAAGGCAGTAACAAAACTGGGGGGGGGGGACAAGTCAGTTTTGCTAGGATACAATAGTAACCCTAATAATCTATTACTCCTCCTAAAATCTCACTGCTCAGAATCTGTTGATCTTTCTGAGTGAGGCAGTGTCTCCTACAGGTGAGGTAAAGAGGAGGATCTTAATTGCCGGGGCTTTGATATCTTCTCTACAGCTCTCCTTCCTCCCTTCCACTATCGCTTCTAGTCATATATTCCCTCACACCCACGGGCTGATGCCTAAAAACAACTATAGCTGCCTCTGTAACAGAATAATTTGGTGGCATAGGAACATGACATGCCATGATGCTCAAGAAAGAATCATCTAATATAGGAAGGTTTTTTTGGGGGGTTTTTTGGGTTTTTTTGTTAATGTGTTCTCTTAGAGGGGACCTATTCTGAAGCCTACAAGGAAGTGGACTATCCTGTAGCAAAATTCTTGAAGGAGGCCCTGTACTTTGAAATTGAACTACTCAATTCTGAAGATCCACAGCTAGAACTACAGCTAGAAGACTGCTGGTCTACAAATTCCCAAGATGGAGACAGTCATCCACAGTGGGCTATTATTACAAATGGGTAATCAAAGATCCTTATCCCTAGTGTGACTGCCAAAGCTTAAAGATCTCTCATTGCCTAAAATATGATTGAGGGTGGAGGGGGGGGGAATGCAGTTGTGACTGTGAAGACAGTTGCTCTTACCTTCTGCAACCCTCACTCCTTTCAAGCAGATGGAAACACTGACATCGGGTATGCCTTTTCATGAAGAGGCATACTACCACTACCACTACCACTACCACCACCACCACTCCTGAGTTTGTCTAAACTCAGGGTTAATCATGGCTGCTGCCAAGGCCAATCATCTATTTCTGCAAGTGGCTTGGATTACTGCACACTGGGGCAAAAGCTACTCAAATATAGTCTGGGCTGACTGGAGAAGTCTCAGTTCCCCTCTTTCCTTGCATCAGTCTTTAAGTTCTTATAAAGATGACACAAGAAGCTGACTAATATAAGGCCTCGGGTGCTAACCTCTTTCGTTTTTTGGGTTTTTTCCTTCTACGCAGCTGTGAAAACTCTGAAGACTCTTATCAAACCATTTTTCACAATGTATATCACAACTCAAGAATTAAGTTTCCCAAGCATCTGAAAAGATTTGAAGTGAAAATGTTCACTTTTATGCAGGGCACAAAAGCACTCCTGGAACAGGTCAGAGGCACTTTCTTCAGTCTTTCTATTGCTTGGTACTTCTTTTTTTTTTTTTTTATAGCCAACATTTACAGATAATAAATAAAATTATTTAAGCTTCTGAATAAGATCTAATCCTAGCCAAAGCTGGCAACCACTTCCTCAGGCAGTGATGCTATATGGGCAGCTAAGGCAAGACCTGAACTTGGAGGATGGAGGCCTTCCCTAAAGCCTATGCAACCAAACTCTTTGCAGAGTTAGTTGATATATTAAAGCTTTAAGAATGTCCTTTCGTTCTCTTGTAGCTGTACTTCCACTGTAGAGTGATAATCTGTGATGCTAGATGGCCAACTTCAGACTTCCTTTGTGCAAGGAGATGTATTCCCAGAAGAGAGAGGCTTGGTAGGTATAGGTGAACTTCTTGTAAACTGCTTCTCAACATGTATTCCTATGTAATAACTTCAGTACAAAATCTTTTTATGGTTGCTGAATGCTACAGATTACTTCAGACTAAACCATAAGGGGAAAACTCTTACAAATCGAGTGCCGAGGGTTTGAAACACTCCTGACCCCATCAGTCTTTCCTGCCCATGTGCAGGGGGCTGGACCCAATGATCTGTAAGGTCCCTTCCAGCCCCTAGCAACTATGAAACTTGGCAACTAAAACTGCAGGTACAGTATAAGTATGCACAATAAAAGCAGTCTTCAGTGTCTCTTCCAGATAATACCAATAACTAAAATGTTTCATTAGATCAGAGTGTTGAGACCCGCATGCATGGGCATGTGGCTTCTGGAGCAGTCGTTCTGGAAAGGAAAATGTGAATGTGATACTACTATTCAGCAAGGTAATATGAAAAACTCCAAACTACTTTAATGTACTAGAGTGCTGCTGTAGTAGTATATGGTAGGATATTCTGTTACAATAACTCTCTTCCTTTTTTTGACAGCTAAATATAGGAAAACATTGAACCCAGCCTACTCTCCATACAAAGATGAAAAAATGATCACTTCAAGCTATCGCCTGTCCCTCTTGTTCACTAACTGCAAGTGAAATCTGAAAAAGTACAACATGCAGTACAAGGAAAAAGTAAGACTAGATAGAGAAGTAATATTTAAATAGTTTGCAATACAGATCAGCCAATTAGACATTCATCTTTAGATCACTTTTTGAATCTAGTCTACCATTAAGTTGTTAAGGAGTCTGTGATGGAGTATTTCAGACTTTTTTTTTTTTTTTTTTTCAACCAGTAGAATAAGATGCTTTTCTAAGACCTTGGCCCAAAATCAGAACTGACCATTGGATACCCTATATCTTCAATGTCACCAAGTTGCTAATGAATTTTTACACATTGTATCCATCTCCTGCTAGCTATGTTCTTTGCTTTCTAAATGGAGATTAAGAATGTAGACAGCACTTCTAACAGACTGTGAGATGTTGACAGTTTGAATAAAGACGAGCAATGCTTTAAGAAATAACTCATTTTAATGTTCGACAAGGATTGCTTCTCTTCTCTCTACAAGGAGTTGCAAGCATTTGTGATAACACATGGGTGCAGTCAGGCAGCTGTTACTTTTTGCAAGACTGCTGTTTTAAAGAACTCCGAGTCGAGTCTAATCTATTTGGGAGGAAGCAGGGGTGGGAACCAGCATACTCTTGAATACCAGAGCAAGGACAGGTCAGGCATTTGGAATTTAATCTTTTTACCCATGGGTTAGCAAGCTTCACTAGCATTAAACAACCTTTAAATTTGTTTAATGTAGAAAGAGACAACACTCGCTATTTAGGCATAAGATGGCTCAAATACAAGTCCTACATCAAGACATAGTTTATAGCATCCCAAGTTGCTGAAATACCATCTTAAAACAGCACTGCAGTCAAGATCGTAAATCATTTTTTAAATGGAACTGAATATCACTTAACTTAATACCAGTGCAAATAGGTTTCACTGAATATGAAACTGTCATCAAAGTTGCTTGCTGAGGAGATGGCAAAAAAAAAAAAATGGCAGGGGGGAATGGAGGGACCTTCCCCTCTAAGGGAAATTCTTCTACGGCCTTTTTTACTTGAAATAAATAAACAGCTGCTGCTCCCAAGCAAAGAGACATTTGATAACTGTGTACTTTATTAATAAGAATAAGTGGGCTAGAGAAGAAGGGGGGGGAAATCTTGTTTTAAACTACTACAATCCTCCTATATAGTCTTTGAGAGCAAACATTTAGTACTCCCTATTTGTCAAAAGGGATTTTGAAATGAAGCAATTCCAACCACAAGTCTGACTGCTGGCAAGCATGGAATATATGAAGTAAGGGTATGTGTTCATTGCCACTAACGGATTCAACAAAAAATAACTCTTAGATTCTCAGTTGCATATTCATTCCTCACACTTCACCTTGACAGCAACCATGCCAGAAATGGAAGAAAATATATAGCGATCACTTGCATACTTCAATGAAATGATGGCCAAAGTGTAGTAAGGAAATAGTTCGTAGTAGCTCCTGCCCAGTTACAGACTAGTGAATTATTTTTTGCACAAACAGCCTTTTGTTGGGTGTTAAGAGCATAAGAATTGCCACTTACTGGGTGAGACTAAGTCCATCTTGCCCAGTATCCTGTCATATAGTGGCAGTGTGTGGATGCTAAAAGGGAGTGAACTAGGTAAGACCAGGGTTTTTTCTCTCTCTAATCCTTCTTTCAGCATTTTAAAGTCTACAAAGTTCTGACTTAGAGATGATAACCCTAACTCCTGTGCATCAATAGCTACTGAAGTCCCTTTTGTTCCAAGAATCTGTCCAACCCTTTTTAAAATCTGGCTAAACTGTCAGTCTCTATAACCTCTTGGGGTAATGAATTCTGATGTGAAAAAATAACTAACTTTTTTTTGTTGTTTTTAAACTTGCTACTTGTTAGTACAAGAGCTAGGGTCATAAAGGGGAAACTGAGCAACAGCAAATAATAACTTCCTATTTACTTGGTATTTTGTAAACCCTTATTATGGCCCTTCTCAAGTATCTATTTTTCTAAACTGAATAGGCCCAACATCTCTTTTAATCTCTCCTTGTGGAAGTCCCTCCCTACCAATAATCATCACTAGTAGAATATTAAATTGGTCCTTTTTGACATGGGCAGCAGGGACCTTGGAGAGAGAAGTTCTCTGGCAAAACTGGAGAACAGTTCCTTATCCTTCGGGGGGGAAACAACTAAGTCATGCAAAGAATAAAATGCTCTCCCTACCTGTCAATATGCTGTATCAAAAGAACACAAACCAGGCCTGCCTTGGTTCCCCTGAATAGCAACCCCCTTTTCCTCTACGGAGTTTTGCATGCTGAACAGGAATCCTTGGCCTATCGCAATGAAAGAGGCAGTACTCTGCTTTCTCTCCTGTTCTCTGCTAAGAATATAAATATTTCAATGTGCAACTAGGAATCCCTTTTTAAAACTTAAATTTTTACTTGACTTGTTATGAATGCAAACAAAGCTCCCATTCAAACAAGTGATTTTCTTCAGAGCCAATTCAAGGTTGGAGCAACTGCATAATAAATTCCACTCTTTGTTTTATGAGGGCCCCCGTCCTTGGTCTCTAAGTGCCTGAATAAAACAAGCATTGCAGAGTTGGTTCAGGTGTCTGCTTTCCACTGACCCTTAAGCTGAAAGATTCTAAATGATGCCTCCAGTAGAGGAGGTAGTGGTGCCTGTTGCTATAAAACCAAGGGAGTAATGAGAGAAAGCTACCTGAGAAGCAATGTGAGAACTTCAAATCAGAGGACCCTATATACTAAGGCACAACTCCTAAACTATTTTGGACTGAGCACTTTTTTTCCTACAGGGCTTCTGAGAATGAATCAAGTTGCTCTTCTTACACTGAAAGTGTAGTAGGAAAATGTAGCTACTCAGCCAGTCCACTAGAGAAGCGAATCCTTTAATGGAATCAAAACTTCTCACCCTCAGAAAGGCTACATAAAGCTGTCCGTGTGTAAACACAGGCATAGGAATATAAATATATATTTTATCAATAGTCTGACCTTGTGATTGTTCACATGAGGACATTGCCCCTTCTAATGGTTTAATTGCCCTTTTTAACTATTTAATTGCATAACGATGTACACGTTAGGCAGCATATTTTGACTTAAATGTCTTCTTTACATGGCAACCTAAAATACATGGGATGTATACGTCTTGTGTATTTTATCTACTATGTAACAAATTACAGCAATATTCCTCATGTGTACAAGGGCCCTAGCTGGAGAAGGCAGCAGGGATGGTGCATAGGGCATTGCAAGCCCAAGCATGCTCAGGGAAGCTCGGGCTTGGGCTTCCAGTGCCCTGTGCCCCATCTCTGCCACCTTATCCAGCTGCCAGCACACCCAGACACCCTCCTGCCATCTTCCTGAGGCAGCCAGTCCATTCCTGGGCAGGAAGGCGGTGGAGATGGTGTATGGGGTGCTGGCAATCCACCAAGCCCAAGCTTTCCTGAGCACAGCTGCAATCCACTGCCTGCGTGCCCCTGCCCAGAGTGTGCAGACTGCAGATCATGGCTCTGCCCTGGCCCTGGACCAAGCTGCCTCTGCAAGATCCCAGCTGCTTTAGAGCAGCCCCCTGCCCTGCCACAGGTCCTGCCAGCATGGCTGGGGCCAGTCTTCATGGAAACCCTAGCCTCCTGCTATAATAGCACAGGTGCAGCTGGGGTCTCCATGGAGACCAACCCCAGCCATGTGGGTAGGGGCTGCTGGGAAATGGAGTTTGGCTGCTGACCTGCGGGCCTGACTCTGCCCACCCCAGTCTATAAAAATAACATGCTTATTCTATCTGTCCAGAGCACTGTCCGGCCAGAGCACTCTGGTTGTTTCAGTAAGCATTGTGACTGGCTGCCAAGGCAACCAATCAATCAGTCAGAGTGCTCTGGATAGACCAAATAAGCCTATAATAATAATAACCTGGTTCAAGCAGTCTGTTTTAGGCCAAGACATGAAAGCATACATCACAGGCCTTATGTGTTTACCTAGCAATCAATATTTGTAAATTTATGATCCAGTTAGCATAATTTTGCTTATTGGACAACTTTGAGAGAGCTGCATAGTTGTATTAACCATATGCAAAGGCATAATGCTCTTCTTTTGTGCACCCCCTGGGAGGCCTTTCTATAAATGCTATGCCCCTCCTCTTCCCTGCAACATAATGAAGCCCAGATTTTGCTCCTGAGAAATCTTTCCTTATTCAATGCAAGCCTTTCTAAGATTTCTATAGAAATAGAAACTACAAGTTTCCACAATATTAAAATAATGAATTTAATCTTTTTAAGGAACAATTCTGCAAATACTCCTTTGGGTGGAAAATTTGTGCCTTAGGATTTCAGTCCATAATATCACAAATTATGTACAGAAGAGTTTTTCCTAGAGGTTTTCAGTAGCCCCAAGAATATATATTACACTTATAGAGCAATCTATAAAGCCCTGGTCCTTCTGTTGGGCATGAAGGGTTTTGTCAATGTGACTTACAGGTATCTCTAAAAAGGGGCGGTTTTGGGCAGACTGCCATATCATTCTGGCCTTGCCAGCTTTTTATTTATTTTTATTTATTTATTTAAGAAAAAAGGTACGTGTCCTAAAATTATGGTTTTTATTTGAAGTTTTGGTGTCTACAAAGTGGTTTCAACCTTAAAACATTTATTCTGAGGAAAACTTTCTTGCAAGTATCTGTTTTCCTGGGAGCTGGTAAATTCATGAAGACAATATTGAGCAATAGAGCATGGGAAATGGAATGTGCCTTCAAAAGAAACAGCATATCTGTATTATCACCAGTCCAGTACTTTAACATCTGTCCCTTCTCACGGGGAAAATAAACAGATGTCAACCCACGCAGCAAGCTATTTTGCCAGCTTCTCATAACTGCATTTAAAGATGTCTACTAAACTAAACTGCTGTCTTCTGCAACTTTTCCTGCTACTATATCTGTTAGTAGAGTACCAAATGGATGATGACAGTCCGTCTGTCTGCGTCTTTTAGGAACTTGCACAGCTCTTTTCCATGCTCTGTGATAATAGCATGATCAGTTATATTTCAGTATTTTTCACTTGGCTGAGGAGGGGACAGCTTCTACCTTGCCTATTAAAACTGAGGCTAGAGGAGGAACGAGAAAGTTCATGATGCTTTTGCTTAGTTAGGTGACTTGCTTGGAAGTGGGAAGATCTGGATTTCAGTCCTTGTTTGAAGTACTGGTTCATACTGTATACTGAGCAATCTGGATAAAATGCAGAAGCAGCTCCTGCAGCTGCTGAAGTCTTCCATTAGATATAGCCCTGCATAAACATGTTTTTAGATCATAGAGAGTTGAGCACATTTTAAGGGAGCACAACCAGAAGTAGAGAGATGACATACAGACATGATCCAAGTGAGAGCAGTGATGTTCTCAGCAATCCCTTCCCAATCTCTTTCTATACAACTAGCTCATTGTCTTTTACTTTCCCCTTCCCCTTTTCCTCTACTATCCTCCCCATCTTGGATGCCATCTCTAGCTAAGTGGGGGAGGATACACTAAGTAAGCACTGGGCTAGTGACATAAAAGGTAGAAAGGCCTCCCCCCTCCTCCTCCTCCTCCTCCTCCTCCTTGTGCAAATGAAATGGGCATCCATTATAAATTACGCACATACATGGGCAATCTCACATGCACCCTTAGGTGCATGAAGGCAATATAGGATTTAGCTTTTACTGTTTCCATTTTTTGGCCCTTTAATAAACCAAATATTCTTAAAGGATTGTTTAAAAGGAACAAAGTTAAATGTTCAGATGGGAGTTTGGGAGTAAAATCTGGTAAATTTAAACATGGTTTAAATAGAATTTGGATTTGATGTCTAAAAAGAGGCAGCTGATCATCTCTATTGCAGTGTTTAGGAGTACAGACTGGAAAATTCCCATTAAAGTAACTGAATTAGGAGGGCATATAGTTGGAAACGATGGCATGTAAAGAACAGAGACTTAATATGAAAAAACACTTAAATGATTTGTAAAGAAAATGACAGCAACTCTTTCTCCATCTCGGGTTTCTATCAACTAAAATTCAGGAACCACTTTCCTGGTTTAATATTTAAAAAAAAAAAAAAAAAAAGAACACTACCAAACTCTAAGTGTTAATTTGACACCTCCTCACCTTTTAAGTGGATATTTTATGACCACATGCTTTTCCCAGTGGCCTTTGGGGTGTTATTTTTATGTCCCTGTTAACACAAGTTGAAAGGAGATCCATCTTCGTTGTTTATGCTTCATGTCTACTGCACATTTCAACAGGTGAACGATAAAAGGCCAAGTGAAAAGAGAAGTCTGGTGTGATTTGTTTTGATAAGAAAATAGAAACAATAGCAGAAATGTAACACACACAGTTATTTCCACTTAAAATAAACTGTGGCTGATCAGTGCTTTAAACAGGCCAGGAAGAAAGCAAATCATAGGCAGTATGGTTAAGTCAGAGGGACACATTTCGGGTCACTGGTGGAGATGCTAAGGTAATATTTCTTGGGTTTACTCTTAATGTCCATTAGCAGTGAATTTATACTGTGGTCGATATATTTTGGCTAGCCAAATCTGTTACTTTCGGGGGGGGGGGTTTAAAATATTTAAAATATTAGGGTTTTTTGTTTCCTTAATACATAATTGTGATCAAATATAGACAAAAATAACTCTTTTATTCTGATAAGCATACCCTCAGTTCAAGCATGGTACATAAATGTTTACGTGACTTGAACTCCAGACTCTCCACTGGGGACAAAAGCACCACATCCCCTAAATGATCAAGTGATGACAAGCATGGATTTTGGATCTTGGGACATTTAAATTTGGTTCCCAGTCCTCTTCTCTCTTTAATTCTTCTCTGCATCAGTCTCCTCTCTGTGAAGTGGGGCTAATAACACTTCCCATTCTGTTGTAAGAGAAAACGCTAACGACTGAGACCCAGGTAGTGATCCCTTAAATGAGGACGCTATACCGAAGCGAAACATAGGGTAGATTTGCACTTCATAGATTAACCAAAACAGATGTATAGTACAAGCTCATGACTAACTGTTATCTCACTATACACAAGTTTCAAATGTGCTAGTACAATAGCAATTGCTTACACAGGCATGGTACATCTCACCTTGGAAACTCAAAGTACATCACAGACTAACTAAACTGATATTTCTGTGAGGGGTGAGGCAGCATTACATTGGGAAACAGATGCTCACACAGAGCCATTGGAAGAACAAGAGGTGACAGGAGTTTTTCCTCCCATTTTCGTGCTCCAGCCACTGAAGAACTATCCAAGTTCTCAGTTTCTAAATTTCTGTATTTCCACCTATCACCATAAGTACTGAAAGCCTCATAATCTTCAGTGTATTTATCCTCCCAATACCCCAGTGAGATAAATAAGTGCCATCATCTCTATTTTAGTGATAGGGAGCAAAAGCAAGAGAGGTTAAGTTCACATGAGAAGTCCAGGGCAGTGAAAAGTGAATTCATCGTGGGCTTCCTTAAATCCAAGGCTAATCCTTTATGACTTTTGGTTTACTGCATACCTATGAGAGACCCAGTTTTAATGTCAGCGCATATTCCCAGTTGGATGAAAAAGCTTGGGAGTCCTTCCTATGAAATATAGAAATATACTGAGAGCAGGCTGAAAGTGGGGAAAATGTCTCATGATTTTGGTTTGTGAACTTTTCCAGAAAAAACCTCTGCAGATCCAAAATGCATCAACTCTCTTTTTGGCATTTCCCCGGAACCCAAACAATAGCATTGTCATAAAATATCTATGAGACAAAAAGCTAGTTCAGTGCAAAATCCTGGCATGATTGAAGTCACTGGGAAAATTGCTATTACCATCAATGAGACTTGGATCCGACCTTTGAATATTACCATCCTTACATAAAGAGACTAGTTCCAGTAGTTTCAGATATTTCAGGCAAGGTAGATGTCTACCCATACTCTTCTTCTAAGTAACTGATCTTCTCTTTCTTCATCAACCTCCTTCATTGCCTTCTCTCTTCTATCAGAAACAACACCAACATCTCTTAATCCTCTAGATGACGATCCTTTTATTTTCTCTTTATTATATTTCCCTTCCTCATCAGCACAAGTACAGTGTATGCAGAGTCCTTGTGGTTTGTCTCATCAATTTAGAGCAAGTGTCTTTTTAAGAGGGGGATTACAAAATAATAACACACAGGCCAAGCATGTAGCAACTTTGCACACTGTTAGAGAGCATCAGCATGATATACTGGTCTGATCAGAAAACTGAAAAACAGGACCCACCAACTGTCAGCATAATGCCTACTGTCTCCCTTCATTCTGTAGTTTTAAAGTATTTTTCTCAGGTATTACTTTTCAACATTGTTCTGAATTTAGCTTAATTTTTCTGCATATAACTGTGTACTAAGGGAAGTGATAAGGTGATGCAGGAGGGAACAACTGGTACTGGATACAGTATTTATGTATTGGGTATACAAGACACCCCTTAAAAACATAATAATATGAGTTAGAAACACCAGGGGAGACCAAGAATTTCCTGCTCAATGCGGTCCATTGGCGATTAACATTAAGCCCACTCCTGTTTGAACACCTGGATGCACTCACCAAGGACCTTCAGAGGGATGTGGTACATGATGCAGATAATGACTTGTAAAGATAGATACATATCTTGGAAAAGCATGGTCTGCCTATCACCTGGGAAGAAATGTGATACAGGTGAGACACATTTTCAGGAAATAGCAAAGTGAGGCATTCAACAATCAGCATGTACCATCTGCAAGCAAGTTCAAATACCTGGGGCTGAGGAAAATAAATAAGACATGAATAAAATGAGAGAAGTGAGCAGAGTGGTTTGTAATAAGAAAATGCTGATTCAACTGAAGGGAAAAAGCTACCAGCCAATAAAGCCAGTGTCACTACAGGAATGAAGAAACAATAGTTGCCCATGATGAGGGTGGTGGAGATAAGGATGCTCAAGTAGTTTTGGATTCAGTAAGAAAAACTACATAAGAAATGAAGAGGTATGGCAACAGGTGAAAGCGCCATCAATAAAGGAAAAGCAGAGTAACTGCTGATTGAGCTAATATGGACATTGTAGTTAGGTGGCCGGAAGGGTGCATGGGAAAAAGCATTCAGTCTGTGAGAGTCAGTGACAGAAGAAAAAGAGGAAAACCAAGAAGAAATAAAGAGAGATGTGACAACATCTGGCAACAGACAAAACCTTGTGGAGAATGGGGACTCAGAAACAGATACTACTTCAGAAAAAGATTACATTTGAGCCTTATATTTTCCAAAAGATCATTAAATATTAATATGTAGGTTGGTTCTTCACCCTCATCACTTTAGGATACTATGGCATTCCAGTAGTTCATTAAGCAACATGACTAACTTTTGTCATGAGAGTTTATTTGTTGTCTCAGCCTTTCTTCCATTGCAGAATTGTGAGCACGTTGTCCTGTTGTTTTGCTAGGGTTTTAGTTGCAGGGGTTGTTTCAGTGTCCTGCCTGCTCTGAGTCTATGTGAGAGAAGCCATACACTGGAGCAGAAGCAGGTGAGATTAGTTCCTGGGGGTATTGTTGTATGATCTAAACCAGTGGTGCTCAACTTTTTGGCCTACCAGCCGGATGGCCCAATCCCTCCACAGGCCAGATCCTGCAGGGCCCCATCTAGCTGTGCAGAGGGAGGAGAGGAGCTACCTGGCCCCAATCCAGCTGGGTCGTGGGAGTGCTCCTGGCCTGGCCCCACGGGAGGAAAGGAGCATGACCCAGCCTCATGGGGAGAAGGGGGTGCAGCCCAGCCCCAGCCTGGCTGTGTGGAGGGAAGGGGGCACAACCTGACTCCAATTTGGTCATCCAGCAAAAGGGTGAAGGCCCAGCTGTGGGGCTTGGGATTTGACAGTGTGGAGAGGTGGCAATACTGCTACTGCTCCCCTGCTCCCAAATTTCCAACCCGGGGGGAAGATTCCAGGGCTACATGAGCTACATTTGGCTCACACGCCAACAGTTAAGCATCCCTGATCTAGACCAATGCATACCACAGATTAAGCCCTGAGCCCTCCCCAAGTGGCACTCCAAGTCCCTTCCTCTGCTCAATTTGCTGTTTTGCTTTGTTCCCTGCCCTACATGCCCCTGTGCTGCCTGCTCCCTCCCTAGTTTGCTGCATGCCACACACACACAGGCTGCCCAGGCCACTTTCAACATGTGTGTTGCAGACTGGCCACCCTTTATTTAAATCAGTCCCCAAGAAAATCCTGTCTTGTCCTATAAGTGTTACCCTCTTGTTAGAAAGTGCTATTGTGCTCAAGGATAAAGTGATTCTTATCCTGGATCTTTAGAGGATCTCTGGGTTACTGGTTTTGGTTTACATAAAGGATGTGAAAGGCACATTTAAGTGTTTGGTGTATCTGAAATAGAGGTCTGTGTACATTGCATGCATCTGCAATATTTTATCTTCTGTCAGATTGTTCGTCTTGGGTTCCACTTTTAAATCTTTGTCTATAAGCCACTGGAATATTGCATCAGGCTGCATCATGAAACTATCACCTATGTCAAGCCTGAAAAGAATTGCACAGAGGTCTGTTAACAGTAGAAGCCACCAAAACATAGGCAATAGTTCTTTGTTCTTGTGTATTGTCTTTCACTGAAGGATCTCAAAATAATATATTAATGTCAAAGGTTTGATTGATTCTGGTTGTGCATGGTTATGCAGGAGAAGACAAGATTAATGCTACTTAGTATTTCTAGTGCAACAGCATCTAGAAGACCCAATGGGGATGAGGGTCCCACTGTGCAAAGTGTTATGTAACCACAAGGTAAGAGACCACCCTAGTCCTGAAAAACTCACAACCAATCTTAATAGATTAGAGAAGGCATCAAGGCAGAAAGAAAAAGCAGTGAACGTGGCATGTGCTAGTGTGCCAGTGCTAACTTAATCTAGCCAGTGTGGATAACAAGGCCTGTTAATATGAGGTGACCCAGTTTTAGTATACGCTAGCAGTCAGAGTGCAAGCTCTTCAGGGAGCCTGCTGGCATACTCCGCCTTTAACAAATGCAGCTGTTTTAAGTGCTATTGTTACCTGGGGCTGTATCTTTAAAGACGCTAAGACCATGTAGGGCCACCATTTAGACCCAACAGACATGCTCGAAGCAACTGAGCAGCAGCTACAAAACCCCATAAGCATCTAGGTTTCAGCCTCTGGACATGGGAAAGCCTGGTGCCACCTCCTGCTCAAAGCTGTTGTTTTAGCCAAAGTAACCTTCTCAAACAGGCAACGGGAACACACAAAGAAAAAGCCAGCGAAGATTAGGGTGCTTTGCTTGGATATGGAAGACTTCAGTTCAAGTGTCTGATCTGTAGGAGACTTGATGCTCAGTGCCTGAACCACCATGCTCTTGGGTATTCTGGGGTGGGTCTCTCTCCTGCTAAAGCTATTCTATTTTTTTTTATAAATAATTAAATATTTGTCTGTGGATGGGGATGAGCCTACTTCTCCAGTGACTGCCTTTAACTACTGGCCTATAAGCCAGAGATACTGACTCAAATGAAGCCTATAATTAGCATAGAAATTAAGCATATAGGGTGGAACAGAGCCTATAGGAGAGGTTGAGAGAGACCTATCCCAGCATACCCAATAACCTAGTAATGAGAGGCATTCATTTGGTACCAGAGATGTGGATTTAAGTTTGTTCTCGGGCAGAATAAGAGTTATTTGACTGAGGTCTCTTATCTTCCGGGTAATTAGCCACTAACCTACTGGCTACTCTGGGTCTCTCTTTAGTTTCTAACAGACAGAAAAACTAGGAAGGGCCCACCGAAGCAGCTGATTTATACTTGCTTCTGCAAGATGTCTAGGGCAGGCAATAATCAAACCCACAAGTCCCAGCCCAGTGCCTAAATCATGCCCTTTTTCACAGGATGGATGTAAGGAACTCCCTCCCACATGGCTGTCTTCAGCATATATTCAAGGGTAGGTTTGTCACAACCTAGTCCTTATAGAAATCGAAGTACTACTATTAAGGCTATTAACCATTTCCACTAAATTGCAGTGGAAAAAGACAGAAGTGGCAGGGAATTATGGAAGCTCAATGAGATGTTGCCCTAGGGGCCAAGTCCTATTTCACCTTTTAGGCACAATGCCTATACATGTATTCGGGTGGGAGAGGGTGTTTTAATTATAGTGGTTCCCAGAGAGCCCCTCAAATTAAAATGCTGCAGCATCACATGTCTTAAGCCCCCACACATTTAAAAATAGCAACAGGATGCTTTAACCAAAGCTCATTCAACTAGCATCACTTAAAGCACCCCCGCAGCCATTTTTAAACCCCCAGGGGCTCATACACCCGACACCGCAGCAATGCTGGAGAGCTCTCGTTAGAACATGGAGCAGACCTGATTAATCGAGTCTGCTCTGACTCGTTCTAATTAGAATGCTCTGGAGCATGTGTATAGACCACCATTACATGGATTCAGTGTCCAAGTGTGATTCTCTCTCACCCTACCCAAGTACCCCAAAACTGTTAATACAGGTGATGAGTGGCCCCTCCCCCGCCTTGCTACTCTTTTGTGACTCAGATCTTAAATTGTTCACAGCTCACAGGTTTTACCAGAGCCCTGGGAGTCACTCAACTGGAGTCATTAACTAAACCTGCTGGTTCCTACCCAGTTCCTGCTGAGCTCGTTCTTCTCCACGCAGTCCAGCTTTGATCTAATACTATTTAAACAGACCGCTTAAAGTTCACTGTGAAGCCATTGATAATATCTTAATTCATAGCTGATGAAACTAAAGTAATGGAGATAAATTTCCCAGCTGAAGTTATAGACTGAGTGTGCCAGAGCCAGAAATGAAAGCCCATCTTATTAGTTTCTTATTCCCATACTTTGAATGCAAGACTCCATTCCTTCCATACCTACATGTCTGAAAAGCTGTAACATGGTTGTTAAATTTCATATTGGAAGGTTAAAGAAAGAGGAAGGACTGAAAATTATAGCACAGACTGGGTACAATCTGCCTCTTGGATTTATGAGGCACTAGCGATTTCTTCACCTGCAGTCTACTGGACATGGATTACCAATTATTCAAATATTCATTTAGAAAACACAAGACTGGTAAGGTAGATAGTTAATATTCGATAGATGACTGCACATGTGATAACAGGTGTTTGTTTGTTTGTTTTACCTTTACTGTGTTCCTACATAAGTTACTTATTTCTCAGGGCAGAGCTGAGACAATAACTCTTGTTTCACTCACCACTCAAATTGGTTTGAAAATCCATTCTGGGTTCAAATAAATAAAGAAATAAAGCAGACCTATGGAATTCCTTTTACATGTGGGTTTTCTATGGGTATTGTACACCTGTACAGGATTCAACTCATCTACGTATTTTGGACACCATATAATACATTTCACAAACAGACTTTGTGAAAGTACCCCTGGGTAAAATAAGCCCAAACTTTAGAGAAGAGACATGCCAGATTAAATATATTCCCTCTAAACGCATGGCTTTCCTAGGATGTACAGGTAGGAAAAAAAGAGCTGTAAAATTACAGTAGAAATAATTCTGCGGCACTCCAATACCCCATCTATACATCCCACCCGTGCGCACAGTAGATTGCCCTTCCTGATATTCTGGTTAGAAGAATGGTGCAGTGTTGTGTGTGTCTTACGTCCCTCAGCCAAGACAGGGTTAACCCACCTTCTTCCAAGTCACACAGCTCAGACCTGCATTGCAGCAGTGCACCAGTTCTTCTCTTTTTTCATTCCTCCCTGTGCTTTACTGGTCTCAGAGTGCACAGCAAGGCCTTGCTAAATCAGTTTGGAGGTACATTTACACAGCAACTCTTTTTTCTTTCTTTCACTGGACAATGTAAAGAAGGGTATGTGACAGCCATCACCTGAAAGTCCAAGGCATTTAAGACCTGAAGTGTTTCCTGGTTATAAGGAAAGGAGGACTGTTGTTTACTGCAGAAACATCTGATCTGACATGGAGACTTTACAGTTACCCTAGAGAAACTTTCTGGGTTTCAAATATACCTTGAGGATGACCTCTGTATATTTCTATAGCCTGAAAGTGATTCATTAAGTTAATTTTTAGCTTATAAGCAGTAGGATTGGTGGGGGAAAGAGGACAAGTAGGATTCAGTCTAATTTATTCTATCCCTCTAATATGAAAAGTCCTACCAATGAGGCTTTATATGTGTAAAATACTTCTATAGACATTATAAAAAAAGCAAGGAAAATTCAACAGACAACGTTATCTTTACACAGCTTTAACCATTAGCATTCAATATTCGGTTCTACAGGGCTCTAAGGATTAGTCCTTCATGATCAG
This sequence comes from Crocodylus siamensis, assembly GCF_052110815.1. NCBI lineage: Eukaryota > Metazoa > Chordata > Crocodylia > Crocodylidae > Crocodylus > Crocodylus siamensis. The sequence continues at coordinate 17,593,966 of NC_143395.1, forward strand.
AATATACATTTCTCTCAAGCACACAATACAAAATAGTGACTATGAAGCAGTAATATTTATTTGTTTACAGTCAAAGGCATTCTTAATGTTACTTAATATTTCTTCATCTGAGATACATTATTGAAGAAAAGTGGTTAAATAGCCAATACCTGATCTAACCATACATGCTCCTCCTAACCCTAATATTAAAGTGCCTACAGATCAACACACTTAGTATTTTGGCATTATTATTATTTACATCCTTAAGAATTCATTTTAAAACCACAGATTGATTTTGGTCAAATAATCATTCACTATTAAACAGATGATTGGTCAGAATTGTGATATTGACCCTGTTAGGCAATCCTAACAGGATCAATTTGCCTTCCAAGCAGACTAATTTTAATATCTCTTTGAAGCTGGTTATAAGAAACACCAAATATAACAATCCAGAACTCTATATTGTACAAGCACACACAACTCCTTAGACTTCACGCAGTTTTGTCTATACAGCAGCCATCCCCTCCCCCTTCCTGTCCCTGGTGATCTGTCCTTATTTCTCAAAATACATTGAATTATTTTTTTAAAGAAAGAAGTACAGCGACGTTCCAATGGATTTTTAAAGACTCCTTGGAGGAAGGATCTCAAGGTTCCAGTGGCGGGTTCATCAAGGAGGCAATTTATGCCCCTTTGACACTGTTCAGCAGATCTGTAAGTTCGCTGATATACTTGATAGTGTATTTAAGGGTCTGTATTTTGGTGAGAGGCTGGCCTCGTTGGCTGTACACAGGAGGCAGGTAATTGCGTAGGGTGTGTAAAGCATCCGCCAGGGTCCTCATCCTGAGCTTCTCCCTCTCACTGGCTTTCCTTCTGCGCTGGGCTGACATTCTGACCTTGGTGCTCTTCTGAGCCTTTGCCTGCCCAGCGCTCTGTAAGCATGTGGAAGGAAAATCCATCAGGCTGTATCCGATCAGGCTGCCACTGCCGCTGCTGTTATAAGAAGTTTCAATCACAGCTGGGCAAGGGGAGGAAGAGTAGGATTCAAACGAAGGAGATGGAGATAAGCTGTGAGGGGATGAAACATGGTTCAGCTCAAAAGTCCCTGAATTGTTCTTCCAGTCCCAGGAAGAGAGAAAGACAGAACCATCAGAGCCCAAGCCACCTTCCATATGCATCAAAGTCTCATGCACTTTGTCCATCCTGGAGAGCGCTTATGAGAAGTAATTCCCTTAGCTTGTGAGCAAAGGCTGAAGTCTCGTCCAGAGAGACCTTTTATGATGGAGGGGGGAGAAGTGACAAAATGGGAAAGAGGGTTTGGTGAGAGGAGTTCAAAGGAGAACCACAAGTGCTAAGATGGAAAATGAACTCCTGATGTGCTATTTTCTTCCCACTGATAATTATCAACCTTCAGCTAAAATGCTTTTAAACTAACAGGCAACAGTGAGAAGGGGGGAAAAAGATTATCTTCTTGTAACTAAACCAATTAAGACTGCACATCTACATTTAACGTTGCACTGGGGAATATTAATGAAGGAAGCAAAGGGAAAAGAAAATACCAACAGACTTTTTTTATTTTATAAACGTGGAAACTCCATAAATGCTATAAAATGAGCACAGAGTTTAAAAAGTAACTAAAATCATGTAGTACTGTTTTCTGTGTTGTATGAAGTCAATGCATTACAGTACTGATGAACTGAACCCCACTGTCTGCCAACTAGATACTCTTTTATAATCTGCTTCAGACAGAAAAAACAAAAATAATAATGGTTTTTTCTGTCTACACTTCTAGTTTTACAGATTTCCCTCCACATATAATTTAACTTCTCTTTAGATTTCTTTGTTGTTTAATAGTAAAGCAGGAAGCAAAAAAAGTTTATTCCCTGAAGCCTGCACATTCATTTACAATTATAAATCACCAAATTAAAAACAAAAAAGAAATATATAAATGTAAACAAAATAAAAGTGATATAAATGGAAAATATGTGCAAAATTAAAAACACTCTTTAAAAAAAAAAGCGTGAGCTCTGGGCCAACAGCTTTTATACAGAATTTGTATTGAATGTTAAAAGTACAGTAAACTTACATAAAAGGGAATGAAAACTGTTCATCTCTAATGCTGTGCATCTAGAAATCCATTCCCTGCAATGAGAGAGGCTATCTTTCTGGTTGAATGGAAAAACAATCTTTCTGGTTTTCATTGAGAAAAAAAAAATCTTGATGAATTCAACAGTGCAGGGTTAACCTTATACCTCTTAAATTAATAGTAAAACTCAGCACACAGTTACCGTGTATCACCTATAGAATTCAAATCACTTGACCAAGAAGGCTAAGTATCATTACTCTTTCACAGCTAGGGAAATGGATACACAGAGAAGTAAAGTAATTTGCCAAGGTCACAGAGTATATCAGTGCTAGTGCTAGCAGAATAGAGGGCTTTTGACTTCTATTGTTCCCTGAACCACCCAGGCTCTGGTCACATTTTAAGATCACCTGGGAATTAACATATTAAGTGATGAATTAGAAAGAAATTGGTGAAAAAGAGAAGAGTGGAGTAAGAAATAGCAAGAAGATTGATTTTAGAATGAAGCCTTGCCCTTGGAGGGACAAATGCAACTCTCTCTATAGTCAATAGGAATACTCAACATGTGTGTAAAAGCTAAACTTCACACTTAATTTGAATGGTGTCATAGATTTCATAGACGTTAGGGCTGGAAGAGACCTCGGAAGATCTTTGAGTCCAGCCCCCTGCCTAAGGGGCAGGAAGTCAGCTGGGGTCATAGGATCCCAGCAAGATAAATATCCAATTGACTCTTAAAGGAGTCCAGAGTAGGTGCTTGCATCACCTCCAGCGACAGTCTATTCCAGACCTTGGGGGCTCAGACAGTAAAGAAGTTCTTCCTTGTGTCCAGCCTGAAACGGTCATGAAGGAGTTTGTGACCATTTGACCTCGTCATCCCTTGGGGCGCTCTGGTGAACAAACGTTTCCCCAGATTCTGGTGATCACCCCTGATAAACTTATAGGTGGCCACTAGATCACCCCTGAGCCTGCGCTTTTCCTGGCTCTCAGCCTCTCATCATAAAACCTGTTTTTCTGACCTCTGATCATGTGCATGGCTCTCCTCTGCACCCTGTCAAGTTTCTCCACATCCTTTTTGAATTGTGGAGCCCAAAACTGGATGCAGTACTCCAGCTGCAGCTTCACCAAGACTGAGTACAACAGTTCACTCTACAAGTTAATGGGAACATCCTAAATTCCCAGTATGAAGCTTCCACTGAAACCAGACAAAATGTTTTTGTCCTCATTTTAATTTTCCCCCACACGTTTTTCATAGTCTTTTTCTACTATGTTTCATTATGCCTTCTGCCTCATATGCCACATTCTCTATTTTGTTTCTTACTTTCCCTATCAGTATCTTTATTAACCATCTCTCTCCACACACAAGCTAGAACTCATCAGGCAGCAATATTTTGTAGAGAAGGAGGGGGCATTGAAGTAGGCTATGTACTGAAGAGGTGAATTTCATGAACATAAACTTGCCAGTAACATTAGATTTGGGCTTAACTCCCTGACTTCTTCAAATACAGTCAAAATGATGAGACAACTTTGTTATGGATACTTACTGGCTTGTCTCCTTACTTCAAAAGAGTTGAAGCCACCAGTGAAACAACAGCCATTCATACGCACACACATGTAACATGTGCAGTCTTATTTTGCTTGAGTTAGTTTAATTACAAGAAATATCATACAAAAGTAACAAATTCAAAATGAAGACATGTTGCACATGTTCCATACTCTATAGATGGAGCTGATTGCTGAATGTGCTTAGCTGTGTCCTATGGGAAACAGAAATGGGTTAGGATGAGATTAGGCATTGCACTGGGAGGGACGAGGGTAGGTTATTTCACATCTGCTTATGGCTGCCAGGGGGTGGCGAAGTGGGGTTTATATTTTCCTCTGGTTCTCCTACTGGCCAAAGACAGGTTTCAATATGGAGACCTCCATATATATGCATTTATAAAATAATGTGAACAGTCAGTTTTGAAAAGAAATTTCTAATTTCTAACCACAACTTAGTGATCTCAGAAATGCTCCTGTATTAACTGTCTGTCACCCAACAAATTCCAGTCAAATTATATGGCAGATCAGCTAAAGCATGTTGCTATTGATCCTGGAAGGCAAGCATGAGCCTTTATTTAGACTCATGCCAAAGGCTGCCCCTAGTCAACTCAGCTGTAAATAAGGACTTGGTCAAAGGCAGACAGAGAGGATGCTAATCACTTTGCTCCCTTGTGTGACATTGGCCACAGAAAATCTGTGCACTTTAACCATGCTAGCCCAAGGCCAATATGTAGGCTAGGAAGGTAAGGGAGTATATAGGGAGATGAGATTTGATGAGTGCAGAAAGTGCATAGTCACTTTACCGGAGCTGACTAATTTGCTCCACAGTAAAGCATCACTGTCTACACGTGAACTCATATAAGGGCGCAGTAAATTCATTAACTCTGCTATAGGATAATACTGTCTCGGACAAGTACTATCCTATGGTAGAGTAATTTATGCCACCACAACATATGTATAGACAGTAAACAGGGCTGGCTGGGGCACAAAGGTGCTACAGTGCAGGGGACTGCCTGTTACCTAGCCCTTCACTGTAGTACCCTCATGCCCCAGCCAGCCCCTCCAGCATGTGACACCACTGACCAGAGCCCTTGGTCCCCTTTCCTCCCAAGCCCGCTGCCAGCCTAGGGCTGCTCCGTCCCAGCTCTAACTGCCTGGGAGCTGCTGACTGCACCAGAGCTTATTGCTCTGTGCTAATTGCATGTGTAGATGCACCCAGGGTGGATTGTTTAGCTAAATACCAGGATTGTGGTGTTTATCTATAAGGCTCAGGAGAAAAAACAAAAGCTGAGAAATTCAATTTTCAGTTATTCTTAGCAGTAGATTTCTACAGGGTTTTTTCATATATTAAAGCTATGCATTTGACATCTAAACTTCCCTCTGTCTTAGAAATCTGGGTATGTCCCTTGGTGTCTTTCAGTAATGTAATAAGGCTGAAGGTTAGAGAGTTATGAAGCTAATATTATAGAATACGGAGTGATACTTAAAAATGATAAGACCTTTTTTTTCTTGACTGATAGTTTTGTTTTTCATTTTGGTGATTTATTCAGCAATATAAAGACTAGCATCTCAGTCCTCCTGCCCTCTAAGATGAGAAGTTCCTTGATCATATTTCTGAAAGGGGGACAAGTAGAAAAATGTAGAAAAAAATATTATTAAGCTTGTTTCATTTTGAATGATTGCGGGCAAATAGCCAAAGAAGGAATCAGAATGGAAAGGAAATCAGCCAATGAGATTCATCCTATTGCTTTCACATATCTCTGGCAGAGGTTTTAAACTTAATATAAATTATCTAAACAAGCAAAGTCATTCTTTGGGAACATTAGCTTTGAGGAACAAAATATATTCAGAAGGATATTTTCAGGAAGTCATGGGAACAACAACCATTTAACAAAGTGAGCAAATGATAGAAAAGAAAAAGGTCCTTCTATTTGTGAAAAATGGTTGTATCATGTTATAAATGATTTAGCCTAGGTAGGTATGTTTCAGTACCACTATAGTTAACTGTGGTAATACTAGTAGCACTGATATTTTAATACATAGTATTATTTAAAATTAGGACAAAAATCCAGCCCATGTTTGTCTAAAACAGCTGGTTTTATTTACATTATCACAGGGGCACTGGAAGTCGCACGAGGCCTCATTGCGTACAAGTTGTACAAATGTTACAAAGAAATAGTCTCTACCCTGAACAGCTTCCATAATAACCACACACGACCCCTCTGTTAACAAGTTCACAGAGTCATTCACTGCTAAATCCTGATGTAGCTGGGTAGGTAGGTAGAGCGGTATTACAACACCTGTTTTAACTGATTAGTTACATGACTGTTGGTAGCTACCAGTTTGTTTGTTTTGTACTTGGGAACAATACACTAAAGAACATGGAGAACCCCCAGTTACAATTCGGTACAGAAGAAAATGACAAATTATTTTTAAAAAGAAAGCAGAAAGCAAATAGGGAATGAACCTAGGCCCACGCCTGTGAAATGGAGACAACAGCTCTTACTGAAGTCAACAAGAGTAGCATATGCACATCTGAGAGTAGAGTTGGGTCCGTAATTATTACTTTCATCATTAGCCAAACATCTGTAAACACTTTCGTGGGGATTTTCAAAAGCACTAAGACTTGGAATTTTACTATCAACTTCAATGGGAACAAGAGTCCGGCCAATTCTAACACTGTTGAAAAAAGCATCCTTAAACCTTACTGCACTCTTAATGCTCACGAGGCAGCGAAGGCCCTGCGCCTGGAAACGAACCCTGCAGGGAGATGCTATTGACTTCAGTGGGATCTGCCATCACAGGAGTCTCCCCACACAGGATTGGGGCCTATATATTCACTTGAAAACGTCAGATGTGAGGCATTTGATCCTTTGGAAAGTGGCAATCTCGATTGACTGAAAAGTGACAGCAACTCCCCAATTCATTAAAACGACTGATCTCTAAGCAACTGGCTTCCTAGATGAAAAGACTTACGTGTGGAATTTACACCTACCCACCTTTTAAGTAGAGAGTTTATTACTGAGTGTTTTCCAACTGATATTTGGGATTGTCTTTTTAATACCCCTGTTAACAGAAGTTGAAAGGAGATTAGACTGTGTGGTTGGTCTTTAATGTCTGCTGGTCATTCCAACCAGAAGGAAAGAGCAAAAGGAGAAAAAATAGCTGAATTTGGTTTATTTTTGCTCAGAAAATGGAAAACAACAGATGTTACCAAAATAAGAGAGACTTGTGCAGTCAGGATTGCTCAGGCAGTTATTTCAGCTACACCTCAGAGACCCATATAGTGATATTTTGCTTCCTTAATTCACTTTGGCACATTCAGTTGATTTTGACATTTTAAAAACACTTGAAGACCATCAGCTGTGCCCGTTGTACCAAATAAAAGCCTTTGAAGCCCCAGCTGATAACATAAAATACAACTCAGCTTACTTTCAACTGATTCCCGTAGTCTCTTCATGAAAAATCCTAAAGATATTTTGTAACGTGCAATATATTTTTATATAGTACCTATTTAAATTATAGTAGGACCCAGAGCTTACAGTATGGAAGGGAACCCTACTGTACAAGACACTGTGCTTTATATGCAAAAGCAAGTAAAGCAAAGGCAGTCCCGTTAGAACAATATTCTACGTCCTGAGTTTTAAAGGGTTCATTTCCATGAATGATGATAACAGTGAATCTCTGTGAAGTTGCAACCAATTCTCACAGCCAAAAATCAGCAGCAAAATGGTACATCTCACGTTTCACAAACCAGCAACCTGAGTGTGCGTGAAGAAAGGTTTAAATTAATTGTTCTGGTGAAAGTTCAGCTCAAATCATTCCATTTTGTCAGACTCAATGACTTCTTCAGGTTCAACAGCAAAACATTTTCTCTTCCCATTCTAAAGCTGTAACGGAGCACTGCTATACACTGGTAAGCAGTTCCCACATGCCACCCCAGAAGTAGCTGCTTTTCAGTGTTTAAAGGAGGAGTCCTTCTGGCTATAGTTATAAAACTAGTAATATTTAAAATGCAATGCGAAAATGGTAGATCAGAAGTACGAGTAGTCCTCATGTATTTTATATATTCAAACAACTTTGTCTATAGCATGGTTTCAGTTTGACAAAGCACTTGCACATGTCTCTGTGTCTATTTTTATTCAGCTATGCACTTAAGTACATTGATTTCCAAAGCAGCTCACCTGCATTGGGCAGGTTGCTTAACTTTCAGATGATCTCATATGAAATACATGTATGTAACTAAAGGAAAGCACATGTTTAGGGATGGACTTCAGCACACACTTAAATTTAAACAAGTCCATAGGTGCTTTGCTGCATTTAGGCCCACAAATGAAAACTGGCCTGTGAAGTAGGAAAGTATATAAGAATCATTGTTCCTATGTTAAACATAGGCAAACTAAAAGCAAAGTTAAGTGAGCTGTGAGAGGTTGCACCATAAATCAGTAGAAGAGCTGGAACAAATGTCAGCGTCTCCTGATTCCTGGTCCCATATTCTAACATTTATATGCTGTCTTTGCATAAACATTCATGTTCTCCCATTTCCACAAATACTAAGATCAATGCAACAAATCCAGGAATGGTATGTGTAGAGAATACCAGGTAAGCCTAGGGAAAAAACACTGTGCCTAATGGACCACTATATAATCGAGTTATCTTTCTAGCATCTTCCTTCTTGATTTGTCACTTGTCAAATTTCTCATCTTGGCTCATTTCGACAGCATTTGCCAGATTTTTTTGCTACGCTATCAAAAATGTGCAGCAACCTTTTAAGAATCACACTTCAGTCAAGTTCTGATTCAAGTTTTAAACTTTTGCTTGGATTTTGTTCGTGGTCTTTTGAAAAAAAACAATAAGCTTTCAGGTTTCCTACCATAATTCTGGTGAGTCGGGACTTCAATTTCCTGCTACTTCTGAGTGTCTGCATTTATGTTTAGAGAGTCGGGGCTCTTGCCTTTGACAGGAGACCTAACTTTATGTGTGAGCTGATAAATCTACCTAGTTAGAATCACCAGCTGAAATTCTTGTCCCCTTGAAGTCAGTGACAAAATTTCTTCTTTTTCTCATGATCATCCCATTCTATCCTCTTACCTTAGCTTCAGCTTCTTTCTTGTAGCTCTGCCAGGTTAGTGGGGTTTTTGCCTCCGGCCTTTTTTTCTCTACTCATGTAGTTACTATTTTTGTTTTTCTCTGATCATTCCTTCCTTCTTCCTTTTATTTTCCCTATTTTCCCTATTCGTTCTTCTCTTCTTTTCTTTATCTTCTGTATATTGCAGGTAGAACATGCTCTTTCACCATCCCTGCATACAAAGCACATGTGCCCATTGACCTGCTCTGCAGAAGAAGTATCTCTTTGCAACCTCCACAGGGTGTTGTAAATCGCTGTTGTAAAGAGAAGGCATTTAATGACAGGCTTTTTTTCTAGACAAACATCTTATGGGAAAGCACCAAAGGACAAGTATGAATGAACCACTGCTGTCTGGAGTAGATTTTTTTAATTGGATAACCTGTTTTCATTACCACTTTCAAAGTAAATGAATGAGTAGAAAGGCCAGCTTAACATGAGGACTGTTGGACTAGTTCTCGTGTTAAGAGACTGAACAGTGAGTTCAGCCAACTAACCTGATACATCATATGAGGTGACGGTAAAATGGAGACTTGCAATGGAGAAATACCCTGAATTATGCGGTTGCCCCTTCCCTTCTGTGAGTGCCTTCTCCTGGTGCACGCCTGGTGATGCTTTCACAAATGAGTACACACCCCTATTTCACATCTTAATTAGCTGCTGGAGTTCCTACTGGCAGATTTGTATAAATGCAGTTTATGGGCCTGTAAAATGGATGTATGGTCAAGCAATCAATTATACTTACAAAAGTGGGCATCCAAGTTTGAAGGCCAGTTGCTATTTGAATGAAATGCTGATATTTTGGTGCTGGTACGCCTTTATGTGTGCAGGAAGCAAACGTGCAGCTCAGAGAGGCAACGTGGTTGAAGACGGAGTCAGAGGCTCTCTTCCTACCTCCGCCCCAAACTAACCTTCTTGGCAAGTCCCTGCCTCTTTCTGTGTTTCTATTCCCTCCTCTCCATGTCCCCAGTTCTTCAGGGATAAGACCATAATGATTTAGGCATTACGGACAGAAGTCTGAACACAATCTGGAGGCTCAAGGTATTACTATTGCACAAATAATATTCTAGACTGGAGACAAAAGCAGCAAATACTTAAATCGAATCAAGTGTCTGTCCCCTACAACCTCATGTCAATATTCTCTTAAATGACCCAAGTCCCTCACAGAAACAATTTACCAAAGTAGATACTGGCAACCAAGACAGAAACAAACAGTGGAGCCAAGGGGAATCTTTAATTTCCCTAGCAGTGGCATGACCTTTCAGGCTCTGACGCACATTCATCACCAGACTATGGCTTGCCTCAGACCTAATGCTCACCAAAGAGTTGAAGCTGAAGTAACACAGCCAGATACCTCTGTTTTCTGAAAATCAAAATGTACAATTAACTAAATTTTCTAGCTTGTAATTATCCTAAAAGATACCAATGCTGTTTAATGGAGAAAACAGAAGAGAGGCCAAGGGAAACTCTTCATTAATAAATGGGCATATTAAATAACTAAGCACTCATATAGATCTTCCTGTTTGCAAGGCACTTTAGACAATAACTAATGATGGACAGATGAACAAATTATACTGAGTTAAAAGGGGAGGAATGAGACTTACTGTGGATCAACTGATGCAGAGTCACTAAGATTATAAAAGATACAATACTGCATGTTTCAAAACCCTACAGTGAGCTTGTCAATATGTAGCTGAAATGACTTAACAGTGTAAAAAGACAGATAGAAATGTTAATACCCATTTACAAACTCTGAGATACAATCCTAAGTCTGCCAAGTTATGTTCATAATGTGGATAAGCATTCTTTGTTCTTTACCCTCTTTGTCACAATTTTCCCTAAAAGTGGGGGGACTTTCCAAAGAATGACCTCTGATCATTATAAACATAAACCAAATATCTGTAAAACTATTAGCAAACAGCTCTCTGTGAATGTATTAGATGTCAGTATACTAAGTGACCCACCTATCCAGCACCAAAAGCACTTCATAGTGTAAGTTACACAAGAACAGAATAAACCAAACTACAGATAAATTAGTCTGAACTTGACTTCCAGGAACATTGAATGAAGCCCAATACGTGTTTCCTTTAAATCCTTTCAGAACTTTCTGTTAAAAAATATAAGCACATACAAAAAATGTATTTTCCCCCTGTTACACATAAGGTCACAGTAGAGCATGTCATCACAGGCTATAAAGTCTACGAATATTCACTTTTGTTGCTGTGTTTTTCAGGTTAGTCTTGAAACTAGTTTAATCACTCCCCAATTTTCCACCTGGTAAAAATGTGTATGTGCATGTGGGGGTAGTGATTGTGAAAGAAGGGTGGTGGGGAGGGGACAGGAGATCAAAGGGTCTATAAATGTGTCAAACTCTAAAATGCAAATCACCTGCCATAATGTTGCTGAGAACAAATCCTTCATTATCACCTTTCTGTGAAATACTTAAATTAGTCTGAATTGGCTAAAAGAACAAGCCAAAAACAACAATTTTTTCTTCTTGTAGGTTTTGTTACCTTTTAGATTTATTTGAATAATGGTATAATAGTCTATTAATCAGTGTTATGCCATAATAGATACTTCAAATGATCCATAAATAAATAATAGTGATCATGTAACTTTGTCATTACAATTAACTGATTGCTGTGGCAATGGGATTTTGTAATGCCAAAGAGTCCTTGCAATGAGATGCTCTCTTTAATTGCTATGCTGCAGGCTGTTTTCCTTTGTGCACCAGAAGAACTCTACTGATTCAAAATTCATATATAATGACACTGGAAAATAGGCCTTTTATATCAATTGTGCAAATCAATGTTCTTTCAGAAGTTACAACAAAGTTTGGAGGCTAGGATTTTGCTAAATTTCCATCTTGCAAAATCTAAATAATTTATCCCTGGAAATATTATTATATCTTTCAGGTATGCATTCATTTTGAAAAGTAAATTTCTCCCACAAAACATTCTCTCTCTTACCTATATCATTCCCATAGTACTCTAAGAAACATGTTTTAGGCCCTAGTTCTTCAGTGACCTATGCAGAGGACCTTAGCTCATACAGCACTCATCATAGGATCACAGTCTTAGCTTAATACATACCGACCCTAAGGTTTTAAAAGTTGAACACTCCAAATTTCTTTCTGTATCAGAAGTCTAAATACATTTAGGAATTTCATGGAAGCAAAATATCATTTTAATTTATTGTTGTTCAAGAAAAAGCCAAACTTTTCTGAACCTGGAAAATCAAAATCATGATATTTCTTTAGACTGTGATGAGTGTTACGCAGCACTCCCTTTCCAGGTTGGAGGTTTAAAACTAGCCCAGATTAGCAGTGACATAATTAACAACAGTCTCCTTCAAGCTGCATTTTGCGCAGATATTTGTGTTAGGAAAGCAAGTGCTCTTAGTAGCTGGCATTTTCAGCTAAAACTATGACCATATACTAAGAATAAAAATATTCTTTACAGCTCCTAGAGCTAGACATTTTGTGGGAAATGTGCACATTTGTGGGAAATTTGCGTATCTTCTTCCTAGCTTTGGAGCGCCGGCAGCCCCAGTGTACTTGGTGAGAGCTGTCAATTCATTCCAAGCACTTCCTTCCTCTTTTATAGATCTTCTGCTCCCCCTCACCCCCTCACTTAACCTGAATTGTTCAGTGTTCGTAAGTGACTTCATAGGACTAACAAACACATCCACTTCACATGGACCTCTTCTTCATCTTGCCCACATAGCAAGAAATAACACCCTAGGATCTTCCTGGTACTCAGTACAGTTTTGTCAGAATGGACAGATAGCGAAGCAAGCATAGGACCTGCTCTTTTCCATTACACTGATTGAGCAGGCCTAGATGGAAACTCCTATAATCAAGAGTGATGGGTTGGAGCTCTGGCCTGTAGGACCACCCTCCAGAAAATAAAGCATGGTATCAAAAGGTGGCAGAAGAGAAAAGCATTAAGCTTATATGCATTATAAGCATTCAAGGGAACATACTGGGCATGTCTACACATGAAATTAATGTATCACACTGGAGCTTATTGCTCCTATTTATGGCTTATATGTGCACCCAGGACCATAGCATGTTAAACCAGGTCAGAGCAGCCCCAGCTGGCAGTGGGCCTCAGGGTTCAGCCTGTCAGCCCAGGGCTGATCTGACATGGCTCAACGTGCTGTGGAGGGGCTGGTTGGGGCACAATGGTGCTTTAGTGCAGGGCTAGCCAGCAGGCAGCCCCCTCACTGAAGCATCCTCATGTACCAGCTAGTCCCATCAACATCTACACATGTGTTGCTGCTCACTAAATAATGCCACCACAGGATAGTACTTGTTTTTAAAATTACTAACCTATGGTGGAGTTAATTAGTTTACTGTGCCCTAATAGGGCCACATGTGTAGATGCTGAGACTTTACTGCAGTGCTAATTAGGCAGCTCTGAAGTAAATGTCTCATGTAGATGCCCCTACTGTGATTTTTGCAACAAAAAATTTGCATTGCAAATTAAATTGTGGAATCTGCTCATGTTATGCTATATAAAAAATGTGATCCTGATCATGCTTGTCACATGTACAAGTCCCACTGGCTTATTGGAAGCTGTGGGATGTCTATATTCTGGCTGTTTTCCCACAGATATGATTGCACTCTGAGTAAAAATACAGAACTCCATATGCAGACTATTGGGCTTATATATTGGGATACATTCATATTTGTAATAGTACTCAATCAGGACTAAGCCTCCATTGTATTAAGCATGGAAGAAACACACAATATGTTTACTAAGCTGTACATACTGAAGTATGGCCATGGAAAAATGCCTATATTTCCCCTTGTATAGCCAACTTTCTACTCTCTGTAAATTTCAGTGTGGTGGCTGACACTAAGCACAAACTAACCCTATGGCTTTGGGATCGATCCAGTAATGAGTTTAAGTATTCAAGACCTCATGTGCATACATACAACACATTTACAACATAATAACTTGACTTTATCAGATGGGTCTATACATGCACCTGACTGTGTATTTGGTACTGCACAGTCATTTAGTACTTGCTAAAGTATTTTTCAAAGGTAAATCTACTGTGGATTAGAGTGATTTACTGTGTACGTCATATGTCCACTTCACTTTTATTACACAATGGGCACACCTACATGAGACACTATATTGCTGTAGCAGTTAGCTACAGTACTATAGCTTGGTAGCTATGGTAGCATCGGCAGGCACAAACTGTAATACTGACACTGTCGGCAATGTAGCATCTTAATATAACTGTGCTGCTGGGACTGCGGGGACTGCACAGTCATTTAGTACTTGCTGTCATTTAGTACTTGCTGTCATTTAGTAAATGCTTTAGTACTTCACTGGGTGTCTACATGTGCATTTACTGTGCATTTAAGTTACTGTGCAGTAAGCAGGAATAGGGCCAACGTCTACATGTGCAATCAACCTGGGATATGATTTAGTCCCAAGTCAGAGCAGCCTGCCATGCTGAGGCCAGAGGCAGCTGCCAGCATGTCCAACCTGCACAGCCCTGCCTGGACCCTCCCCTGCCCTGGAGCTGTGTGCCCAGTGTAAGGGCAGCAGACAGAAGCTCCTTCCCTGCCAACCCTACCTCCCCACACCACCCCTGCCCCTGCCCATTCCAGTGGCGCCCAGCTCCCCACTGCTCCAGCCTGTGTTGCTGCTGGCCATGGTGCTGGCCCTGCTGGCCCCACCAGGCCCCGTCCCACCCTGCCCAGGTACCAGGGCAGCCAGGCACCCACCAGGCTGCAGAAGCCTCTGGCCCACCCCGTCCTCCTGCACTCCCCACTCTAGTCTGTCTGCCCCACTGCCCACACATGCCTGACCCCCTTCCTGTCCCCAGCACCACTCCAGGACACACACAAGTGAAACTATAAAAACTTTATTTTATGTTCAAACCCACCCTCATCCCTCCCCCCCACATAAACACAGCCCCCTCTTCCCTCCCCCCTCCACCAACAGTGCCCCTCCATCACCCTTCTCAACCACCCACAGTAAAAAATCTGCATCCTGTCCAACCAAAGTTGGCGAACCAAAATCACAGTATTGGTCATGGTGGGATGGCTGGGTGGTGGCAACTGGACATGGAACAGGCAGGATTTTTGGCGTGGAGTTCTGAGGCATGGAAGCATAGTGGTTTCAAAACAGATGGAGATTTATTTGACTTATGCTTTTGAAGCCATAGGTTGTGATGCTTGCTTCAGTTACAGCGTAATAAACAAAAAGAACACAAACACTAACAGAGGGGTCTGTTGGTCCACAAGGTTCCCCAACGAGCCCTTGCTTTCTAGCCGAAGCTAGGTGCAGCTGCCCATTGGTTAGTCTTAGGACTGGTCAACAGCTCATAAAGGGTTAAACAAACAATACAAACAAACAACAACTGTAACTCATTGAGAAGAAGGAGGTGGTTGTGATGCCAGTCCAAGGACACTGGGTGGTCGAAGGAAAAGCCGAGGTCGAGAGCCGGAACGTGATGCAGCGGAGATGATCAAGGTAAGTAGGGATGAGCTGGATCGTGGTCGATAATTGATACCAAAGTCAGTCAGATGCCAGGTAAGTGAAAGCCGGAATCAGTGTCGAAGCCATAGAGGTAATTGAAGTTGAGGTCAAAGCCAATAGGTTCGGGAATCAGAGTAGTCAGTATAAGAGAAAATGAAATCGAAGGTATGAATTCGCTGTGTGAGATTGCGAAGAGAACCAGGGGATCGAATCCCAAATTGCTCTCTGCCTTGCAGTCCCTGCTCAAAGCAGCCTTTGCTACAGATAGCACACGGTCTCTCACTCTCTCACCAACGATGCCCACACAACCCACACCAGGTGGGGGGTTCACTCACTAATATAGCAGCCCCTTAGCCAATCAGGCTGCTTGATTGTTAGAATTTTCTAGTACGATTACATCATGCTTTTTTTGAACTGAGCATGTGTGAGTTAAGGCTCTATGCTGTAACTGGGCATGCACAGGGCTGAAAAGTAGGTCACTGGTGATTGACAAGCCAACAGATCACCCAGGAGGCACATGCTGGGCACGCTGCGGAATTTTCCATGAGCTAGTGTTATCTGCGCATGATCAGACTTAACTCATGTGTTGCCAGCACCTCTTTAGAATTTTGTTTGGACACATCCCAAACCAAAAGCTATGTGTAACTATCCAACCCGCTCCCTGAATCCTGGCATGGGGGGCTGAGGGGTGGTGCCACCTAGGACACAGAGCCCAATGGCAGATGGCCAGTACCTCAGGCTCAGGCCTGAACAGCTCCCCTGTAGGTCCAAGGGCTGCAGTGACTTCAGCGAGTGGCATGCTCCTCCTCTGGTGCAGGTGGCCAGTGGTCCTGCAGGGCGGGAGGCACCCCTTCCCCACCCCCCAAATCCAGGCCCAAGAGGGCAAGTGTCCCTTGGTGGGGCCATGCTTGGAACCCCCAGCTCCTCCAGTGCATGGAGCCGGTGTAAGTGGCAGGGCCAGGCCTTGGCAGGAAGCAGCATGGCTAAGGCAGGGGCCCTTTTTGTTGGAGGTGCCAGAGGATCTCCTCCAAGATCCTGGGAAGGTGCTGTGGTGGGGCAGCAGGTGGAAGCCAGGGGCCCTGTGAGGCTGGGACCAGGGGCTGGGCACCAGAGGGCATGGGTGCACCTGCCAGGCATAGATGTACATCCAGGGCCTGGTGGTCAGTGTCCATGACAATCAATGCCTGGGCCTGGCTCTTAGCCCAGCACTCAAGGAGTGCAATGTGATGCTCCTCAAAGGCCTCCATCTGGCCCCAGTACTCCCACATCATCTGCTGGAATGCCTCTTCCAGGGCGGTGTCCTCTTCCTGCCACATCAGCTCCCACTCATCCCACTCCTGGTTCCGCATCTGCTCCGGTGCCTCCTGCTCCTCGGCCACTGCCACCAGTTGCTGGACCAGAACGGTCCAGTCCTGAGCGCGCTGCTGCTAGTGCCACTGCATACAGGTGGCTACAGCAGTGGGTGGCAGCAACCTGGACCTCACATCCCTGCTGGGGCTGGTGACCTCTCCCCCACATGCAGATATTGGCCCTGCAGAAGAAAGAGAGAGAAGCCTTTTGTGAGAGTTTGCAACAGTTTAGGAGATGAGATGCTCTGCACCAGGGCCCGTGTATCACCACTGGCATCGACACTTTCCTTGGGGTGTGAGAGGCCAGTGCTCACCTAGCTATGGGGACATGCCCTGCCCAATAAAGTTCTGAATGGTGTACTGCCTCTCTGTGTACTGTCAGGTGGGGCCTTGGGGCCAGGGGAGTATGGGTGGGCCAGGCGGGGAGTGGGGGCAGGGGCAGGGTGAGGACAGAGAGCATCCATCTTGCAGTGTGGTACTTACCACATGTCTGGGGCTAGTCAGGATGGTAGCTCAGCACAGGACTCCCCATTGGCATGGGCGAATGGCTGCACCCATTCTCTGTGGCCCACGGGGCATCCCCTAGGGAGGAGCTGGCACTGCTGGTGCCCAGCATTGTCATGGCCAGCTACTCATCATGGTGGGGTGGTGGGGTGCAGAGCTAGTGAGGCAGCCACTGGCCAGGGCTCCCTGAGCTGCTAGTGGGTGCAGCAGCTGGGGAGGTGGGCAGGGGGCTGAAGACCCAAGGGCTCCTCCTCCAGGAAGATGTCATGCCCAGAGGGGTCAAGGTGGGGCCGGGGCTCTGCCAGGGCACTCCCACTGGTGAAAGCCACAGGGTTGCGGCCTGGGTTCTGGGGTACCAAAATGCTGGTTAGTTCCCGCACAAAGGGCATGGTCTTGTGGATATGACCAGACTGATAGCTGTGGTCAGTCACAGCCACCCAGTGTGTGCGCAAGTTCTTGACCTTTCTGTGGCATTGTTGCACTGACTGGGAGTGGCCTCTCTTGTGCATCCCAGCCAAAAGGGCTTCATAAAGATAGGCAGTCAAGTGCCTGCCCTGCACAAACTGCCTCCACTTTCACATTTCCCCAGGGGACCATGAGGTCACACACCTCCTCCTAGGTCCACTTAGAGCCTTGGGTGCTCAGCTCGGGTGTGCACACATGGGTAGGACCGGGCCTTGCTAGGAAGGCAAGGACCCCTCGGCATGCGAGGTATACTGCCTACCTGGAGCAAGGATTCAGGACGTGAAAGGGATGCTCCAGACGGTAATCCAGCCCACCGATTATTACCCCATGGTCCTAGTCCATATGGGCACTAACGATGCGGCCAGGAGGAGCCCTGATCGCCTGATGGAGGACTACCATGCTCTGGGGTCCGTGCTGAAGGAGATGGGTGCGCAGGTGGTTTTCTCTTCTATTCTGCCAGTGGGTGGACGAGGCAGACAGCATGAAACGTGCATCGCAGAGACCAACTGGCGGCTACAGGAACGGTGCTTCGAAGAGGGCTTTGGCTTCCTCAGCCACGACTGGCACATCACGACGAGAGACATGCTGGGATGGGATGGGCTCCACCTTTCCCCTAAAGGTAAGTGTGTGTTCTCTTCTAGGTTGGCGGACCTCCTCCAGTGAGCTTTAAACTAGGCTCATTGGGGGAAGGGGAAGATGAGGGCGGAGGAAACATCAGACTGCCAAACCAAACAGCACCCACAACTACAGCTCAGCCCAGACCAACGAGCAAAGTGAACAAACAGGTAAGAGAGAAGGGCCAGGGTAATGCTGGGACTAGGGGGTCAGTACACACACCCACAGGAGGCCTCAAATGCCTCTACACAAATGATCATAGTATGGGCAACAAGCAGGAGGAACTCACCCTCCTGCTGGCTGACACCAGCCTGGACATAGTGGGGATTATGGAAACGTGGTGGGACGCAACGCATGATTCGGCGGTCAGTGTCAACGGCTATAGGCCATACAGGAGGGACAGGATAGGAAAGAGAGGTGGGGGCGTGGCACTCTATATTAAGGAGGAATACACGCAGTCGACCAAAGACTGCAGCGCTGGTGTCATCGCGAAGGCTTTGGCTTCCATGACCACAGCCCGCTCTTTGGCGAGACAGGCAGCGAGCTGCTGGGAAGAGATGGCCTCCACCTCTCTCCTCTGGGGAGGAGGCTCTTCTCAGCCAGGCTGGCTGAGCTTCTCCACTGGGCTTTAAACTAAGCCCGCTGGGGGATGGGGGGACTACTGCCACTGCTGGCCTGCAGAGCAACCCTTGCAAAGCCAGCGGACCAAGGCACTTAAGGAAGACCACCCCTGCCCCAGCCATGGCACAATCTGTGGGCAAGGCAAGAGCCCCCAAGGGCACACTTGCCTGCCTGTACACTGATGCCAGGAGCCTGGGCAACAAGCAGGACGAGCTCGTCCTCCTGCTCAGTGCAAAGAAATACGATGTCATTGGGATAACGGAGACCTGGTGGGACTCCACCCATGACTGGACCACGGGTATAGCGGGCTATACCCTGTACAGGAGAGATCGTGTTGACAAAAGGGGCGGGGGTGTAGCTCTCTATGTCAAGGAAAGCTACATGTCCCTGCAAGCTGATGTTGGCGACCGGCATGGACAACTAGAGACCCTCTGGGTAAAAATTCGTGGAGAATATGGCACAGGGGACACAACGGTGGAAGTCTTCTACAGACCTCCCACTCAAAGTCCTGAGCTTAACCAGGAGTTCACCCGGGAACTGACTGAGGCCGCTTGCTCCAGGAGCTTGGTTGTCATGGGTGACTTCAATTACCCAGACATCTTGTGGGAAGATCACTCAGCAAAATCCGAGCGGTCGCAAAGCTTTCTCTCGTGCGTGGATGACCTCTACCTGACTCAAAAAGTCTATGGGACAACGAGAGGCAAAGCGCTGTTCGACCTGGTACTGGCTATGGCGGACGACCTAATAGGCGACCTAGTGATCGATGGGAAGCTGGGTGACAGTGACCACGAGCTGATCACCTTCACCATCCACCGTAAAGCTGGCAAGTCAGTCAGCAACACAGAAGTCCTTGACTTCAGAAAAGCCAACTTTGACAAGCTCAAGAGGCTTGTCGGTCAGGCCCTTAGGGACCATGACCCCAGGGAAATGGGCGTTCAAGAAGAGTGGTTGCTTCTCAAGGAAGCGATCCTCAATGCACAAGCTAAATCTATCCCAACACGGAGGAAAGGCAGCAAGAAGGCACAGCAGCCCCCCTGGCTCTCCAGAGATCTAGCGGACCTCCTATGGCTAAAAAGGAAAGCCTACAAAGGTTGGAGGACGGGATTCACCTCCAAGGAGGATTACTCCGCGCTGGTCCGGTCCTGCAGGGAGCAAACCAGGAAAGCCAAGGCTGCAACTGAACTCCAACTAGCTTCAGGCATCAAGGACAACAAAAAGTCCTTTTTCAGATATGTGGGGAGCTGGAGGAAAAGCAAAGGCAATGTTGGACCCTTGCTAAACCAGATGGGGCAACTGACACCCAGGAAAAAGCCAACCTATTAAATAGGTACTTTGCATCAGTCTTTCATCAGTCACACGGGACACCCATGCCTGCTATGGGACAGGGAGATCCGGGTGATGGGGGTCCCCTACCCTCCATAAATGCTGACCTCGTGAAGGAACACCTTGAGAAGCTGGATACCTTCAAGTCAGCCGGCCCTGACAATCTGCACCCCAGGGTACTCAAGGAGCTGGTGAGCGTCATAGCCCAGCCCCTGGCACGGATCTTTGAAAACTCCTGGCCCTCTGGTGTAGTGCCCGAAGACTGGAAGAAGGCCAATGTGGTGCTGATCTTCAAGAAAGGGAGGAGAGTGGATCCGGCTAACTACAGGCCCATTAGCCTGACTTCTATCCTGGGGAAGATCTTAGAAACGTTTATTAAGGAGGCCATCCTTGATGGACTGGCCCAGGCTAACATTCTAAGGGATAGCCAGCACGGGTTTGTTGCGGGTAGGTCTTGTTTGACCAATCTCATTTCCTTCTATGACCAGGTGACCTATCACCTGGACAAGGGACAAGAGATTGATGTAATATATCTTGACTTCAAAAAAGCTTTTGATCTCGTATCCCATGATCACCTTTCGGCCAAACTGCCCAGTTGTGGCCTTGGCTCCACCACGATCCGCTGGCTGGGAAATTGGCTCCGTGGTCGGACCCAGAGGGTTGTGATTGATGGCAGTCGCTCATCATGGTGCCCTGTGACCAGTGGGGTCCCTCAAGGCTCTGTCCTGGGACCCATACTGTTCAACATATTCATTAACAATGTGGACACTGAAGTCAGGAGTGGACTGGCCAAGTTCGCCGATGACACCAAACTTTGGGGCAAAGCATCCACACCAGAAGATAAGCAGGTGATCCAGGCTGACCTGGACAAGCTCAGCAAATGGGCAGACGAGAACCTCATGGTGTTTAACACCGAAAAATGCAAGGTTCTCCACCTTGGGAGGAAAAACCTGCAGCACCCTTATAGGCTCGGCAGTGTTACGTTGGTTAGCACTACAGAAGAAAGAGACTTGGGGGTCCTCATTGACCACAAGATGAACATGAGTCTGCAATGCGATGCTGCGGCTAGTAAAGCGACCAAAATGCTGGCGTGCATCCATAGATGCTTCTCGAGCAAATCCCAGGATGTCATTCTCACCTTGTACTCGGCCTTGGTGAGGCCGCAGCTGAAGTACTGCGTCCAGTTTTGGGCTCCACAATTCAAAAAGGATGTGGAGAAGCTTGAGAGAGTCCAGAGGAGAGCCACGTGCATGATCAGAGGTCAGGAAAACAGATATTACGATGACAGGCTGAGAGCCATAGGACTCTTTAGCCTGGAAAAGCGTAGGCTCAGGGGTGATCTGATGGCCACCTATAAGTTTATCAAGGGTGACCACCAGGATCTGGGGGAACCTTTGTTCACCAGAGCGCCTCAAGGGATGACGAGGTCGAACGGTCACAAACTCCTGCAAGACCATTTCAGGCTGGACATAAGAAAGAATTTCTTTACTGTCCAAGCCCCCAAGGTCTGGAACAGTCTGCCAGCGGAGGTGGTTCAAGCACCTACATTGAACACCTTCAAGAGTAAATTGGATGCTTATCTTGCTGGGATCCTATGACCCCAGCTGACTTCCTGCCCTTTGGGCAGGGGGCTGGACTCGATGATCTCCTGAGCTCCCTTCCAGCCCTAATGTCTATGAAATCTATGAAATCCTCGTTAATTAGCAAGGAGTCAGGGGAGGGGCACTCTGAAGTGCTTTGGGTTAGGGTACAAGGCAGTCGAGGGGAAAGGGACTTAACAGTGGGAGTTTACTACAGACCTCCCAACCAGGGAGAAGAGCTTGACCAGGAATTCTTGGGTCAGCTCACAGAGGTAGTGAAGGCTAAGGATTCATGGGGGACCTGAACTTCCTGGACATCTGCTGGGAAAAACAGTCAGCCAGGTCTGACCGCTCACGTAGGTTCTTGGCCAGAGTGCAGGACCTCCATCTAACCCAGGAGGTGCACAGCCCCACCAGGGGAGACACCTTGTTGAACCTAGTGCTGGCCACGGGTGATGACCTGGTGAGGGGGCTGCGGGTCTTCGACCACCTGGGCGACAGCTATCATCGCCTGCTGGAATTCACTATCCAGCGCAAGGTGGCAAAGATAAGTAAGGCAGTGGCCCTAGATTTTAGGAGGACAGACTTCAACGAACTAAGGAGGATAGTTGGAGAAGCGCTGAAGTCCCGGAGGGGAGGGGAGCCAGGTGTCCAAGGAGAGTGGTCGCTCCTTAAGGAGACGATCCTCCAAGCCCAAAGGACAGTAATCCCAACAAGGATCAAAGGGAGCAGGAGAGCACACAAGCCTCCATGGCTCACCAAAAGCATCCGGGAATGTCTCCTTGCTAAAAAGGAAGCTTACACCCAATGGAAAGAAGGGGTCATCACCAGAGAGGATAATTCTGTAGTTGCTCGGGGATGTAGGGGGGTAGTTAGGAAGGCCAAGGCAGAGATGGAACTGGAACTAGCTTCCCAGATTAAGGACAATAAGAAGTCCTTTTTTAAATACATAGGGGGTAAAAAGAAGGTCCCGGGTAATGTGGGGCCCTTACAGGACGCCATGGGAAACTTGGTCGTCACACCAGACGGCAAAGTTAACATGTTTAACGATTTCTTTGCCTCCGTCTTCCTAAGTAGGGACCAGAACAGCTACCTCCCTGCTGGGCCCCCCTTGGGTCCCGGGGGAGGCACACCTGGGCCAAGGGTTAGCGAGGATTTAGTTAGGGAGCTTCTGGAGGGGTTGGACATATTCAAGTCAGCCGGTCCGGATGATCTCCACCCTAGAGTTCTAAAGGAACTGGCCGAGGTCATTGCAAGTCCCCTGGCAGGGCTTTACAAGCACTCATGGTGCTCTGGTGAGGTACCGGAGGACTGGAAGAGGGCCAACGTGGTCCCCATCTTCAAAAAAGGCAGGAAGGAGGACCCGGGAAACTATAGGCCGGTTAGTCTTACCTCGATCCTAGGCAAGCTGTTCAAGAAAATTATGCTGGCACAAATCCAGGAGGGGGCAGCTGGACTACATGCTTAGGGGCAACCAACATGGGTTCATCGGTGGCAGGTCCTGTCAGACCAACCTGGTGGCCTTTTACGATCAGATCACCAGATCATTAGATGCAGGGGTAGCAGTGGATATAATCTTCCTGGACTTCTGGAAGGTTTTTGACACTGTCTCTCATCCCATTCTCATTAAGAAACTGGGGGGCTGTGGTGTAGACACCCACACAGTCAAATGGGTCGCCAACTGGCTGGAGGGCCGCACCCAGAGGGTGGTAGTGGATGGGTCCTTCTCAACCTGGAAGGACGTGGGCAGTGGGGTCCCGCAGGGCTCGGTCCTCGGGCCCGCACTGTTCAAAATCTTCACGAGTGATTTGGATGAGGGGGTAAAAAGCACCTGTTCAAATTTGCTGATGACACTAAGATGTGGGGGGACGTGGGCACACTGGAAGGATGCAACAGGCTACAATCAGACCTAGACAGGTTACAAGGGTGGGCAGACGAGAATAGGATGGGTTTCAACACAGACAAGTGCAAGGTGATGCACCTCGGGAGGAACAACCGGCACCATACCTACAGGTTAGGGAACTCCCCTCTTGTCAGCACAGAGGCGGAAAGGGATCTGGGGGTCATCATTGACTCCAAGATGAACATGGGCCGGCAGTGTGGGGATGCAGTCAGGAAGGCCAACCGCACCTTGGCATGCATCCACAGATGCATCTTGAGCAGGTCCAAGGAGGTGATTCTCCCCCTCTATGCGGCACTGGTCAGGCCGCAGCTGGAGTACTGCATCCAGTTCTGGGCGCCGCACTTCAAGAGGGATGTCGACAGCATGGAGAGGGTCCGGAGGAGGCGACTTGTATGATCAGGGGACAACAGGGCAGGCCCTATGAGGAGAGGCTGCGGGACCTGAACCTGTTCAGCCTCCAAAAGAGAAGGCTGAGGGGGGATCTTGTGGCCTGTTATAAACTAGTCAGAGGGCATCAGCAGGCATTGGGGGAGTCACTGTTCCCCCAAGCACTGCCAGGAGTGACCAGGAATAACGGTCACAAGCTGGCAGAGGGTAGGTTTAGGTTAGATATCAGGAGGCGCTACTTGATGGTCAGGGTGGCGAGGGTCTGGAACCAGCTTCCAAGAGAAGTGGTGCAGGCTCCTACCCTGGGGGTGTTTAAGAGGAGGCTAGATGAACATCTTGCTGGGGTCGTTTGACCCCAGTATTCTTTCCTGCCACGGCAGGGGGTTGGACTAGATGATCTGCTCAGGTCCCTTCCGACCCTAGAAACTATGAAACTATGAGTGCACAGGAACAGGGGGCTGGTGCTGCCCACTTGCCACAGCCAGTCAGGCTGGCCTGGGGAGCAGCAGGCTCCAGCCCTTTACAACACTCACCTGTCACCAAGAAGCAGCTCTGGCTGGTGGACAAGACGAGCAGCAGCAGCTGCTGCTGGGACTTTGCAGTACTTGTGGGTACTGCACAATCATTTAGTACTTGCTAAAGCAAGTCACCAGGCAGTCTGCTTGGTGAAAACACATGGCAGGTCATTCTCGGCAGAGACTCCTCGGCTCTGGAGCTCCCTCCCTCTTGAGACTTCCAGAGCCCAAACCTGGACATTGTTTGAAAGTGCTTTCCTATTGGGACAGGCATCTAGCAAACAAAAAAGTTAGGTTGAGACAGTGTTTAGGGGTCTCTGTTTTACATGGATATTTTAGTTCCCTTTTAAGTTGTTTTGTTCTTTTGTTGTACTCCTGTCTGATAAGTTATCCCCTCTTATTTTAAGGTATTCTGCCCTCTTATTGTTAGATGCCCTAAGCCTTTTTCTTATTTTCTTTGGAATATAAATTGAATAAATGAATGGATGGATGAATGAATAATAATAATAATAAAAACACACCTGTACAAGCCCAGAAGCCCTGCTTCTTCTAAGGAATTCTCTGAGCAAGGTCTCCTCTTTATGGCCCAATCAAAAGCCAGGACCATCAGGCAGTCTTTTTAAATCCCTGCAGGGTCCTGATCTCATAGGCACTCAGAACATACTTAACCGCATAGATAGGATCAGGCTGCACATGAAATGCAGCTGTGGCCACTTTTCATTAAAACAGGGCTGGAGGAGGTAATGGTATTACCCCACTATCATAGATAGATATCTATATATACCTACAAATATATATATATAGATATCTAAATATATCTACAGATAGATAGACAGATAGATAGATAGACAGATATTACTACGCACATTATAGCCTAGTGGTTAGAAATCTCACACAGGAAGTGAGACATTACTTTGAAGCTTTTCAGACCTACAGCTGTCACCTCCCACCTTCATCACCAGGCTTCATCTGTCAGATGGGTTCATAGATTCATAGATACTAGGGTCGGAAGGGACCTCAATAGATCATCGAGTCTGACCCCCTGCATAAGCAGGAAAGAGTGCTGGGCCTACATTAGCCCAGCTAGATACACATCCAACCTTCTCTTGAAAACCCCCAGGGTAGGGGAGAGCACCACCTCCCTTGGGAGCCCGTTCCAGACCTTGGCCACTCGAACTGTGAAGAAGTTCCTCCTAATATCCAATCTAAATCTGCTCTCTTCTAGCTTGTGGCCATTATTTCTTGTAACCCCCGGGGGGGCCTTGGTGAATAAATACTCACCAATTCCCTTCTGTGCCCCCCTGATGAACTTATAGACAGCCACCAGGTCGCCTCTCAACCTTCTCTTGCGGAGGCTGAAAAGGTCCAGTTTCTCTAGTCTCTCCTCATAGGGCTTGGCCTGCAGGCCCTTAACCATACGAGTGGCCCTTCTCTGGACCCTCTCCAGATTATCCGCATCCTTCGTGAAGTGCCGCGCCCAGAATTGCACGCAGTACTCCAGCTGTGGTCTGACCAGCGCCCGATAGAAGGGAAGTATCACCTCCTTGGACCTATTTGTCATGCATCTGCTGATGCACGATAAAGTGCCATTGGCTTTTCTGATGGTTTCGTCACACTGCCGACTCATGTTCATCTTGGAGTCCACTAGGACTCCAAGATCCCTTTCCACTTCCGTGCCACCCAGCAGGTCATTTCCTAGGCTGTAGGTATGCTGGACATTTTTCCTCCCTAGATGCAGCACTTTGCATTTCTCCTTGTTGAACTGCATTCTGTTGTTTTCTGCCCACTTGTCTAACCTGTCCAGGTCTGCTTGCAGCTGCTCCCTGCCCTCCAGCGTGTCCACTTCGCCCCGTAGCTTAGTGTCATCTGCAAACTTGGACAGAGTACATTTCACTCCCTCATCCAAGTCGTTGATGAAGACATTAAAGAGTATCGGTCCAAGGACCGAGCCCTGCGGGACCCCACTGCCCACACCCTTCCAGGTCGAAACCGACCCATCCACCACGACTCTCTGGGTGCGACCCTCCAGCCAATTCTCCACCCACCGGACTGTGCAGTCATTCAAGTCACAGCCCCTTAACTTGTTCACCAGTATGGGGTGGGATACCGTATCAAAGGCCTTCCTGAAGTCCAAGTATACGACATCCACCCCTCCTCCTGCGTCGAGGCGTTTTGTAACCTGGTCATAAAAAGAGACTAGATTGGTCAGGCACGATCTGCCTGCCACGAACCCATGCTGGTTTCCCCTCAGCATAACTTGCCCTGCCGGGCTCTCACAAATGTGAGCCTTGATAATTTTTTCAACGACTTTGCCAAGGATGGAGGTGAGACTAACTGGCCTATAGTTGCCCGGGTCCTCCTTCCTCCCCTTCTTGAAAATGGGAACCACATTGGCCCTTTTCCAGTCCTCCGGGACTTGACCCGTGCGCCACAAGCGTTCAAATATTCCCGCCAGTGGCTCTGCAATGATGTCGGCCAGTGCCTTCAGTACCCTCGGATGGAGCTCATCCGGGCCTGCCGACTTAAAGGCATCCAGTTCTTCCAAGTGACCCTGCACCACCTCAGGGTCCACGCATGGAAGTCTGGTGCCTTGCTGCTGCCTCCCTACACTCCCAGTGAGAGACTTGTCGTGCCTCTCGCTTAGGAACACTGAGGCGAAGAACTCGTTGAGGAGTTCAGCCTTGTCCCCTCTGTCCGTCACCAATTGTTTCTGCCCATTTAGCAGAGGTCCTATTCCTCCCTGGGCCTTCCTTTTACTCCCTATATATCTAAAGAACAATTTCGTATTGTCTTTTACTTGGGTTGCCATCCTCAGCTCCATGGTAGCTTTGGCCTGTCTAACTGCCTCCCTACAAGCACGAGCAGAAGAGGTATATTCCTCTTTGGTGATCTCTCCCTGTTTCCACTTTTTATGTGCTCCCCTTTTGGCCCTTAGTCTGCCCTGGATTTCTCTGGTCAGCCAGGGAAGCCTCCTGGCCCCTTTCCCTCTTTTACCTCTCACGGGGATCGTCTCGCTTTGTGCTCGAAGGATAGTTTCCTTAAGGCACAGCCACCCTTCTTGGGCTCCCATCATTTCAAAACTACTACTCTGTAGTGCGTCCTTCACTAATCGCCTGAGTTCACTGAAATCAGCTTTCCTAAAGTCCAGCACGTTCACCCTACTGGTTACCTTACCCACTCGACGCCTTATGTTGAATTGTATTTTTAGGTGATCACCGTCCCCCAGATGGCTACCGATCTGTAGGTCCCCTACTATGTCATCCCCCGTTGCCAATACCAGATCCAGTAAGGCATTCCCCCTAGTGGGACCATGTACCTCCCACCTTCATCACCAGGCTTCATCTGTCAGATGGGTTGGTAGGTCTCTTCACATGCCTCCTGTCAAATCTGTGCCATTGTGCAAGCATCCGAGATTTATGAATTGAGAAAGAAAGAACATGTGAGAGGAGCATGACTTTGTAGCATAATAGTTAGGGCACTTGGGTGGGAAAGGAGATCCAGGGTTCCAGGCTCTGATCCTGCTTTTGCGTTTTATCAAATGTTAAATAAAAAATACAGACATTTGAGACAAAGACCAAAACCCTGGATTCTCTCCTCCCATCTGAGTGTCCTACCACAAGGCCAGGAAGTCATGTTCCCTCTTGATTTTTTTTCCACTCCCACAAATTGAATTCTTTGCTATTTTAATACAGCTTCAACAAGAGGGGCAGAAAGCTCCCTCAGTGCAGCCTAGCACAGCATGGGGCAAAAGGCATTTTCTTGGCATTCTCAGGCTAAGAAGGGTATTAAATTCAAGTCCTCCATTTCCAAGGTGAGTGTTGTAACCATTAGGACAGTGGGTCTCAAGTCACCCCTCACTGGACTTGACATACCCCAGCATGACATTTGTGAATTCAGTGGCACCCGATTTAAAAAAAAAAAAAATTGACATATTGCAGCAGGCCAGGCAGTGAGGGTGGGGGATCAGCCAGGCAAAGACAAGCCGGAGCCTACACTTATCTCCTCACACCACACGGCACCCTTCAAAGGCTCTCGCATCACCCTGGTTGAGAATCACTGCACTAGGATATTGTAAAAAAAAAGGAAGAAGCACAAACACCTCTTCCTTTTTGGCAGAAATGAGAATTTAGGAGAGAAAGGGACTTCCTGGGCCATCACCTCGAGTCCCCTGCATTCACAGGCAATTACGTACCCAAGAATTCCCCAAAATTACTTCAAACTAAAATCAACACTTCAAACCCCCACACAACTACAAGGCACAAAACCAAAAAAAGAGCAAGAACACCCTATAATATGCCATTGTTAAAGACAGGAGAGACAAAGGCACTGCCAGTGACAGAGAAGTAGTTAATTCATATCTACTCAGAAGATCCTGGGGCCATGCCAGGATGCTACAGAGAAGGGCAAACACCTCCACAGTTTCATAGTTGATAGGATTGGAAGGGACCTGAGCAGATCATCTAGTCTGACCCCCTGCCATGGCAGGAAAGAGTACTGGGTTCAAATGACCCCAGCAAGGTGATTGTCTAGCCTTGTCTTAAAGACCCCCCAGGGTAGGAGCCAGCACCACTTCACTTGGAAGTTGGTTCCAGATCCTAGCCGCCCTGACAGTGAAGTAGCCCCTCCTGATGTCTAGCCTGAATCTACCCTCTGCCAGCTTGTGACTGTTGTTCCTGGTCACTCCTGGTAGTGCTCAGAGGAACATGGACTTGTCACTCTGCTCAGCTCTTTGAAAGAGTGGAGGGTGGGTACCTAACCTCAGGATCCCAAGTTCTGGATCTTCACTACAGATCTGCCCCCAGCAGACTGGAGTCAAATGCCTAAGCTCCAGGGGAGGTGTCTAGCATTTCCTACTGGCTGGCTCCAGGAAGCTGCACAGTCATGTGATTTTTTTAATGCCCACACTAAGGTGCCCAACTCTTCCAATACACTGCATAGTGACCCTAGGTGCCTAACGTAAGTCTGCCATAAGCATTCATATAAGGGGACAAGCACCTACAAGGTGAGTGCCCAAGGCCTTTATTGGATCTTGTCACTTCTGCATATCAAAGGAACTTACACCTGGTTTTGTCCATGTGAGGATGCATTTCCACATTACAGTTAGCAGTTGCTAACTTTAAAGAATGGTTTGTCATTGTTAAAGTTTGCAAGTGCTGGGAGTCATAGTATGTTCAGGGTTAATCTCTCTGTAATGTGCACGGCTCTGACCTGCTAACAGACAGCTGGCAAGCAGAAGCATGCTTGCCTAGGTAAGAGGTTTGCTCCATGCCTGCCCTGCTCCCCAGCTCTTTAAGTAGCTACACTGCCCTCCCCCAGCATGGCACATCATCCTCCCTCCCCCCAGTGCACATACGTTCACACCTCCTCAACACCATCCCTCGCTCTTGCCTTTGGCCATAGTCAAACAGCACAGCCAAGGCATGGGGGAAGCAGTGAGGGAGGGGCCATCCCTGACTGTACACTCCTTTGTCGCTAGGCAGCCCCCCCAGCTGCCACTTTTGTAGTGTGGTATGGTGTGTATCCCTCCCACCTCAGCAGCTACCCTTCTCCCTCCCCTGCTTGGCCCACCCAACCTCTACCCCCTCCCCACTTACCAGCTGGTGCTCTACTGTTCAGGCCATCGGGGAGGACAGGGAGTCCACCTGGGAGTAGTGCATCCTGGGATACTGGAGTACTGCAAACTGGTTGGTTGATCTCCCCTGAACAATTAGAAGTTAGGCAAAGTTGGACTGGTTAAAGCAGCTCAAAAAAAAAATCCTCACTTCAAATAGTGTAACTTTAAGACCCCCTAGAGGGTACTTAGTATTTGTTAACAGGCATGAATGTGTGATCCTTCCTGTTTTAAGAGTCCTTAAACAAGGTTTAATTGTAACTTTTAATCTTACCCTGAAAGAGATCACTTCACCCAGCTGCAGAACAGAGCAATCCGGAATAGAGCAAGAGTATACAACAGTTTGGGATAGAAAGTGACAAAATATACTCTTACAAGAGAAACTTAGATAAGTCTCAATAAAGCTGACAAAACAGAAAGATGGTTTGAATAGCTGAGAATTAACCCACCTGCACTCAGAAAAAAATGCCAGCACTTTGTATGACTAAAACCTACATACCTTTAGCCTGCATCTCATCTGAAAGATGCTACCGTCAGCAGCAGTGTGCTGCTTATTCCATGCCAGAGCACTGACTCTGTTACAACTCAGAAGAAAGTGGGCCATTCAACTCATCCCCAGACAGGCAGATCCTGCCTAAAAAAAGACCGTTTAGTGACTATAGAAAATAGCAACACATTAGATTTGGCATCATCACCTAAAGAGCAAGTTAGTGTTGTAATTATTGGAGTTTTGTATTAAATTCCTGGCTTTTGTTGAATATGGGCAAAAGGGCCCTCAGAATCATGCCCTTACTCTTGTAAGGCAAACAAGCTCATGAAAATAAAAGACTAAATATAATTAGAAATTAGGAGTTTCTGATTTATTTTAATATGGAATTCAGTGAAAGTTCCCACTGGTGCTCTGTCAGTCATAAAATCTGTTAGCAAATGGTTACTCCAAAGAAAATTAAATCCACAGGATAAAAAGCTGGTTAAAGAGATTTCTCTTCTTTCTTTGAATATTAACCTGAGCGCAACTAAAATCTGTTAATTCTCTTTAAACTGTACAAAACTGTTTTCACTGGGAAAAAGAAATAAAAAGGGGTATAGCTCCCCCCTTTTTAATTTGTGGTGTAGAGTTGTATGGTGTCTAAGCTTCTTCTCCCTACTTCCTTAAGCCACAAAAAAAAATGGAACTTGGTTTGCAAGTACTTGGGGCTTTTTGAAAAATGATTGCCATTTTTGTTTTATGTATGCAATTAAAATGTTGACCTCAATAAGCTAAGTTACTCACATACAGGTTATTTGAGAGCAGAGGAATGAATAAATAGTACTATAAATTGATTCTCTCAATGACGTATTTTACCAGTTTTAAGGTTACAATTAAAGTGTTTGCTAACTGAAGGAGAAAGTGCTAAATACATCACTGAGTTTTACTGTTTTGCCAGTAACACTTAGGTTGCAACAGTGCCAGCAATATTACTCACTGCAGTTTCCTTTCATCTGTTGATGTAATAGGGTAGGTTTTAACATCTTTTTAGACGTGAAAAGATCTTATCTTGTTTTAGATATCAGCTCCCATTAATCTCTCTCACCATGATAATTTTCCTTGTTTCAGTCACACAGTGCAAAGCCAGCCTGAGGCTCAGTTCAAAAATCTCCTTAGAATTATGAACCTTTTTGTTAATTCTTGTAACAGGAAATTTATCACAAGTTTGTCAATAGCAAATGGAATAAATTATGCCATTTAGCAATAAAAGACGAATGTTCGTCACTTGGAGATTTGCAAAGTATTACTCAGATGAGAATGTTTTTTCAAGTACTTTCCTACAATAGAAACTTCTGAAAAAGTATAGCTAAATTCTAGCCAAATGACTGATTATTAGGGCTTTGGTGATACATTTCCCATAGTTATTTTTGTCTCATTCCATTTGTAATTGACTCACACTGGAATTGTTTTAGTTGAGTTTCTGGAAGGCTCCCATGGATTTGAGATTAAAAGCAACCAAATTTTGACTTTGTATGTTTTTACACAGTTCCTACATGGTGCATGACATACTACATGCAAACAGTTTCCCTTTGCTAGCACTATGCTATACACATTATATTGTAAAAAGATTTTGCTATTTACTGCATTTACCAAAATCCAAGATGACTTCCCAATAATTAGATTCTATACATTTGTTAGAATTTCCCATATCTAAAATCTAATTTTTAGTGGGTTGCCCTAAATTCATCCATTCCTCCCTCACCCTCCCAGGGCTGCAGTGGGAAAGCAGTGGCAAGGGGGCAAGTAGTGGGGAAAGCAAGGATGGGGGGTAAGCAGCGAGGAGGCAGATGTTGGTTAGGTAAGCAGTGTAGGAGCAGGTGACCTGACCCCTGTCCCTTCCTTCCCCTGCCCCCCTCCCACCTTTTGTCTCTCCCCAACCTGCTGCCCAGCCTGTCCCCTCTTCTATTACTGTTCCTCACTGATCTGGGTGCAGGGGGAGCTCCTCTGGCATGTGCAAGATAAGGGAAAATTAGATTTAGGACCTATGCATTTATTTTTTGTTTTGCGTGTCCGCTGCTCATACAGGGATTCCAAAACACATCTTCCAAACAGTGCTGGATTGATACAGTTTGCATGGATGACCTCTACCATGCAAAGTAAATGATTTCCCAAGTAACAGCTATCTATGGAGCTAACTCGGAAAGAATATGAAAGCAAATGTCATAGTTTCAATAGGAACTTCCCTTGGGGACCTTCTTTGTTAGGTAATTCAACTCATATCCTAATAAGGAAAAACATAAGAAAAAAGTGGAGATGGCAGCAGTTTTAATGCTTGAAAATTACAAATCTTGTTTCACAGAAAAACAGTAGCAGATATCAATTTCTCCTTTCTATCAGTACGAACAGAACAGGTACTTCTCCTAGCACTCAGTTTCCAAAAATCAACACACATTTGTAGAACTTCAGAAAATAAAATCCTAACCCTGGGAAAACAAAACCATCACACTGACGATCTGTAGTTTCTCACAACTACAATTTCAAAATTGAGCTTATTTGTGAACTGGTTACTATACTCATTTTCTGCCAACAAAATAATAGCCACAGAGGTTAAAAACATTTACATAGTAATGATTCTTTTCTTTCAGCCTGTTACGTCATAGCTAGGGTAAATACTCATTTTATTTTCATAGGTAATTCTAATCTTAATCACCAGCCCCACCAACTGGCTGGTTAAGGCTAGGACCTCTAAAGAGTAGCTATTCTTGATTTTTCCTTTTAAATATAGTTATTTTCAAGATTTTTTTGTTTTTAACTTCATATTTCCCTTGTATGTTAAAGAAAAGAGACATTGCTTTTTAAGAGCAGGCTTTCTTTAAGGTGTGTGAACCATATGTAAATCTTCACTGTGGGTGAGTGACTACATGGGCATGATATTTTTTGCTTTAGCAGTTCCTGCCTCTCCTCATACTCCATGCCATAGTCCGAAAGGGCAGTGCACACTCCCTGCTCTGCAGTTCTCTCTCAGAAACAGATATCCATATCACATAACTCCAAGGAACAGGAAGAGGACAGTAGCTTGTGTAAGTCATTGAGGACAGGAGATCTCAAAGACCTCCAGTTACTGATACAGCTTTTTTTTTAAATTACAATTATTTCTGCACACATTTTTACTGCAAGTGATCCCAAAGCTGTGTCTGCATACCTGGAGGCAGGTCTCGGGCTTCCTAAGTCACCCAGTGATTGAAAAACTGCCTCACCAAAACACAGCATTTGCCTTTGAGTCTTCTGCACTTGCAGGAATAGTCTGCGGGAATAGTCTGAATTGAGCTCCAGCTAGCCATCTTGCACGTCAGGTAAGGAGACATTGGGCATGTCCACACATCACCATATGGCGACATTGCTGTGGTGTCATGCTTTAGTACTTCCTTTTGGAAGTACTAAAGCACGGTGCAGGATGGGTGGTTACTGTGCTGTGTACATGGAGCATGGTTAGATTTTGCCACTACATTGCTGTAGTGGTTCACTATAGCGGGGGAGCATGCCACTATGGCAACGTAGATGGTGATCACACGTAGATCCATGTGATTGCTACATCACCATAGCGCGTCACTACGTCACCATAGGTGATGTGCAGATGTGCCCATTGGAAAGGGAAAGCAAGGAAGCTGCCTGGGCTCTGGTGGAGTGACTACAGAAAGTGGCTCCATGCTGGCAGTCTCATAATGCAGTGTGATCATAGAATCATAGAAGTAGGGTCGGAAGGGACCTTGTAGATCTTCAAGTCCGACCCCCCCAGGGGCGGGAGAAAAGACTGGACTCAAATGAGTCCAGCCAGGTAGGCATCAAGCCTCTTCTTAAAAATCCCCAGGGTAGGAGCCAGCACCACTTCCCTAGGAAGTCGGTTCCAGATCCTAACCGCCCTAACTGTGAAGTAGTTCTTACGGATGTCTAATCTAAATCTACTCTCTAATACATACATATATACACATCAGAACACCCAACTTAGGAACTCACCTGTGTGTATGTCTAGGTGGGTGGTATGCGTGTAAATTAGTGAATACACATTTATATACATATATAGATATCATTGTGTGCATGTGGTATATAAATTAGTAATCCACGTATGTGTATTGAATGTACAGGTGTTGGTAACTGATTCTGTCTAAATTTGGTATGTGTAGCATGTATGGGCTTGAACTGGTGATAGATGTGCATGAACCTAGACTAGATATTTTGAATGTGTGTGTATCTAAGTTGCTAGTGTGTGTGTATTATATGGCATTGTGTACATGATATATGAAAATGGACAGCCATTTTATCTGGATAGAGGGTGCATGCACACCCTTTACTGAGCTAATGGATGCCAGGAAAGCTCTCTTCACGGAGCAGCGGACATTTCCTTTTCCTCGCAGTGTTTATTCTTCCAGAATACTCAGTCTCTTTGGGAAACCAGAACTCTGTACTTATGAAAAAAGCTTCTGGATCACAGCCCTGTCTATTCAAAAGATGGTATTAGCTGTATTTCAGAGATACTTGCAGTGTTACCAAAAATGCAGGCCCATTCAGCCTTTAGAGAGAAGAGACTACAGCTCATCTACGATCAGGACCTCTTTTGCAAGCTTAGACTTTGAATTAAGGTACAGCTGTAATTTCCTCAATGATTTTACCCTTCAAACACAAAATTAAGTACAGTTACAATTTTGTTAATTATCACCATGCAGTCAGAAAAAAAAAAAAGAGGCAAGAGAGAGACCTACAATGTAACTTTTTATTGTGACATCCCAAAAGCACATGAACAAACCATTATTGCAATGTCTACCTAGCAACACACAACCAGCATGTTACAGAGGTTCTTACCTATTCCAGCTAGTAGGCTTAGGAAGGAGGTAACACATGGATAGCAGATCTTTTTTCATTTTTCCTGCTAGTCTATAACCTATATATTTATAAATCGCTTGATTTAATATTCTAAAGATACATTCTCTGATTAAAACTTCTGGACTTGAACTGATCCAGTCCTGTTATACAGCCTTTTGAAAATTACAATTTTGAAGGGATGATTTATTTTTCCCCTCCCTACTGTCATGGAATGCTGCTACTATCCTGGTTTTTTTTCCATCTTGATCTATAGCTTTCACTGAGAAACCTGCTTTGTTTTAGAACTTACCAAAGAAACTTTAAAAATAGCCAGTGCCCATGATTACATCAATTATTTCTACTAATATTCTCAATTAAAATTATAAGATACCTTAAGGCCTTCTTATAATGCCTTCTGTTAAGTCTTTTGCTGGGTGTATTGTTTTCTCTCCTTTGCTGAACAACCCAGTTATAACATTTACAAAGGTTCATTCTAAGTCACCCAGAAACAGGCCTTTGTTGCCCCTTTCTTTTGCCACACTTTTGTAGCTTGGCACAGACCGCTTGAAAATAGTCAAGGCTGGTAGTAAGTGATTATATATTTCTGCCTTACCATATTCAGCTCACAAAGATGCATTATTTCAACAAGTTTCTAACCGACTACCTACAATTCAATTCTTGTCACCAGAAGGCAAACCTTTAGTAGTTAGTTTTAACAACTGTCAAAAACTCCAAAAAGCAGTACTTTACATTTGATGTAGCCTAATGTTAGTCGTCTTGATTTAATAGATTCTTATTCTTTCCCAGGCTATTGCTTGCAAGTAAAATACAAACTTAAGCACATACTATCATACTTTAGTCTTATATTAGGTCCAACATCTGCACCTATTATTGTGGTGTTTCAGGTACTGACCACACCTGCAGCCTACAGCAAGGCTGTTTTATCCAATGTGCCCCTCAGACATAGGGTTAACAGGGCTTCTTTTGATTCCTTTGAATCCTCTGTATAAGCAACCTATTCATATGAAAGTCATAACTTGTTAGAAGGGCTTGGCAATTAGCTATTCAGAACTGAAGGCTAACCATCAATTTTGTGATCAAAGGTGTCAACATGCTTGGCCTATTTTCTCTAAGAGTAGAGAGTAGCTGCCTGACTGTCTGCCACAGCTGCCACCAGGAAGAAGGATACTGAAGGGGTATAAAGTGCTCAATTTATTACAGGAGACTCAATACTTTCTGCCTACTCCCTCCAGAAGCAAAACAAGAGGGAGGAATCTTCCTAGCCAACTTGGGTGAGTCCATCAGTGCCTTGCTGATAGGCAAGTCTTCTGCATTATAACTAGAATGGTGCAGTACATCAACTAGGACTAGCAGACTCACCATTTTCACTGAGATCTGAAAGGCCTGGACCAAATTAACGAGTCAGATACTGAAAAACCTGGAAATTGTCCATTTGATAAGATGACAGAGCAGTGAAGACTGCATTCAGCTAGGAGGACTGTGGATTACTTTCCTTGGAAAGTGCCCAATACAGAACCAAATCTAACAGAATTACCTGGATAGAAGGGAATCAACTGATCTAGAAGAAACTGTGACATGGAAATTGAGGAAGAGGAGGCCAGACAGTTCAAGCTGTCCCCATCTCAGGACCTAACCTGAAAGCCAGCTTGACTGTGGACAAAATCCAGTATTGGCAGACTCTCAATTAATAGGATTAACATAGGTCCTACTATCAATTGGCTATCTTCCCCCTCTTTCCCCAAGAATATTGAAAAGAACTATATTTCAAAGGGGGTGAATTAACTGAGATACTCTGTAAGTACTGTATCCTGATAAAGGACAGCCAATAGGAATTCCATGGCAGGTCAGGGGAGCACTACATATTTTGTCATATGTAGGCTCAGTGGTTCTATGTTTTAGTAAAGAGTGGTAATAACTGTATCCCAGTTAGATATACCTTCAAAAGAGTATTTTCAACACTTTTTAAAATAATGGTTTAAAATATGCTTGTAAAGAAAGCTACAACAGCAAAACTGAGATGTCAGAACTTTCATTTCTACCATAAGTAAAAAAAACAAAACAAAACAAAACAAAAAGTCAAACCTGGAGATCTTGCTTCTTTTTCTGTAGCAAAAATTGTTACTAATCAAATGTAGGTAAAGGACTAGAAATGACAAGTTACAGAAATAGATCGCTCTTAAAAAGCCTACTCCCTTCTGTGGAAGTAGCATACCTTCAAAAATTTTTCATAAGGTGTGCCAGATCAAGGAAGATTCAACAAGCACATCTGTTGAATATATCTTATGATATCAGGTGTGATCAATACCACTGGTATCTAAGTATTTGGATAGTTGCATAACATATTGCAACTGGATTATGACATTTTCTCTGAAAATAGAAATTAATGGTACAACAGTGTCCCACTCCAGGGGTCACATGATGCCCCTGGACCCCTCTCCACACCTGTCAACCTCTCTTTAGGCAATCTCCCCTTCTCCATATCTTGATGACTGCCCCAAGGCTTCCCAAGCCTGGTCTTGCACTACTGAACACAGATGTCCATGCTAATCGCTGTAAGGGCTAATTATGCGGCCTCTGTCCTCCCCAATACCCACACCCATTCCTCGCAGATGTCACACATGCTTGCTGCCCCTACAAGCTCCCGGCTGTTTGTCCTTATACCAGTCCCTCTCTGGGCTACAGGCACTCTGGCCCTCATGATCTCCTGGCCTTCAGTCCTTCTTCTTAGACCCTGGCTCTGTTCCTAGGTCAGTTGAGATCCATTGGCTCTCCAGCCCTGCAACTCTCCAGCTGTGGCTCTCTCAGCCTTTTCTGAGCCCTGGCCCTGCTCCTCGGCCAGCAAGACCTATGGGCACCCTGACCCTACCTGCTCCCCAGGCCCTCCACACTCTCTCTCGCCTTTTAGCCTCCTGGGCCATGTCTCCCTGGTCTGGCTGAGATCTCCCCATCTCTCCTTAGTCCCTTCTATAAACTACCACAGCTGTTCACCCTACTCATGTTATTCCAGTTCAGATATTAACTAGAAACCCTTCTACCCAGCTCTTCTCTCTGTAGCTGTCAAGGCTAGACTGCCTAACCAGCTTAGACCCTGGGCTTATATGCTTCAAGTCCAGCCCCCTCCTGATCAGGTGACTGTCTAACTGGCCTCTGCTACACCTACAGGCTGCTTCTCATGCTGCCTCCCTTCTCTTAAAGTAGCAGAAGCACCAAGAATCCTGCTACAAATTATATTAAAAATCCCTTTATACTGTCTTGCTAATATAATATCAAATGTTGAAGATCATGGCTATAGTGTTTATGGAAGGAAAACAGTATAGTGATAAATGGGACTCTAGTGTGTGTCAATTGTATGCCAGGGGTTGCATATTTTTGCTAGTGTTTTCATTCCAAACTCTGGTGCCAAGTGTTCAGAATATGCTATTAGTTGTAACTATGTCAGCTTAGCAATATACTGTCTTGTGAACTTGTGTAGAACAATATTATAGAAACTGTGGAAAGGTATTTAAGACAAAAAGTTTGCATAAAGTGTAATTTGCCTAATTTATGATGTTCTAATTGTTTTTGAACCTAAGTTTGAGCCTTTCAGATAGAGGAAGGGGACTGTCTACCCACACATCACAGTTACTGATTTTGCTTTGCTGCAGAGGAGAGGAGCCTAACCTTGTAAAAGTTTGTACTGGAAACTGGAAACCGTTATCTTCAGTTACAAGCTCAGATTTTGGAGACATTTCTGTTGATAAGTTATTGTCAGATATTTTTAGATTGGTTTCTTCTTTTAACCATTCAGTTGCAACATGTGAGACACTGTTACTTTTCTCACTGCTGGCAGCAGCACTCCCTTGCTTATACCTTGCATGTTCTTTCAGATTTACTGGCTTCCATTGTCTTCTTCTTTGCTTAGAGATTTGTTTTTTAACTTTCGTGTTCCCGTCATCACCGTCCTCACTCAAAGAGAGTTCCACCTGGCACACACTCTTTTTAACAGCTTTCCGAGATGCTTGTGTACAAAGCTTGCTAACCTGAGAGTCATCTGTGGGCTTTGTTTGTGTAAAAGAGGATTTCCGTGGTTTGCTATCAAAGCGTGAAGTTTTGTT
Organism: Crocodylus siamensis; assembly: GCF_052110815.1. Classification (NCBI taxonomy): domain Eukaryota; kingdom Metazoa; phylum Chordata; order Crocodylia; family Crocodylidae; genus Crocodylus; species Crocodylus siamensis. Next base: position 17,633,506 of record NC_143395.1, read on the forward strand.
TTCATAGCTTTTCATATCCATAGATTTTAAACTGCTTAGATTGGGATATTTTTGCACTAAATTTTCAGGAGTTTTGTACCATTCCTGATAATTTTGTGATAGGGATCCCCCGAGCTGTTTTTCTGAAAACATATCTTGAGCTTCCAGTGATGTATTGTTTAACTGATCTGAAGGAGAACTGGAATCAGTCTCAGAAAACAAGGTCTCTTTCATTTGTTGCAAAGGTTTAAATTGTACTATGTTCTGAAAACGTGAAGTGTCTGATTGAACAGAAGTCTTCAGAAGTACTCGCTCTCTTACAGGCAGTGGTTGAAGGTGTCTTACCAGATCAGTACAATTTGAAACCAAACAATCTGTGCTTCTGCAAGCATCTTGGTCAGGTTGTAGAGAACCAGAATATTTTGAGGTATTTTCAACTATTTTATTCTGTAATGAATGTAAGTGGCTTATGCCATTATTAGATGTACCAATCTCAGTCATTGAGCAGGTACCATCAACATGGACTGGTGAAGTGCTGAAAGATGTTCCTTCCCAATCAATGCCACTTAATTGTAGATCAGCTATCACAGAGGAAGCACAAGATGACGGTGACAATAATATAACAGAATCATCTAAAATACTCTGATGGAGACAACTGGATGTAGAAGCTGGAGAAAGGATAGATGCTGGCTTTGGGATTTGAACGTTTGTAATGGAAGGCTTTGTAGCTAACAACAGGTCTTCAGATCTGGAGGTATTCTTCTGTTGTAAATAACTATCAGAAAGAATTTTACTATCCAACTTGAAATCTTGTTTAGAAGATTGCAAATTCATCTGAGACACAAGATCAGTAATTTCCACAGTTGAGAGTCCTTTTTCCTTTAGTTTATGTTTTTTACCTGCAAAAACAAAAACCGTAGATGAAAACAGGCACTTTTTGTAATTAAACAGGACCAAGCAGTAACTGACCTTGTTCAGAATTCGATGGGCACATCTACGCACTCGCTCTACTGTGGAACTGACTAATTAGCTCTGCAGTAAAGTGTCATTGTCTACATGTAAACCAGTATTAGGGTGTAGTAAATGAATTAATAACAGTACTATCTTACAGCAGAGTTAAGTGCAATGAAACTCATGTGTAAACAGTGACGGGCTGGCTAGGGCACAAGGGAGTTAAAATGTGGAGGCTGCCTGTTGCCTAACCACACAGCTGTGCAGGTTCTCCACCCCTGTGCCTCAGCCAGCCCCCTCTGCCATCACTGCCCCTGAGCCTGCTGCCAGATCAGGGCTATTCTGCCTTGGCTCAAAGTGCTGCTGTCCCAGGCGCATATGCCCAGGAGCAATCAAGTCCGGCGTGAACTCCTCCAGAGTGTACTGCATTACGTTAATTCATGTGTAGATGCATCCAGTTTTAAGCGATAATGATAAAAAGCATGATAAAGGAAGGAGAGGCGACCCTGCTGGGATATAAATCCTCCAGTAATTATAATGCATACACAACTACTGAAGTGGCCCTAAAATTCTCTCTCTCATTTATGTTATGATAGACATTGTTATGCTTTCAAAAACATACTTTTCTGTTTCTTTTCCAGGACTTCTAATTTTTCCATTTTATAATGAGCAACAACATCAGAATAGGCAGCCTGAAACAAAGATTCTTCCTCTACTGTAACCACAAAGAATTCCATGGGCTGATCATCCTCAGTAACATAATGCTCTAAAAAATAAGCAAAGGAACGTTAGTTAATAAAAGTAATCATAAATTTCAAATGATGCTTAGGGGAAACTAAGGGACCAAAGCAAACAACAACCCCCCACAATCAACCAACCAAAAATTCCCAATTCCCTTGTACCTAATGCTATAATTTCCAAATTAAAAGAAAGATCAAATCTCAAGCCAGAATCTCTGCTCTTTGTATCAAAAGACAGGCACAGAGGCATTAAAAAAAAAACAAACTTTCTTCAATAGGACAACTGAGGAATCTTCTAGGATGGGGAAGATTCCTCAGCAGAGTTATCATAATGTAGGAGACAGGCTAGGACCAGGAGTAGGAAAAAATTGCAGTCCAATACACTATGATGATGTCAGGCCAGTGTAATAGAATTAGAAACACTTTTGCTCTGTTACTGATATGTATCAATGTCTGCTCTCACGCACCAGAAACTGAGCTCTTGGGCAGGTTGAGAGGGAGGGAAGGTTCTTTGAGATGGTTTTTATTTTAAGTTTGAGAAGTATGTGCTCTCCAATGTGTAAAACAGGCCAATCCTGCGCAGTGTCAGCTGCACATCTTTCTTAAAGGAGATTTTTGTCCATTGATTTAATTACATTATAAAATAACTTAATTTGTACAAGAGGGCACCAACCTGGTTTTTGCCATTCGATTTCAAAACAAGGAATCCCATTTTTAATACGGGTTCTGGCTATCCTGTCAAATAAAGAAAAGAGGGATACAGTATCAGCTTCATTGCATAGATTTAATTTGAGCAAAAAAAAAATGAAGTCCACTGTAAAAATTGTGATTTTGTAATGCATACAAATCAGAGTGAAAAACAATACAAATACTTGCAACAATCAATTTTGTACAGATTCCAAAAAAGCAAAATACTTATTTTTAAAACAAGAGGAAAGGATTTTTGGTAGCATCTTTTATTGGACCAACTTTCAGGCATCAAGTGCCCTTCCTCAGCTATGAAAGAGGCAGAGGCAGGGTGAGCTAAATATCAGAGAAAAGCTTCCATGGAAATGAATGCAGATGGTTTTAAAGACTATTTTTCTTTACTGGTTTTCATAGATAAAACTTAAGTTTTTGATTCTGAACATTTAAACAAATTGTTTTTAGTGAATGGAGTCCCTCTGACAAGTATTAAAGTGGTAAAATTGGAAAATAAAGCCCTCTCCCTACCATAAAGCAAGCAAACCTGCAAAACTTTTTATACTATTCTGCCTGGTCCCTCAACCTCAACATGGAAGAACAAGTCTCAAAGGCATAAAAAGGGTGTTATTTTTTTCATTTTAATTCACTCCTTTGCCTCCTTCGGAGAGTTTTAAGGAAAAAAAGATGCATAAGGTAGTGATATTCAAACCAAATGAGAAATATTCTCTTTAATTCTATTTGAGCTGTTCAGTTTAGACATTGTAACATGTGGCAGGGCTGATTGTGATTCTGTCTGTGATTGCATTATTAAATAAGAGTAATCAAAGACATCTAAAGCTTGGAAGATATTTTTTAATTGTTTGCATAAATAAAAAAAACACAGAGGACACCACTTCCACAGCAAGACAATCTGTTATTTTTAGCCATTAGTTGAAAAAAACTAGTAAGTTGGACAAGAAAACCCAGGACTTAGATTTTAGTTTGGTGGGTCAGATTCCACAAATACTTTTTCCTTTATGTAAATAAAGGAAAGGATAAGACTAAGCGTAAGGATAAAAAAGGACACTTTCTCTTATCCTCTTCCTTACATATATAAGGAAAAGAGTATCCTGTTCCATGAAAATGAATGGAAGCTTTGCCATGGACCTCACTGAACATAGAACCCAACTCAAAATGCTAGGGATGCACTGATAAAGATTTTTTTGGCCTATACTGATGGCTGATTATTAACCAGCCATATCAGCTGATCTGATTGCCAATATGCAGCCTGGGGAGCAGAGTCTAGCTAGTAAGTCTGTGGGGGGGAAGGGGCATGGGAATGGGCAGGAGCGTGGGGGGGGGCAGATCAAAGACCACGCAATGAAGGAGGTAGGGAGGGGCAAGCACTACCCACCTGGGCAGGGCACAGGATGGAGCTGCAGGCGGCTGGTCCAGAGAGCATGGAAGTGCAGGGGTGGGAAGTGGGGCAGCTCCTCATGCTGGGCACCCACTGGACAAGGCATGTGCCCCTTGGATTTGTATGCAGGGTGATGGCTGAATGCCTGCTGCAGCCTCTTCCCGGTGGGAAGGCCTGGGCTGGGGCTGCGCTCAGGGCAGGTGGTGGCGGCAGCACAGGGAGGGAAGGTTACAGGGGGGACTGCAGCTACCCCATAATTTGCTGTAGCCACCCTGTAGGCCCCCTCCCAGAGCTCAGCTCTAGCCCAGGAAGAGGCTGGTGCATCCCCAAACCCATTCTCACCCTGTGCACAAGTCTGGGGGGCACATGCCCTCCATGTCTCCCTCAGGGATGCGCATAGCAGCAAAAGCTACCCCCCTCCCCATCCCCCAGGCAAGCTATCTGTGGCTCCGTCCTGGGCCAGGGCCTGGCTGGGCAGTGCCTACTCCTGCCCCATCCCATGGAGGCCTCGATCTGCCCCCCACTTCCCTCTCCAACAGACTTACCAGCCAGACACTGCTTTCCATGCTGCTGGGCTGTACTCCTGACCACGTGCATGCTGCAGCTGCGCACGCGCATGTGGCATTTATCTGTGACATTATTGGCCGCATCGGCCAAAATACTCAATTGCCAATAACATCAATTTTCCTTTTACCGGCGCAGATACCATATGGACCGATATATATGCACCTCTACAAAATGCTACATCTCAAATGTAGTCTCACCAAAATAGATGGGGCTATTGTAGAGGAAGGGTGCAAAAAAAGGTCAGGACCTTTTAAACTAGCACTGAAGGGAATGTACACATGTTCCTGTGGAGCAGTAGTTAAGATATCCAGCTCTTGATTTAAACTCTTTCCTTTGTCTAGGAGGTAATACATGGTTGAGAACAGGGGTGAAAAAGATCCATTACTTTTCATTAAGTAATAATAGAATAGAGAAAAAAAATAGAGTGAATTCAAGAAGCTTACCGTACTGCTTGCAGCTGATTTGAATCTGTTTGTCCAGACTTTCTTTTGACCATATCATAGTGTGTCAACAGTGCTAACAGTTTCTTACAAGCATAATGTCTGGTCCATTCCATCTTTTCAAAAGCAAATCTCTATTAAATGTAAAAACATACTTTTAGTACGCTTTAATTTTTATTCTTTGCTGTTGGTCTTCTCTGCATACAGCTGTCAAAAAGTGACTTACTAAATACCGTACCTTACATTTTGTACATCAGTATAACTTCCATCTTATGGTAAGATACTAATGACCTGCCATTGCAAAAAAAAAGACAGATGCTACAATGATAGAACAATGGACATCTATCTTGGGGCAAATTTAGCAGACCCATCAACTATGAACTACAGCAGCAGCTGTGAGATAGCAGCAGCTGGACTGAAAGACTACTAAACATTTTCTCATCAGATTCAGGTCAATGCCATTAGGGAGCTTGAGAACTGCATATTATTCTTCTCTACTTCTCATGCATATGTTTTTGTCATACCACGCTGTTCCTGAAGTGCTTCATCAGCTATATACCAGTCTCATAAACAATGTCATTAGTCTCAGAATGTGGATCATCAAAACAAATTATTGCCTGCCCAGAGAAGGTACATCCTAAACTTTTTCCTCAAGATGTGATCTTATCTCCACACCAAACAGAATCCATGCGACCTGAGTTTTTAAGAAGCCAGAACTTACATAGTCATATCATTGCTCTGGGTGATTTTAGTAATTAGAATTCTACATCAGGTTGGAGAAGATCAGGATCCGCTTGAGGCAGAAAGGGTTAATCTCTTCAGAGATTAGCATCCTAAATTTTTCTACAAAAATTATTCCTTTCAAGGGCGTTAGCCAGAGTTTTCAAAGCAAATACACTTTAACATAACCCTTTTCCAGCTAATAATGTTGCCTTTTGTTTCACTAGAAATGAGTTAACATGTCCTTGAGTTTGATTAATGTATAGATGAGGAGTAATTAGTAGGCTGTGAGTATTCAGGCTAGCTCAACAGTTCAACAAAAGTATGGATTTAAGAATCAGAGAAGTGATACAATGTCAAGAATCATAGGGCATGAACAGACATAACACTTGAGCCATTCCAATGTCACTAACTAGAAAGCGGTTCACAGTTGTCCTAGGTCAGAGGTGTCCACATGTACACTGCTAAGCATTTGAAATAGGTTGGTCACCCTTTAGGCATTGCAGTGTCATCAAATCGACACTCAGGGCTGCGGGTGTGCAATATTCTGCTTGCCCTTCTAACTAACATTGAGTTCAATGAAGACCTATTCCTGCCCCCTACAAAATCTGTCATGGTACCCTGGCTGGGAAAGCCTAGGTGTATGCATTTTACAGGGGGTTGGGTGAGAAAGGAAGGGGAGGCATCAATTGATTTCAGTTTTTGGAAACTGACCAGTATTGTGTTCAGTGCATCTCAGACTGATTTGGGGATGGAGGTGTTGCTTCACCCTTGCTTCTGTGTGCCTGGGGGGAGGATGTTTACCACTTTTAAAGAGATGGTCCTGAACACCGTTTCTGTGTGCCTGGGGACTTTGGTGGCTTTCCCAAAGACTATGCTGCCACCAAAGTTGACCAGCTCTTTAAAAGCAGCAGAGAGCTGTCCCTAAGCCCTCAGCATGTAGAAGTAGGGTCCAGGAAACCCCTCAACCTAACCACTCCTACATCCCACCCCAATAAGGTTGGGATATGCAGAATGTTGGTCAATTGCCACCAACAGAAGGAAACTGAACAGCTTTTTTAAAGTGATGAAGAGGGATACTGTGGTCAAGTGCACGAAATAGAGGTGGAAGCACCAGAGATCTGGCTGTGTACCAGAGCAGTCAGCTGCCATGCAGGGTTTGGGATGCCTGGAGGACCATTCAGACACCAGACACAGAAAGTTTGATGCCTGCATGTAATACTGGATCTGTTCACAGAATACTGGTTCAAAATAATACTGGATTATTCAGGTCTACTTTTGAAACCATTCAGAAGATTTGAAACATTCTCAACTGGCTTGTACATTTGGACACCTGAGTTTTAAACTGCATTTAACTGTTCTGTTGTGTCTGTCCATACATATACAGGTTTATTGAAAGTCAAGTGGTTTCTAGCATCTTAACAACTATTGCAATGGATTAATACATTAACGTTACCACACATTTGTCCTGGTGGCAGCTTTATCCCTGCAATGCCTGAAAGGTAACTGTTCTACTGAAAACCCTTAATGGCATAAAGGGGGACACCTCTGACCCAGAACAATTGTACCATACTACTGCAGGTGCCATCAAATCTTTATCTTTTTTCTGAGAAGTCTCATGTCTTCTGCCTGTTATTCCTACTTGTTCTTTATTTGCATATTTTTTCTATTACTTTATACCTTCCAGCAAAATTCTCATTCCTCCCAATCATGTTCTTGTTTCATGGAACCTTCTGCCTCCGTTCCAATTTAGCAGAATGCTACATGCTGCTCAGTACTAAGATCTTACAAATTGCCCATGTGGGATACTATCAAATTAAGGCATATAAGCAAATCCTACCATTGATTCCTAACAATATTAGCTTAATAATACTGACATATTAAAAATCAAATTAAACTATTTGTTAAACTTTTTATTGCCATTAGAAATTCTGAACCTGAAAATGAAGTCTGTCTAGACAGTTTTATTTTTACTTACGGTCAATTTCACTTCGGGTAGTTCCTGAATGTTGTCAGAGGGGAGTGGCGAACGCTGACCAAGGGTCAGTGACCACCCACAGCCACTGCCGGCAGCATTGGCCAGCAGGGATTGCAGACCACTCGTAGACACGTGGTGAGCAGCAACCGCCCGCAGGTTTTTTTGTAGGGGGTACACTGCCACACTCAGGGGGTGCACATGCACCCTTGTGCACCCCCTACGCGTCATCCCTGCATGCACGTGGTGCCCCCTGTGTCCCATTCCCCCTAGCCTCTTGCAGGCTGGAACTCTCCCAGCCTGCAAGGGGAAACCTGCTGTTTCCAATGTTTTTCCACAGTGAATGGAAAATCCAGGTCCCTTCATAATACCAGGAATTTGGGACAAATGCTTTGGAGTCATGCAGCCCAGGACCGGAACTTGATGTTCCCATTTTGGGGCCTCGTCCCAAAGGGAGCCAGGGCCCATGGGCCCCCACATACTCAGTACCTATGATCTCGTGTATATTTAAGATTGTAACCAGGTTCCTTTATTCTTACTTTCAATAAAAACTAATTCAAATCTATATTGTCAAGTACGTTGCTTACTACTAAATTAAAAATAAGAGTGTTAAATTTTCAGTTTTTTCTTCTGTACCTGAAAGGTTAATAAATTCGGCCTTTGGTACTCCATTATCTTACTCAATTTATTCTTGTTGACAAGAAATTCTTGGATAACCTTGAAAGAAAGCAAAAGAAAAAGAGGGTATTTTAAAGAAAATCAGAGGAAATTTCAATTTAGTGCTTCAAAATGAACATTTAGCAGGTTTATTAGTTACCTCATAGAATGGAAAGCCTTCACAACTTCTTGCTTTTCTACAAGTGAAACATATGCATTAGAAACAGGACAGAAAAGGGCATGATGCAGGACTTGCACACTTACCCTGCACCTGAAATGAATATGGATTAACTGTTTTTTAAAGATATTCCTACTTTTTGATATTGTCCTCCACCATGTTTGTCTTCTTCTCTTGCTCTGAATGATGCCATTCACAGGGGCAGCAGAACTCAGCATCATGGGGTTCACAGAACATAACACTTCCACAGAGTTTACATCCACTGCGCTCATGTTCCTTATGAGATCCTAAAAATAACAAAGAGTGAAATAAAGCATGGTTCAGAAACTGAATGTGTGTGGATATATAGACACAAGCACATTAATTATATTTAAAAATACACTGACCTGGATGACGACACACAGAACAATGAGTCATCTTTTTAACAGCTAAAGATGGAGTATCATCACACTGAAACTGCACTTTCCACTGATTAAACCTAAAATAAATATATTCTAAATGTTAAAATAGTGGAAGTGTTATCCTGTACAGCACATGAATATGTAATTTTTATGTACAATCTCCCTGCCCTTCTTCCCCAACAAGAAACAAAATTATCACAACATGTATTCCTTCACTTTTAGAAATAAACAGTTTTCCATTACAGTTTGTTTGCTATAAAATGTTCTTTTTTGGTATCGTATCAGGTTACTGGCATTTCTAGCTTGACACACATTAAGACAATAGTCATACAAGAAAATATTAATATCCAAGGTCTTTATAAAAGAAGGACTTTCTGATTTTTTCATATGTTGGATCCCACACACATTTACAACTTTCTGCAGGATCAGTGACTAGGAGGTAATACAATTCAAGACATTACATGACAGAATGCATCATTTGTACACATACATTTATTCATATTACATGTTTGATACTTTTTTTTTGGAAAGTAAAATGTGGGTAAGAGAGTCAAACTCAAAATGTAAGATAACTCCTATGTTCCAATACAATTAAAATGTTTCAAGATACAAGGTAAACTTTACCTTTGCAGTAAACTTTGACCTTGTAAAGTCTCAAGTAACTTTAATGCCTGCTCTTTTCCAACTCCTGGAACTCCCTTTTAGAGAGAGGAAAACATGACATGTTTTAAAATTTAAAGACATGTAAAATATTGTTACGCATTAGATTTAAGTACATTACAATGCAACTTTAAATGCTGATGACCCCCCCACAACCCCATCTAATCTGATTCACATTTTCTCAGTCCTTATCCAATGCCCTACCTCAAAGTAGGTGAACCAATTGAAGCTGAACTTATACCAGACAAAGGTGACGGTTGTTTGGCAGACCTCATGACTTGTTGGGGGATAGGGGCACACATCCCTTTTCACTCAGGTTCACAGCCTTGGGGTTCTCCTGGATCCTCTTGCTGCACCTGAATCATCAGGTCATAGCAATGGCCAGAAGCATCATCTGGTTAAAAGGCTGCAACCCTTTCTTTCAGAGTCAGATTCTGCCACCTCTGTCCACGCTTTCATAACCTCAAGACTAGGCTACTGCAATGCACTCCGTGTGGGAATGGTGCTGATGACCTTTCACACACTATATCTGGTGCAGAATGTGATGGCCTGTTTTCGGATGGGAATAGGTGCCAGGAGACAATTACTCCAGTGCTCCAGAGTCTGCACTGGCTCCTGATAGCTTTCTATATACTACTCAAGGTGCTGGCTTTGACCTATAAGGTCTGAATGGTCTAGGTCCTATGTACTTAAGGGACTGTCTTCTACCTTATGTCCCAATTTAATCCGTAAGGTCAGCTGAAAACAACCTTTTACAAGTATCATCAGTGCAACAAGATCACTTGGCAAAATATATGGGAGGTCATTCTCAAACTTCCTCCCGCTTGTGGCCTGCCAGAGCCTGAGCATCTTCTGGGAGCATTGTGGAACCTTTTTATTTGGATAAGCATTTAGGAAGCAAAGTTAAGTTCTTTGGGAAGTTTCTGTTGTACCATATACATTTTATTTAATATTTTATCTGATTTTATAAATTATTTTGTCTTTTATTATAAGCCATCCTGAGCCTTCTGTTGGGAACGGTAGCATATTAAACCACCAAAGTCAACAATTTCAATGACTGATAGTGTAAAATGAGGACACACAATCAATTTTAATTTTTTCAGTGCCTTTTACAGTTAGCTGAATTCACAGTCATACTGTTGTTGTGACAGTTTACAGGAATATTTTTCCCCCCACAGCAGCAGTGTCACTAGTAAAACTAGCAGAAAAACAAATAGAAATTAATGAGGAGAGAGGTCAGATATTTACACAGACAGTAGAGAGAGAAAAAAAAAAAGATTCTGGAAAACCACCCAAAAGCTTCCAAACATCATCCTGAGAATAAAACCAACCTTCCTTCCTATTTTATTTTGTTTTGATGACATACTTGTCTTGAAAAAGTAAATTGGGTTTCTTAGTTTCAGATAATTCATACAGACAGTGTTCCTTTAAAAACCCCTACATCTGGCAGTAGTCACTGTCCTAAGTATCAGTATAAATATTCAAAACCATTTCAGAGATGTACTGCCTACTGCTCCCCACTATTTTAAGAATAGGTCTCTGCATTGCTCCTCAGTACACTCTCATCATCAGGATTTCAGCAGTTTACAAGGAGAAACAAAAATTTAAAATAATTCAAGTGCATGGGAGTGGCAGAGATGTAACTTTAATGTGTAAACTGAACTACAAATTAATCCAGTTCCAGGAAGACTCCTTAACTACTTCATAGTGAAGTGATTGCCAGAGTATGCAGAAATGCCTAAAGAAAGCTTAGTTGAAGTTAAAGCTTTTGCTATATTGAGACAAATAAATACTTTCAGTTCGCATCACTTCCTTTGCGGCTGAGACAATACATGTATTCTAGCAACATTTTCAAAGAAACACAAGAATGTACACTACACACAAATCCAGTGCACCAATTAGGCATGTTCATAGCTCTTCACAGTGAAACAACTGACTCTCTATTTTCCATATAAAGACATGCTTTTTAAGACAATCCTATTATAACTGGGTCATGGCCAAACTGCATTTAGAACTATGCCATCAACAATAGAGGTGCACTGATACACTGGTCCATATCAGATTGGCACCAATAAAAGGAAAAATAACATTATTAGCTACTGGCTTTGTTTGGCTGATGTGGCCCATAATGTCACCTATAAATGCCACGTGCATGTGCGCAGCCGTAGCATGCATACAGCCAGGAGTGCAGACCAGCAGCTTGAAAAGCAGCGTCCAGCTGGTAAGTCTGTGGAGGGAAGGGGCATGGGAGAGGGCAAGGCTCCTACGGTGAGGGAGGGAGAGGGAGTGGGGCTAGGACTGGGGCAAGTGATGCACAGTGGGGGCAGGACGTGGGACAGAACTGCAGCTCGTCCAGGGAGCGGGTCCCTTCACTGCATGCATCCTGGGGGAGGTATGGGGGGCATGTGCCCCTCAGATCTGTGCACAGGGCAAGGGTGGGTTGCTGCTGCAGGCTCAGGGCCAGGATTGTGTCAGCCTCTCTCACAGCTGGGGCTGTGCTCCGGGCAGGCAGGGGCGTTGCTGGAAAGAGCTGTGTGGGGGAACTACCCCCCTAAAAAAAAATTGCCCTAGCCCCACTCCCAGCGCAACCACCACCATCCCCACCCCCACCTGCCCTGAGTGCAGACCAGGCCCAGTCCCAGCCCCCACCACTGGAAAAGCCTCCAGCCCTGAAAGCACCACAATAATCCACCTTTGCCTCATGCACAGATCAAGGTGGGGACATGCCCCCTTGCCTCCCCCAGCTGGGGTGCACACAGCAGCAGGAGCCATCCCCCTATGCTTTAGAGAACATATGCCAGCTCTCCTACATATCTGCTGAATGTTCCAGATGCCTTCTCAACTTCCGCATTGTGTGCTTATCTTCATACATACCCATTTGTATGAAGATTTATGCTTGTGAAGTATTTTAAAAGTATTTTTATGTTATGAGTTTTGGGTCCTTTTTCAGTTATCTCTCTGTAATTATCAGGGATCCTGATTCTGTGTTTCCCACAGAAACACAGAAAAAAAATGAGGATTTTCCTTTTTAACCAAGAAAAATGAATATTTTTCATTTTAACAGAGAAACGCATGGATTTTCCACTTTTGCAAAAGCTCTCTGTAGGCTGGCAGAATTCCAGTCGGCATGAGGTTGGGGGGAACAGGAGGAGGACGGTCAGGCAAGGGTTGCCATGTGAATGTGTGTGCTCACACATGCACATGGCTGCCAGGCAGCCTGGAGAGCAGCTCCTGTAGGTAGGTCTCGCACATGGGCAGGGGGGATTAAGGCCCCCATAGGGAGGAAGGGGGGAAGGGAGGAATAGAGGGAGAGGGAGTGAGTTGGGCAGGGCTAGGGCTTGGGCTTGAATGCACTACTGAAGGGCCCAGCCAGGGAGCAGGATGAGCCTCCGGGAAGCACAGGAGGGTGAGACTGGCTCCCCACTGCTGCACACACTCCCAGGATGGGAGGGGGAGGGGGAGGAGGGGGCACGTCACAGATTTTTTTTAAATGAGAGAATTTACAGTTTTTAAACAGAGAAAACCATGATCCCTGGTAATCAGTCATGCTCAAGTCTTTCTTTCTATACCATCCAGAAAAATAAACCACTCGCTTATGGTGAACAGTAACTGATCTGCAGCTTCCTTACCTTAGGAAGATAATCACAACCAAGAAGAACTGCTAGTCCAATAAGAGACTCCCTGTCACAACCTAGCTTCTCCTTAATAGAGGACATCGTGTAACAGTCAACATAGGGGTCCTATAAAAAGGAAAAAGATGATAGCTGGTTTTCTAGCTGTAGTTCTGTTTATCCCGGTTCATTGGTATGTTGCTGGCATGGGTTAGTTCTGTCCCATCTTAAACTATGAGTCCATAATCCTTTCTCTTCCTGCAATCCAGCAATTTATTCATTATGCATCTTCCAACTTCTGTAACACATGGGAGAGGGGTGGCCCTATATACAATAGATTCTTAAAAAAATTGACAACCATAATTCATCCCTAGAGCTGCTCTATCTTCTGCCATGAATAAGGCAGTGGCTCTGTAGAAGCAGCATTCAGTTGTTTAACTGGAGATTGTATCATAAGGTGTGTAGACAAGAGGGCAAATCAAGGTTGCATAGGGAGTCTTAATCCCCGAGTTGGGGTCGTCAGCAATGGGCCACAGTGTTCAACCGTTGCCAGAACAGCCCAAACCATTTTTGTCACCAGTACGAAAAGCATGACTGATGCTAACACTATCTATTACTAGGGACTGGACACATCATTCAAGGACTGCTGCTTTTAGAATCCACATTGACCTGATATATCAGGGTTACGGCTGACAGAACTATTTGAAGCTCAAAGTACAAAGAATCAAAACATAATGGGGGGGGGTGTGAAATCAGGGCTGATATGTACCAAAGGCTTTAAACTTTTTGCCCAATAACCTACTTTTCAAGACAGCTGAACAGACAGACACCTGCAAGAAACATCCATTTCAATACCTTGAGTAGCTAATTTTGAAAACAGGGCTCTTAATTAGTCATTTGTATGGAAAGAAAACTAATGGGTAAAAAATGAACAGAGACATATTGTCCTACATGAGTTCTTTTTTAAAAGGTATGAAGTGCTCCTAGCTGTCTCTCTGTTCCGTTAATTCTTTTAACCATTTATGTGTTTTCTTAGCGCAAAACTGAGACTTCTTATACCAAGATACAGTTGAAATACCAACATTTTCTCCATTTGCTAGCTGAACTAAACAAACTAAAAGAAGTCTCTGCATATACTAAAGACATAATGGATTCAAGAGTTGTATTTTATCTTTCCTACCAGTCATAAAAACCTATATTTCTAGTGAATGTAGGTTTCAATTCAAGATCTTAAGTTTATAGTTCGTTTCAGTTCATATATTTGAATACTCCGGGGTAGTCGGATCATTGCTTATTATTTGGACACAGAAGATGTTGTCCCATCAGTATTCAATCTGAGGAGCAAGTCATCATCAACTGTAAATTTGTTTATATTAAAGTGGCATGTGCACTAGTATTTAAACAATAAGACTGATGTTCCCATATGCCTTTATTTTGTCTCAAACAACAAGAGAAGTGATACATTTTTTGCTATTCAATTCAGCTATTTTCCTTGTACATCCAGCACTTGGACACTAATGAATCGAGTTAGACAGGTTATTTTAAGCAAATCCAAAAACTGGAGGATAAAAGAATTATACCTAATCAATTGCTCAAGATCTTCATGGCATTTGCCATTTATTTAATCAGAGAATGAGTATTAGAGGAAGCCTGAAGGAAAAAAAAAATCTAAACATTTTACCTTAGCATTCATAGTAAAGTTGCGATAAACTGTTTGAGCTCCATACAAGAAAACATCACCATCATTAGTGATGCAGCCATCAGCATATCCATTTGCATTCAGGTAAGCACACATGGCCTCTGCTTCACCAGCTGCTTGAACCCAAGGAACTCCTAAACACTCCAACATTTCAAGGCACTAAATCAAAACAAAAATGTCAAGACACAGACACTAAGCTTTCAATGATCCCATTTGTTCTAAATGCTGATCCAATTGAGTATGGCTGTGCATACCTGAAATGGCCATTATTATATAATGCTATTAGCCTAAGAGAGATTTTAAGATGATTAACATGATAAACAAAAATGTGTTTTTGCCTGGAAATCTTATATTTAAAATGAGAATAGGGAAAAATTAGAATCACCAGTACTGAATGGTAACTGGTCATTTCTGCTAGAAAACTGCATAGACCAAATGAACTTTCAGAATACCTTTGAAGATGGGAGGCTGAGGAATTGGCATCCATTACTATTAAGATTAGGCCAGAACTGGCACAGAAGTGGGAAGTGAAAGAGGCATAAGAGGCAGGATAGCTTCTTAAACTTCCATTGTACATCATGTTTTAATGAAGTACCCCATGGTTCCACATCCCCTCCCACTCAGTCGTGTAGGCCGCATCCAGATGTGGGTGGATGTTTGGTTCCCGGAAGACAACTAGTGACGGGGCACCTTGTGCTGCCGCTAGTCTGTAGTATGAATTTTTGCATATTGGTTGATTTTATATATATTAGTTTAAAAGTTTATATTTTAAACTAATATATATAATTGATAATAGTATTGAATAGATAAACCACTATGATTGATAAACCTCTATGACTGTATTAGCTTTATTTTTGTCTTTTATGAACTAAAGCTCAATTTTGTGCTTCTTCCCTGCTTGACGTGAGTAAACGAACTTTGTATGCTCTCTGTACATGAGAGTCTGTGTTAGAGGGTGAATGGTACAAGGATGGGAATTTTTTGCATGAAAACAAAAGAAGAAGATTTAACTGTTTGTGTAAGCAACAAGGCACCGGTGTATGAGTTACCAGACAGCAAACTAATTAATGGATGGCTGAAGAACTTGTCAGTGATCAGGTGCAAAAGGAGATAGTGAGAAGAAGGAATTCTGCATATCCTGCCATTTGATCTACACAATGCCTCAAGGCTGGGATACCAACTCTGATATAGCAACTTTACTGGAATGATCTCAAGTTGAGATAACCAGAACATGGATAAGAAACAACCTCTCATTAAAAACTAAGCATGGAAAAAACTCACTGCTGAACAAAGACTTAAAATCTCTATAAAAATGAGATGCAGCCAAGCCATGTTGGGGAATCAGCTCTCTGCAACCTCCTGGAGCACAGGCACGTCTGTTCACCCTCACTCCCATCACCCTCAAAGAGCCTCGGCTGGCCACCCAGTGCTAATATTGAGCAATGTCTGCTGGTAACTATAACATCTTACTGGAGTGGTTTTGTCTGTCTGTCTGTCTAGGTCTCTTCGTCTGCATACCTGTGTGCATTTGTTTGTATGACTGGTGTGTCTAAGCTTATGCATCTGCTTCATGTAATCAATAAAGGTCTTGCTCTTGATTTGATTAATTGGTAATTTAAAGTAATAAGTTATCCTCAGGGAACATCTGTGCCACCTGCACTTTGGCAGATGGCAAGTTACCCTGGGTGGGGTAGGGGAGGCTGGGGCCTCCAGGAGCTTTACCTGGGGGCCTCCTAGGGCTGGAGCAGTGGCAAGCTTGCTGCATACAGCCTGGCCAGAAGAGAAGCATGGCTGACTGGCCAGGTTCCAGCTCTGGGCGGTGCACACTGCTCCTGTGTGTGCCGCCCCACTCCTTTTCCAGGTGTCAAAAAACAAACAAACCCTGGAGCAGCGCGGAGAACAACTGAATGTGAAGCATGTGGCACCGGGGATGTCTCTGTGGTGCCACGTACTGCACAGCCATGCTCATCTGGACATGGCCATAATGTCTTTGGTAAATACACAGCATTGCTTAAGCAAGAAAAGGATTGAAAGAGTCAAAGTAATGATGTGAGAAAGTTGAATGCATGTGCTACAGTGCAAGTCTAGCTAGCAGGCAGCCCATGCACTGGAGCACCCTTGTGCCCCAGCCAGCCCTGGTCACCATCTACACATGTTTCAGCTCATGCAGTTACACTGGTGTAGGATAGCACTTGTCCTGGACAGTAGTATCCTACAGCAGAGTTAATCAATTTACTGCACCCCAATACACAACGGGGACACAACGGTGGGAGTCTACTACAGACCTCCCACTCAAAGTCCTGAGCTTGACCAGGAGCTCGCCCGGGAACTGGCTGAGGCCACGTGCTCCAGGACCATGGTTGTCATGGATGACTTCAATTACCCGGACATCTTGTGGGAGGATCACTCAGCAAAATCCGAGCAGTCGCAAAGCTTCCTCTCGTGCATGGATGACCTCTACCTGACTCAAGAAGTCTATGGGCCAATGAGAGGCAAAGCACTGCTCAACCTGGTACTGGCTACAGGGGATGACGTAATCAGTGACCTAGCAATCGATGGGAAGCTGGGTGACAGTGACCATGAGCTGATCACCTTCACCATCCGCCGTAAAGCTGGCAAGTCAGTCAGCAACACAGAAGTCCTTGACTTCAGAAAAGCCAACTTTGACAAGCTCAGGAGGCTTGTCAGTCAGGCCCTAAGGGAACATGACCCCAGGAAGAGGGGAATTCAAGAAGGGTGGCTGCTCCTCAAGGGAGCGATTCGCAATTCACAAACTAAGTCTATTCCATCTTGAAGGAAAGGCAGCAAGAGGGCTGGCTCTCCAGCAACCTAGCAGACCTCCTAAGGCTAAAAAGAAAAGCCTACAAAGGATGGAGGATGGGATTCATCTCCAAGGAGGATTATTCTGCACTGGTCCGGTCCTTCAGGGAGCATACCAGGAAAGCCAAAGCTGCAACTGAACTCCAACTAGCTTCGAGCATCAAGGACAACAAAAAGTCCTTTTTCAGATATGTGGGGAGCCAGAGGAAAAGCAAGGGCAACATTGGACCCCTGCTGAACCAGATGGGCAACTGACAACTGACGCCCAGGAAAAAGCCAACCTATTAAATGGGTACTTTGCATCAGTCTTTCATCAGTCCCATGGGAAGCCCATGCCCGCTACAGGACAGGGAGGTCCGGGCAGGGGAGATCCCCTGCCCTCCATAAATACTGACCTCGTGAAGGAACACCTTGAGAAGCTGGACACCTTCAAGTCAGCCGGCCCTGACAATCTGAACCCCAGGGTACTCAAGGAGCTGGCGAACATCATAGCCCAGCCCCTGGCATGGATCTTTGAAAACTCCTGGTGCTCTGGTGTAGTGCCCGAAGACTGGAAGAGGGCCTATGTGGTGCCGATGTTCAAGAAAGGGAGGAAAGTGGATCCGGCTAACTATAGGCCCATTAGCCTGACTTCTATCCTGGGGAAGATCTTAGAAAAGTATATTAAAGAGGCCATCCTTAATGGACTGGCTGATGCCAACATCCTAAGGGATAGCCAGCACGGGTTTGTTGTGGGTAGGTCTTGCTTGACCAATCTCATTTCCTTCTATGACCACGTGACCTATCATCTGGACAAGGGAGAAGAGATTGATGTCATATATCTTGACTTCAAAAAAGCCTTCGATCTGGTATCCCATGATCACCTCTTGGCAAAACTGGCCATTTGTGGCCTTGGCTCCACCACGATCCACTGGCTGGGAAACTGTCTCCGTGGTCGGACCCAGAGGGTTGTCATTGATGGCAGTCATTCATTGTGGTGTCCTGTGACCAGTGGGGTCCCCCAAGGCTCTGTCCTTGGACCCATATTGTTCAACATCTTCATTAATGATGTGGACATTGGAGTCAGGAGTGGACTGGCCAAGTTTGCCAATCACACCAAACTTTGGGGCAAAGCATCCATGTCAGAAGACAGGCGGGTGATCCAGGCTGACCTGGACAAGCTCAACAAATGGGCGGACGAGAACCTGATGGTATTTAACACTGAAAAATGTAAGGTTCTCCTCTTTGGGAAGAAAAACCTGCAGCATCCTTACAGGCTCAGCAGCGCTACGCTGGCTAGCACTACGTAAGAAAGGGATTTGGGGGTCATCATTGACCACAAGATGAACACGAGCCTGCAATTCAATGCTGGGGCTAGTAAAGTGACCAAAACGCTGGCTTGCATCCATAGATGCTTCTCAAGCAAATCCCAGGACGTCATTCTCCCCTTGTACTGGGTCTTGGGGAGGATGCAGCTGGAGTACTGTGTCCAGTTTTGGGCTCCACAATTCAAAAAGGATGTGGAGAAGCTGGAGAGAGTCCAGAGGAGAGCCACGTGCATGATCAGAGGTCAGGAAAACAGGCCTTATGACGACAGGCTGAGAGCCATGGGACTCTTTAGCCTATAATAGCGCAGGCTATGGGGTGATCTGATGGCCACCTATAAGTTTATCAGGGGTGACCACCAGGATCTGGGGAACGTTTGTTCACCAGAGCGCCCCAAGGGATGATGAGGTCAAACGGTCATAAACTACTGCAAGACCGTTTCAGGCTGGACATAAGGAAGTATTTCTTTACTGTCCGAGTCCCCAAGGTCTGGAACAGCCTGCCATCGGAGGTGGTTCAAGCACCTACACTGAACACCTTCAAGAGTAAATTGGATGCTTATCTTGCTGGGATCCTATGACCCCAGCTGACTTTCTGGCCTTTGGGCAGGGGGCTGGACTTGATGATCTTCTGAGGTCCTTTCCAGCCCTAATGTCTATGAAATCTATGAAATACAGCACATGTGCAGATGGTAACACTTTACTACACAGCTAATTAGTCAGCTCCATAGTAAAGCCCACGTGAATATACACCAGAATAGACCAAAATGATTACAGATGAGAAAAGGAACAAAAGTAAATAGAGAATTAGTCAAAGACTAATAATAATAAAATCTCTTTGTATACACCTCTTGGTATGGCGTGACAAAACAACTACCAATGTAATCTTATTCTTATCAACCTAGTTAAAATATATTTCCCCGTCCCCTCAAATGTTGTTAATATGGCTATCATAACTTCTCCCCAGCTGGGAAATAAACTAACACTCAGGTTACAAAGGTGACATAATTTTTGTGAGGATATGTAAAAATAATTCTTGACTGCCATCATTGTACTCAGCACTGTACAGTACACACAAAATACCATATTCCCTGGAATTTTACATGGACCAACACAAACAGTTCATTAGACTTAACAGATTAAATGGCAAAGCCTAACACCCAATCTCAGAGTGGTATAGATTCTCTTCCCTCAGTGTATTATAGAAATACCTCCACAAAGATTTTCAGTGTGTTCAATTTTGTTTAAACACTTTCCCATAATTTATCTAGTTGAGGTTTCTTTCCCTCCATGCCATTCTGCTAATACTATGAATATCAAAATACTCCCAATTACTCACTTCTTTTAAGAATGATTTAAAATAGGATCTCCCTGTTTTTGCTGCTCCAGATTTCTTAGGAGGTCCATAGCGCAGTTCATTCCTCTTACTCATGGTGTCTGCTTTCAGTTTTGGGGCATCCCCCTCCATGACAAACACCAGTTTGATTCCCATTTTAGTTAAGGAAGACACTCGGAAAAATAGGTTCCTGTAATAATTGGAAAAAAGAAACATTTTTACTAAAAAGTTTAGCTATAAATTAAGCCGTAACAACTGAATTGTAAATTCCAAATGGAAACTTTTTGCTAGTCAGTGCTTCAAAATAAAACAAAATTTTAAACTATAACACAAAACGTAAAAACGTATGTATGAACTGGTTATACTTATAAGATACCATAACCTGCATCTCTTCCCACAGTCTCATAACTGCCATTTGTAAAACATACACAGACATACATCCCTTCCCCTTCTTTTGTTGCAAACAACCCAGAAAAACCACAAAGGTAAGAATGCTTTTGACATTATGGATTCCTATTTGAAATCTCTATTTGGTGAATCACGAGTGGGTACTTATACAACTATGGGTATGTGGCATCTTGAAAAGGATTTAATAGCATCCCATGGCACCCTGGTTAAGAATCACTGCTGTAACAGTAATGTTGAGAACAGTCAGAGAGCATACCACTTTTCTTGTAATTTATTTTGCAGACTTTCAAAAGCAGATTTGAAAATTAATTCTACTATTAGAATGACTTGGAAAGATGACCAATTTAAAAATATTTATTATTTATTGTTGATGAGAGATGACCAATGACATCTCAGGCTGCTGACACAAAAAGGTTGAACGTGACCAGTGCCCATGAAGCTTCCCTAAAATGGCTTAGTAATATACTTCAAACCGAACTTCATGAAAGCACTTTGGTGGTGGGAAAAGATCTTATTCAGTCCTTGATCTTGCTACTGAAAGCATGTATGTCAGAATACTGCAAATATACAAAAAATTGATAGGAACACACATCTGCTAAAAAACAAAAAGACAATTCTATTAATTACTAGCTAACTGCTCCTGAGGAATGACTGATTTCGGGGAGTGCTTACATGACCCCTACCCCCCACTCACTCTTTGGGGCTGGCCATGTAAAGACTCCCTCTGCCACCGCCACCTCCAACGCAGGGGCTCCCCTCCCTCTCCCTGTCCATCTCCACCTCGCAGTGGGGCTTCCCCCATGTCTCCTCCCCTCTTCCCTCTCTCCTCCCTACTGGATGTTGTCTGGGCTGGGTGGTGGGGAGAGGGGGAGGGTGCTGCCACTGTGACCCCTCCTTTTCTCCCTTCCCTGCCACCTGGGCCTGCGCAGCATCCCTCCCTCCCTCCTTCCCTCCCCACTGCCTCCCCCTCCCTGCCGGCTGTTTTTGTAGCCTCCTCTAGGCAGGGAGGTGAGGGGAAGCCCTGCTGCTTGGGCAGCTGAGGTATGTTCGCTGCCACCACAAACTTCCCCGGCGGCAGCTCAAACTTGGGTCCGCGCAGCCCGGGGCCCACACAGCTAAACGCTGCCCGCCCTCTCGGTGGCACATGTACAGTTGGCCAAAAGCATTACAGACAGACAGACGGACTAAGTGCTTTATACACAGAGAATTTCCAGTAGCCATTAGGAAGCAATGATTTAGTTATTACCAAGCCAGTAACAAAAATAATTTAATGCAAGGGTATTTATAATTAATTTCTGATCAACCAAAAATGATGTCCCATGTTCAACACTCAAAATGGATCATTTTAGGGATTGGTTAACAAAAAATGCTGAACACCCACAACTACAGCTGAAGTCAGCTGGAACCAGGAGTGCTCAAAAGATCTAAAAATTATCTACAATTTAAATGGGTATTTAAGATCTGAGACCTGGTAAGTATCCAATCACACTTGAAAGCTCAAGTCTAGCTGTCTGCTACTGCATTTGTCTTCTTTTTAATCCTGTTTGCAGAAGTCAGTGCTTTGATAGTATTACCATTTTAATTAGTTCGTTCTTTGAGAAGCATCAGACTAAAAATTAACTAAAAAATACATATATTCATCAAGGTACTCCATAATGCCTCATACAGATTAATGTAAACATGTTCTTGTGAGAGGACCTTGTCTTAACTTGGGGGGGAGTTCATGCTAACACATGAAATCATGCATCAGGAATGAAATCATGCATACAGGAAAAAACACTATATTCAAAGATACTGTACCTAAGATGAGGCTTTGTGACTACGCCAATCATCTTTTTAACAGTCTGTGCCTCACACACCCACAGACTTAAATCAACAGCAATGGTTTTCCCCTTGAGACTGCTTAGGTTGATGGGCTGTTTCACTGGGTCAAGGATCTGCCACAGGTTAGTCACTCCCATGCCTTAATTCTTCGTTTCCAGTGTAAAGGTGTCAGCTATAAAGATTAATCAAAGCAAAATGTTCACAGCTTGTGACGTGAAAAGGAGCTATTTTTGGAAAGCAAAAATTCAATGATTTATTTCATTAAAATTTTATTTTTTATAAGGCAAGCACACAGACAATTAAGCCAACTCATATTTAGCAATTTCAGCTCATAAGTCCTCCATTTAATGGATGGGGTTGTTTGGAGGACGAACTTTTACTACAAACAGTCTATGGTACTTCCTGAAGAACTGTTTTCACTTTCATCTCTACGTACTGTCTTATACCAGGCTTTAACTGATTCTTTGTTGGTTTCTGTTTCTGCATACCAATGCCAATCTATTGCTTTTTCCATAAGAGGTGGCATACATCTTTTTGCTTACTTCTTTACAATTAAATGTAAAAATGATTTTTTTCAAACAAATCCAACTATTTCATGATTTATGAATTTGAATTTATTTTAAGAGTTCAGGTGAAATACATCTCTGTTCAGAGAATTAATACAATGACTGAACCAGGTGCTTTATCATATTAAAAGAAAAGGTTGGCTGTGGCCACTGAATCTTGCACTAAATTTGAGAGGAAAAACAGGATCCATGTAATAAAGCTCCAGACATCTGAATACAGATGAGCAAATGTGCCATCTAATGGCCTCTTAAGGTAAAAGCACCGTCATCAGAGAGGTATTTCTCTATGGGTGTTCATACGCGTGCTCTGGGAATAGAGGGGAGAGGTAGGCACTTTAATTAAAGCCACTTTAACTAAAGTGCCTGGAGCATCTTGTGTATCAGCATCCCTGCGCTTCAAAATGGCAGCAGGGGACGCTTTATTTAAAGTGCCCCTGCTGCCATTTTGAAGCACAGGGATGCTTATACATGAGAAATAGAGGCTGGCTGGAACATGGTAATTACCATGCTCCAGCAGACTCAATTAATCAAGTCTGCTTCAACACACTGTAATTACAGTGCCTTGGAGCAGCCCCCAGGCTTATGTGTAGGCACCCTACGATTCTTCAATACAACCTAGGAGTATATGCCTGAATCTCCGCATAGCTGGCATTTAGCTAACAGACAAATCCCTCCCACTACAAGAATTAAAAGTTGTTCTTACTGTAGATGTTGTACCTGATATTAACTCTCAGTGGTCATATTTATGAACTCAGCCAAAGGCCAGTGTCTTCGGAATTTGCTCCCTCTCAACAATACGACACAACTTAATGGTTCAAAGCAAGTGTAATGCCAATATTTTCAACCTCAGATGTTAAAAGCAAAGAGGATTGAGACCTTAAAAAAACCAATTTAAACACTTATATGTGCCTGACCCCCAGAGCTGAAACCAAAATCCAGATTTATATACCTAGAGGACAGGAAGTAGGACCCAGGAAACTATAGGTCAGTCAGTCTTACCTTGATCCTGGTAAGCTTTTGGAGAGAATTATCCTGTTGCATGTCCAGGAGAGGCCAGCAGGGGAGATTATACTTAGGGGCAACCGACACGGGTTCATTAGAGGCAGGTCGTGTCAGACCAACCTGGTGGCCTTCTATGACCAGGTCACAAAATCCTTAGACACAGGTGTCGTGGTGGACATAGTCTTTCTGGACTTTAGGAAGGCCTTCGACATCATCTCTCACCCCATTCTCATTAAAAAAACTAGGGGACTGTGGTGTCGACACCTACACAGTCAAATGGGTCACTAACGGGCTGGAGGGCCACACCCAGAAAGTGGTGGTGGATGGGTCTTTTTCGACCTGGAGAGATGTGGGCAGTGGGGTCCACCAGGGCTCAGTCCTCAGGCCTGCACTGTTCAACATCTTCATCAGCAACTTGGACGAGGGGGTAAAAAGTACCCTGTTCAAATTCACAGACGAAGCTAAGATGCGGGGGGAAGTGGGCACACTAGAAGGGAGGAATAGGCTGTAATGGGACCTAGACAGGTTACAGGGGTGGGTGGATGAGAACAGGATGGGATTCAACACTGACAAGTGTAAGGAAGAACTAGCAGGCTGGGGAACTCCCTTCTTGTCAGTGCAGAGGCAGAAAAGGATCTTGGAGTCATTATTGATGCCAAAATGAACATGGGCTGACAGTGTGGGGATGCAGTCAGGAAGGCCAACCACACCTTGTCATGCATCCACAGACGCACCTTGAGCAGGTCCAAGGAGGTGTTCCTCCCCCTCTATATGATGATGATCAGGCCGCAGCTGGAGTACTGTGTCCAGTTCTGGGTGCCGCACTTCAAGAGGGATGTGGACAACATGGAGAGGGTCCAGAGGAAGGCCACTTCCATGGTCAGGGGGCAGCAGGGCAGGCCATATGGGGAGAGGCTAAGGGACCTGAACCTGTTCAGCCTCCACAAGAGAAGGCTGAGGGGGGATCTAGTGGCTGTTTACAAACTTGTCAGGGGGGACCAGCAGGCACTGGGGGAGTCCCTGTTCCCCCAAGCACTACCAGGAGTGACTAGAAATAACAGTCACAAGCTGGCAGAGGGTAGATTCAGGGTGGATATCAGGAGGCGGCTAGGATCTGGAACCAACTTCCAAGCAAAGTGGTGCTGGCTCGGCAGCTTGGAGAGCAGCATCTGGCAGTAAGTCTGTTGTGGGGGAAGGGTCAGAGGGAAGGAAGTGGCGTGGGGGAGCAGATCGAGGCCCCCACAGTGATGGAGGGAGTGGGGCTGGGGCAGGAGCTGGCGGGCTGGAGCAGAGCATGGGATAGAGGCACGAGGCGCTCTTCAGGAGGGCAAGGGGGGCAGGGGGGGGAAGCTCCCACAACTGTACACACCCCTGGGGAGGTATGGGGGGGCACGTGCCCCCCAGATCCATGTGAGGGGTGAGGGTGGGTTGCCCTTGTGAACTGGGGCCGGGGATGGTACTGGGCTCTTCCCAGCGTGGGGATTGGACCGGGCTGTGTACAGCAGTGGGAGTTCCCGCCTGAATGAACCGCTTGCAGCTCTGTTCCACTTTCTGCCCCACCACAACTGTACAGCACCTGCCTTTGCCCTAGCCCCACTCCCTCCCTCACCACAGGAGCCTCAATCTGCCTCCACGCCCCTTCCCTCCTCAACAGACTTACCAGCTGGACGCTGCTCTCCAAGCTGCAAGGCTGACTGCATGCATGCTGCAGCTGCGCGCATGCATGTGGCATTTATCAGCAGCATTATTGGCCACATTAGCCAAAAAAAGCTGATTATATCCATTTTCCTTTTATTGGCGCTGATATGATATGAACTGATGTACCAGTGTATCTCTAATTAGAATAGAGAGAGTACTGATGAACTAGCAAAAGGTACAAAATCGCTCAATTACTTTAGAGGCCAGGATTAAAATTCAAAAGAACTTGGATACACTGAAGAACTGAATTATAAACAAGAAATGAAATTCAATGAAAACAGATGCTACTCATAGGTAAGAAAAATCAAATGGACATTTAGAATGAGCAGATAACAGTTTTGGGACTAGCAGTGCTAAGAAGGGGAGGTTTATGGTGGACCACAAACTAAAGATGAGTTAGCAATGCAATATGGTCTTAAAAAAGAACTGCCTTGCATTAACAGAAGCATGGTATTCAAGACTTTACCTAGCATATGTTAAAACCCAACTGGACTAGTGTCAATTTTGCAGCACAATATTTAAATAAGGGGTAGAGAAGATCCAGAAATGAAGAACAAAGGCGAAGGGGGGACTAGAAATCAATCCATATGAGGAGAGACTGAAAAAGCTAGGTATGTTTAGTTTGGAGAAAAGGAGACTTAACACAGGTGGTGTCAAGTGTAAGGCCTTTAGGTTGGATCTGACTTTAGGTGGGTCATCTGTCCACAGGGCTTCTCAAGGACTGAAATTCTTACTTCTGAAGGCCAGATTCAACCTATAGGACTCATCTTCATAGCTCCTGAAACCTCAGCAACGGCAATCCCAGCTATTTTAAAGCAGCTTTGGAACTCAAGGAATTAAAGCCACTTGTCTCTTCCCCACTTTACTCACTAAATAAAAATCAGAGATTTTACTCACCCCTTTGAAAAATTCAGGCAGATGGGAAGGCAGGGTGGAACCATATAGATCACCAATCAGTAGATCACAATCAACTGGTCAATCATGGTACCTCTGACAGTCGATCTCAGTCTCAGTCCATCATCTCATTTTTTTCTAAGCTAAAGTTAGGCATAAATAAAGCTGTGTCCGTGATCACATCCAACCAGACCCTTTCAAACCAATCACATTGCTAGCTAGTCATGAATTGACACCCTCAAGGGACCAGGGGGAGGAACTGTACACACCCAGAGCCCAGCAGCAGCAGCAGAGCCCAGCCCAGCAGCAGCCTACTGTACACAGCCAGGAACACACCACTGTGCACAGAGCAGCACATAGCAGATAAGAGTGTTGGGAGGGGAAAGAGTGGGGCAGATCAAGGCCTCCATGGTGAGGGAGGCAGGGGGGCAGAGGCAGGGGTGAATGGGCCCCAGGGTGGGTGACAGGATGGTCAGAGCCCAGGTGGCTCATCCAGGGGCAAGGAGTGGGGCTTCCCACCAATGTGTGCACCCCAGGGGGGGGCATGTGCCTCCCAGATCCATGTGTGGGGTAGAGGCAGGCTGCACCATGCTTCTGCTGGCCCGGGAGCCTTGCACAACTCCATGTGCCTGATGCATGCTGGCAGGAGGCACATGGCATCCTGCGTGGCTCTGGAGGGAGCTGTAGCACAGTACAGAGTGCAGTAGCAGCCTGCTGCTCCCTGGGTGTTTTCTTCCCTCAGGCCAGCTCACCCCATCTCTGCATCAGGGCTGGCACGTAGGCAGCCTGGGCCTTTCCAGGGATGTGGGGGCGGGGGGAAGGCTCCCCCTGCTAGGTGCACCCTGAGACAGGCATGGGAAACACGTGCCCCCAGATCTGCGCGTTGGGCAGAGGCGGGCTACACGTTGGGCTGTGCACCATGTGGTGCTGCATGTAGTCTTGCACAGAAACTCCATGTGCCTCCCGCCGCCAGGCAGGCAGAGGCACTCGGCCAGTGCACAGTAGGCACATTTTCTTTGAGGTAGGTCTTGGGTTGCATTTTAATTCAAAAAGTGATCTTGAGCTTAAAAAGGCTGGAGACCACTGATATAGACTATTTTGTTTAAAGTTAAAAAGTGCCACCCTGCTTTGCCTTTTGCTCAGTTTCAGTTAAGCACTGAGGCGATGCCAAGCTCCGGTATGCACAGAAGATGGAACTTTCAAGTCAAAAAGGAAAAATGTGATGAGGTTCACAGGTTGCTGAGCAGGGTTTTTTCCATTTTAATTAAAAGTTTTAAATCGATAAGCCGTTTATTTGATCTGCCCCCCTAATCTGCATTACAACATTCAAACAAGTTGCCCAGTCTTCAGAAGTGCAGAGTACACACCATTTCCTTGAAGTCAAGGCTTCTCATTTAACTGTAGCTGCAGTTCACAAGTACCTTTGAAAAAATCAACCAGAAGGCAAGGCCGGGTGGAACTTGTTTAGAGTTAAAAGGTGCCACCTTGCCTCTGCCTTCTGTTCAGTCTCACACTAACACAGTTAGCTACCCCTCTCTACTTTTGAAAAAATCAGGTGATTTCATTTGGCTCCCATCTTTAAATACCTAAAATTGCAAGTATTGTCCAGTCTGTCTGTTGAAAGATTTTTTCCTAGTTTAGTTTGTTGCTGGATATTGATGCTTTTGCTGTTGATTGAAGCATTCTACTAGTAGCTTTTGAAGCCCCAAAACTTGTATTTTCCTGATGTGCTTCAGAATAGAAACAATATAATTTTTTTAACAGATAAATTTGACAAAGGAAAAACTACAATGCAACTAAATTAAAATAGTTCATTTGGCAAGCTGAGCCTTTTGAGAAAAGAAACTTAAGGACCATAAGAGATAATCATCTTAGCAAATCAGATGTCCTTTTAAATGCTTATGAACTCCAGGAGCTAATTAACTGACTGGTATGGAACTGATCACTCACTTTCCAGATGTCCAAGAGGTACAAACATGGCTTATGCATCTCAGAAGTATGGCACTATATGGGGTTTTCAAGCTCCTGAAATTTTGTATGCTAGCAAAAGCACAGCAGAAAATTATGAGTCTAGCTGAGTACATAACTGGAGAGACCCTTTATGTTAGGGTATAAACCTTTCTTTATATAATCAGCAATCCCAAATAAGGAACAGAAAGAAAGAAAAAGGTGATGTAAGGATAAGCTTGTGCTGCAAGAAAATCGAATGCTGTGAACAGCACTGGCATGAAAACGTCAATAAGGAGCAAAGAGATTCTACCACATTTTTGAAAAGAACAGTCAATCTCTCAGTGAGTGACACCCAGCGTTAGCCTCAATGGGATACGGGAAATTAGATCAGAGATGCTCTCTTACTGCATGGAAGTATTCTTTTTCTGCTACCTACTACAATTTCCAATCTATGTCCTTACAAGACAAATAAAAGCCTTGAAGGCTTTACAAAGGAGGAATATTAAAACTGTGCACCAGTTAATTAGGATTTTCAACATTTTGGGTGTTGAATGACAACACTTCACAGAAGTTCAATACCCTTTTGATGTTACCATTTGGTGCCTGTAAATTAGTTTACATTCCCCATATAACTTCCTATAAAGTTTGTGTTAATTGGCTTATTAATATCACGATGGAATGGTACATGACACTTAACGGTGCATAGAGGACATATGCATAAAAAATACTCAACACTAAAAATATGCAAAAAGAGCTGCATTGGCAAAAAAAAAATCAGATGAAAGAAATAAGGGTTTCTGGACAATATCTTTTATTTGATCAACAGAATAGCTGGGAGAAAACATTAGACAAGCTTTCAGGCACAGAGTACTCTTCCTCAGTTCTGGGAAAGGAGTAGATAAAACAATAACTTTTGTTTAAATCCAAAAGGCCACTTAAAGTGGAAGAGGGCCGTAAACATGTAGTCAAGACAGCAAGGTAACTGTAATGAACCATAAAACCATCGCTTATGTTTAAGTTCAGGGTTATTTGGGCCCAGTAGTGTTGTGAATTTTTATGGTCAGACCCATCTTCTGGAGGTATTTTATAGGTTTCCTCCGAGTATAAGGACTAAGAAATAATAAACAGAGAAGATGCTGTATGAAGTATGATTGGGTGCTTATCATTTTTCTGTGACAGTTCATTCTGGATTTAATATTTAACAACATACTGGATTTAAGCAAGTGGCTTAAATGTTTTATCTGTTATTTAGCTCAGCTGTAACTAAGCAACTTTTTCAAACCTGAGGAATAACACTGCAGGCCAGAAAGCTTCCCTCTCATCTTTTTCATCTACACAGTTGGTCAAATAAAGGATATTACCAAAGTACCCCTTTGTCTCTCACATATTTCCTGGACCAGAGGTGCTCAACCTCTGGCCTGTGGGACAAAAGTGGCCTGCAGAGCCATGGGATCTGGTCTGCGGGACTCTACATGGGTCAGGAAATTTGGTGGCAGGGGATCAGTGCCAAGTAATACCGCTACCCACCCCCTTGCCACGAAATTTCCAAGTCCCGTGGGGCCAGACTGCATCCCCTTCCCTCACCCATGAACAGTTGGGTCAGGGTGGGCCACTCCTTAAGCCACTGGTCTCTCTCCTCCCTTTCCCCTGGCCCAAGCGGGAAAAAGGTTCAGCACCACTACCCTAGACCAGTGATTCTCAACCGTTTTTGTACCAGGACCCATCTGTAAATATCAATGGCCAGTCCCAACCCATTAAATAGAAAACGGCCCCCTGGGCCTGCCAGTGCCTCTCACTCCCAACCCACTACCCTCTGGCTCCAACCCCTCAGTGTATGTGGAGCAGGAGGTGAGTACATGGGGTAGGTAAGGCTCTTGAGAGGGCACATGTCCCCCAGATTTGCGTGCCCACAGTGGGCATGGGGCTGCAGCCTGGATGGACTGGCACAGGCAAGAGCCACCTTCACAGCCTAATAGGTGAGACCCAGTGTGGGAGGGCAGAGCAGGTTTGTGAGACTTGTTGCTGCTGCTACCACTGCAACCAGTAGGACCCCTGTGCCAGCTGTGCGCGGAATAACCCATGGGGTGAGAGAGGCCATGCAGCCCTCACCTCCCCCTGCTGCCAGCTGCTCATGCACTGGGCCATGGCCCTACCCTGCCACCATAGCCTGACTGCTGCTTCCCTCAGACTGCCCACGTTGCCTGCCATCCCAACTCTCCTCCAAGGGAGAGGCATGACCTGAGGGGAATTTCAATGGCAGCCAGGCCATGGTCGCAGGGTAGAGCCAGAGCCTGATATATGACCAGCTGGCAATGGAAGGAGGTGAGGGCAGCGCACACGCCCCCCCACCATCCATTACTCCTCATGCTGCTGGCAGCACAGCTGGTGCAGGGGTCCCAGGGACAGCAGCATGTCTTGCTTTGCAGGGCCCTTGGCACAGCTTTATGAGCGCTTTTGGTGCTCAGGCCAGGTGCTGGATGATTGGAAGGTAGCCAATGTGGTCCCCATCTTTAAAAAAGGGAGGAGGGAGGACCTGGGCAACTATAGGTCCATCAGTCTTACCTCAATCCTAGGCAAACTCTTTGAGACGATCATCATGGAGCACATCTGCGATGGGCCAGCCTCAGAGATGATGCTCAAGGGCAACCAGCATGGTTTCATTAGGGGCAGGTCATGTCAGACCAACCTGATTGCCTTTTATGATCAGGTCACAAAAGCCTTGGATGCAGGTGTTGCTGTGGATGTAGTCTTTCTGGACTTCAGCAAGGCCTTTGACACCGCCTCCCACCCCATCCTCATTAAGAAATTGGGTGACTGTGGCACTGATGCCTACACAGTCAGATGGATTGCAGATTGGCTGAAGGGTTGCATTCAGAGGGTGGCGGTGGATGGGTCATATTCAACCTGGGGAGAAGTGGGCAGCGGAGTCCCCCAGGCCTCGGTCCTTGGGCCAGTGCTGTTCAATCTCTTTATCAGCGATTTGGACAACAGGGTGAAAAACACCCTGTTTAAATTCACTGATGATATCTGGGGTGAGGTGAGCATGCTAGTAGGGAGGGAAAGACTGCAGCAAGACTTGGATAGGTTACAGGGGTGGGCTAGCAAGAACAGGATGCATTTCAATACTGACAAGTGCAGGCTGCTGCACTTGGGCAGTAGTAACCAGCAGCACACTTATAGAATGGGAAACTCCCTTCTTGAGAGCACGGAGGCAGAAAGGGATCTTGGAGTCATTACTGACTCCAAGATGAACATGGGCCGACAATGCGAGGTCACAGTTGGCAGGGCTAACCGGACCTTGTCGTGCATCCACAGGTGCATCTCTATCATGGCCAAGGAGGTGATCCTCCCCCTCTATGCAACACGGGTCAGGCCACAGCTGGAGTCCTGTGTCCAGTTCTGTGCGCCCCACTTCAGGAGAGATGTGGACAACATTGAAAGGGTCCAGAGGAGGGCCACCCGCATGATCCGGGGACTATAGGGCAGACCCTAAAATGAGAGACTGCGCAACCTGAACCTGTTCAGCCTTCACAAGAGAAGGCTGAGGGGGGACCTGGTGACCGTCTATAAACTCACTAGGGAGGACCAGAAGGGCTTGGGAAAGACCTTGTTTCCCCTAGCGCCCCCTGGCATGAGAAGGAATAATGGCCACAAGTTGCTGGAGAGTAGGTTTAGATTAGACTACTTCACAGTCAGGGTGGCTAGGATCTGGAACGAGCTTCCAAGGGAAGTGGTGCTGGCTCCTACCCTGGGGGTCTTTAAGAGGAGGCTTGATGCCTACCTGGCTGGGATCATTTGAGCCCAGTTTTTTTTCTTTTTCTCCTGCCCTGGCAGGGGGTCAGACTTGAAGATGTATAAGGTCCCTTCTGACCCTACTTCTATGATTCTATGCTTTACTGCTTTGCTGGGTCTTGCCTGCTTGGCTGTGGAGGTGACTCCTACCCATTCCAGTCTGCCCAGGCTGCAGCCCCATGCCTGCTGTGGGCATACAAGTCTGGTGGGGAGCACATTTCCCCCCCATATCTGCCCAACATGTGACCTGTGCCCCCAATGCATTGTCTATGCCCCCACCCCATAGACTTGCCTGCAAGGACCGGCTCTGCAGTGCCTAGCGGCCATGTGCATGTGTGCCCCCACAAATGCACATAACGCCCCCACCCTCTTCCCACCCCCCACCAACCCCAAGCCACCCCTTGCAGGCTGGAACTCTGCCAGCCTGCAAGGGGAAACCCACCATTTCCCATGGTTTTTTTCCTTTAAAGGAGAATCCCTTTTTAAAGTTTGTTTGTGACCCTTTCATGTATTCTTGCATCCCACTTTTGGGCTGTGACCTGTGGGCTGAGAAACGCTGCCCTAGACTATCATGGCTACAATAACACTTCAATCCTACCAAGAATGGAAAAGACAATTAAAAACATGAGAAAAAAAACACAAGTTTTTTTCCCTTAATGTCACTGCAAAATATTCGTGTGAGATTTGGGAAGAAACTTTTTCGCCCCCCCTCCCCCTTTCTAGTTATACTGGCGCCTGGGTAGAGATTCATATAACCTGCCAGTCTCTTAAGATGATATAAGCCTTGATCCTGCTCCTTGCAATGAGATCCACCTACAGATTTTAGAGCACAAAGGCCTTATTCATCCCAGATCTTCCACACAACCTTCTTTATCCCAGAGAAAATTTAAAAACCTCACAGCAGCTACCTAGACCTCTTCTGCACACACATCTCCAATCCCCTAAGAGATTTGGTGCTCTAACAGCAAACAAAGAACACACACATACAGGCTCCCAACATCGCACCTTAGGGTCTCAATCTGTTTTCCGCTGAAGTCAGCTATATTTTAAAGCAGTGGTGTTCAACCTTTTGGCTCTGGGGCAGATGAGGGATAGAGGGCTGGCCTGTGGGGTGAATCACACCACGCATCCCAGGACCAAGCTCCAGAGCCCCACACTGCCCCTCCCAGGTCCTGCCTGCCAGGATTGGGCCCCAGGCCACCCTGCAAGCCCAATCTAGCATGCATGGCCATAACCCGTGGGGAGACCCCTAGGCTGAAAGACAGTGCAGGGGGGCCACATCTGGCCAATGAGTTAGGGGTTGAGCTCCTTGTTTTACAGTAGACACACAAGGGTCTGGTGTGGTGCTCTCAAAATAAAGATTTTACACTCTTACTTTACAGAATCTTCCTTTCATTGGTTTCTACGCAGTAAGCACAAACAGAGCTTCTGGAAGGAAAAGGGCAGTGAGATTTAAAGCCAGGGGGTAAGGATGTGCATCAGAGCAGGACACAATCAGCGGCTCCAGGAAAGTTTATCTACAAAGCCCTGAGATGCAACTAGTCTGAAGTTAAGTAGAAGGCAGGGTAGATTTGCACCTCATCCTTCTTATGCTGTGCTTTCTGTGTGTCCTTTCACAGCATCTGATAAAATGAGCTTCAGCTCATGAAAACTTGAGCTGTACAAATACACGTAGATCCAGCAGGGCTGCACTGGTGCACTTGCATCCCTCCTGCTCCATGCAAAGTTTAAAACCAAATGCCTGGCACACAGCAGCATTTCTAGTCAAGCAGTGCTGAGGGAGTCACTGGACTTCATGGCTCCTTATAATCAGGGATCCTGGTATTCTCCAATAAAAAAAAAATTGCAAATTCTCTTATTAACACCCCCCCTTAAAGTCTACGCCCCAATTCTGATAAAACCCCCAAAATCTGTGATTAAAATGAAACTCCTCTATGTATACAGATCGATTGAACACAATGTTTTACTCATATATTTACAATTTAGAAGCAATTTGGAAGCCTATCAGTGCCTCAATCACTATAATAAAATAAATTTTAAGTACCTATATATTTTTGTATTTGAATTTGGGTTTTCTTTCATGGAAAAAGAGCTTCCCTTGCCCGCTTCTCTCACCACGACACAGGTCCAGGCTCCAGCCCCACAGCCCCCTGGACCTGCCAATGCCCCTCACTCCCCCCACCCACCCTCCAGCCCTGTTGGTGCCCCTCACTCCTCTGTGTTGCTCCCTTGGCACAACCTCGCGTCGCTGCCTCCACTATCACTGGGCGGGCATGTGGCACCAACCAGGGCAATGTGGGGCTCACAGTGGCAAGGAGCTTCCCTGCCCAATACTGCTCTGCCTTGCCATGCTAGGTCCTACCTACTGGGCTGTTGAAGCCCCAGGGGTGGGCAGCAGGCTGAAGAGTTTGAGCCTGCAGCAGGCAGCCCACCCCTGCCCTGTGCACAGATCTGGGGGGCACAGGACCCCATGGCCCCCTGGAAACATATGCAGCAGCAGGGAGCCAGCCTCACCCTCACCTCCCAGATGAGCTACCCCCAGCCCCGCTCTGTTCCCAGCTGGGGCCCTGCAACCATGCATTCCAGCCCCAGGCCTCAAGCACCGCCCAGCTGGGCAGCAGACCCAGGCCCATCCTTCCCAACTCCCTCCCTTCCTCCCTATATGGGCCTCAATCCCCACTCCCCCCCCACCAGACTTATCTGCAAGAGCTGTTCTTCAGGCTGCCTGGCACCCATGCCTGGCACAACATGCATATGGCACCCGCTGCTTGATCACCCTCCTCCTGCTCCCCCCATGTTTTTCTGTTTTCCCATGGGAAATGGAAAACCCAGATCCCAGTTTATAATCTACCTGATCCCTTCTAAACCCTTCATTCCAGCTGTGTCAATGACCCTCTCTTCTTTTTCATGGTCTCAATGTCCCACCAATCGAGCTGTCCGTTGTTCTGTAATTCTAGTGTCTGTTAACTGCTCCTGGTAATGAAGCTCCTATTCCACAATCCTGCAGATTGTTTTGGACTAATCCCATTGAAGTTAGGATAGCTTTTTCTCTTCAGTACAGCACTAAGATCCTAGCACAGGGGTGTCCAACCTTCTTGCCCTGCAAGCTACACAGCCAGTACCAAGTCACTCTGTAGGCTGGTTTGGGTGCAGCCTGACCCTGATCCGTCTGCTGTGGCCAGAGGTGGGGAGCAGCCCCGATTTGGATGCGGGGCAGGGGAAGAAAAGGACAGAGTGCCCCAAATCCATACATAGAAGTGGGAGGGAGTGGCCCAGCCCCGATCTAGAGGCATGCAGATGGGGGGAGGGGGGGGGGGGGGGCGGCAAAGCAACTCCAATCTAGACATGTGAACGGGGGAGCAGACTGGCCCCAATCCAGACGTGCAAGTGGGGGACAGGGCAGAATAGCCTGATCTAGATACAGAGGGAGCATGGGGGGTAGGGGGACACAAATGTAGCCCTGATCCAGATGCGTGGGGTGGGGGGGGGGAGATGGGAGCATTTCGGCTTTGATCTGGCCACGCGGGGGGTAGACCTGGGCCCTGATCCTGCCATGCAGGCAATGGCTTGTTCAGCGAGGCTAGATCTGGCCACCTGGAGCTTCCATCACTGCTTGGTGCCAACTTCCTCAACCTGTGAGGGACCCCCCACAGGCCAGATGTCTTGGCTCCACTGGCCAGATTAGGGCAGAGGTTGAGCACCCCCGGCCAAGCCCATTCGGAAAGCTTCAAGTTTCTTTTTTTAACTGAGGAAAAACCGGTGCTGGTTCCTATGGGCTGCCCCAGCTCCACCTGCCACATTCCCTTGGCCAAATCCTAGATCTTCCTGCACACACACGTGTGCACGTACCAGCGCTGCCAGCTCTTCAATATGAAACAATCATATCTGAAGCTCAAAATCATTGTATTTGCTGACCTTCGACTGAAAAAACATGCAAATACAGGCAGTCCTTGACTTAAGAAGTTTTGAGTTACAACAAATGGCACTTACGATGTTTATAAACTGACACCCCATTTCAACTTTATGAAGCTTGATCTGACGCGACACCAGAGAACGAGTTCACTGCGTCGTTCATCTCCAAACTCCCTTGGACACTTACTTTAAAAAAGCAGAGGAGACTCCAGAAAAACCTGCAGCCAAGCCTCCTGAGAAGACTCCAGCCAAGAGCCCCTCAAAAAGTCCAGCAAAGTCACCTCAAAAAAATCCTCCCAAACCAATGTGATTGTTACTTACAATATACATACATTAATGTAGCTATATCATTCATCTATCATTGACCGAGTACAAAATTCTGGGTTATTTTTGGTGCAAAGAGGATAGGACTGGCGATTGGCGACCACCCGCAGACGCCACTGGCAGTGTTGGTGGCAAGGGGGGTGGAGTGGCGACCGCCGGCAGCATTGGCAGCGAGTCTTTCAGGGGGTGCCCTGCCAATCTCGGCACGTGCACCCCCTACCGCCAAAGGTTCAGGAACCGACCTCCCCTTTCTTAACGCTGCTCCTACGGGGAAACCGGTTCCAAGCGACGTTTCGCGGGAACCCACGGTGCCGGAAGTGCGAGGTCTGCCCGTCCGCGGGCAAATAAGTCTGCTACTCATTTACCGCCCATTGCTCGCTGTCACCAGCCAGGGAGCCAGTGAGAACCGGGTGGGCCAAGCCAAGCACTGCTTCTTCACGCGGAGGCAGCCGCCCCAGGCAAGATAGGCTGCTCGGGCTTGGCCCGTATGACTGAGTGCGTGGATGAAGATCTGGCCCGAGCTCCCCGAGACCGGCACCGCCACCCGCCCCGCGCGCTCACCTCGCCAGGATCCGGCGGCGGTAAGAGCCCCGCACGCTGCCGGGAGTGGGGGGGCGGACTCCGCGTTCGAATGTGGCGCCTAGCTCCACCCGTAGCAGTCGGGCTGACGGCATCGCGCATGCGCAGAGGAGAAGGCGCCGCGCGCAGCCCTCTTTCTCCCAGCGGGATCGACTTCCGGGTTTTGCTGCTTAGGCGGGACCGCTCGAACCGCAAAGGGCAGCGCTGGCGCGCGCTGTCCAGCGCGGGAGGTGAGTGCGGCTTCTCCTCCGGAGTGTCTTGCCCGGCAGGAGTTGGCGCGGAGGCACTCACCACACGTAGGATGCGGAGCACAAATCGCCCTGGCGCTGCTGCGCTGTGTGGTCCTCCACAATTGGACCCGAGTCTTGATTTTTTGGGGGAGGATGGCGTTGTACTTAAAGTCTACGCTTGGGGAATGTAAAAAACCTCAGTCCTTTTTTTAAAACCAATATTTATGTTTAAATAATATAGTTAGATATTATTTATTTTGCTATTTCAGTTCTTTAATTTGAGATATGATTGAATATTTATATTTAAATCAGTGGTGCTCAAACTTTTTTTTGTTTTTTTTCCCTGCTTGAAAATTGCTGAGTGTCTTAGCAGATGGCTCACTAAACTTTTGTTGTTGTTGTTTGACAAATCAAAGTGCACCGCTTGTATTTTAATATGGGGGGGGAGGTCTTACCTTACATGGACAGATAGTCTCGGTTGTTTCGCCACCTTTCTACAGGCTGGGGGAATGGAGCTCACGGCATGGTGGTGGTTTGTGGACCACTGGTTGGGAACTTCTGGTGTAGGTTACAGACTTTAAGAGCAACGCCAAAAATCACGAGAGTTGGCAACGCTGCAACCGGTACGTGCCAGCTGGCTGCGGGCTCACGGACCTGATCGGTGCAGTTCGTTACAATAAACGTTGTTACAGACATAGGACATTGTTTTGTCTGGGATGTAGCATCATGGGATGGAGAGGTAGCAGCTTTGGTAGGCAGTAGCCTTGAAGAAAAGTCTCCCAATGTTTGACAAGGGTCGTTTGTGCTCAAGAGGCTGCTAAGAGCTTTTTTCCCCAACTATTTAATTGGTGTAATAAAAGATATTGTATCTGCCCAAACTACCTTGCCAGCCCTGAAGAAGGGTGCTTTGTGCCCATATGCTTTCTGTCTCTTTCAACTATGTAGCTGGTCCAATAATGTAAATGAAATTAACAAAATAAAAATAGTTAAAAATAATCACCCAAAAAACCCCCCCATTGCCTCTAATGGGTCTCCCCAAGTTGTTTCCAACTAAACAGCACTTTGCTTGAAACAGTAATT
Source organism: Crocodylus siamensis (assembly GCF_052110815.1). Taxonomy (NCBI): domain Eukaryota; kingdom Metazoa; phylum Chordata; order Crocodylia; family Crocodylidae; genus Crocodylus; species Crocodylus siamensis. The sequence continues at coordinate 17,671,883 of NC_143395.1, forward strand.
TTTCTTCTTGGTCTAGCCAAGCATGGCCTTTCACTTTGTACTTGTGACAGTTTATCTAATTTTTGTTACTCTGGTTCTCATGTTCAATATAGTATCATAAAAACACGAGAGGCCAAATCCGATGGCCATAAAGTGTTTAATGGGCACAGGGCACTGACAGACACAAGGCAGGGGAAACACTCTATTTGGAAGCAGCAGCATGTTACACTTTGACCTGCAGTGTCTGTATTGATCAGGCACTTCAGTGAGGCTTTTTGGCACTTTCAGCTGCTCAAATCAGCATTAGCTATTAGATGAGAGCACAAAAACAGTCACCAAAGCACCCAGTTTCTACAAACATTGGGAAAGCTAGGTGCACTTAACACACTGCCTCTTCTGGGCATGTGCTGGGCTTCGCCCAGGAGTGTGCCAAGTTTAAAGTGGCAATTTGTTTTTTCTTTCCACATCTCAAGAGCCAGAATCAAGAATTCAAAGGACTGTGCTTTAGTTTTAGGACCTTAATTTTACTGATGTATTACAAGAAATTAAGAAGGATAAGCTTCACATTTTGTGTGTAAAGATCAGATCAACAAAATATAATTACTACAAATACTTTATTGTGCTTTGTGTTGTAACAACAGGATTAAAGTAATAAAACGCGAGGCTTTTCACTCTACAAAAAAGTTCTAACCGAAGAGCTAGTAATATATACTTTCTAGTGTCAGATATGCTTGGTAATTACAAGTCTGACCTTGAAACTCCTATTGAGATTCCTATATCGTAAGCGAGAGCAAATTAAGTTCAATAGTTACTTCAAAGAATCATAGAAAAGCAGGGCTAGAAGGGAGCTTTGGAGGTCATCTAGTCCAACTCCTTGCCCAAGAAAGGAACATCCCTTACAAGTGCTTATCTAGCCTATTCCTCAAACTACACAGTCAAACCTATTGCACAATTACAAGGCATCTTGCCCCAAAATATGGAAAAGTACCCTTACCTTCCACAGATAAAGTAGGGGAGCAAGAGCTGCCAGTATCCTGCCACTATAAAGCTTTGAAAAATGCACTTGAAAGATCCATGGAAGAGGGCCATGCCCCTGCTACAGAGGAAGGTAACCCTCCTGTCATCCATACCAGTCTGACCCTGGGTAAAATTCCTTCCTTATTCCAAGTGGGGCAATCAGTCTTACCCTGCAGGGAGAGGCAAGAACCAAGAACACCCCAATGAGGAACTTCCGGGTTTTTAGTTCCAGCAGGATTTATCTGAAACACTTTTGAGTACAATTTTCCATCTAGTTATCTAAATTTATGGGCTTTTCATTTCTTTAAAAAAAAAAACAAACAAAAAACCTGTACCCTTGCTGTATCAGTTTTTGCATATATGTCAGCTTTTTGGTCATTCTGTAATTATCCAACATTATTTAAGATGCCTGAGAGAAACCATTTCCCCATTTACTATTACAAGAGGTTTTTTTCCACAGTTTGTGATCATTCATACTTTTAACTGATAGTCACAAGTGTATTATTATCGTCTGATATTTTAAAAATCATCTGATTAAAAAACTTACGAGTTTTTATTACTATTTTTCAGTACATATGGCTAAGAGAAAAAAGGCAAGCAGTTCAGAAACTAGAGGTCACAAAAGGCCAAGACAAGAAGACACAGATGAATCTGGTGCTGAGCCTGATGAAGGAATACTTCCACATTTGCCATCTGGCAGCAGTTCCTGTTCGGAGTTGGTGAGCTATAAACTTCAGTGTTTCCTTTAATTAAAAAAAACTTGCAAAAAACCACACACACACACCACACATAGAACAAAAAACCTCTTATTTTTTTTCTTTTATTTAGCTAGGGGTTTCTGGTAAATCAGTAAAACAAGTATATATGGAGGCTGCTGAAACAGCAATATGGAAATGAAGATCTTCTACAGGAACAATTGTTTATAGCTACCTATTTGAAGAATATTCTCCTGGAACAGTTTTTCAGGGAGCTCTTAGTCATAATAGAGAATGATTAAAATTTATCATTAATGTTCTAAATGGCCTTCAAAGTCAATTTTGATTTTTTTAATACATTTTTAAGTATTATAAACACAAACATGCCATTCTTTGTTTAAAGCCTGGCGAAGAATGTCATGCATTCAAAACCACGTGCCAGCTATATAAATTGGTCCAATAAGAGATGTCACCCTAAAAATATTTGCTTCTTGCGTAATTTATGGACCATCTTGGCTACAATGTCACTGGTATGCTACCATAAATTTTATGGTCAGCCACTCATCGGTTTCTACTGAAGAAGCCAAGTACAGTCAGTGCAATTAAGGAAGTAAATATTTGGGTAATTATCCAAAACTAAATCAGGTAACTTATGTTGTGGCTTAGTGGTACAAAGAATGGGGCAAGATATTGGAAAGAAGTGACCAACTGGAAAGGCATGCTTATAACTGTTCAAGTGGCAGCATTAAAATAGTTACATACATTTTTGATGCAAGTAGAAATTCTGAATATAAATGAAGAGGGTTCTCATTCTTACTGTTTACTACATTTTGGTTGTGTGCTGCATTGTTGCAACAGGGAGCTAAAGGTCCATGCTAGCAAACAGGGAAAAAGAGAGAGAGAGATAGAGAGAGACGCACACGCACACGCACACGCAGCTAGCCTGGCTGCGTAGCTAGGCAGGCAGATGAGATAAGACTAGGTGCATGGCAATAAGTAGGAGGAATAGGGCAGATTCCCAGGCAGCCATAGGAGCCCCACTGCTTTCAGCCTTTTTAAGCTGCAGGAGTGAGAGGCAGGCTACACATTGGATGCAAAGAGAAACCTATGTGCCTGACTTAGGGAGTCATCCGACCCAAGGGGGCCAGTCGGTCAAGCCTGGTGCATTGCAGGGAACAGCGCTTCCAGGAGAGAGGGGTTGCAGGGGCTACCCTGGCTACCTAAATACTCAGAGTGTGGAGAGGTGAGAGCTCAAGGGTAGGAGGGCTGGCCAAACACTTTTCCCTCAGTAGGGGAGGCTTTATTTTAAAGCATTGCTTGCCTTTTTGTTCTAGTTAGAACCAGAGGATCAGGTGTGACTGGCAGGGATGGAAAGGAGGCCACAAGGGTGTCTGAGGGGCATGCAAGATTTTTTGCCCTTTTAGGGGTAGGGATGCAATTTGCTGACAGGTTGAGAGGACCAGAGCCTGAGCCCAGCAGGGGCAACAGAGGTAGTATGAGGCCAAGGGGCCCTGTGACAGAGGGGGAAAGGAAAGTCTTCTCTGGGGGCCTTTCAAAAACATCAGCCCACCTACCTGTGTAGGGTAGTCCACCCACCTGACTCACATGCCATGCCTTTGATACAATTAATATGTTAACAAGGTGGGAGGCTGCCCACTTTAATGCCCAGTGCCAAGGCCATAAATACACAGTGCCAGCTTCTCCTATGCTATGCCTCGTAGATGGCATCCAAATTACTTCCAGCTCCCCTGGCCCCATATGCTAGGCCATATTCTGACCCAACTTGGCCTCAGGCATCTGAAGACTTACCTGGGCCATGTGCCCCCTTCACTGGGGCCTCAACTCATGCACTATCAATAGGGCCTCTCACTATTCCCTTGCTGGGGTAAGTACTCTGCCCCCTTACTGGGGCTTGCTCTAACTTCCAGGGCTGGCCTATGCACAGTCCTTCAGGCCCCTCTTGCACAGATCTTACTCTACACCGTCTCTGTGCAGTCCTTCAGGCCTGTATATGGACCCTACTCTACACAGCCTACTGCTCAGCTGTAGCCTCATATCCCCCTACTGGGATCACTACACCACCCTTTCACTGTGGCTTCTGTGGCCCTTATGCTCCTTGGGCCTCAGGAGTCTCAGCCTACCTAGGCCCCTAGGACCTCAGCCTATAGCCCACTCAAGCATCTATCAACATTCCTGGACCCTGCCTGCCCCTGGTACAGGGTTACCCACCAGGTCAAGGGGGCTGAGGCTATACAGCACCCCATACTCACCCTCCAGTAGGCAGGCATCTGGAGTGGCATTTCCTGGGGACCACCCTGCGCAGGTAGCCCCACCACATCATCCATCCCTAGTAGGGTGTAGTTTTAGATCATTCTCCAGGACCAGGAACCTCCTCCATCCCCATAGTTCCTGCCCTTCACCTCCAGGTGTTGTGGGAGGAACAGCAGCTCCAACTGAGTCATGTTGTCTCTCTGGCTCCCTAAATGTAAGTACCAGCTCAGCCTTGGGGGCCTGGGTTTATATTGAAGCTGCTCAGTCCCATACTCCAATCCAGGAGCCCTCCCATGGTCATGTGACCACTTTGTTAGGCTGCATTGCACCTGCCGGCTGCTCCACAGCCTGCTTATGCCTCTTAAAGTGGCAGGCACCAAAGGTGCCCAGCTACAGGCCCAGAGCCCAGGAAGTGCAAGATCAAGGCCAAGGTCCAGCTCATAGATTTCATAGACATTAGGGCTGGGAGGGACCTCGGGAGATCATCGAGTCCAGCCCCCTGCCCAAAGGGCAGGAAGTCAGCTGGGGTCATAGGATCCCAGCAAGATAAGCATCCAATTTACTCTTGAAGGTGTTCAATGTAGGTGCTTGAACCACCTCTGATGGCAGACTGTTCCAGACCTTGGGGGCTTGGACAGTAAAGAAATTCTTCCTTATGTCCAGCCTGAAACGGTCTTGAAGTACTTTATGACCGTTCAACCTCGTCATCCCTTGAGGCGCTCTGGTGAACAAACGTTCCCCCAGATCCTGGTGGTCACCCCTGATAAACTTATAGGTGGCCATCAGATCACCCCTGAGCCCGCGCTTTTCCAAGCTAAAGAGTCCCATGTCATCGTAAGATCTGTTTTCCTGACCTCTGATCATGTGCGTGGCTCTCCTCTGGACTCTCTCAAGCTTCTCCACATCCTTTTTGAATTGTGGAGCCCAAAACTGGACGCAGGACTCCAGCTGCGGCCTCACCAAGGCCGAGTACAAGGGGAGAATGACGTCCCGGGATTTGCTCGAGAAGCATCTATGGATGCAAGCCAGCGTTTTGGTCGCTTCACTAGCCGCAGCATCGCATTGCAGGCTCGTATTCATCTTGTGGTCAATGATGACCCCCAAGTCTCTTTCTTCTGTAGTGCTATCCAACGTAGCACTGCCGAGCCTATAAGGGTGCTGCAGGTTTTTCCTCCCAAGGTGGAGAACCTTGCATTTTTCGGTGTTAAACACCATCAGGTTCTCATCTGCCCATTTGGTGAGCTTGTCCAGGTCAGCCTGGATCACCCGCTTATCTTCTGGGGTGGATGCTTTGTCCCGACGTTTGGTGTCATGGGCGAACTTGGCCAGTCCACTCCTGACTCCAATGTCCAAATCATTAATGAAGATGTTGAACAGGATGGGCCCAAGGACAGAGCCTTGAGGGACCCCACTGGTCACAGGGCACCACGATGAGTGACTGCCATCAATTACAACCCTCTGGGTCTGACCACGGAGCCAATTTCCCAGCCAGTGGATCGTGGTGGAGCCAAGGCCACAAATGGCCTTAGTGGCCACGAGGTGATCATGGGATACCAGATCAAAAGCTTTTTTGAAGTCAAGATATATGACATCAATCTCTTCTCCCTTGTCCAGGTGATAAGTCACCTGGTCATAGAAGGAAATGAAATTGGTCAAACAAGACCTACCCGCAACAAACCCGTGCTGGCTATCCCTTAGGATGTTAGCCTGGGCCAGTCCATCAAGGATGGCCTCCTTAATAAACGTTTCTAAGATCTTCCCCAGGATAGAAGTCAGGCTAATGGGCCTGTAGTTAGCCAGATCCACTCTCCTCCCTTTCTTGAAGATCGGCACCACATTGGCCTTCTTCCAGTCTTCAGGCACTAGCCCAGAGTGCCAGGAGTTTTCAAAGATCCGTGCCAGGGGCTGAGCTATGATGCTTGCCAGCTCCTTGAGTACCCTGGGGTGCAGATTGTCAGGGCCAGCTGACTTGAAGGTATCCAGCTTCTCAAGGTGTTCCTTCACGAGGTCAGCATTTATGGAGGGTAGGGGATCCCCATCACCCGGATTTCCCTGTCCCATAGCAGGCATGGGCATCCCATGAGACTGATGAAAGACTGACGCAAAGTACCTATTTAATACGTTGTCTTTTTCCTGGGCGTCAGTTGTCAGTTGCCCCATCTGGTTTAGGAGGGGTCCAACATTGCCCTTGCTTTTCCTCTGGCTCCCCACATATCTGAAAAAGGACTTTTTGTTGTCCTTGATGCCTGAAGCTAGTTGGAGTTCAGTTGCAGCCTTGGCTTTCCTGGTTTGCTCCCTGCAGGACCGGACCAGTGCAGAATAATCCTCCTTGGAGGTGAATCCCATCCTCCATCCTTTGTAGGCTTTCCTTTTTAGCCGCAGGAGGTCCGCTAGGTCCCTGGAGAGCCAGGGGGGCCGCTGTGCCTTCTTGCTGCCTTTCCTCCGTGTTGGAATAGATTTAGCTTGTGCATTGAGGATCGCTTCCTTGAGGAGCAACCACTCTTCTTGAACTCCCCTCTCCCTGGGGTCATGGTCCCTGAGGCCCTGACCAACAAGCCTCTTGAGCTTGTCAGAGTCGGCTTTTCTGAAGTGAAGGACTTCTGTGTTCCTGACTGACTTGTCAGCTTTACGGCGGATGGTGAAGGTGATCAGCTCGTGGTCGCTGTCACCCAGCTTCCCATCGATCACTAGGTCGCCGATTAGGTTGTCCCCCGTAGCCAGTACCAAGTCAAGCAGCGCTTTGCCTCTCTTTGGCCCATAGACTTCTTGAGTCAGGCAGAGGTCATCCACGCATGAGAGAAAGCTTTGCGACCGCTCGGATTTTGCTGAGTGATCTTCCCACGAGATGTCCGGGTAATTGAAGTCACCCATGACAACTAAGGTCCTGGAGCAAGCGGCCTCAGTCAGTTCCCGGGCGAACTCCTGGTCAAGCTCAGGACTTTGAGTGGGAGGTCTGTAGTAGACTCCCACTGTTGTGTCCCCTGTGCCGTATTTCCCACGAATTTTTACCCAGAGGGTCTCTAGCTGTCCATGCTGGTCGCCAACATCAGCTTGCAGGGACATGTAGCTTTCCTTCACATAGAGAGCTACGTGGACCAAAGCTGAGGGGGGCCCGGCCAGAGTTGGGAAGGCCAAAGCCCCAACAAAGGTTTTGAGGCCTGAGGAGGCCAAACATTGTGCTGGGGCTGGCCAGCTCCTCTCATGTATTAGCGGATCCCATCTGTGAGGTATGGCCATGGCTATGGAGGCAGATGGGGGTCGTGAACAACCCTGAAGGCGCCTTGTGTCTTAGGGTTCTAATAGGGCTGGAAGGGCCACATTCGATTATCTGAGTGTAAATTTGCAGTGGACTTGACCCATAGTGGGTCCTTGGGGCAGCCTCCTAGCTCTTTTTAAACAACATCAAGGCACGTCAGGAAAAATAATGGGGAAAGGCACCCTGAGCAGGAGCTGTGTGTCCACCAGGTGGCACCACAGTGCCTCTGGGCACAGGTCCTGTCACAATAGTAGAACTTGCTTATACTGACAGCTGTAACAGTGCTTTCCAAACATTTCCTCAGCATGGCCCCTCCCAACCCACAATCCCCCACCCCTCCCAGGTGCCCCTCACTCCCAACCTACAGCCCCCTGGCCCTGTCAGTGCCCCTTACTTCCCATCCACAGCCCTCTGGCTCTGCCGGTGCCCCTCATTCCTGACCCATAGCACCCCACCAGCCCTGACGTGCCCCTTGCTCCTGAGGCACAGTCCCCTAGACCCACCAGTGCCCCTCACTCCCAACCCACAGCCCCTGACCCCTGCATGGCTTGTGTTTTCCATGCCCCCTATAAAAAGCACAGCTGGAGTAGTGCCATGGGGGATGGGGACAGGGGAGGCGCAGATGCGGGCTGCCTGCTGTGGGCTTGGAGCTTTCCTTCATGGCTCAGCAGGCAGGACGTGGTGCAAGAGGGTAGGAAGGCTCAGTGCTGCTGCTGGGAGTCCTGGGCAGGCAGGGGACACCTTGCCATGGTGGCATGGCTGGTATGGGGCTCCCAACAACAGCACTGACCCTACCCATTCCATTCTGCTGTGGAGGCCCTGGGAGGAGGCAGCAGGGTGGGAAGTCCCAGACCGGCAGTGGGCAGCCCGCGTCCATCCTCACCCGTGCACAGTTCTGAGGGGCACATGCCCCTCCCATGCTTTCGTCCCTGGGAGTGTGCCATTTTTCATCATTGTGATCCCAACTTGGAGAACAGCTGCAAGACTGGGAATTGCAGAACTAGAATTTTTCATAGCATGCAACTTTAATATCAGGTACTCTGTTAAATGTTCTATTTTGTTTACAAATACTTTGATTTTATTTACATACTATCAAGTTGTTATCATGCTACTTCTTGTTATTCTTTAAAGTTCACTTTCAATATATTTTTACTGGTTTTTTTTTTTTTTTACTATTATTCATATATGCTATTTTATTATATCTCTCTAGACTTCAGGGGAGGTTGGAATAATTGAAAATATCCAACTAAAGAACTTTATGTGCCATTCGATGCTAGGACCCTTTCCATTTGGACCTAATGTCAATTTTGTGGTTGGAAACAATGGAAGTAAGTATTAGATTTCTCCTTTGTCAGAAACACTGTTAACTTGTAAATATTAAGAGACTACGATCTAGTTCCATTAGAGACCTGGGCTGCTGAGCAGAATTGAAGATTCTGGAATGACAGCAAGAAAGCAAGGCTGTCTAGGCAACTGAGCAGATCTCACCTGGGAAGAATAGTCTTGGGATCTTGCCCCTGCCCAGGGACTTTTTACACGTGAAATATTTTGTTTTAAGAGTTCTGTGACAGGGCCTGGAACCCAGAGCCTCCTACGAGTGATGAATGCATAACTAAGATTAGAATCTTACTTTCCCTTTCAGATCCTATGACTCCTGAATAATTAAGAGAATTCAATTTGGGTCTCCTCCCTCTTGGTGCTAGGATAGAATTTACCACCCCGTAGAGTGGGCCATGGTGGTTATATGGATTGACCATGGCACACCTGTGTGATTGAAAGATCAAATGAAGCTTTATTGATTTTACACACACACACACACACACACACACACACACACACACACACACACACACACACACACACACACACACACACACGTGTTAAAATGAATCTCACCATGCTGCAACAAACTTGGGTGATGTAACAAGAGTCTTCAGCCAGCTGTGCTGGGGTGAGGGTCTCAGGTCACCATATGTGTTGGTCACGTGATGTTCTTCAGATGCAGTTGAAATGCAAACAACTTGCTGTTTTTCACTGTCTTCCTTTCATTGTCACCATTGCTAGGTGGTTGCCACCCTATTTTATCTTCGTAAGCACTATTTGCACTATATTCTGCACTGATTCAGACACCACAAACCTGTTTGCCCCTTATTTCCGAAGGTTGGTTCCTTGTTTTTATGGGTCTTCCTGATCTGATTTCATTCTTCTCTGTTGTTGTTTTGCTAAGGTGCCAGTCTATGTGCAAAACTGAACATCAGCTATTTGTAGCCGTGTGCATCAGTCCATATTGTACTGGCACCAGTAAGAGGAAAATTTACATTATCAGCCATCAGCTTTTTCAGCTGATGTGTCAGATAATGTCACTGATAAATGATGTGTGCAGCTGCAGCATACATGCACCCAGGAGTGCAGCCTGGCAGCTTGAAGAGCAGCGTGCGGCTGGTAAATCTGTGGAGGGGAAGGGGTTCAAAGCAAGGCCCCCATGGTGAGGGAGGAAGTGGGGCTGAGGTGGGGCAGGGGCAGGCGCTGCACAGCTGGGGCAAGGCACAGGACAGAGCTGTGGCTTGTCTGGGGGGGGCAACTCCTGCTGCTACGCACACCCCTGGGGGAGTCATGGGGGCATGTGCCCCCCGGATCTGTGCACAGGGAGAAGGGTGGGCTGTCCACTGTGCACTTGGGGCTGGAGGCTGTGCTGGGCTCTTCCTACTGGGGGGGAGGGGCTGGGCTTGTTCTATGCTCGGGCCGGACAGGATGAGCAGTGGTGGCATTGGGAGAGGGCTCTGCTGAATTCTGGGGTGGCTGTAGACCCCCCAGCTCCTTCCCAGCACTGCCACTTGCCCAATCTGAGTGCAGCCTGGGCCCAGCCCCCCTGCCAGGAAGAGGCAGGCACAGGCTTCGGTCCTGAGCATGCAGCAGTCTGCCCTCGCCCCACACACAAATCTGGGGGGCAGGTGTCCCCCATACCTCCCCTCTGGGTGCATGCAGCAGCAAGAGCTGCCTCCCCGGACAAGATGCAGCTCCATCCTGCACCATGTCGCAGCTGTGCAGCACCTGCCCCACCCCAGCCCCAGCCTCACTCCCTCCCTTACCACGGGGGCCTCAATCTGCAGCCCTCCCACCATGTGCCCCTCACAGACTTACCAGCTGTATGGGACTCTTTAAGCTGCCAGCCTGCACTCCTACCTATGTGCATGCTGCAGATGCACACATGCACAGAGCATTTATCAGTGACATGTTACAACAATTCATCCAGAGGATCTTGGGTGTTTGCTACTTACGTCAAGTAGCCTCAGCATGCTTTCCTGTCTACTCTGCTTTCCTCTCTACTGGGGGTGTACCGATACAGATTTTTGGGGCTGATACCAATAGCCAATTTTTAAGGAGGCATATCGGCTGATACTGATCTGATTTCTGATACCAGACCAGCAGCTTGAGAGCAGTGTCCAGCTGGTAAATCTGTCGTGGTGGAAGTAGAGGGGGGAGGGAAGGGGCATGGGAGGGGGGCAGGTCAACACCCCTCACAGTGAGGGAGGGAGTGGGGCTAAGACAGGGGCTGGCGCAATCGTTGGGGCAGGATGCGGGACGGAGTCGCAGCTCGTCTGTGGGGCGTAGGAAGTGGGGGGTGGGGGGGCAGCTGCCAGTGCTGGTAGTAGAGTTTGGGGGGGGAGGAGCTGCAGCCAAGCCAAAATTTACCATAGGCCCCCATAACCCTGCCTCCCAGTGCCACTGCTGCCTGCCCCAAGCACAGCCTGGCCCCTCCTGCCCCACCCAGCACAGATCTGGGGCACCCCCCCACCACCATGTCCTCCTGGATGAGCAGCAGGACCTGCCAGACAAGTGGGCAAGTGCCAGACAAGCCACTGTATGAGCGGCTCCCGGATGAGCAATGCACAGTGGTGGGACCTGCCCACCCCACCCATGGACCGCAGATGAGCCAAGGCTCCATCCTGTATCCTACCCCACCCTGGCTCGGCAGTGCTTGCCCCAGCCCCTGTCCCTGCCCCACTCCCTCACAATGCGGGGCATTGATCTGCCCCCTCCCCCCATACACACACACCTCTTCCCTCCTCTGCCACCACAACAGACTTACCAGCTGTACCCATGCTGCTGGGCTGTGCTCCTCACTACCTACATACTACGCTGTGCCTGCATTCGTGCATGGACATTTATTGACCATATTATTGGCCATATCAGGCCAATTTCCAATACAGACAGTTTTCTTTATATCAATGCCAATCCAATATTGGACCAATCCAATATCGGGTCACCTCTACTCTAAACTGGTTGTGTGCTCCAACCATTAGGACTTGTATATGAGCACCACCACTTTCTTCTTCTTAGGTCATGTTTTTGAATGAAGGTGATAGTTATATTTCTGTCTTAAGTTTATAGACAAGCTTTGATGAAGCTTTTCAGTGGACGTAGGCAGAATGTCACCGAGTCAATGTCACCTCCTGTGGTAGGTTAGTAAGTCTCAATGACCAGGTTATTCCAAGCCTTTGATTGGGTGACCTGGCTCATTCTCTTCTCCAGGGGAGGCCTTTTCTGTCCTCAGTCTCACCTGCCATGACTTTGTTGGAGAAATTACAGGAGGGATTGTTCTGTCTGAGAGCCACCCCCAAGCAGGGAAGAGTACCAGGAAATACCACCAGTCCTGTTCAACACTGCACCAATTGGCTGGCCTTAAGTGCCAGGTAATTTGGGAGCTCCTCTGATTCTTACACTCCTGCCTCATACCTCCAGTCTTATACTTACTCACTGTCTTCTCTGCACCCATCCTCATAGCTGAAGGCACCAGATTTGGCTCCCAGTATACCCAAGAGTCCGTTCCTTACAAGACTAATGAAAGGTGAGCAGCTTGGCTGCTCCTCACCCATCTGGTGTTCAGCTTGCTCTGTCGCCCGTTCACTGCGCCTCAGTTCCCACAGCTTCTTAGGGCTTCCTGACACCTTCTTGTGTTGCCTCTGCCACACAGCTGTGCCTTGAGTTCCCTGGTGGGAGAATGACTGGCTCTTTATTAACCAGCTCACTGCTCAACAGTAGAGGCAGTATGGGGCTCTGGTCCTGCCTCCCACCAGAAAGCCTGCTCGTGCTGATGCATGCCTCCAGAATCAGTCTCCGGCCCCATGAATCATTCCTGTGCAGTCGGGGTTGATTAAGGATCTCGCCCTGGCTCTCCCAGCTTTGTGCCGGTTTTGGTGTCCAGGTATGTGCTGGGCACTTAAAGAATTGGGACAGGGGTGTGAGCAGGGCTTTTCTTCCCTTTGCCTTTCTAGCTCTACCACATAGAAGAACTCCTGGTTTGTGGATAATGATTGGAAATAATTCCTAAGACTGGTGCTGAGTCAAGATTGCCATGCTCTGGTCATGTGTAGAAACAGAAAGTAGGCGCTTTTACTGACAAACAATATGGTTTCCATCTAAGACTGTTGGTGCCTCTAGTTGGGGTTTACAGTTTTGGACTTGAGCACCTAAAGTTCTCCAGAGTGCCTTTCTGAATCTAGCACTTAATCATCTTAAAAAACTTCAGTTTCAACTTGTCCACCCGCACTACCAAATATTGTTTGTCAAAACCTCTGCTGTTTTAGAGGATTTGAAAATGGTACGGTTGCATTTCTGCGTGTAAAGACTGTTTTCTGTGGAAGCAAGAGATAGGACAAGGAGAAACCATCTTAAATTGCAGCAAGGGAAATTTAGGTTGGATATTAGGAAGAAATTCTCACTATGAGAGTAGGTAAACATTGGATCAGAGAGCTTCATCTCTGAAAGATTTTAAGAGCAGGTTGGACAAACACGTGAGCATGGGTTAGACTGGGAGGATCCTATCTTGACCAGGGGACTGGACCTCCTGAGGTCCCTTTTAGCCCTGTATTTTCAGAAATTTTTATTACTTTATTTAGAATGGAGGCATACATTGGAAAAATGAATTGATATTGTGATATTTATAGTTTCATAGTTTCTAGGGTTGGAAGGGACCTGAGCAGATCATCGAGTCCGACCCCCTGCCAAGGCAGGAAAGAGTACTGGGGTCAAATGACCCCAGCAAGGTGTACATCTAGCCTCCTCTTAAAGACCCCCAGGGTAGGAGCCAGCACCACTTCTCTTGGAAGTTGGTTCCAGACCCTAGCCGCCCTGACCGTGAAGTAGCACCTCCTGATGTCTAATCTGAATTTACCCTCTGCCAGCTTGTGACCGTTATTCCTGGTCACTCCTGGTAGTGCACGGGGGAACAGGGACTCTCCCAATGCCTGCTGGTGCCCTCTGACTAGTTTGTAACAGGCCACTAGATTTCCCCTCAGCCTTGTCTTGTGGAGGCTGAACAGGTTCAGGTCCTGTAGCCTGTCCTTGTAGGTCCTGTCCTGCTGCCCCCTGATCATGCAAGTGACCCTCCTCTGGACCCTCTCCATATTGTCCACATCCCTCTTGAAGTCTAGTGCCCAGAACTGGACAGAGTACTCCAGCTGCGGCCTGACCAGTGCCACATAGAGGGGGAGGATCACCTCCTTGGACCTGCTTCTGTGGATGCATGACAAGGTGTGGTTGGCCTTCCTGACTGCATGCCCACACTGCCGGCTGATGTTCATCTTGGCATCTTGTTTTACTCTAATTTGTAAACAGTGACTTGTTATATATAGTGGTATCACAAAAGGCTCAAATGTTAATTTTTTTAAATACAAGCAAAGCTTTTTTCTGGGTATTTAAGAATTGTCTTAAGTAGGTGTTAGCAACAGTTTTGCATATCACTGCTGTGGGCTGCGTAGCTCTGTACCTGCTCCATGCCATGTGAAGCTGCTTGCACTTGCCTTGCTGCACATGGCCTTTCTACAATGTGGGTAAGCACAGGTATGAAAGAGCAGCAGGGAGGCCGGCTGGGAAAGTAACATGTGACTCAATACAGCTGGCCTCTCAATCCTCCTTGCTGCCCCTAGCAAGGTCAGACCTTCCCAAAGTGGGTCCGGCCTGGGCATGATAGGTTGCCAACACCGTGTCTTACGTAACATACCATAAAATTACTGGAACTAAAACCACTTCTTTACAGAAGTTTGTAAAATATGTCAAACTCCTCCCCCTTAATGTGCCCTCCCAGCAGATATCAGGGTGATGAGAACCAGGACCTGTGATCAGGAAACTTCTGCTACCTGTTTGAAGAAAGGCTCTTCCACTCCTTCTTCCTGGTCTGGTGGTTTATAGATGATTGTTTTAGGTGGCTTGGTGGGGGAGGGGGAATAAATTTTCCAGTCTTTTTTTCCTAATTTGGAAAAAAAACCCCCAATTTGATGTTGCAGGGTCAACATTAAGAATTTTCCACATTTTAATTTAAATATGTCAAGCTCAGTTTTTCATTTTATTCTATTTTTTGTAAGAGAAAAAAAAATTATTAGGAGAATATTGGAAAGAGAATATTGGTACAGTAGTTTAACAACGTTTATTCTTAAACAGTAATTTCAGTTTTACCAGTCTAGATTAAACATGTAAGGTTTGGGTTGAAATGTAACTTGTATTTTTAATCTAATGAAATTACAGTATTGATTTATAGAATATGTGCTTTCTTTCACAGGTGGGAAGAGTGCAGTATTAACAGCTCTTATTGTTGGCCTCGGTGGGAAAGCTACTGCAACTAACAGGGGATCCTCCCTAAAAGTATTTGTGAAAGATGGAGAGTCGTAAGTGAAATGTTTTGTTCATGTGTTAGGGGAGGATCATGCGGATGGACAACACCAGAAATTGGGTCCATTTACATATAACATGCTGTATCAAAGTTTAGGTTCCAGGGGCTTATAATAGTATATGTCTAATGCATTTAGATTTCTACTTAGTGCAGACAGTTCTTTCAGTGCATTTCAGTTTTGAACTATGCATAAAGCTTTGTTTGTAGCTGTGAGCTTCTCTGGAAAAAACAGAAATACCACTGTAGTGGCTGAATCTAACTAAATTTCTTGGGCCAAATTTTGCAGTCTAAAGATTTGAAAATCTACTGTTGGAAAATCCATTTTATTATTCTGTTGAGTGTCTCTAAAATTAACAGTGAATTAACTTACACTTTTTGTTTGAAGTTCTGCAGATATTTCAATAACATTACGAAACCGAGGCAGAGAAGCCTTTAAACCAGAAGCTTATGGTGACTCTATTATTGTGAATCAGCGTATTAGCACAGATGGCAGTCGTAGTTATAAAATGAAAAGCAAATCAGGTTTGGTGATACTTTAATTCACATTACGTATTTAGAGCTTTAAGCTTATTTCATCCCTTTTAATTTTTTTTAAGTTTGGAAAGAGTCAGGGTGACAAAGTCATGGATCTGGAACATGGGATTTCTTTTGGGTGGATCCAGATGTGGTGGAGGTAATTGGCAGCATTGGGAAATACTGGGGATTAATACAACAATTGTTGCTGTCACCCCAACTCTCCCTTCTACCGTCCTGCTGACAAATGTCCCCAGTGAGGCTTCATGCTCTGGTGTTTGGCAGCAGGCCTGCTAGCCCTGGCTTCTCTGCAAGCCCCAGGCTCTGTGGGCTGAATCCAGCCTGGCTACCTTAAGTTTGACACCCCTGCCTTAAATCGGTGAAAATTCAGAGACTAAAGAGAATGTGTTTCTTTAAGATGACTCTGAATGTGGGAAATGGTTGATCAACTAAATAAATTAACAATAATATGCTATTTCTGTACTTAAAAACTATATTTTCTTATATAATAGCCACACTTTTTTCCTGAAATGTTGTCATTAAAAACTTAAGGTGAGGAAATTGTATGGACCCTAGAACAAGGCTGAGGAAATATTAGTGCTAAATTAATGTTGTAATTCTGTATTTGAATGCCCATCCCTTTTTTCCCCAGTTTGTACAATCTTTCAGACTAGGCAAAATGTAGAGGGGAACTAATGTACAATGTAGAAGGCATTTCACATGTAGGTGTGTTCTTTTTTTCAACAACTCGTATCTTGTAAAAGTAATAGTTTTTAAATTTGTTATTTCCAAAAGTTGGGTGAAGGCATTTTACATATAATTCATTTTTTAAGCTTCTGAAGGGATATTCAGGACTGCAAGTATTATGCAAGTCAATACAGTGTTTAGTAGTAAAGTTTATTGTCTTTCAGGCTACACATTTGCGTGTAAAGAATTTGCAAGAAATAGTATTCTCAAAATATTTGTCATATTCCTACATAAAATTAGGAACGGTGGGCATGCCTACCCATGCCCCACGGCACCGTTGTTAACCGCTTCATTTTGGAAGTATTAAATGACTGCGCAGTAACAGCCCATAGTGCGCTGTCCACACAGCACACGGTTATATTTAGCTGTTAAAATCTCACTGTAGCAATGTACTATAGTGAGGGAGCATGTCGCTACAGCAGTGGTCTCCAACCACTTTATGGTGAAGATCACTTTTTGACACCCCAGGATCTACTGCCCCCCTGACAAATCGCCTGGATTTTGACCCCGCTCACCCTGCCCAGCCCGGGCAGCAGGGGGCATGGCTCAGCCCAGCCACTTGTGTCCTGCCACTCCCAGACATGGAGCCTCCGATAGACTGAGATCAACTGGTTAGTGACCAGTGCGCTATAGTGACATAGCCACAGCATCATGGTTTTCACCTGCTGACGCTACATCACCTTGGTGTCATGTGTAGACATGCCCAGTGAGTTGTGTAGTAAGCTTGGACACTTTTATACTTGTTACCATTTTGGAAATGAGCTGTGGAATTTTTCAGGGTGGGAGGTTAACCTTTTTATTGCTTTCAGGGACCTTGATTTCTTCTAAGAAAGAAGAACTTGTAGCAGTATTGGATCATTTTAATATACAGGTAAGTGCTGAAAAGGCTGAGTTTTAAATAATTTAGGGTTTGTAAATATGTGTAGTTTGTGTTTATAGTTTAATGAAAAAGCAGACCCAACTTTGATAAACAATGGCAGTTCACACCTCTTCCATTAATTCTCTTACACTTATAATATTGCTACACTTTACTTCAGGAAGATTATCTTCACAGACCTGATGGTTAAAATGCATTTTAAAAGAAACTAGACAAGCTGTATTCTTCAGAATATTTCTGTTATGGAGGCTGCAGACATAAACACACTGCCTGTGAGCTAGGAGCTGGGAGTCATATAACCTCTTCTAAGAATTCCCAGCTTGGCTTTGGACTTCTCTAGTTTGCTTGTTTGGGTCTTTTCTTTCTAAACTTGAGGCTTATGTTTTTCAGCCTCAAATAGATCATCAACTTGGTTAGTTTATATACCATATTTACTTGAATACCACGGACACCCTTTTCTCACAAAATAGTCTTCCAAAATTGGGGTGTGTATCTTAAGTGGGAAAGTTAATTTCCTACCCAGAATTGCGGCAATGGCATTTCTGTCGAAGCAATACTGAGGAAATCAATTGATATCATGACTTATTATAAGCTACTTGATTCTTGCTTATACCTCTTCACTCAACAGGTGTTAACAACCCACTTTCCTTTTTAATGGTTTTCAAGTTCCACTAATCAACTAATCCTTTTTTTCAGTAATTGCACCAAAGAATTTATAGTTAGATACTCCTGGTATCTCTTCTGTTTCACAGCTCTGCAGACTGTTTTTAGCTCTTTTTAAAATCCTGGATCTGCCCATGGAATCCAGTCTTCAGCAGCAGCTAGTGTTCAGTTTTTAGCTATGCAGCCAGGAGCTGCCAACAATTCATTTGTGAAGGAGTTAAAACTGTAACTCTTACCTAAGCAGAAAAAGGAGGGCGAGTGAGCTGAATATTAGACTCTATGTGACCATAACTCTGGAAAAATCTTTTTTAATTCGTTCTGTGCATTCTTGGATTCTCTGCATTCTCTGCATTCTTCTTCCCAAAACGCATATTTCGTATTTGGGGGCAGATGGTATGTGAGAAAATATGGTATATGCAGATGTGATTATATTAGATTTTTCTCTTGTAAGACAAAACCGGTGTGCCAGTCATATTTCACACTGGACGTAGCTAAGCCAGGATCAAGATGGGTTGTCGAATGCATTGAAGTTACCAGGGCAGTGGAAGATAGGATATATTCTGTATGTGGTTTGTGGTCTGTGAGGGGGTGCCACATTCATGATTGGCACTTCATAGTTAGTAGGGTCAGAAGGGACGTGAGCAGATCATCAAGTCCGACCCCCTGCCATGGCAGGAAAAAGTACTGGGGTCAAATGACCCCAGCAAGGTGATTGTCTAGCCTTGTCTTAAAGACCCCCAGGGTAGGAGCCAGCACCACTTTGTTTGGAAGTTGGTTCCTGATCCTAGCTGCCCTGACAGTGAAGTATCGCCTCCTGGTGTCTATTCTGAATCTACCCTCTGCCAGCTTGTGACTATTATTTCTAGTCACTCCTGGCAGCGCTCGGGGGAATAGGGACTCCCCCAATGCCTGCTGGCCCCCCCGACTAGTCTGTAACAAGCCACTAGATCTCCCTTCAGCCTCCTCTTGTGGAGGCTGAACAGGTTCATGTCCCATAACCTCTCCTTGTAGGGCCTGCCCTGTTGCCCCTTGATCATGTCAGGTTTGTTTGATGCATGTTATGGAGCAGGGGTGGGCAAAATGTAGCCCGCAGGCTGCATGCGGCCCACGAGGCCGTTCAATCTGGCCGTTCAATCTGGCCTGCAGGACCCCTGAAATATTTAGAAAATTAATATTTATCTGCCTCTGGCTGCCTGTCATGTGGCCCTCAATGGCTTGCCAAAATTCAGTAAGAGGCCCTCCGTGTAAAATAATTGCCCGACCCTGTAATATGGAGGAAACGGTCATAGCTGGTTCAGAGTCTGTTAAGGTATACCCAAGAGAGTTTGTCTTGTAAAAGATGACTTGTTAAATTGAGTCTTCTGTCTCAGTTTTCTTGTGTGCAATGATTGAGACACAGTGAAAAAAAATGTTTACTTCTCTTCACTGATCTAGTTAAAGTAAAATTACTCTCTAAATAAACAAGTAACTTCCTAGCAGCCAATTGTTTGTCTGAAAACACCCGTGTAAGGTGCCCTTGCTTGTCACAGCGTGTATTTTCTTGGGGCATTTTTACATGCATTTCCGACATGGGGCCGAGCACTTTTGATTAGTGAGCCACACTAATTAAAAGTACACGTCACTATGTCAGGAGCATATGTATCAGCGGCACAGTGCACCTCCGCACTAAGGAAATGGAGTCAGTGGGCTTTGAATTAAAGCACATCAAATGTTTTTTAGTTCAAAGCATACTGCCACCATTTTCTCAGCACGGAGGCGTGCTGCACCACTGATACACGTGATGCATGAGGCTGTCAGAGCGCGTCAATTTACGTGCTCCAGTAGACTTAATTAATTGAGTCTGCTCCAACCAGCGTGTTGAACCAGGCTCTTTGCATGTGTGTCAGTGTCCTTAGTGTTCAGGGGACAGGAAGACTGGGTTGTTTTAGCTTTGTTTGTGGCCTGTTCCTTCAGATCATGGCTGAGTCACTTTTGATAGAAGAAAGTGGAGGAAAAATGGGAATTTGATTTTCCATTTCTGTGAATGTACTAACTTTCAGAAATACTCAATATTTATTTATAGTCATTTCAAACTAAAAACATTCTGTTGTTACAGGTAGATAACCCTGTATGTATTTTAACCCAAGAGATGAGTAAGCAGTTCTTGCAATCTAAAAATGAAGGTGCCAAATACAAGGTAATCAGAATCACTTTCATTTAAATAAAATATAATTATTGTTAAATAATTTCTTTAACACTGGGTATAAATAGACATTGCCAAATGAAGCATATCTGCTGTGGCTGGATGTGTCCTGCTACAGCTGTTCCACTTCACTGGGCAAGACGCATCACCCATTATCCCACATCGGGTAGGGGCTCAGTCCTGAGCAACAGTGAATGCCATGTTCCTTGGTTACAGTGCCTTGGAGATTCTGTCTTTGTAAATGTGGAAAACTGGGGTTTCCTGCTTGCAGAGGCATGTCTCGGGCAGTCTTTGGGACAGATCTACTTAAGTGGAGAACCCTGGATTTCTCCATTTAGAGACATGCCTTGGAGATTCCAGCAGGCACATGTTTGCAGAAGCCCAGCTTTCTCTACATACAGAGACTCCCCAGGACATGTCTCTAAGCACAGAACCCCAGCTTTCCCCAACTAGGCACACCCTGGAGATCGCCAAGGACACATCTCTAAGTGGAAAACCCCAGGTTTCCCTGCTTTGAGATGCACCTCAGAGATTCTCTAAGGTGTGTCTTGTCTGTACATGGAGAACTCCATCTTTCCCTACTTACAGACATGCCACAGATTGCCCTGGGCTCATCACTGTAAGAAGGGAAAGCAGGACAGGTATTCCTGGGGCTTGAAGAATCTGATCCTGCACAGGAATTAGTATAGGATTGGGTCCTTTAAGCAATGGGAGTACTTGTCAGGGGCAGCTGGAGAGCACAAGCAGCTCCATGTTAACCATGGTTTTGTGCCATAAACCTAAGATGTCTGCTGCAATAAAGTGGCAGAAACTATTATCACCTTTGTTGCAGTCACAAATTTTGTGTTTTTGTGGCACAACAAGGGTATGGATATCTGTTTGATTAGCCTTCGTGCTGCCATAAAAACAAATTATGGTGGCAGAAAGGAGCCATCTGTTTTCACCCTTTGAAACAAAAGTTAGGTTCTTAAAGGTCATCCTACAAAAGAAAAAAGAGGGATACACACACATGCACGCATGTTCTCGTGAATGCGTATGTGTATATGCGCACACACATTCAAGTATAAAATATATATGTGTTTGTGTATAATCTGTGTGTTTGTGTGTTATATTTGTTTTCTGGATAAAGTGGAAAATATTTACATTTGGAGTTTTCAAAACAGGTTTACAAGTAGTATTTTAGGTGAGCATTTTGGAAGTTGTCAAATTCAGATACTTGAGATTAATTATCTTCAAAATGCACAAGAACTATTCTTGTGTTGGAAAAGATGGATTTTTATATGGATAGAAGGGTAACTCATTATTGTTTGGGAAACTGGTACATTTTTGTTATTCTTGCTACTGGATATTTTGTTTTTGATCAAGCTGATTGTATCCATTAGAATATTTTTGAAAGGCTCTCCAGGCTTCCCAGAGCAGCAGGTGGATGCTTTTTGAGTTAATTTTGAAAATACCCAAACTTCTAAAATTCATTTTACATAGTCTGCCAAAACAGAAATTTATCTTTCTTTCCTTCAATTTAGTTCTTTTTGAAGGCAACCCACCTACAGCAGATGAAAGATGATTATTTTTACATCTTGAAGACCAAAGAAAATACAAATCTCCAGATACAAAAAGGAGAAGAGGTATTTACCATATACAGGGACTGTTTCCTACATTTAAGAACAGCTTGGAAGAGCCTATAAAAATAAATGGATACTGTAAGCTATAAATGATTTTTCTGTATCAATTAAAGTGATTCTTTTCCTCTCAAGCTTTTGAAAAAAATATCCTTTCTAAAACTAAATATTGTGTTACAGCCTCTTGTTTTCCATAGCATTTTAATCCTTTACTTTTTTTAGCTTCTTCAAGAACTTAAGGGGCAGTATTTGGAAAAAAAGGAACGATACAAGAGTACTGATTTTGTGAATGAAATGCAAAACAATCTAGAAAAGTTGAAACATAAGATGGCATGGGCACAGGTAACTTTTGATATGATATTTGCTTCCGGAATGTATTTATTTTCAAGTTTGCTTCATTTTTCAAGGTTTTCAAGTTACCTTGAACAGTATGATATAGACTTCCATGTTTTAGGTCAGTGAAGCAGAAAAAGCAATCAAAACAATCAAAGATGGTATTAGCATTGAAGAAGGACGTCATGACAGGTGTGTCCAGAAGCTAAATGAATGGCAGGTAGATATGTTTGTCTTTTAAGCCCCATGTTGATTATAGTTATCTTTTGTCATAGTGAATCAGTGAAATGTATTGAACCTGTAATTCTCCTTGGGTAATTAGATTATCAAACATCTGTATTTTTATGGTACAGCTTAAGTGGAAAAACACTAATGCCATTTTTCACTGTTCATTAGGAGCCTGAACCATGGTCAAGTTAATGATCTTTGCACTGTTTTTCCAGTGTGTTTCAATACTGTTCAGTGGAGACTAGCTCTTAAGAGGGGATGTTCATTCATTTTCTATCATTGCAGAGTCAGAGGGATTTTTTTCCCCTTATGCGCTACAAAAATTTGTGAGCTGTGATGGTCAGGTAATATGGAATAAACTGTTGATAGGGTGACCCATGTTCCATGTTTACTGGGACAGTCCACTTTTAAATTCTTGCCCTGGTTGTCCTGTTATTTTTTTCAAGTGAATGTTTTTGTCCCATTTTTCAGAAAGCTTCCCACTGAAAGAGTGTTCATTTCAAGAAACTGATGAGATGCCCAGGACAGGTATCTCTCAGAGTCATGTGCCCCATCCTAAGGGAGTCAGAGAGGACCCTTTTTGCATAATCCAACAAACAGCTTTTGGATAACGATCACATTTAGTTCTTAACAAATTTGTTCTCTATTTTGCTTTAAAGGTCAAAGTAAATGAAGCAGAGAAAAAGTATGAGGTCATTAGAGATAAATTAGAAAAGATAAGTGAAGAAACACAAGCATTAAAGCCTCAGTGTATTTCTTTGAAAGAAGATGTGGAAGCAAAAAGAAAAGCACACAACGAAGCTGAGGTTGGTTGAAAAAAGCTTCCGGAGCCTTTAATGATAGCCCCAATTCTGAAATCTACCTAGAAATCTATCCATGCGCCACATCTAGCCCACCAATTGATGCTGTCCAGCCCACGGTGCCAGCAGAGGCTGGAGCCAGAGCCGCCATCCACCCATGGGCCATATAGAATCAATTGGTGGGCCATGGGTGGCAGCTCTCTCTCTGGCGTTTACTGGCATGGCAGGGAACGCTGGGTGAAACAGCCCTGACTGCATGGCAGCCTGAGAGATGAAGTACAACTCTGTGGTGCTGGGTGGGCAGGCGAGGCTGCTTCCACACCATGTTCCCCACTGCCCCAGCAGAAGCTAGTGCCTCGCTCGGCCGCCAAGAAACAGGGGCAGGCAGGGGGGTGAACTGAGTCATCCACCCTAGTCCCCCCAGACAGGGTCTGCACAGTGGGGATGGGGTTGCAAGAGGTAGAGGCATTTGACCCCATCCCCACACAGTCTAGCTCTGCAGGGCTACAAACACCAAACTCCCACTCCTGACACAGTGCAGCTCTCAACCCCATTCCTGCCTGCTGGTGTCAGCCAAGTTGAGTAGTGTGGTGGTGGGGCACAGGGAGGAGCAGAGATAAGATGTTACAGCCCCAGGTGGGCTCATGTTCCTGCTGCTGCTCTGGCGCTAGCCTTAGTCTGGCTGCAGGGAGCTTGTGTGTGAGAGTGGGAGTGAGTGAGCATATGTACACACCCAGCCCTCAACAGATCACCAAAACTCATTAAATGGCTGTCCAACCCAAATAATTGTCCACCCCTGACCTAGATGGACTCCTGCATCTTGTGCAGAGGTTTAGTGAAATAAAAGTCAGTTAGTGCAAAATTTTCTGCCTGTACTAAACATTTATTAGGGTGACATTAATATAATTACATAATTAGAAAAAGAACTGATTTGAAACTAAAGCATTGATCTTCTTTTGAAATATTGTGAAATATTGTGAAAGAACATTCATCAGAGATAGCTGACCTGTCAAAATAATGCAGGTATAAATTTTGTTTTGTGAAGACCACGCAAGCCAACCGAAATAAGAATGAATAAACTATCTGTCTCATTTTCTTCATAGGCACTTTATAATCGCTCAAAAAGTGAATTAAAGCACATGGAAAAAGATGCTGTACAATTACACAAACGGATTGAAGAACTGAAAAATAGGTAAATGTTATAATTAATATATAGGGATGTATAATTATAATGTAAGATGTATTATGGAGTGAATGAGCTTTTCTGATTTGGATGAGAAAATTGCCTGTAGCGCAAGAATTTAGTCATTTGAGCAATGTCAGGTTGAGTGAGTAATTCCCAGGCTCTATCACTTTAAAGACATCTGGCAAAACTACTTCTTTCTGTAACTGAAGGACTGTTTGTATTGAGTGATTGATTGATGATTGATTGGACAAAACAAAAGCAACTTTTTAATAACATTTATTTTCTGAAATGCTGATGTTCTAACTGAACATTGCTAAATTATGCCAATGGATTGAGGAGCAAGGAATGTGTTTAGGACATACAAACACAATGAAAAATCTTAATCAGGTTCTGTGGTAAAAAAGATAAGCGGCTGCTTCTCTTTTTGTGGGGGATTTGCTGAATACAGAAAATATTAACTGGAGCAACCTTTTATGTAGAACTTATATACGTAGTATTACAACACTACATCTGCTCATTCAATTATCAACTTGCTTTCTTTTTTTGTCTTTATTTTAGTGACGTTTAATTTTGTTTGGGGTAATTTGTTATAAACAATGTGTGTCCCTTTCACTTGGATCTTCCATACAGGTAGAAAGTATCATAGTCTAGCCAATTTTCTGTTGAATAATGTTGTTGTCTAGACTACATGTGTTTGGTGGGTTGACTTCTCATAAGAGGGAGGAGATTAGTTCCATAGCCTACCCTCTTACTGCACCTTGAAAGTATATAGTTATCCCAGTATCTGGCTACTCATGACATCATAATATAGAGTCTCACCTCCCTTTCAGGGAGACTCAGGAGAGTGGCATGCAGACCGGCAGTGGTTTATTTTGGTTTTGCTCAAATGTTTACTTTAGTCTATACCCTGTATCTATACATGATTTACTCAAACAGAATGTTTCTTAGAGTAAGCTATGAGCAGATATGGCGTATGGATTGAATTTCTTTGTTCTACTGAGACGTTGGTGACTTGACCGAATCAGTTTTCATATGGTCTTGAAAAGTGTTAATTAGGTGTTAATTGGAAAGTGTTAATCTGAAAAAACTGCAATTTTTTGTAGGAAGGATTTCTTATCTCTTGACTTCACCATCTTGGAATGTTCCCTGCCACCAGGCCTCTCCTTCTTTTATCATGTTCACTGACAAGACTGCTTACATTTTATTTAATTACTTCATGTATCTATTACAGCAGGGGTGTCCAACCTTTTTGAATGTGGGACCAGATCACAAACTTTTTATCACCCAGTGGCCGGCGAGCCATATTCAAAGCCCTCACAGGACGTGGTTATCACATCAGGAAGTGATGTCACATGACCTTTGACACCAATGAAGGTCCCAAGAATATATGAAAGGGTCATGAGCAAACTTTAAAAGTGGGTTCTCCTTTAAAGGAGAAAAACATGTAACTGTGGCTTTTCTCTTGTGGGCTGGCAGAGTTCCAGCCTGCAAGGGGCTATTTGGGGGCCCCCCATTCCCCACACACTGGGGAACTGGGGTCTGGAGGTAGGAGCAGTGAGGGACACTGGGTTGGGACTGTAAAAGTCAGGGACCCCCCCCCACACACACAGGTGCCGGGAGCCCACAATCACCGGCCCGGCCTAGGAGAGGCGCCATGTTTCCAGCCTGGCCCTACTTGTGGCGCCCCGGCCAGGCAGGAGGTGGCAAAGGCAGACGGCGAGGGCGAGCCTGGCCACCGTGCCACCTCTGCGGGTCTGCATCACCGCACAGGGCTGGAGGGAGCCAGAGCTGGGGCCCGGCAGCACCTCGGGGCGCAGCGAGTGCAGGCTCCGCCCGAGCCCGAGGCCGCCCCATGCGGCATGGCCAATGCTGACAGCCCAGCAGAAGGAGGTACCTGCTTGCACCCCTCTGCCTCCGCCAGCAACCTGGGGCCGGGTGGCCAAGCCAGGCTGCCTCTCGCCTGCAGGTGAGGGGCAGTGAGTTGCTCGGGCTGGGAAGCGGTGGCTTCCCCACGTGCTGCTGGGGATGGGAGGAGGTGGGCTGGGTCTGCACTCGTCTTCCCACACGCACCACGTCCGCAATGTCAAGCTGACGCGGTGCGTGTGGGAACCTTGTCATTTCCCCAGCCCTTCAGCAGCCATTAGGAAGCTGCTGAGGGGCTGGGGGAGGGACAAGGGGCAGGAATGAAAGTAAACTGTGTTTACTTTCGTTTCCCGTCACAGCACCGCAGGCCACAGAAAATGCCTTGGCGGGCCACATGGCGACCCGCCAGCTGTATGTTGGACAAGCCTGTATTACAGGAAATGTTTGGTTACATCAGCTGCAGCAAATAACAGTTTTAAATCAAAACTATAATATAGTATTTTTGTATTATCTATTTTAAGGCCAACAGGTAAACTCTTTTGCTCTAATTAGATTAGATTAGATTAGTTTAACACTGGTTAGATCGATATGTCACTTGCTTTTTTCACTTTGTTGACCAGACTAGTTGTAATGTCTGTAAAGATTTATGTTGCTGTGACTCAGAAAGGGGCCTTCTGCTTTAGCCACACTTCTGCAGCTTGCTTTTTAGCCCCTTGGAAATAATTAAGGTTGTATGCACTCCGAGGGGAGGCATGGAGGGCATGTGCCCCCCAGATTTGTGCACAGGGTGGGGGTGGGCTCCCTGCTGCTTGCTTGAGCTAGGGGCTGTGCTGGCGAGAGGGAGCATTGGGCTGGGGCTGCGCTTAGGGTAGGCGGGGGTAGGGCAGGTGGCGGTGTCTCTGGGAGGAGTGGCTACAGGGTGCATTGGCTGTAGCCCACCCCACAGCCACCCTTCCTACCACCACTGCCACCTGCCCTGGCCCTGAGCCCACAGCAGGCAACCTGCCCTCATCCCTAATACAAATCCAGGGGGGCACATTCCTCTCATGCTTCCCCCAGGGGTACACGCAGTGGCAGGGAGCCATGCTGCGCCCCCTGGACAAACCGTCCCACAGCCTGCCCCTGGGTGGACAGTGCCTGCCCCTACCCCTGTCCCACTCCTTCCCTCAACATGGGGGTCTTGATCTGCCCCCTCCACCCTCCTTCCTCCCACAGACTTACCGACAGGAGGCTGCCCTCCAAGCTGCCAGGCAGCATATCGACTATTAGATTAGTATCAGCCAATATGGCTGGTTAATAATTGGCCATTGGTATCGACGAAAAAAATATTTATTGGTGCACCCCAATTTTGTTGCTTAATAAAGCTTGCACAATAATAGTACGTCTCAGAGAATTATACAATGTTTTTAATTTCTGGTTTTCTCTGTCATTTGTACTTCATGTTTTAAAAATACTAAATTGTAATTTATAGTGTTAGTGCTGAGCAGATTTCGGAAGTTGAGAAGTTGGAAAAACAGAGAAAAATCACCCACTTGAAAGAACAGTTAAAGACATTGTGTGATCAAGAGGTCATGGTTAGTAAACTACTGGATCTGATTCAGCAGGCTATATATAAGTACAAGGACGAATATGCCAAACTAAAGTAAGTTAAATTTTTCATTTAAACATGACTCTCTAACTTTATCGCAAATGGCGCTTGATCATTTATGTTGGCTGTATTTTCCTAGCATTCCCTGGAGCATTGAGTTTCAATTTACACTGTAGTTTTACATTTCCTAAGATACATTAATTTAGTATAAGAGTATATATTTTCTGTAAGATTATCTTGGGGATCTCTCTACACCTAATTAAAAACTACAATTATAATCTGATTGTAGGCCCTATGATTAATTCTCCACCAAAAAATAGACACATTTGTACAGTGGTAACTGTTAATTTAGAAATGAATTTTCCTTTTCTAAGCATCTAGTAAGATGACCTGTAGTAATGCATTCTGTGACATATAGGAGTTGACATATGGGGATAATAACAGGATCACTGGTCAGGAAGCCTTGATTTAATCATTGTTTTCTACAAAAAGTACATTCTTGTTGTTTGATATAAATGTAATACATATTATTCACAAGTCAGAGATAGCTGTAGGTTTCATTTTTAGAAGGTACAGTAAAAGCCATTTTAACTGGGATTTTAGTAACCGGCACACTCTATTAACTGGAATTTCTGGCCAGCCAGCTGGATGCAGAAGAAGCTACTGCTGTTAAAAGTTGGATTATTCTATTATAAAAGCCTTAGTTAGTCTGTCTGTCCATAACACTTTATTCACACTATGATTGGCTGTCTCAGCACGGCCGCTGCCCCCTCTGTGGAGGAAGCGGTGGCGCGAGGAGGTGAGGAAATAGGGTTGGGTGAGGGGGAGAAGCCCCGGATGCAAACTGCTGGGGGGAAGTGAGATCAGGGGGCGGAACATGGTCGAGCCTGTATGGGGTGGGCTGAGGCTGGATGGGGTGGGGAGTGGGGGCGCAGGGCTGGATGCTGGGCTCCACCCTGCTGGCCCCCCGGGGAGGATTTACTGTAGTTGGTATTATGGAGGGATTATTACTGGATGCCCATGTCATAGCCAACTCCTCTTCTTCAGCAATAGCAGGAGGATTTTATATAGAATTGGATTTCTAAAACAGAAATTGGCAGCTGGACCTACTGATGGGCAATGGTGGTGATGTAATGTAGGTAGAGATTTAACAATTGATGCTGCTTGCTGCTGGTGTATTACTTAAAAGTGCAGCAGTACATTGCTTGATTTAGTATCGGCACTAATAAAAGAAAAATTGACATTATGGTTCATTAATAAGCAGCCATCAGTATCATCCCAAAAATCTTTATTGATGTACCCCTAGTATTACTTATGCAGCCTGTTGTTAGTTTTGAGCAACTTAACATTAGTACTCTTTCTGCTGCTGCTTTTAGAATAGTTTGTTTCTGGGAGGCACTATTTACCATAATTACCACTGAATGCAATTACTGTGGCATAATTTGGATTCTACTGATATGCTAATACTTGTCTGTGTAGACTGTACATGGCCAGACCCATGTGATAAATGACCAAGCCATGTTTATAGGTCTCTTCATTTCATTTGTAGGGCAGTGTATGTTAAATATTCTAGCTTGCACTTTGCTTTCTAAATCTGCCTTAATGTTACTCTCTCTACTTTGTACATATTTATACCTAACAGTTAAAATTTAACACATTTTTAATATAACTTCAAAAAGTATACAGTTGTTTTGTTGGAAATCTTTCTTCCTACTTGCATTGTGGTTACCCCTGTTTGTACTGTACTACTTCTCTTTGTATACCACTATTGTATAAATCAGCATGCGATACAAAAATGAGGATGGTCCTTGGTGGTCTCCCATTGTCCCTTACATTTCTTGAAGCTTAAAAGTCACTTTCCAATTGAAATGAATTTTACCGTGACATTGTCAGATCTTCATTACTGTAACTTTTGAGAGATGAGATTTTTCTGAAAAGTTGTTTACTTAATTAAAGACAAGATAAGCTATTACAGGATTGCTCAGCAGTCACTTTTCTTCTCAGGAAAGAAGAAGATAAAATGAGACAAGCAGTGCATGCCAAGCAGAGAGAGCTGAGGGAGCTGCAAGAGAGTAAAACAAATCAGTTGAAGAGATTTGGGCAACAAATGCCAGTCCTCCTTGAAGCAATTGAAGAAGCCTGCAGACAAGGGCGTTTTAAACATAAACCTGTTGGACCTGTAGGTAAGGACCACTTTAAAAAGTTTGCCACCAGAGTCCCTGTGCTTACCTTCTGACATGAACCGGGGACTTTATTGAACAAGATTTGTTAGTAAGGTGTACAATGCTTTTTGGTTTTGCATTTTCTACTCCTAAGGTAGGAATGCCTAGCCCATTAATTGTCCCTTTGTTACACTTTATAGAAGCAGTCATTGAACCAGTATCTACCAGTCCTGCTAGTTTAACATAAATGTTTTCAGATACTAATAGTTATGAGCCTGGACTTGGTATCAGTAAGTTTTCTAATTTGATGTGATTTCATTGTTTCATATCCTTAGGTGTTTTCATTCGTCTCAAAGATGCTGAACTTGCTCTGGCTGTTGAATCTTGTTTAAAGAATCTGCTTCTGGCATTTTGTTGTGATAATCATAATGATGAGAGAACACTTTTAACCTTGATGTCAAGATATTATGCATCTGGGATTCGGCCACAAATAATTGTAAATAGATTTCGGGATGAAATTTATGAGGTTACACAGAGGTGAGCTTTAAGTATGGTATTTAACTGTTGGTTCTGCACCCTAATCCACTTGACTTTACAGCAATATGCAGTGCATCTTCTAAGATAAGATCACTGGATTTTTATAACTGGCCGTGCATGTACAATTTGTGTCTTTTTTCCCTTTTTTTAGGGCAGTCTATCATTCAGAATTCCCATCAGTCCTTACAGCTTTGGAAATAGATAATGCAGTGGTTGCCAATTGTTTGATTGACATACGGAAGATAGAAACAATCCTACTAATTAAAGTAAGACTAAACTCAACATTGTGTTTGGTTCAATTTTAAAATGGATATTGTCTGCAAAGAAACAATTACAAAAGATGGTTAAAAATAACAAAAAGAGGGATCAAGCAACTTTTTATGTTGTTGTTGTTTGCAGCACTAGATCAGGGTGGCAGAATCATTTGTTCTCCTGGGCCAGATCTGGACTACAGATTTACCTCTGGTAACAGAGTGACTGGCAGCAGTAGTATTAACTGTGTGAGTGCATGGGCCACTGTGTTAGCTTGGAGAAGCATGGGAATTAGCACAACCATCACTCACCCTTCTGCACTGAAAAAAATCCCCAAAGAGGATCTGTCCCCAGAATCTGGCAGCAGGCGCTGCCCTTCTCACCCTGCTTCCAAATTCCTGGCCCGTGCAGGAGCCCTGGGTTTGGATGACATGCCACTGTGAGTTGGATCCAGCCTGCAGAGTAATGTTTGCTATCGCTGCAGTAGATAATGGTAAAAAAATGCAGATATTGAAGTAGGTGCATCTGTGAAAATTAGTTTGAAATAAAGTCTGCTATACCAGTAAATGGGCACATCTACATGTGATATTAATTTGAAGTAGGTTTTTACTGTGCAGTAAGCCTTCAGGGGGATCACATCTACATGTGCTCCCTCTTGGGAGCAGCTCAGTACAGGGCTGGTCCTGCCCTGCTCTGCCTCACTGCAGCAGCTAGGAGGAACTCCAGGCTCCGCCTGCCCTCCTAGCCCAGGGGGTGTGACAAGAGACACGGGGGTGGTCCCAGTGGGCACAGGGCCAAGAGGTCTGCCAGCCGCAGTGGCAGCTGTCTTTTGGCCCCATGCATATTGAGAGGGGACCTAATGTGTATGGAACCAAGAGACAGCTGCCCATGCGGTGGCAAGAGCTCTCCTGGCCCCAAGCATTTCTGGATACAGCTGCCAGCAGTCCCTCTGCTGGACAGAAGTGTTTTCTGGGGTCTGTCCAGGGTATGGGGCAGCTGTGGGCAAGCCCCCTGCCAGGTGGGGGTGACAGGGCTCACCAGCAGCTGCCCTGCTTGGCACGAAGCTGCCTGCTCTGAGGGGGAGGACAGAGGAGGCACTGGGAATCAAGCCCTCCTTGTCCCCTGGAGTAGCCAGCTCCTCCCAGTGCAGAGCCAGCTGCTCTAGGGGACAAGCAAGGGCTAGATTCCCAGCCCCCACTTGCTCCCCAGAGCAGTTAGCTCCATGCCAGGCATAACTGGCTGTTCCGATAAGTGAGCAGAGGCTGGGAATACTACCTATATTTATATATAGGACGTAATGATCTACTGAGGTCCCTTCTGACCCTAACATTTATGAATAGGTAGTAGCTAACTGTGCAGGAGACTGATTTACTGCAAAGTGAATGTGAGCACATGTAGATGGTGATGCTATACTGCGCAATAAACTAATCTACTGCGCAATAAACCATCTTGTGTAGATGATTTACTGTGCATAGATTCATAGATACTAGGGTCGGAAGGGACCTCAATAGATCATCGAGTCCGACCGCCTGCATAAGCAGGAAAGAGTGCTGGGCCTACATTACCCCAGCTAGATACAAATCTAGCCTTCGCTTGAAGACCCCCAGGGTAGGGGAGAGCACCACCTCCCTTGGGAGCCCGTTCCAGACCTTGGCCACTCGAACTGTGAAGAAGTTCCTCCTAATATCCAGTCTAAATCTGCTCTCTTCTAGCTTGTGGCCATTATTTCTTGTAACCCCCGGGGGGGCCTCGGTGAACAAATACTCACCAATTCCCTTCTGTGTCCCCCTGACGAACTTATAGGCAGCCACCAGGTCGCCTCTCAACCTTCTCTTGCGGAGGCTGAAAAGGTCCAGTTTCTCTAGTCTCTCCTCGTAGGGCTTGGCCTGCAGGCCCTTAACCATACGAGTGGCCCTTCTCTGGACCCTCTCCAGGTTATCCGCATCCTTTGTGAAGTGCGGCGCCCAGAATTGCACGCAGTACTCCAGCTGCGGTCTGACCAGCGCCCAATAGAGGGGAAGTATCACCTCCTTGGACCTATTTGTCATGCATCTGCTGATGCACGATAAAGTGCCATTGGCTTTTCTGATGGTTTCGTCACACTGCCGACTCATGTTCATCTTGGAGTCCACTAGGACTCCAAGATCCCTTTCCACTTCCGTGCCACCCAGCAGGTCATTTCCTAGGCTGTAGGTGTGCTGGACATTTTTCCTCCCTAGATGCAGCACTTTGCATTTCTCCTTGTTGAACTGCATTCTGTTGTTTTCTGCCCACTTGTCTAACCTGTCCAGGTCTGCTTGCAGCTGCTCCCTGCCCTCCGGTGTGTCCACTTCACCCCGTAGCTTAGTGTCATCTGCAAACTTGGACAGAGTACATTTCACTCCCTCATCCAAGTCGTTGATGAAGACATTAAAGAGTATCGGTCCAAGGACCGAGCCCTGCGGGACCCCACTGCCCACACCCTTCCAGGTCGAAACCGACCCATCCACCACGACTCATGGGTGCGACCCTCCAGCCAATTCTCCACCCACCGGACTGTGCAGTCATCCAAGTCACAGCCCCTTAACTTGTTCACCAGTATGGGGTGGGATACCGTATCAAAGGCCTTCCTGAAGTCCAAGTATACGACATCCACCCCTCCTCCTGCGTCGAGGCGTTTTGTAACCCGGTCATAAAAAGAGACTAGATTGGTCAGGCACGATCTGCCTGCCACAAACCCATGCTGGTTTCCCCTCAGCATAATTTGTCCTGCTGGGCTCTCACAAATGTGAGCCTTGATAATTTTTTCAAAGACTTTGCCAAGGATGGAGGTGAGACTAACTGGCCTATAGTTGCCCGGGTCCTCCTTCCTCCCCTTCTTGAAAATGGGAACCATACTGGCCCTTTTCCAGTCCTCTGGGACTTGACCCATGCACCACGAGCGCTCAAATATTCCCGCCGGTGGCTCTGCAATGATGTCGGCCAGTTCCTTCAGTACCCTCGGATGGAGCTCATCCGGGCCTGCCGACTTAAAGGCATCCAGTTCTTCCAAGTGACCCTGCACCACCTCAGGGTCCACGCATGGAAGTCTGGTGCCTTGCTGCTGCCTCCCTACACTCCCAGTGAGAGACTTGTCATGCCTCTCGCTTAGGAACGCTGAGGCGAAGAACTCGTTGAGGAGTTCAGCCTTGTCCCCTCTGTCCATCACCAATTGTTCCTGCCCATTTAGCAGAGGTCCTATTCCTCCCTGGGCCTTCCTTTTACTCCCTATATATCTAAAAAACAGTGCAGTTTATTTCTTTGATATTGTCTGCCTTTAAAATCAATATCAACATAAAGTAATGAATTCATAGGGCTGTACAGGACCTCATCTGTCATCTGGTCCAACCCCCTGCATTTACGCAGGATGTACTGTTCCTAGACTATCTCAGGGAAGTTGTGGTACCTCCTTCATTAACAGTCAGCTTCTCTGACCTCTTCTTGAAAACTGTTAATAAAGGAGGTACAACAACTTTCCTGGGAGCTCTATTCCAATGCTTTACTGTTCTAGCAGTAAAAAAAAGTTTTTGGTGATATATAATCTAAATATGCTTTGAATCATAGAGTCATGGAAAATTAGGGCTGGAAGGGACCTCAGGAGGTCATTTGGCCCAACCCTTTGCCCAAAGCAGGACCACCCCCAACTAGATTATCCCAGGAAAAGCTTTGTCTAGCTGGGTTTTGAAAACCCCCAAGGATGGAGCTTCCACCACCTCTCTGGGTAATCTGTTCCAATGTTTTACTACCCTTCTATTGAGAACATTCTTCCTAATATCTAACCTAAACTTCCCTTGCTGCAACTCAAGACCATTGCTCCTTGTTCTGTCATCTGCCACCACTGAGAACAGTCCAGCTCCATCCTCTTTTGAACCCCCCTTCAGGTAGCTGAAGATTGCTATTAAGTCTCCTTTGAGTCTCCTCTTCTTTAAACTAAATAAGCCCAGTTCCCCAGTCTTTACTCATAAGTCATGTGCCCCAGACCCCTCACCATTTCTGTCATCCTCCGCTGGACTTTCTCCAATTTGTCCACATCCTTTCTGTAGTGGGGGCCCAAACTTGAGCATAGTACTCAAGATGTGGCCTCCCCAGTGCTGAATAGAGAGGAATAATCACTTCACTTGACCAGCTAGCAGCACACCTACCAATGCAGCCCAGTATGCTGTTAGCTTTCTTGGCAACAAGGGCACACTACTGGCTCATATTCAGCTTATTGTCCACTATAACCTGCAGGTCCTTTTCTGCAGAGCTGTTGCCCAGCCAGTCAGCATGTACTGATGCATGGGAGGTTTCCATCCTAAGTTCAGGACTTTTCACTTGTCCTTGTTGAACCTCATGAGATTCGTTTTGGCCCAGTCCTCCAATTTGTCTAGGTCACTCTGAATCCCAGCCCTACCCTCAAGCTGCGGGGAGTAGTAGATACACTGGAGGGTAGGATGTATCTACACTCCCCTCTGCTTTGCTGCTATTTAAAACCATTGCTTTATGAGTATGCTAAATGTGTTGTGTTTTTCAGAATAACCATGTAGCTCGTCAAGTAATGCAGAGCAATAAACCTCCGAAAAATTGTCGAGAAGCTTTCACTGCTGAAGGTGATCAGGTGTTTGAGAGACGATATTACTCCTCTGAAAACTCCAGGCCTAAGTTCCTAAGTAAAGATGTGGACGCAGACATAAGGTAATGTCATCTATTGGTGAAGTGTAAAAGTATAGGATTGTCAAGGTGATGTTTGTTTTCTATTTAGTGTTTGGCTTTCAGCTCTTCTGTGATGGGATTGAGGGTTCTATAGCAAAAATAATCTTAAAAAAACCCAACAACTTCTATACTGGAAAGCAGGGACTCTTCCGCTGACTTCTTCTTTTCATATCAAGTGAACTCTGTTTGTTTGTTTTTTCTCTTGTGGAAAAGGCTTTTCCCTTTTTTCAGACTTATTAAAATAAATATTTTTTCCAGAAATATTTTTGTAATAGATTCAGGTAGCTGAGTTTCTTGAGCTTGTGGCATGTGTGGTTAATATGAAGCACAGTTAGCATTACTAAATAGTTTTATGTTGGAAGTTGAGCTGTAGTATAGATAAAGTAAATAGATATATATGTATATCTTTTGAAACTTAAATATGTGCGTCATTTTTCTTGGTCAGAATTAAAAAAAAAACTCTACAAAACCTGACATTTTGGCTCCTGTTTAATCTGTCCATTTTTAACAACACTGAAACCTAGCATCAGGGATGTTTTTAAAATTGTAGTCAGCAGAGATGCTGATCACATTTCTAATGATGAAAAGTTATATTTAAGTATTTTTCCAATATATGTAGAAGTAAAGCATTTTGCAGTTAAGTGGATTAACATCTCACTAGAAGTGCTACAGTGAAAGATTTAGTGATTGAAATCCTTTGTAAAAAGAACAGTATGAGAAAGCATTAGGACAAGTTTTTTACACTACTCAATGATTTTTAGCTTTGATTGGAGGCATTTGCCCAGCTGACCTTAAGATATATTAGCAGTTTTAGAAGTAATATCTTTTTTTAGTTCAGGTATTTAGCCTTGCTGCCAAGTTTATCAACAAGGTTCTAAGTAGTAATTTATATATTTATATTTATATATTTATATTCTGTATCAGCTAGAAACTGAAGAGAGACCATCAAATAATTTTGTGACAAATTATATATTTATATTTTTTATTTAAGTCATGTTGCAAAAGAAATTGAGAACCAAAAGACACAATTGTCAGAGTTTCAGCAACATTTATGTTCCATTGACAATGAGAAAACAAAAAAGGAAGAGGAACTTGGTCGTCATCATCACCAGCAGAAAGATTTGCAGGTAGAATAATAGATAATAAATAGATAAATAATAAATACTGATAATAGATAAATAATAGATACTGCCTACATTGAAAAATTAATCTAATTAGTTGGAATATGACACTTACTGCTTGAACTGGTTCAAATCTGAACATGCTATGAAGTCTGTGTGCCTAGAGATTTTTACAAACCAAAATGAATTCATCTAAATTCCACTTAAATCAAGTTTTGGTACTTATCCAAATAATCTGGATCGGTTTCATAGCATCTTGTTATAGATGAATGTGTACTGAGTTTTGAATTGTTAGCAGTGTTTTATTGCTGCATAGAGTAGAATTAAACTATTGGAAAGAAAATAAACTTTTACATTCTTGCGTAACGTCCACAAACTTCTGGAAGGACAATTTAGATTGGACATAAGGGAAAAACTTCTTTACAGTCTGAGTGTCCAGGGTATGTCCCCCCAGACATGGTGCAAGCACCTACTCTGGACTCATTCAAAAAACATCTGGATGCTTATCTTGCTGGGATCATTTGACCCCAGCAGACTTCCTTCCTATGGCAGGGGGCCTGGACTCGATGATCTTGCAGGGTCCTTTCCAGCCCCTAATGTCTATGAAATCTATGATTATTTTAGGAAACATGTCACTGGAGTTCAGTTTATTATAATGTTCGTTACTTTTAGGATCAGGTTTCCATATAACATAGGAATGGATTCCACACAGTAATAATAAGAAGAAAATAGAATGTGTTTTTGTCTTTAGTTTTGTTTTTTAATCTTCTTTGTTTTGAGTGTCCATTCACTATTGAAAGTGTCTTTGTTCTAGTGTGGACTACCTTTAACATTTTTCTAAAACAAGAATAAAAGTTTATTGCTATTTCAGATCCAAAGAAGAAGAATAACAGTAAACATAACAGATCTTGAGAATGTAGAAGAATACCAGTCAGTGGACATCTCTACACTAGTAAGAAATATTCTTTCTTATATGGAAATTCTGTGTTTTTTTTATTGCCGTTAATTGTTGGAATTTGACCATAGAAGATGTTCAACTAAATTTCCTTTATTATACCCAAAGGCCAGTATCAGTTTCATGGTTACTTTAAGTGAAGGTTCTAAAACACTATAAGAGTAACTAACCCTATATGACAATATTGCTGCATTTACTAATGACCACACCTATACAATACCATAGTTATGGTTGGATACCTTTGTTTAGAATACGTACAGCTAGACTAGCCAGGAAGAATTCTAGTGGGCTGTACTAGGCTGGCTGGCTCCAGCAGGTTCATTTCGCACTGGCAGAGACTCCCTCTCTCTGGGTCTGTTTTTTTCCCCCTAGATTTCTTATTACATCATCTTCTCTTGAGTATCTGCTTTTCAGAAATGATTCTGCTCAAGCCTGAAGCTTTCATACTTGCCAATCTTTTTTTTTTTTTTGCTCAAAACACTTTTCTTGTTCATTCTTAGTTAATTTTTGGTGAGTTTTCCTAAACATACCAAGAGTCAGCTGATTCTTCTTGCAGTTAGCTACCACTTTTCCTCCTATAATAATATATTTATAGAAGCTCCTTTCCTTTGCTTTATTTTTAGCATCTTTGACCCCAACACTAGCACTTAAACTTTCTCTCTCTTCTTTCCCCTCTCTCACCAAGGCTTGCAGGAAGTTTGATCCTTGCTGATATGGAAGAAGATAATCAAGCATATCACCACATATAACCCATTTAATTTACCATTACATGAATAAGTTTAGGAGTGTGAGGACAGCAAGTACTCTGAAGAGCATCAGCTAGAATACACATGATGGAAAGTTTGAGAAACTTTCATATTGGTGTTACCTTCTCTGTTTTTCTGAACTGAATTTCGTAATCCATGTGTTTGTAGTTCTTGGTTAGAACTAATAGCTCATCCAGTTTTCCTGATTATATCACAAGCCATTTCATTCTACCATGTTCTGATAACTGGAGTTCAGTACATCTAGCTTCCTTGGGAATTGTTGATCTTCCTCACTGTTTAAAAAATGCCATATTTGAACTTTAATAGGCACTTTCCTGTGGATCATATTCTTTATTTTTTTTCTCACTGTGGCTTTCTCATATGTAAAAGTGCCCTTACGTTCACTCCACCCAATTTCCAGCAGTTTCTTCTGTGAGTGAATTCAAATCACCTCAAGTCTTTTTGGTCAACTTAAGAGGTTGGACTCTACCATATCTTTTGCTGTAAAACATTTCCCTGGGTTGTTCGGTGATTTTTATGGCTGTTTTCTGTACTCTTTTTTTTTTTAAATCATATTTTTCTGAATCCAAGATGACTGTGAATTTAAGAACTTCCTCCTTTGTCCCAGTAATTAGCTCCTATACATGGAAAATGATAAATTTGTTGTAATTTTCCATGCATAGAATCTAATTATTATGTCATTTTAAATTCATCCTCTGCCCCCCCACCCAAACACCACTGCTGCAGAGGGAAAGCAGATACAGGGAGACAAGTAGTATGAAAAGCAGCAGTGGGGAGACAGGCAGTCTGCCCCCTACCACTTGTCCCTACCATTTACACCCCCCCCACCAGCGCCTGCATCTCTCTGTGCCTGCTCCCTGCTTTCTATCCAGCCTGCCACCTGCCTCCCTATAGTACCTTCTCCCGTGGCTATTTCCTTAATCTACCGCTTGTTGCCCCCTCTACTTATCCTTTGCAGTGGCTCTGACTCTGGCTCCAGTCTG
The DNA here is from genome assembly GCF_052110815.1 of Crocodylus siamensis. Classification (NCBI taxonomy): domain Eukaryota; kingdom Metazoa; phylum Chordata; order Crocodylia; family Crocodylidae; genus Crocodylus; species Crocodylus siamensis. Next base: position 17,710,856 of record NC_143395.1, read on the forward strand.
GGGCACAGAACACATGTTCCTGTGCATGGCATGGTCATCCAATGCTCACCCCACACCATGTGATCTCTCCTGTGTTCCTTATACCACACAGTTTTCCCCATGCTCACCCCCACTCTTTATTCCACAGTTTTCCCCATGCTGACTCCCTGCTTTCTCCCCTATACTGTGCATTCTGCCCTGTGCTCATTCCCCACACAGCACAGACTCCCTTGTGCTCCCTTCTCACGCTGCTTAATCTCCCCTGAGTCAGAGCCAGAGTTGGAGCTGCAGCAGCTGCCTGCTCTGGACCATATTTGAAACCAGACCAAGGTTTCTTTTCCCCCATGTTTAATGTGGGGAGGGGGAAGACGCATCTTGGATTTGAATAAATACAGTATTATTATCTACATCCTTTCATAGTTAGTAGTAGGGTTATTACAGTGGATACCACAGCTGCTGACAGTAGTCCTGTTGCAATCACACCAGTAAGATGTACAGAATTAAAATTGTGTCTTTAAGCTGGTTAGTAGAGGAAATTTCTAGATTTCAGAAGACTTTTTTCCAGTGCTGCATGCAAAGCCAAGACATTGCAAAATAAGCATTTAATCTTCCTCATAGGAAAAAACATAGTCTTGCTTGTTTCCAAATATAGAACAGAAATATTTATTAACGTTGTTAACATCTGTTCCTAGTAATGTGTCTTTACTACTTGTGAGGGGTCCGTCTGCCAACCAACCGTCCCACGGGGGACTCCTGGTGAGAGGGGAGTGTGTCGTCCTCACTGGGCTCACGCCAGTCTCGCCTGCCACGACTTTGATGGCAACCTAGGGGTTCATAATTGTGGCGCGTGCAGTCCGGGACCGGCACCCCGTCTCTGCAGGGTCCAGGGGTCCTGAGGGCTCCTCCTCCCCTACACCCTCGCCCGATCCTCCGGATCCGCCACTCCCATCTCCGCATCTGCTGCTCCTGCCTCCGCATCCGCCGGGGCCCTCTCCTGGCCCGCCGGGCTCCTTTTATCCATCCGGGTAGGTCTCGACCTGGGTACTTCCGGGTTCCTGGAAGGGGGAAACTTGAGTGCCTGGCTTTCCGCCCGGACCCGGAAGTCAGGCTGGTTTCCGCCGCTGTCGGCGTCACCCTCGCCCGGCACCTTCTTCACCCCCTCACATACCCCACCCCTTAAGACGCCGCTAGGCGCTTCTTTACTCTGATTGTCGCCTCCCCCGTCCTGCCCTTTCTGCAATGGGGGGGCCCCCTTCTGTGGCTCAGGCTGTGGTCCCATTCCCCCATGCCTTGACAAGAAGTCTGCCACGGTGTTAGTATGCCCCGGTTTGTATCCAATCTGAAATTGGAATGGCTGGAGTGCCAGGGCCCACCTCATGATTCGTGCATTTTCTGTTTTAGTGGAGTTAAGCCAGCGTAGGGGAGTGTGGTCTGTTACTAACCAGAACTCCCGGCCTAACAGATAGTATTTAAAGTAGTCAATACCCCACTTTATAGCCAACACTCTCTCAATGGTAGAATACCTTTGCTCGTTGTCGTTTAACTTACGACTAGCAAACGCTACTGGTCGTTCCACTCTGTCCACCTCCTGGGCGAGGACTGCCCCCAGGGCATAGGCCGAAGCATCCGTCTGCAGAGTAAACGGGACATTGAAATTAGGCGTGTGAAGAATGGCTTCCTGACAGAGTGCTTTCTTGAGCTCTTCGTAGGCTCTGTGTCTCTCCGGAGTCCATTTTACTTTGTGGGGCTCTCACCCCCTGGTTGTCTCGACGAAGGGATTGGCAACCTCGGCAAATTGGGGAATAAATCGTCGATAATAACTGGCCAAACCGAGAAACACCTGCATCTGCTTCTTTGTCAGCAGCGCTTCATAGTTTTGGATGGCCTCCACTTTATCTCTCAGTGGTTTCACCTGCCCATTGCCAACCAAGAAATCCAAGTACTTCGTCTTGCTTTTGCCCAGGGCACACTTCTTTGGGTTGGCCGTCAGACCTTTTCGCCTCAGCTCTCGCAGAATTGCCCTTAAGGCCTTTACATGTTGCTCCCATGTCTGGGGGTATACCACGATGTCGTCTATATAGGCTGCAGCGTATTCCTGGTGGGGCGCGAGTATCCAGTCTATAAGTCTTTGAAACGTCGCTGACATGCCATTCAACCCAAAGGGTATCCTTTTAAACTCGTACAAACCCCACGGCGTGCCGAAAGCTGTCTTTGGTTGGTCTTCTGGCCGTAAGGGGATCTGCCAGTACCCCTTCGACAAATCTAAAGTGGAGATAAAGTTAGCTTGTCCTATCCGCTCCACCAGTTCATTCACCTGGGGCATGGGAAAGGCGTCGAACTGTGTTATTGCATTTAGCTTTCTAAAATCCACACACAGCCGCAAGCTGCCATCCGGCTTTGTTACTGCCACTAGCGGACTCTGCCAGGGGCTATGTGAGGGGGTAATGATCCCCTGCACCAACATTCTGTCTAGCTCCTCCTTAATAGGTTGGCGCCGGTAAAAGGGAATCCTCTGCCACCTCTCCCTTGCGACCTGGCCCCTCTTCGTCACAATAGCATGTTCAACTCCCTTCGCCTTCCCCGGGCTCTCTGTGAAGACATCTCTAAATTCATGGATTAATTCTTGCAGTCATTGTTCCTGTCCGTTCCTCAGTTGCCGATCCTCGGCTTTGGGAACATCCCTGGAGGGGCCTGGTGATGGGTCCCGCCCTTGAGTTTCTTGTTCTTCAGCCTCCCAATCTGTCTCGAGCAGGAGCCCCTGGGGTTCCTGCCACTCCTTTAGTAGGTTAACATGGAAAACCTGTGTCTTCCGACATCTACCCTCCCTCCGTACTTCATAATCCACTGGGCCCACTCGCCTCACCACCGTCACCGGTCCCTGCCACCGTGACTCAAACTTGCTATTGGCACTATGCAACATCATCAGCACCTTCTGACCTGGCTGTAATTCCCACTTCTTTGTCCCTCAGTCATACCGGTCCTTCTGTTGCCTCTGGGCTATGGCCAGGTTATCGTGAGCCGTTTTCTGGGCCAGGCGAAGCCGCTCCTGTAGGTCCTGTACGTATTCGGCCGCCTTATGGCCTACGCGACCATCGTCCTCCCAGCCTTCCTGCACGATATCTAACAAGCTCCTGGGACGATGTCCAAAGACCAGTTCGAATGGGGAGTAGCCCGTCGAGGCCTGTGGGGCGTCTCGGACCGCAAATAAAAGTGGCGGCACTAGCGAGTCCCATCTCTGGGGGGTCCTCCTGGGTGCAACGCCGTAGCATCCCCTTTAGGGTAGCATTGAAACGCTCTACCAACCCGTTGGCTTGAGGGTGGTATACTGTCGTTTTGAGGTGGTGTATCCACAACACTTTGCACAGTGCCGCTACCACCGCCGACATGAAGTTCGACCCCTGATCGGTTATTATTTCTCTAGGGATTCCAAACTTAGTTACCCACTTCATAAGTTCTTCCACGACCTTAACCCCCGTCACTGCCCTCAGGGGTACGGCCTCTGGGAAGCGGGTGGCATAATCAATGAGCACCAGAATAAACTGGTGCCCCGCCGCACTACGAGGTAATGGGCCCACTACATCTAAGGCGACCCTTGCAAATGGGTCCTGCACCACTGGCACCGACTGGAGGGGCGCCCGGGGGGGCTTGTTAGCGCTCACTTTTTGACGTTTTTCGCATGCTTTGCAGAAGTTTTCTACATCTTCATACAGATGAGGCCAAAAGCACCAGCGCGTCAATCGAGCTTCCGTCTTACGTTTTCCCAGGTGTCCCCCCATAGGATTCCCATGTGCTAACCGCAGTAGCGGGGCTCTATAGGATCGGGGAATCAGGAGTTGTTCTACCTCCTCCTCTGCCCGCTGACCCGGCTTAATGCGATACAACAAACCCAGCCTTATTTCTATGCGGGGTCCCTTTGCTCGATTCACGCTGGGGCTTACCTGCAGCCGGGGCCAGGTGACCGCCTCCTCTCTGAAGGGTTGCAGCTCTACATCCTCCTCTTGGGCCTCCCTGAACTGGTTGCCGCTGGCAAGGTCTTCCAGCTTTACATCGCTCTCTCTCTCAACTTCCCCTCCGGCTAAACCCGCCAGGGGTTTATCCTGGGGCTGGAGCTTCGCCAGGACCTCAAAGATCTCCGGCCAGTCCCTTCCCAAAATCATGGGGTACAATATCTCCTCGCTCAGGCCAACCGGCAGGCGTCGGGAGGTGCCCTGCACGCGTACGTCTAGGACCCTTCTTTCAAAATACGACCTCTGCTTATGAAGACAAACGAGGTGAATTCCGGCTCATCGGGGGGCTTGCCTCCACTCAATCATAGACGGCCGGACCAGGGTCTGGGCACACCCAGTATCCACCACGGCCATCAAGGGGCGTTGTCCCACCCAAGCTCGAACCTTGGGTAAAGGTTGGGGGGAAGCCCCCACCCCTGCACAGACCCCACACTCCATGGGTTCCTCTCTCGTGGACTCCCGCTCTCTCCCGGACCTGCCAGGGTACTGTCTCTCTTTGGCGGGTTGATAGTCTGGGCTTACCGGAAAAACCCTGGCCATATGTCCTCTTCCTCCACAGCGGAAACAAAAGAAGTCCATTCTCTCCGGTGTCCTTTCATTTTTACCTCCCTTCCCCTTTTTGGGAGGGCCCTCGCGTCCCAACATACCTCTTTCTAGGCGTAGTCCCTTTTGGGCTGCCTCATATTGCTCCGCCAAGCACAGGGCCTGGCGTGACGTTGTGGGCCCGTGACATCTGACCCAATGCTGCGTGTTCTCCCCCAGATCCGCGAGGAACTGTTCCAGCAACACCTGGTCACAAATATCCTCTTTAATAGCCTCAGCTGGCCTCAGCCACTTGGCTAACTCATCGGTGAGGAATTGCCACAACATCTTAGGGCTCCTCTCGCTCCTTGTTTTGGCTTCTCGAAAAGCTTGACTGTGTTTCTCTGGGGTAATTTCTAACCTCTGCAATATTTCAGCTTTCACCTTGTCATAATTCACGGCTTCGCTCTGTGATAAAGCCCGATAAGCCGCTTGAGCCGGGCCCACCAACAGGACCCCCACGCGACCGGCCCACTTCGCCCGGTCTATCCCTGCGGCCAGGGCTGCTCATTCGAAGGACTCCAGGAAAGCCTCCACATCGTCCTCCTTCATCATCCTTGGCATATTGAACTCTCCGGGGTATAGACCCCCCCGTATCTGCTGCTGCAGCATGTGCTCTTGCACATTCATCTGCCTCATGGCGGTCTGCTGGTGCTGCTGTAATAGTTGGGCCACCAGATGCAGGGTCTGCTGTCTGGTATCCATGCCCATCGGGAGCTCCATTTGGGCTGCACCACCGGTCTAGGTTGCTCTTCCAGGATCCGCGTCGCCGCCCCGGGTTCGAGCTTCCCGGCCAATGCACCACTTGTGAGGGGTCCGTCCGCCGACCGACCGTCCCATGGGGGACTCCTGGTGAGAGGGGAGTGTGTCGTCCTCATTGCTCTCATGCCAGTCTCGCCTGCCACGACTTTGATGGTAACCTAGGAGTTCATAATTGTGGCGCGTGCAGTCCGGGATCGGCACTCCATCTCTGTGGGGTCCAGGGGTCCTGAGGGCTCCTCCTCCCCTACACCCTCCCCTGATCCTCCGGATCTGCTGCTCCCAGCTCTGCATCCGCTGCTCCCTCCTCCACTTCCGCCAGGGCCCTCTCCTGGCCCGCCAGGCTCCTTTTATCCGTCCGGGTAGGTCTTGACCCGGGTACTTCCGGGTTCCTGGAAGGGGGAAACTTGAGTGCCTGGCTTTCCGCCCAGAACCCGGAAGTCGGCCTGGTTTCCGTCAGCATCGCCCTCGCCCGGCACCTTCTTCACCCCCTCACGCTACTGCTAAGACTTAATTGTGTTCTAAGTATTTTTAAACATTTAAATAAATATATTTAAAAAAATCTCCTGTCATTATTCTTGCTACCCAGAGATTTTCCCCTGATATCTTTAGCTGCCCATAGCAATTTTCTACATGTCTGAACTGCTAACGTATTGACCACTCTTATCTTTGATATATGCTGTGTGTGATTTTTTTATATTTAATTAGTGGTTTTACTTTTTTTGTTGAACCTGCACAGACCGAAATACAAAAGTGTGTTTCCCTTTTAAAACTCTTTATCCTCTAACAGGAAGATGAAGCCCAAGAAAACAAGAATAAGCTGGAATCTGTTAAACAGGATATGGAACAACGAAAGGCAGAAATGGACGAATTGAAAATCATTCTAAAAGCTGCCGAACGTAAATTTGAAGAAATTACAGAAAAAATTAATCAAGTAGAAGAGATAGCTGGGCCAATCAAGGTAGAAACCACACAACCCCACACAATTTTTAAAAGTATACATCTATTTCATCTGACTTGTATATGCAAATGGCATTGGGTAGTTTTCCAGAGACTGCCAATATAAAGCTATAAATAAAAGAAATCTTCAATGGTTAACAAATCCATTGGGTTTGTTTCTGATTTGTATGTTTAAATGCATATCAGTTGCATACCCTAACGCAGTGATTCACAGTGTGCCATGGCACTTTGACGTGTTGTGAAATCCTTTGAAGGGTACCATACAAAATTAGCACTGCTAGGTGTGTAAACATATACACAATATTCACAGATTAAACCTAGGGATTTCAAATAGAAATCCATAGCATCAAAAACGTTTCTGACCTGTGTCACAATACCTCCTTAACTAGCAGGCCCAAAGGACCCTGCCTGCTGGCTGACTTGAGAGACTAATCCTAATTAGAAGTCTACACCCCCACGTTCTCACCTGCCACGATTTGGTGTTTAAGGGAGTTGATTCAGTACCTGGATGTGTAGGTTCAATTAGTCATACCACGAGGTTCTATGTTCCTGACGGCTCCTCCACCCCAACACCCTCGTGTTCCACCGATAGATCTTATTTCAGTCCCTGATCGGTCACCTGGTCCTTTCGGCCTCTGTCCAACAAAAAAAGGGGAAAAACCAAGCACTCCTGGCCTGGCTTATTGTTCCAGCTCCTTTTGGCAACCCCCACCCCCCCCCAGAAAATGACTTCTGTGTGGTCGGTCCCTTCTTTTCCCCGCTACCGTCTATGGTGACTCTCCACAAGCTTCTTACTGGGGTGTCATGATTCCCCTCATCCCACTAGGTCTATCCTTGACAAAATTTTTCTTGCGCCCCCTTTTAGGGCCTTTACGGTACCAGTTCTCGGGAGTGCCCTTCTATTAGAGACTGTATGGTACCTCTCTCTGCCGGCCTCTGCTGGCTACCAGCATGGTAGCAGACATTTCCAAGTACTGCCTGCTGAGCAGTCCTCTTTCTAAATTCTCTCTGGGGAGCTCGCTCTCTGGAGGAGTCTCCTACCAGCTCTCCACGTTGCTCTCAGGGTTCTCTGCAGCATGGCTTGGATCAATCTTCCTCCTTCTGGTTCCACGCTCCCCACTCTTGCCTGTTCCAGGCTCCCTTTTATACCAAAGTTGGAGTTCCCAGCCCCTCTCCTCCAGAAACACCGGGGTGAGGAAGGTTTCTGCCGGGTCCTTTGGGGCTGTGGGTCTAGGGCCACTAACCCTATGTTTAGCCCTTGCTCCTTTGCATCCTGTGGCTCTCTCTCTTTCTCACAACCTGTTGTAGTTTTCTGGAGTTCTTTGAGGCACGATTGTTTTATTATTTTTCCATAGACAAAAAAAAAGTGAAGGCTAAGAGCTGGCATTTTCTGAGAGGTGCCTTGAGTCTAACAAAGGATCCCTTGAGACTAAAAAGGTTTAGAAGATTTAAAATCACTGCTGTAATACATTTATAAGCAGAACACCCATGAGAAAGAGAACAATGGTGATCTCTGGTCTTTTTTAAAAAAGACGTTGTACTCGATTGTTTTTAATAGTCTTTGAAGCTGAGTTAACAGGGATAGTTTAGCAAGACATGGCTTGCGTATTCAAAACTACATCAAACCGTTAGAAATCTCACTAGGTCTTGGGATAATGGAGAGTCATTACAGATAAAATTTGGTCTTGACAAATAAAATGTGTTTTGAAAACAATAATTAGGATATTAGGAATTTAAAGTTACTCATTATGCATTTCTGGGTTCTAAGTGGACTTGAACAACTGAGGAAATCTTGGCAAATATCTTACTTGATTAGGTTGTGACAATCTCAGAAAATCAAAAAATATGTTAAGATATGTAAAGTATAGGCTAGAAAATAATACTGAAAATATTATGCTACTATATAAATCTGCAGAATACCCCTCATTTTCATTGCATATTGAATTCCAGTCACTCTCCTTCAAGAAAGGGGCAGATGCAAAGTGGACTTGAAGACAGAAGTGGAAGAAAGAAAGAGATATTAATGGATGTGTAAAAGGAAATATAAAAAATTGACTCTAGAAAAGAAGCCCCCAGGAACGTGAAAGGCAGTACATAGTTACATTTTTAAAGAATATACTTTTTCCTAGCACAGATTATCCAGTGACTGACTGTCATCTGTCAATTCAAGAACTTGGGTAAAGATCCAAAAAGAATTAGACATGCACACAAAGATTTGTTATTATACAGATCAAAAAAATATATAAACATATTCTGTACATCATAAACCAACTATTAATTACTAGCGATGAAGGAGAAATTTCCCTTAATAACTTATTTCAGGGTTTCTTTCTCGTTCTAAAGTGTCGAATACTGATCACTGTCTGAGATGAGGTACCAGACCAGGCTATATAATCTTGTCTGGTACCACTACTATGGCAGTTAAAATGCTCAGTGTGTATTATAGATGAAAACTGAGTGCTTGAAACTACTTTCCATAAAGTATTTCAGAAATTCTTATTGGAAAATACATCACTTGGCACCTAGAAAAATATTTTATGTTTCAAAGTTTTGAAAGTGGATGCTGTAACTCTAATGTGTATTCAGTACACATCCAGGTACTGAATCAACTCCCTTAAACACCAAATCGTGGCAGGTGAGAACGTGGGGGTGTAGACTTCTAATTAGGATTAGTCTCTCAAGTCAGCCAGCAGGCAGGGTCCTTTGGGCCTGCTAGTTAAGGAGGTATTGTGACACAGGTCAGAAACGTTTTTGATGCTATGGATTTCTATTTGAAATCCCTAGGTTTAATCTGTGAATATTGTGTATATGTTTACACACCTAGCAGTGCTAATTTTGTATGGTACCCTTCAAAGAATTTCACAACACGTCAAAGTGCCATGGCACACTGTGAATCACTGCGTTAGGGTATGCAACTGATATGCATTTAAACATACAAATCAGAAACAAACCCAATGGATTTGTTAACCATTGAAGATTTCTTTTATTTATAGCTTTATATTGGCAGTCTCTGGAAAACTACCCAATGCCACTGGAAAGTGGATGCTGTAACATCTAATTCCTGATGGTGTATCAGTGTGTGGATGGAGAACAATGTGAATCATTCTCATATTACACTTACGTTGCCAGGATTGAGTATATGCTGTTTCACCATTTGCTGTTTCTGTCTCGGGGTTGCATTATTGTTGTTGCTGTTGTCGTTGGTGTTATAATAATAAATGCAAATATTTGTTAACTTTTAAGTGGAGCAATAATATTATGTCAGTAAACATGAGGAAGTAGTTCATAAACTAACCAAACCAGTTTACATTTGACATTTTAATTTATTTCAAACAGGATGAAATAAATCAAGCAGATTCAGAAGTGGAAAACTGTAAACACTATCAGCAGCATTATGAAAAGAAACAGAAAGAGCATTTGGCATCCATAAAAAAGTACAAAGAACTACTAGCTACTAAAGAAAAAGAATTGGAGGTATTACATTTTTTGATGCAGCTTTATGGACAATTGAATTTGGATATTCACATTCCATTTATTACTTATCTACACAACATCTTCTCCTCTAAAGCATAAAGATGATGCTACTGCGCAATCTTAGTTCTGTCATAGGCATTGCTAGATCAGCTAATAGTGACTTGCAATGAATAAGGTTTAACTTATCTTTGATATATTTCCTAATGTAGCATTATTTTGATTTTAACTCTGCCAGATAACTTAGGGCTATGCAATATGTAATGAGTGCAGAAAGTCATTTAAGCTCTAATAACCTTAAGTCACCATTTTAAGGTGCATTAAGGCTGCACATGTATAGACATGTGCCCTTAATGCGCTTTCAGTTGGGCTAATGTGCATTAAATAAACATATATAGACATGCCCATAGACACAAAAATTAACCAATTCCTCTTTCTGGGGCCCTATTTTCTATTATTGCTGTTTACTGGAGAAAATGTTGCAAAGCAGCTAAAAACACTGCATTATATTTTATAGTATTTCAAATATCTCTTTAGGGAAAGACTGCACAGGCCATGGACATTTACCCTGAGCGGACAGAAGTGGACAGAGACATTAAGAGTCTTGACACAGAAATGAAACGCTTAAGGGAAAGGATAAATTCAGAAAGAGATCGTCGTGGAAACAGAGAAGAAATAATAAAGTAAGCAATGGTAGTAGTTTAACATCTGCATGTTTGGGATCAGGGGAGCAGAACAGTTGCATTATGGTACCAGCATATCAATTCAATTGTGATTTTAACTTTAATTTTAAAATATGTAGTTGTCACAATCTCAAAGACTTATCTATTATATGATTTAATGTTTCTTTAGCATCCAAAATTATATGTTAAATGCTCCACAAAAAGCAAGATAAGGACCCGACCACAAACTGCTCACAGTACGTAATGTCAGATGTGAGCAACCTTCCTTTGAACTGAATTAATTAAAAGTGAGATCCATAACACTTATGTGGGTCTTATGTGCTTGTGTCCATTGGTTTTGGGATTTTGGATACTCCTGCCATAGTAAAAGTACAGGTTCAAGTGTCAGTCCTACTCAGCATGGAAGCAGCGCTCTCCAATGTGCAGCTTCACTGCTTTGGCTGTATAAGTCTATGCCTTGCTGGTGAGTCTCCCAGAAAGCTCCAGAAGTATCATTGGCAAAAGTGTTTTGGCCAAACTCAGACTTCATCACACATGTTATTTGGCCCAAAACAGGAAATTTAACAGGATGCATGAGAGATGGAAGAATCATGTTGCCTTTCAGTGGAAACAGACATTGTCTGACACGTCTCATTTGCCCCACTATAACATTTTTTATGGCTGCGCAGATGCAGAGCAAATAGATGTCAGTATCCTTTGTTGTGCCACTTGAAAGGAAAATCAATAGCGCAACCAAAGGTGGTAATAGACTGTGCTGCTTTATTGGAGCACCCACCGCTATCGCTGTGGCACTTTCCCCACTCAGTCAGATCCATGCCTCGGGTCTGGCTGGGTAGGAAAAACTCCTTCCTTGATCAAGCAAATCCACTCCCTGGGTCATAAGTCTGGTGGACCGGGGAAGTGGGGAAAAGTCATGCGTTTCCCACTCAGCCAGACCTGTGGTACAGGTCTAGCCGTGAGATCTCATCACCCCTTGTCCTGCATCATCAAAAGCTGCTGTATGTATTGTCCAGTGAAGCAGATCAGTTGTGCCATGACAACTGTGCCAGGTGTTCTACTTAATTAGATGACTTGTGTTTCTAGCCCGTGTTCTCTTCCATAACCAGGTGCCCTTTTCTGTTCTGCTTGGACCCAGTTAACTTCAGACTAGGAGGTTCTAGATGTGGTAGAGAATAGTAGGGATCATGATTTGAATTTGGAGATGATTCGGACAATTTGGAGGCTGAATCTACGAATCCGAATTGAATCACAAGAAGCTTTAGGATTTCTGAATTGATTCGGAGCTTCCAGATTGATTCAGAAAAGAACTGGAAAAGATTCAGCGATTCGGAGATTCAGCTATAGGGTATAATGGGGAATTGCAGCAGAGGTAAAAGTGCAGAGGTGCAGTTCCCCAGAAACTACTACACCTCTCTTTTTGAAAGCTGGCAGGCTTCATGGCCTCAGCAGGGGCTACCATCCCTGCAGTTTTCATCCTGCTGCGCTTAACGGGTTCATTAGAGGCAGGTCTTGTCAGACCAACGTGGTGGCCTTCTATAACCAGGTCACAAAATCCTTAGACGCAGGTGTAGCAGTGGACATAGTCTTTCTGGACTTTAGAAAGGCCTTCGACACTGTCTCTCACCCCAATCTCATTAAAAAACTAGGGGACTGTGGCGTTGACACCTACACAGTCAAATGGGTCACTAACTGGCTGGAGGGCTACACCCAGAGACTGGTGGTGCATGGGTCATTTTTGACCTGAAGGGATGTGGGCAGTGGGGTTCCACAGGGCTCGGTTCTCAAGCCCGCACTGTTCAACATCTTCATCGGTGACTTGGACAAGGGGGTAAAAAGTACCCTGTTCAAATTCGCAGATGACACTAAAATGTGGGGGGAAGTGGGCACGCTAGAAGGGAGGAATAGGCTGCAATCGGACCTAGACAGGTTACAGGGGTAGGTGGATGAGAACAGGATGGGTTTCAACACTGACAAGTGCAAGGTACTACACCTGGGGAGGAATAATCAGCAGCTACCTACAGCCTGGAGAACTCCCTTCTCGTCAGTACAGAGGCAGAAAAGGAATTTGGAATCATTATTGATGCCAGAATGAACATGGGCCGACAGTGCGGAGAAGCGGTCAGGAAGGCCAACCGCACCTTGTCATGCATCCACCGATGCATCACAAGCAGGTCCAAGGAGGTGATGCTCCCCCTCTATGCGACACTAGTCAGGCCATAGTTGGAGTACTGCGTCAGGTTCTGGGCATTGTGTTTCAGGAGGGATGTGGACAACATGGAGAGGGTTCAGAGGAGGGCCACCCGCATGATCAGGGGGCAGCAGGGCAGGCCCTACGAGGAGAGGCTAAGGGACCTGAGCCTGTTCAGCCTCCACAAGAGAAGGCTGAGGGGGGAACTAGTGGCCATTTATAAACTAGTTGGGGGGACCAGCAGGCACTGGGGGAATCCCTGTTCCCCCGAGCGCTATCAGGAGTGACAAGAAATAAAGGTCACAAACTGGCAGAGGGTAGATTTAGACTAGACATTAGGAGGCGCTACTTCACTGTCAGGGCGGCTAGGATCTGGAACCAACCTCCAAGAGAAGTGGTGCTGGCTCCTACCCTGGGGGTGTTTAAGAGGAGGTTAGATGTACACCTTGCTGGGGTCATTTGACCCCAGTACTCTTTCCTGCCATGGCAGGGGTTTGGACTTGATGATCTGCTCAGGACCATTCCAACCCTACCAGCTATGAAACACACACATGGTATCACCTGTCATGCGTTTTGCTTGTTAGCAGTTTGAGTTGCAGTTTCCCAGAAACCCCAGCACCTATCTCCTTGAAACCTGGCACGCTTTGTGGCTGCAGCAAGAGTTACCACCCTTGCAGTTTTCATGCCACTGTGACTTAACACACACACGACACGAGTTTTGCTGGTTAGCAGCTCGAGGTGCAGTTTCCCAGAAACCTCTTGAAACTTGGCTGGCTTCTTGCCGTCTGCAGAGGCTAGCATCCCTGCAAGTGTCATCCAAATCAGCCAAAAAACATCAAAGTTAGAGATATTACGTTGATCCCCTGTTATACTCTATGGCCAAATTTCCGAATCGGCTCCAAATCTTCCAAAGTGATTCGGCCGAATCGAATCTCTGGCATCTGAGTCATAGATTTCATAGACATTAGGGCTGGAAGGGACCTCGGAAGATAATTCAGTCCAGCCCCCGGCCTGAAAGGAAGGAAGTCAGCTGGGTTCATAGGATCCAGTAAGATAAGCATCCAATTTGCTCTTGAAGGTGTTAAACGTAGGTGCTTGAACCACCTCCGCTGGCAGGCTGTTCCAGACCTTGGGGGCTCAGACAGTAAAGAAATTCTTCCTTATGTCCAGCCTGAAACGGTTTTGCAGTAGTTTATAACCGTTCGAGATCGTCATCCCTTGGGGCGCTCTGATGAACAAAAGTTCCCCCAGATCCTGGTGGTCACCCCTGAGAAACTTATAGGTGGCCATCAGATCACCCCGAGCCTGCACTATTCCAGGCTAAAGAGCCCCATGGCTCTCAGCCTATCATCGTAAGGTCTGTTTTACGAAGCTTTGCAACTGCTCGGATTTTGCTGAGTGATCCTCCCACGAGATGTCCAGGTAATTGAAGTCATCTATGACAACCATGATCCTGGAGCATGCGGCCTCAGCCAGTTCCCGGCTGAACTCCTGGTCAAGATCTTGACTTTGGGTGGGAGGTCTGTAGTAGACTCTCACCATTGTCTCTTGTGCTGTTTTCCCCACGGATTTTAACTCAGAGGGTCTCTAATTGTCCACCCTAGTTGCTAACTTCAGCTTGCAGGGTTACGTAGTTTTCCGTAACATGGAGAGCTACACCCCCATCCCTTTTATCTACTTGATCTCTCCTGTACAAGGTATAGCCATCTATACCCTTGGTCCAGTCATGGGTTGAGCCCCATCAGGTCTCCATTATCCCTATGATGTTGTAATTATTTGCATTAAGCAGGACGATGAGTTCCTCCTGCTTATTCCCCAAGCTCCTGGCATCTGTGTACAGGCAGGCAAGTGTTCCCTTGGGGGCTCTTGCCTTTCCCACAGAATGTACCAGGGCTGGGGCAGTGGTGGGCTCCCTTAAGTGCCTTGGCCTGCTGGCTTTGGAAGGGTTGCTCAGCGGGCCCGTTGTGGCAGTAGTCCCCCCGTCCCCCAGTGTGCTTAGTTTAAAGCCTGGTGGGCAGGTCAGGCAGTGTGGCTGAGTAAAGCCTCCTTCCCAGAGGAGAGAGGTGGAGGCCATCTTTTCCCAGCAGCTTACCGCCTCTCTCGCCAAAGAGGGGGTTGTGGTCATGGAAGCCAAAGCCTTCCCAATGACACCAGCGTCGCAGTCTTTGGTTGACTACATGGATCCTCCTCTCCCTTCTCAGCCCATACCCCAAGACTGGGAGGATAAAAGAGAACACGACCTGTGCCCCAAGACCCTTTAGCCCCGCTCCCAAATTCATGTAGCGCCTCATGGCCCAGCTGGGAGCGCTCCAAGCCATGTCATTGGTGCCCACATGAATAAGGAGCGTAGGATAGTGGTCTGTGGGCTGGAGGACCTTAGGAATCTTCTCCGCAATGTCTTGGGTGTGGGCCCCTGGGAAACAGCAGACTTCGCAGGCTAAGGGGTTGGAGCGGCAGATTGTCCCCTCAGTCCCCCACAGGATGGAGTCTCCCACAACAAACACTTTACGTTTTGTCTTAGGGAGGGTGGGGACGGTAGCTGCAGTTGAGCCTGTGTTGCCTGCAGGAGCTGACAACTCAGCTGGCCCTGCTGGGGCTGCAAGAGGTTCACACCTGTTGCTAAGCTCCGGTGGGGCAGGGGCCTTGGTGCCAGCAGGCTTTAGGGCCCTTGACCACCTTGGTCCATGCCCCTGACTGGACAGAATGGGAGGTCCTTGAGTCCTCCCTTGTCTTGGAGGGAGACCGTGGTCCCTCAGCTCCCGGTGGAGAAGGGTCTGGCAGTAGGAGTCAATCTCCTGCTCACAGTCTCTGATGGCACGCAGTCTCTGGACTGTGGCCTGGGGCTCCTCTAGCTGGTGCACCAGAGACCCCAAAAGGGAGCAGACCCCAGAAGGGGAGGTGGCCATGCGCCCTAGTCCCAGAGCCTGAAAAAGGGACAGGCAGCCCCCGCAGCTGAGAGCCAGGGTCTCTGTCTGCATGGAGCCTGGGACCATGGGCTCCATCTGGGTGGCCATCTCTGAGGTGCCCGGGGGGGGGGCACAGACCCTGAGGGGACCCTTGGGGTGCAGCGCGTGCCCATCCGTGTCATGCTGCTGGTAGGCTGGCTACGGCTGGGACTGTCTACCCTGGCAGGCTCAAAGGGCATTTCTTTTCACCATCTTTATTTTTATTTTGGTTTCATCCTTTTACGTTAAGACCCAAGACTTCCCTGACTCCAGTCAAATGAGGTTTCCCAGATTCCAGTTGCTACTCCTGTCAAGTGACACTTCATTTTTCCCTTCATTTGGACCAGGATGCTGCTACTTTGACTCTGAATATGACTTTTTCCCCAAATTGCCTGGATTTAACATGTCTTTCCTGTGACAGATCTGTGCCTGTGGCTTCCAACTCAGTGGTCTCAGGGACCCTTTCTTAGTGTTGCAGTGTACCCATTCAGGACTTGGACCTCTGAATCAGGGTGACCCAGGAAAGAGAAGCCAGACCATCCAGGATCCTGTTTTGTTGTCTTGCAGGATTGCTTATACAGCCTTTGTATCTTATCTCCTTAGAATAAGAGTGTTCTTCAAATCCAGGGTAAAGTGGGACTCCAGATAATTGATTGCATTGGCCTCAGTCTGGCTGAGACAGTTTGTTTGCACACTGTATTTGAGTTGCACACAGTTTGGTAGCCTCTCCCTCAGCTTAGTAAAGTTATACCCAATTATTTTAGCTTATTTTGATCCTCATGCAGATGATCAGTCTGTCATTTCCTCTCCAGTAGTCAGTACTGAAGCTTCTCAAGTACCTGATTTTAGGTGTTCCCTCTGGTGAAAGATCAAACACTTCTGTGGGGCCAGGACATATTCCTGAAAGCTCTGATGTACTGTTTAATACCATGACAATTTGCTTGCCTATTCCACCTATAAATACAACCTTTTTGTTGTCTGTCATCTCACCGACAAGGGTGAAGAGCCAAACACAGTAGCGATGACAAATCAGATCCTCTTACAAACAGACCCAAGTACCTAACCTAAGGTTGTCAGCAAATTTCAGTTTAGTCAATATGTTCACCTGTCTCTTTTCCAAAACCTCACTCTTCAAAAGTTGAGGCAGCTTTGTATATGATCTTTATAATGATAACCTCATGTATCAGCACAGAATTAAGTCTTTGCAAAAATTCCCTCAGCTGTTTGTTTATATAGCCAAAAGATATAAAAGCACAGGAATTTCAGGCCAGTGATTGTCTTACTGGATCAGAAATGGTGTCAGATTTTTTTTAGTGGCTGCTACAATGCACTCGGCAGCAGTCAGATTTCACTCCATCAGAACCCATGTGATGTCACTGACTTCCCTACAAGGTGTCTCTATTCGTGATGTCTGCAGTGGTTCTACGTAGAATTTAGTGTGGAACATTATGCCATTGCACAGGCCTTCAGAGCAGATACTCTGTTTAGCAAAGCCTGCTTCCAGCTGCTGTTCGCTTAGATGAAGCGGGCATTGCTTTGGAGTCACCCATAGTAGAATATGCACTCGAAGGAGAAACATACGTCTCTACCCAGCAATTATATCTATGTGTAACAGGGGTGGGCCTGCTTGGGGTCCGTCTACTGGTGGCCCCACCCACCTGTTATGGGCCAACTGCTTGCCTTCTCACCTGCCATGGCTTGTTGTTAATTAATTGTTGTTAATTAAGCAGGAGGCTGCCCATTGTATGCCCCGATGCCAGGGGGCACTATCTGCTGCTCTGTTCTTCCCCTACACCGCAGCCCAAGCCTTGCAGATGGTATTTGTAAATTTCTCTTTATGTTGGGGTCTTGGTGGCTGTGGGCTTACCCCTTCTCTCTCTAGCTAGGCCTGTCAGTCAATAAACCCACTAATCAGGGTTTGACTCCCAGGCTCTAGCTCTCAAAAAAAACTCACTAGGGCTCCTGCGCCCTCTGTGGCGCTGGGGTCTAGCTCACCCCCTAAATACTGCGCCCTCTCTGGCACCAGGGTCAGCTCACCCCTGAATATTGTGCCCTCTCTGGCGCTGGGGTCCCTAGTGAGGCCGCCTTGTTCCCCAAATAGCCTCACCCAAACCACCAATCTTAACATTCAACACAAAACTTAGGCTTCTAAAGCCATATAATGGAAAAATGCTAATACAGAAACAAGAGAGACAACATGCCTGCTTACTTTAGGTGATCATGAGGCTCACAGCATGGCATAGTCTTCCGACAGAGACTGGGGCCGTGGCACCATGGTCATTGGGAGTCCCCCTCCCTGCTGCCCCTCTGGCCTTCTCCACTTGCCATCTGTAGGATCCTGGCCTTCCTCTTTCTGTCACCTGACCGGCTGGCAGGGCTTGAGCCTTAACACCTACTTGACCGGCCGGCCGTGACTGGAAGGTTCTGGATTCAAAGGGACCACCCTGCCTCTTAGTAACAGTGCTTGGGTTCCCTGTTATACTATGTCAAAGGATACCAATATATATGACTGTTAGATGTGAATGATTCTGTACTTGCAATTGTATAGAAAATGTTTACAGTTGTTTTTAGTTAAAGTTAGGGTGATCTAGTTAATGTGTCACTGTACAGATGTAATGGTTCATACAGAGGTAAGTTACATGACTATTGTGCACTCCTGAGAAGCAGCTCCCTTTCTCCTTTGAAAGCATTTAAAAGGTGTGTTTCTCCATATCCAAAGAGAAATTACTTTCCATTACAGCAACCAGATTTTTTTCAAGGTGGGTTATTAATATGAGTATTCTGCATCCCACTGTCATTTCCATCTTCCTCAGAGCCTTTGCCACTCAGGTATTCAGTGGTAGAGGGCAAACTGAGGAGACGGAAGTGCGCGCTACTGTCTGGGCCCTTGGCATGGAGTATGAAACAAAGCAGGACATAGGGAGCTTATAAACATATCGCCAAGGCAAAAATCTCTTAAGGCTGAGACGTTGAGGTCCATGCATACCCGCAGTGGAATGTGCACAGGGACAACATATGTTGGTCAGTTTCTCAAAACTAATTTCCTTTACCTTCTGCTGAAATGATCTTAGTTTTACATGAAAGATTTAATAAATCATAAGCATGTTTCTTCATTGAAAAGGAATTCTGATTTATTTGGTTTTTAAATTAAATATTTAATTTTCTTCTTGGGCTTAATTTTACACTTATTCTGTTGGTAAAACAGGCAGTTTTATGAAGCTAAAGAAAAATATGAAGATTCAGCGAAAAAAGTGAAGAATTTGAAGAAATTTATTGAACTGCTAGAAGTAATGATGTTACAGAGATGCCGCATGTACAAGAAGTTCAGAAAGTGAGTGATGTTTAGTAAATGCTAGTGATTCGAGTACCTCATGTAAAATTATATACACAGGCAAATTAAACATTTATTGTACATTGTTAGATCATAGAAATGTAGGCATTTCCCAGGACCTGTCACAGTAAATCTTTGTACCTCTCTTGTATATTTATCTTTTTTTTATTTGCTTTCCTCTGAAACAATAAAACCAGATTCAGATTGTGGAAGGGGTCAATATTTTACCCAAGATTTCAAGTTTTAGCTGCAAGTAGACCTCTCTTAATTCCTCCACTAAATTCTGTGTACAGAACGTTATCAGAAGGCTTTGGTTAGATCATCAGTTGTCAAGCAGGGTGCTGTGAGATCTTCTTAAGAGTGCTGTGCAAGGTTAGCACTGTTAGGTGTAAAATCAGGTAAGCATGATTTACATGATAAACCCAGAAAGTTAAAAAATTAATCCAAAGTATTCTGACCTGGTAAGAGTTTCTGAGTTCTTTGCAGCAGAAGAATTGCCCTATTATTTTGCCCTAGTCAAGAAATGGGTGAAAGCTAAGAGCTGACATTTTTTAAGGTGCCTTGATATTATGAAGAGTGTCTTGAGTCTAAAAAGGTTATGAATCACTGGCTTAGATGCTGGTCATCTTAATTTCTGAAGAATTCAGAAATAAAAATTTACTGTGAAGTATGTCTGAGATTAGAATATGGCTTGATGATTATTTTATTGGCTGCCTTCTAGCAATCCTCTTTCAGACCCTTGCAGGATTAATTGACTGGGGGATATGAGTGATGTTTCATACACGTGTCTTCTGTATGTGAAATTGGATTCTTGACTGGGACTTCTAAAACCATGTCTTCACCTGAGATGCTATTGGACACGTCTACACAGGACACTACTGCATAGTTGTTACTATGCATTTATTTAGGACTTGTATTGTCAAGTCCTAAATAAATGAGCAGTAATCCAGTAATACTGCGCAGTAGCATATTAGCACTGTATGTGGTGTGGCACACTACTGCACAGTATTTTTCAGCTACTGCTCAGTCAGCATGAAATGGGAAGAGCAGGACTAGCCGTCATCTTAGTTCCTTCTTACTGCCTGTAATAATAAGGCAGTCTTTGCATTGTTTTCTTCATTGAGAATAATCATATCTAAAGCACTAATTATTGAACATAATCTAAAAGAGGAAATCTCCAGTACTGATCACTCTCCCTTTCAGAGTGGGCACTGAAAATATGTAGGTTCTTCCCTAAGAGGAAAGATACTCATCTCTCAGCTTTCCCCTCCTTGGTTAGTGTAATGGAACTTGGGCCTCTTCTGAGCGATAGAGTGGGAGAAGACCAGTGAGTTATAGTAAGTGTTCTTCACAGTATGCTCCCTAATATTTTAGATTAATAGACTAACGTGGCTAACCACTCCTACATGTAAAAGATGCATAACTCCATCTCAGAGCAAGTGAATGTTCCTAAGAAGAACAAAACCTTGACAGAGTAAGCAGTATAGTTTGAAAGCTGTTCATCTTTGTGCAACTATTCAACCATCTTAGGCGCTCCAGAGTTTCATGTAAGCAACTGCTTTTTCATAATCTGAAAAGCTTCTCTTCTGAACCAATGGAATCAATCACAAAGAATAGGGTCAGTGACAGACTAATGAGTTCTATTGGAAAGGAGTTTAGAAGCAAGTATTCCTCTTTGTAAAAGTAGCCATTAGTGTAGATAGGATTACCTTTTCTAATTAGGGTTAACAAATATGAGAAATGAATATACAAAACTATGTTGGGTTGTTGTGGCAGCTGTGTGAGTTAAAGTTGTGGATATAATATAGCCAACACAAGGAGCAATAAAGCACGCAAATGCAAATTAATGGCTCGATGTATTTCATGTTGGTCTGTGCACACATGCACACTTCACCACTAAACTCTCTCACAAAGACAACACACAATAACTATAACAATAGAAATACTCTAATCACTCCTTCTCCAGACATGAGTGAGTGGATTCTCCCTTCCCCGCTATACCTCCAGAATAATGCAGATTGGATGGTAGTGATAGGATTGGGGGAGAAGTCATGTCTTTTGTCTAGTTATGATGAACTTGTAGATGTTTGAACTCTAGCTTACTGTAGTTTCATAGTTTCTAGGGTCAGAAGGGACCTGAGCAGATCATCTAGTCCAACCCCCTACCATGGCAGGAAAGAGTGCTGGGGTCAAATGACCCCAGCAAGATGTTCATCTAACCTCCTCTTAAACACCCCCAGGGTAGGAGCCTGCACCACTTCTCTTGGAAGCTGGTTCCAGACCCTAGCCGCCCTGACTGTGAAGTAGCGCCTCCTGATATCTAACCTAAACCTACCCTCTGCCAGCTTGTGACCGTTATTCCTGGTCACTCCTGGCGGTGCTTGGGGGAACAGTAACTCCCCCAGTGCCTGCTGATCCCCCCTGACTAGTTTATAACAGGCCACAAGATCCCCCCTCAGCCTTCTCTTTTGGAGGCTGAATAGGTTCAGGTCCCGTAGCCTCTCCTCATAGGGCCTGCCCTGTTGTCCCCTGATCATACAAGTGGCCCTCCTCTGGACCCTCTCCATGCTGTCGACATCCCTCTTGAAGTGTGGCGCCCAGAACTGGACGCAATACTCCAGCTGCGGCCTGACCAGTGCTGCATAGAGGAGGAGGATCACCTCCTTGGACCTGCTCGAGATGCATCTGTGGATGCATGCCAAGGTGCGGTTGGCCTTCCTTACTGCCTCTCCACACTGCCGGCCCATGTTCATCTTGGAGTCGATGATGTAATTGAGAGCCTTTAAATTGTGATGTGTTTTAGTAATTGAATGAATGTGTCTAGGAAGGGAAAGAGAAGGTACATAGGGTTAGATTTCCTAATTTTGTCCTTTGCTTACTTAGGATCATGGCAAAGTAGGGATGGGAGAGAGACCTGAGAAGGTCATGTTGTCTAGCCCCCTGCTCAAGGCAGGATCATCCCTGACTTAAACCAGCTCAGCCAAGTTTCCAAGCATGGAGATTCCACAACTTGTTAGGTAGTGTGTTGCAATACCTGACCACTCATACACCTGTCTGTCAGGCATATGATGTAATTCTATCATATATAACACCATTCTATCTTGTATGTCAAATCATATTTCCTTGCATACCACACATCTCTGCCCCCTAATAAAACAGACACCTTGTTTTTGGAAGACAGAATATAGAAAAAATATATTTTTTCAGAGTCATAGCTAACTGTGTGAAATAGGTGGCACCATCAGAAATGGTTTGGGTGATGCAGCAAGAACTTCCTGGTATACAAAGACAGCAAAAAAGGCTAGATCCCAGATTCTTGCAAGGGCAGTAGTAAGACTACTACTTATTATAAATAGTTCTTTACAGTAAATGATTTTATTTGCTGTAAATGTATTTTATTTATTTATCCTGTAAATAAAAAGTGCTCTTTTCATACCTCAAGCTTCATCAGAGTACAGACTTCATGCAGCAGCTCACTCTCTCTCAGGTAGCTCAGTGGTTCGTCCACCAAAAGCTGTTGCCTTACCAGTGGTTAGGAGAAGGTTAAGCTTTGCCCCTGCTCTTTGCCCCAGGGAGAAGTGGTAACCATCTTGATAGCCAGGAGTCACAGTGTCTGCATGCTATTTCCCACCGTGATTCTATTCCAGTGAAGAAAAATCAGTTTCACTGCTTAAAATACACATCTAAATTTTAAAGGGCTGATTGTGGCAGGGATGCCCATGTGCTATGTGATAAAATATGATATATGTAAATTACTAGCATATTATTCAGATTATAGATTTACTCGATTTAAATATAAAGTCCATTGGAATACTGGGAAGATAATTTTTACATGACTGAGTGCTCAGGACAGTAGTGGAGGATTATAATTGTACTGCATTTTTGTGTATGTATTATTTCTTAAATACTTAATGGGTACTTATTGGCTAAAAATCTGTGATGTTCTTATCTTTTCCTTGTCTTTTAAAAAAAATATTAACCTAATGTTTATTTGCATAATTTAAATGAAAAGGTCCCTTACTTTGCGATGCAAGTACAGCTTTGGCGAGTTCCTAAAGAATCGAGATTACTCTGGAGAATTAGTTTTTGACCACAACAATGAAACACTTTCAATAATAGTAAGTTTTCATTTCTTCTTCATAAATAGTTACCTAAAATTGAATTTAACAATATTTAATTTGTCATGGAAATTTAACTGTAAAGAAAAATTCTGCTCAGTTACCTCATACACTTTAGTTCCTTTCCTTTATAAATACAGTTTTGCATAAAACAGTGGCTTTTTAGATTATTTTACTGCTCTTGCTTTCCATTTCATAGCCAAGCTCATATAATATTATTCTTTGACATCAGGTATGGCAGGTTGATTGTCAGAGGATTAGAACTTCAGGTATAGAAGAAATGGGGTGAGCTGTTATAGGAATAAAAAAGGCAGGGGGTATAAAAAAGACCTATTATTAGAATATATTTAAATGTAAATTTAAAGGGTAAAGTACAAAAATGTAGTAAATATATAATCTTTCTTTCTTTCTCTATTTGTATTCTAATTTTTAATAACTAGGAAAATTAAGAGGAGTAGCTATTGCACATTTGGCACGTTAGTGGAACGTCCTAGAAATACTGTACTCACATTTACCGTTAATAGCTTGTCAGTGGATGGCACCCCACCTTTTTGTAGCTAGTTTCTTGCATAAATCAGTTACAGTTTGTCATATTTGGTAGGAGATGAAGATCAAATAATAAACATTTACTTATAAATTTGATCGGTATATTTGTTTACTCATTAAATAAAAATATTTTCCTCTGTTATATAATAACATACAAAAGTTACTACTTGTCCTATATTTTAAAACAGTTCTGAATTATCTTTCTGCTGCTAGAGTACATAAACTCAGACACTGGTAGAACATAGTGTTGGCTTCCGTCATGGACTCACTTTGGTCTTATTGATGCATTTTATTGAGTGATTCTAATTCTTGCAGGGAAAACAAAGAATCCTAAATTTGTCCTGAAAGCTAAGAAAGAAAAATATATAAAATACTTTGTTTTTAAAAAGTTAACAGAAATCACATTAAGTTTACCCATGTATTTTTGAAGATACATAATAAAAGCAGACTTCTTGTACTGTTTAAGAGCTTTAGAATACAATTAAAAGGGCTGTTTTTTTCATTTAATTTATGATTTCAGAGGAACTGTTCTTTGTTAAAACACCATTGATAAAGCAGTTCTCTGTTACACTTGGATCATTTGGATTTGCTAGTAACGTAACTACATTAGTTCAGGAACTTAGTAATTAGTAAAAACAGAAATTGATCAGGAAGTTACATGGGAAGTTACTGGTTTAAATTAATTCTGTTCCATGATTTCTTCAGCAGTGGATAATTCATGTCTAATGACCTTAAAAATGTTTTCCAAAATTGAATACAATTTAATGGTTTTAGTTTCGTTGTGACACATGCATGTTGAAATTTATAAACTCCTTAGAAAACATTGGGGTTGCTGTTTACAATATAGTATATATTGTTTTATTAAGTGTTAATTTTATAACATTAAAGTATATTTTTATTTACCAGTTAAACGAATGCTTAATTACAGGTCCAGCTTGGAAAGGGAGACAAGGCTGCTTCGCATGACACAAGATCTCTATCAGGAGGTGAACGTTCCTTGTCAACAGTTTGTTTCGTTCTTTCACTGTGGGCCATTACTGAATCTCCTTTCAGATGTTTGGATGAATTTGATGTCTACATGGTAGGTGGTGGGAGGAGGGGGTCAAGCAGCTTGATCCCTGCCCCTTGCCTTCCCAACAACTTGTTCCCTTCTACCTGTCCCCTTTCCCCCGACTTCCTCCCCTGCCTGCCCTCTGAATGCCTTCTGTCTGCCCCCCTTCTCCCTCTTGTAATCTTTGCCCTCCTGGCATTTATATATGCCTCTCTCCAGCAGACTCCATCTTGTACTGGAATCTAAAATGAGGGTCTACCCTGCATATTAAATGGAGGGAAAATATTTCATTTTGCATTCAAGTAAATACAGTAAATAAGAAAAATAAGATCTATTTCCTGTTTAAATAATACCAAATTATATGACACTGGGTCAGACCAGTAGTCCATCTAGCCTAGTCTCCTGTGTTTGATAATGGCAATAGTAGATGCTTTTTGAGGGAAAGCATATGAAAAGGGTGTAGCTAGAATATCCTACCCCCCTGCCATCCACCATAATTGGTTTTGGGATGTCAGAGGCTACATTCCTGCCTGTTTAATAGCTGTTAATGGATCTATCATTCATGAATTTGTCTAGTCCCTTATTGAACTAGGGAGAAGTCAAACCAGGGGTGCTTAACCTCTGGCCAGTGAACCAAATGTGACTCACAGAGACTTTGAATGCAGCCCACAGGGCTCCCCGCAGGTCAGGAAATTTGGCAATAGAGGAGCAGTGGCAGTATTGCCACCCTTCCCTTTGGTCAAAACCTTAGGTCCTGTGGGGTGGGTAAGAACCGGGCCACAGCCCCATTCGCACATATCCAGATTGGGGTTGGGTCATGCTCTCTTCCCGCCATGCAGCAGGCTGCACCTCCTTCTCATTGCGGGGCCAGACATTGCCCTCTTCCCAGGGCCAGCTCACGTCCCCTGTCCCACCCACATGGGGCTGGGCCATGTCCCCTTCTTCCCAAACCAGCCAGGTTGGGGATAGGGCATCCCCTCGTCCTCTCATGGGGTTGGGTCATGTCCCCTTCCCCCACAAGGCTGGACTAGGCCAAGCCCTCTCCCTATCCTACGGAGCCTTGTTGGAGCGGGACCAACCACCTTTCTGCGCTGTGCGGCTGGATCAGGGTTGGGCCAAGCCAAGTTCCCTTGTGTGGCTGGACCAGACCCAGGCTATACCCAGGTGGCTACAGCTGCTCTGAGAGGAACCCAGCCAGTGTATGCAGCTGCCTGGCAGGGGGTGGTGCTGTTTGGTGGGCGCAGGGCGGATGCCAGCAGGAGCATGGTGCAGATAGGCCCAGGTAGGCATGGGGGAAGAGGGGAATGGACTGGACAGCACCTGCACTGCACTGCCCAGATGAGCTCTGCTGCACGCACCCCCACAATGTACAAGAGTAAGACTTTATTTGGAGCTATTCTGTAGTCGCCTCTATATACAGTACTCAAAACATCAATCAGGACAAAAGTTATTTTTTGAAATAAAGTTAAAATATAATATAGTAGGTGTTTGATTTTTAGTATATGATTTGCTTCTTATCTATAATTTGTTAAAATTATATTTTCGGAAAGATTTTGTGTGTGTGGCCCTGGACAGCTCACCAGAACTCATTAAGTGGCCCTGCAGCCGAAATAATTGCCCATTCCTGCCTTCATCCCAAACCTAAGCCTCCAGTGTAACTGAAATCAAAACACCTCAGCTTTCTGGTGGGCACCCAAACCCTCACTGGGCTTAATGAAAAATAAAGGCCACTTGCCTGCATAACAAGTCTCTCTGCCCCAGGTAAGTCCCTTGTTCCCAGGCCTGCAGAGCTGCTTCCTTCTAGTCCCACTTTAGATGCAGGAGCCCTGCTGTGCTGCTGCATGGAGCTCCTCCCTCCATTAGTCTTAGGCTGTCATCCTTGACCAGCTTCAGCCCAGGGCTTATAAAGCTGAGCCTGAGCCCTCTTCCAGTCATGTGATGCCCCTGTCAGCTGACCTGGCTACAGGGCTGTTCTTTAACCCCCACTCTGCTGGCTGCCTGTGCTACAAAAACCCTGCCTGCCAAGGGGTCATGCTGCTTTTCATTAAGAGGGCCAGGGTTCCCCGTCACAGTGCCCCTTAGTTCTAGTATTTTGCATGGTGACTGACTAGGAATAACTGGCAGTGAGCTTTAAGAGACAGAAGAAAAAAACCTATAGAAGGTATCTGGAACTCTCGCCCATATCTAAACTTAATTTAGAACATAATTCGTTATCAAAGGATCCTGCCATGGGAGTCATACTGTCCATTTTACAACATATGTTAAACTTGTTAGTAGAAATTCAGGTGACCGTTCTTCGTGTTGCTTATGCCCATAATCAGTGGTTTCTCCACCCAGGTTTCTCTTATAAATTATGGGGAATGATTAGTTCTAGAAACTTGCGAGATACACCATTTGAGCTCTTCAGACGTAGATGGCACATCCCTAACTTCTGTTTTCACTGTACAATTCAGTTGTTCTTTGGTCATAATTCTTAAGCTAAAAAGCTTTTCGTTGGACTCAGATCTCAGGGAAAGAGAGTATGACTGTAGAGTTTTTCTTAAAAAGTTAATGATCGACCAAGAGAGCTCATCATTCATAAATTAGAGAAATGTAAATCACAGATTGGAAATCCTGAGGTATATTTTTCAAACTAATACAAATCTGACATGGATTGCTTTCTGTGCAACAGGGCATTTCAAATACACTAATGATTTTGAAAATGGATGACAGTCCCTTTTAGTTTTCTGGGGATTTTTTTACTATCCCTTCTCAGTTCAGTGTATGTATGCAATAATAAGCTTATATTTAAATTGCCTGCCTGCCCTATGTCTTGAGGCAGACCCAGGCAAACATTTTTCCATATTAAAGGTACATCTGTTGAGCTGACTGTCAGAAGGGTCTGACAGCATATAAACAAGGAAGACAACTTTATATTACTAATACAAGTGTTTGAAGGAGTCAAAACTCTGCTGAATTTTGGCTGCATTCTCCATTGTAGGGTACATAAAGTTTCAAGAGTTAAGATGCATACTGAAGGAGGCTCAAGGTTTTGTCAAAGTCCTTAAGTCAGTACCTTCCTATTGAATTATGCAGATGTCGTGCCTTGCCTTCACTGGAACTGTTCTAGTTGCAGAGAATGATGAAGGTCTTTAACCAAACAATTTCAGATGATAGATTCACTCTACTTAAAAAAGTCCATTGGAAAACTGGAAAGACAATTTTTACATGACTGAGTACTCAGGACAGTAGCAGATGATTATAAAACTGTACTGCGTTGTATGTACAGTCTTTAGTTACAGAATTATATTTTGTTTCCCAAGTATAACGTGATATACACATTTTCCCTACGATTCTAAGGTCTACCTGTATGATTGACAAAATGATGAAGGAATTTTCAAGACCCTCTTTTTTTCTTCATCATAGGTGTTATGTGCCAGTGACTTTCAGGGACTCTTCAGAATATTGTATTGCACAGTAGTAGAAAATGCTATGTATGTAAGGTGGTAGAAAAAGACAAAATATGTGATTTATGTAATAGGAAGATTTTCATGGTACACATATGGTAAAAGATAGAGTTAAGAATGAATACATAGTCTTTGTTATGACTAGGATTTCAGTGCTTTACTTAACATTTAACAGAATTATACTTGTCCAGTTAAACTCATTTTACATTTCAGACGCTTGGTAGCACTGCCCTGTTAAGATATTACCAAATTCATTTTTCTCATGTCATTAACCTAATTTGTGGTAATGTACAACACTAAAATATTATAAATTAAGAACAGTTACTGATAAATACTTTGTTTTTAGGACCTGGTTAATAGACGAATTTCAATGGACATGATGCTCAAGGTGGCAGACGCTCAGCGTTATCTACAGTTCATTTTTCTTACTCCACAAAACATTAGGTAATCATTTTTACTTTGCTAAAAAGTGCACAAAAAAAGCAAATGTAAGAAAGAAAAAGAGACCATTTTTTACATTTTGTACTTGTAGAGCGTCAACAATAACCACATTCTGAAATAGCCAGTAAAATAATCCTATGAATAGTGTTACCAGTACCCCCTTCCTTACTAACCTTACTCTTCAGCAGTCCTAGCTTTACTGCTCAGCGACTGCACTATGCAAGCTTACATTTCAAGTGTTACTTAAAATAAATTGGAAGCAGTCTTTCTTGTATTCTCCAGAATCATCTGTCTGAAGAATTATTTTTTCAAACTTTTTAAAAACAATTGTTTTATGTTTAGTCCCTTATTTTTGTAGAGCAATCCCTATTATTTAGGTAGATTGGGGTTTCCCTGTGTTATGATACGGCCACCCCAGGGATGGCTGTGATGTCCCTGGGGCCCTGTAACTGTGCCAGCTCTGCCCTATGGGTGCCTACTAATCTCGCCTGCCACATCTTGCTGATATAAATGATGAATCGGGAGGCTGTCCTTGGGTTGCTGCTGACAGACTCCTCTAAACCCTGTGGGTCGTTGGACCCCTTACTGGGTCCCACACTCAAGAGGTGCCTTGCAGTATGCCTCCAGGTCTTATGGGCTAGATGCATGGCTCTAAAACCAGCCCTTTACCATGCCCCATGCCTTGCAGATGGTATTTAGGCGTTGTCTCTTGTGATGAGTCCTCAGTCTAGTTTGGCTTCATGCTGTCACTGGACTTGTAGCTTCAGTAACTGCGCCCTCTGGTGCTGGGGTCTCCTCACCCCGTGTTACTATGCCCTCTGGCGCTGGGTGCTCCACATCCCGTCTCTGTAAGCCCTGTTCCAGTGTCCTCTGGTGCTGAGCTCTCTGCAAGCCCTGTCTTGGTGCCCTCTGGTGCTGGGGTCTCCACACTGTAGTGTGCCCCAGTGAGGTCTCTTCCTCCCTAGTAGTCTCAGCCCAGTACACTGGCATAAATAACAACAGAAAACAAAAGCCCCTGGGCTACAACATAACAATAATCTATGGTCCACCCTCTACCCCTTTTAAGAAGGTAAGCTTCTCTCTCAGTCTAATGTGCCTCCTCCCCACCAGCATTTATGAGCTCCTATAGCCTCTTAATCCTACCAGCATCAGGACAGACAGTCAAGCATCTCCACATAGCTTTCTCTATGAGAGCTCCTTCCCCCTTGGCTGCTACCAGAGAACTAACTGCCTCCAGCCCTGGGGCTTACCTGTGTCTAGGACCCTGCCTTCTTCTGGTGAGCTGGCTGGGGACAGTTGCAGGCTAATTCCCTTCTTAGCCTGCTGCCACAGCAGCCTGCACCTGTGGGGTTTCTGCCTGGCTTCTAGGGCCCTCTCTCTAGGCAGTTTCTGCCGTTAAAGGAGCTGGCACATGTTAGTGCCCTGCGATACCCTACTACTTTTGACATTCTGACATGATTACCACTGATCTATAATTCATAGAGTCATAGTTAGTAAGGCAGGAGGGGACCTTGGAAGATCATTGGGCTCAGCACCCTGCAGCAAGTAGGAAAGACAACTGGGGTCAGGTGACCCCAGCAAGGTACCTATCCAGTCTCCTTTTGAAGATTTCCAGGGTCAGCGATTATACTACCTCTGGAGGGGGAGCTTATTTTACAGTCTGGACACCCTAGCTGTGAAGTAGTTTTTCCTAATGCTGAGCTTGAAACGGTCTTCCAGGAGTTTGTGACCGTTACTTCTAGTTTTCGCCCAGAGTGCCCTGGTGAACAGTTGTTCACCAAGCCCTTGATATATGCTTCTGATGTAGCAGTAAGCTGCTCCAAGTCTCCTCTCAGGCTTCTCTTTTTCAGGCTGAAGAATCCCAGATCCCTCAGCCTTTCCTCATATGGCTTACTCTGTAAGACTGATCATATGGGTGGCCCTTCTCTGGACTCTCTCAAGCTTTACCACGTTCTTGTTAAAGAGCAGCACCCTGAACTGGACGCAGTACTACAACTGTGGTCTTACCAATGCCAAGTAGAGTGGGAGAATCACTTCTTAGGTTTTGCTGGAGATGCATCGATTGATTCATGCCAGCGTATTGTTAGCCCGGCTACAGCGGTGCACTGCCGGCTCATGTTCATACTGTGGTCAGTTATAACCCCCAGATCCCTTTCATTTGTAGTGCTGCTCAGGTTGGTGTTGACAAGCCTGTAGGTGTGCAAGGGACTGTCTGTCTCCAGGTGGAGCACTTTACATTTTTTTCAGTGTTGAACTTCATCTGGTTCAAGTCCGCTCAACTCACTAGTCTGTCTAGGCCCACGTGAATCTGCAGCCTATCTTCAAGTGTGACCACACTTCCCATAACTTGGTGTCATCTGTGAACCTGGCCAGTGAGCCCTTCACCCCCACATCCAAATAATTGATGAAGATGTTGAATAGCACTGACTCCTGTGGGACACCACTGGCCACTTCCCACAAAGATGACACAGATCCATTCATTAGAACTCTCTGGGTCCTGCCCCACAGCCAGTTTCATACCTACCTGACTGTCTCGCAGTTCAGCCCACAGTCTTCCTATTTTCTCACAAGGATGTTGTGGGATACCAGATCAAAAGCTTTCTTGAAGTCTAGGTTAACCTCTTCTCTCTTATCCAGGTGAATGAGTCACCTGATTGTAAAAGGAGATGAGCTTGTTAAAGCAAGGCCTTCCCACAATGAAGCCATACTGGCTGTTGTTCAGAATCCTACCTTTTGCAAGCCTGTCACACACAGACTCCTTAATAAATTTTTCCAGGATTTTCCCTGGAATAGAAGTTAGGCTATAATTACCTGGGTCCTCCTGGAATAGAACCTGGTCTGCTTGCAGCACGGCTTGCAGGTGAACCTACTAGTGTGTGTCTGGTTCTCTCTGCTCTTCTTTTTCTTTCTCTCTCTCTCTCCTCTTTCTCTTATTTCTCTTTTTCTCTCTCTCTTTGTCTCATTACAACATGCTCAACAAAAAAGGAATACACAACAACAAAGGCAACATTTATGATTATTAAATATAACACTATGCAGAATATGCAGTACATGCTGCCATGTACCACCCCCACCCTCATTTTGTTTTTCTGGCATGCCAGCACTTTGGCACCTTCCAATGTAGACGTGGTTTTTTCAGCGCATCGGCCAAAAAAGGTTGCCTACCCCTGCTTTGGTGTTAGAGCATAGAAGGGGCATCCTCCCACCTAGAAACAGCTTGGTAGTTGCATCAAACGTATGGCATGCAAGTCAGTTGGGCGGGCTGATGTTGTGGTCAGCTTCAAGACAGCCAGCCCCCCTGTCATACTGCCGAATTTTTAAGGTGGAACAAATGTTGTATTTTTCTGAATAATTTTTAAAACTGTATTTAGATTGTGGGATTTTGCTATTTGATTGCATTGTTCTAGATATGAGATTTTCACATGTTCATGTATTTAATATGACTTCATTTCGGTAGGAGATGTGCTTATTTTCAATATTAATCAGAAACACTAATGTAATAGAAAACAACACAACAAAAGTATAATTGTAGAACAGTCTTGGTCTGTAACTTAGAGCCGTTTTTGCATATATGTATTTGTAAAGCTTTACTAGTAATTAAAACAAGGTAAGTAGATTTATGCACAGGCAGATACTTGACCCTTGTTGTCTACAGTAATTTAAAAGGTATTTGAACATAAATTGCTTCACTTCCAAGTTTGTCCTTCAGCTCAAAATGCTATTTGCATAATTTATACACATATAAGCTCAGGGATGGAGCTAGCAGGTTCACTCTCCCTGGAGGGAGACAGCCAACAGAAGCAACCTAGCCTTAGAGAGTTGCCCAGAGACATTTCATTCCCTGCTTCACTGCCTATAAGGACTGAGGCTTCAGGAGCATGCAAGGTAACTAGGGCTAGGAGGCAGCAATCTACTTGTTACATTTACAGAGCTGAATTAAATATGGTATTCATGATGACATAAAATACAAAGTAATAAAACTACGTTAAGGCCAAGGTTGAAGTCTCAGTCTGCAGTGTGTGAGGACTACATTCCATGTTATTGGTTTATGTGATCAAATTAAAAATGCAGTTAGAAGCTTAATGTAACGGGCTAACTGGCAGAAATATTAAGACTTGTTTATGAGGAAGCATCATTTAAAATTGTGTGCGTGTTGTTTCTAGCTCTGTACCTCCAAGTCGTCTTATTAAAATCCTCCAACTGGAGGACCCTGAAAGAAGCCAAAACCCGAGTTACCAAAATGGACATCAAGAAGAAGACTGAAATAAAAGCACTATGGTACCTTAATTTTCCACGGTTTTGTGATATTTTTATACTATATGTATAATCATGTCTATAATAATATTTACTTATTATTGTTCATTAAGTGGAAAATGTAATCAGATGATATGTCTAACAAAGGAAGATGTTCCTTTTAGATTTTCTGCAAAGGTACATGTTTGTACAAACCTCAAATGTAAATACAGCACAAAATTTTTTAAAAATTAAGTTTCTGTTCATTAGAAAAACTGAAACATTAATTTTGACTGCCTTTTTAATTGTGAACTATTGATGTTTAAAAGAAGCTAATATATTTTCTGGCTTTCTGAAAAAAATTGTGTATAATTGAATACAAAAAATATTTTAATAAACTCTAAGAATTGATTTGGCTAGTAATGTGCTAAATAAACAAAGTATAATGTGAAAATGGGCCTACAGGTACTCTTAACATTTTCATTTACACTGTTTTATAGGTTTTTAAGGGCTGTATACTAAAAACTGCATCTTTGAAGCCTGTTAGCTTTGCTGTTCTGTGCATCAAATATAGTATTATCATGATATTAGGCAGTATTTCTGATTTATTTAGCAGTGTTGATACCTGCAATATGCCTTGGAAACGCATTTTCTTAGGGACTGAACAGTGATAAATGAAAAGTTGAACAAAAATGCACAGCTCTTTTAAAACCTATCTTTTCCCCGGCACTATTGAATGTTGAAGGTGTATTAATATGTATACTGGAGTCATATTTTGATGGTGTAACTATATCAGAAAAAAGATATTATTGACTAATAACTGGAGTTCTTCAAAATACGTTGTCCATATACATGCACACCCATGTATAGATGGGCTTAGCCCCTGAGCCTTTGACCATACACCTTTTTTTTACCTTACCAGAATCCCCACACACTGCGCCAGCTCCTCTTCTCAGACTACCCCTACACATAAGGGATAAAACATCCATCCCTCCTCCTCAGATTCCTTTAGCTTCAGAGAAGCTGACTCTCAGAAAGAGAAAAGAAGGAAGGTGGAGTTCAGAAGTGTGCATAGACAACCGTGAATGACTCATGCCTCCTGAGACAGGGGCACACAATTTGTGGTCGGCAGCGGGGTGACAAGCTGCAACCACCTGCAGAAGCCAGTGGCAGTGGGGGGCGGGGCGATCAACAACCACCCACAGAAGAAAGCGGCCAATCTCGGAGGGGGCACACATCCTCCCTATGAGTCACTTATGTGGACAACACATCTTGAAGAATTACCGGTAAATAATTTCCTTTCCTCTTAAGTTGTCCACACGTTAGGGTAGCTTGTCACATTTATGCTTTAAGTTGTGCCTGCTTGGGTGGTGAATTATAGTATTGTTTGAATTTTTTATTTTATATTTAGCCTTATTTAACCATTGCTTAAGTTTTTATATATTATTTCATTATTATTTGAACCTTTTTCTATCAGCTAGCCTTGAACTGTTTTCACAGACAGCTCATAGCCTTGAGCTCACTTACACACTTATTTCTTTCCTTTTTTATCACTGTGAGAATTCTTCTAATATAACATAGCAATAGCCTTGTTACCAGCTCAAATTAATTGAAACTGGCACTAACGGACTGAATCAGAGGGATGAAATGATTATCCCATGGACCTCACTCTCAGCCTGTGTGAATGATGGATAATAAGAGGAGACCAGCAGACAATGCCCAAATCAAGACACCAGTAAAGGACCAAATTAAGAGATGTGCATGTGACGTGTCTGTTGAAAAAGGGAATATGCTGACAGGATAAGATGTGGATGGTATGCTGACCACAGGGAACCAATCAGTGGTACCCAGAATCAAAGAGTTATCAGAGGAGTGAAATTGAAAAAAAGCATAAAGGGGGGCAACAAGAAAATGAAGTTTGTATCATCATACAGCCAGGAAACAACATCTCTCTGGATTGTGCCAGTCACCGACACACCCTGTACTTTCAGATTATCTGACTGGCCATTAGGCCGTGAAGTGGAGTTAACCATCTGGAAATTGTATGAGACCATTGTACTGCAAGTTTTCCTCTCCCTATATATAGAAACTGCTAAGCTAACATTAGTTGTATCAATAAAGTTAGACTTTGGTTAAGTTCATGTTCATTTTGTGCATTAATTGTGCTTAAACGATCCCTCAGCACCATCTGGTGGGCAGTGGTGGTAACACATATGTTGTCATATGTGGATGACTTGAAAGCAGTGCCCGTAACACTTAAAGATGAGACTTGGGGTCTCCTCAGGTAAAGATCAACTGGAGTACTACTCTATTGAATGGATGCAGGTGTTGTGGTGGATGTAGTCTTTCTGGACTTCAGGAAGGCCCTTGACACTGTCTCCCACCCCATTCTCATTAAAAAGCTAGGCAACCGTGGCATGGATGCCTACAGTCAGATGGATAACAAATTGGCTGAGGGACCGCACTCAGAGAATGGTGTTGGATGGGTCATATTTGACCTGGAGGGATGTGAGCAGTGGAGTCCCTCAGGGCTCGGTCCTTGGGCCCGCACTGTTCAATTTCTTTATTAGCAACTTGGATGAAGGGGTGAAAAGCATTGTTTAAATTCGTGAACAACACCAAAATTTGGGGCGAGGTGGGCACGTTAGAAGGGAGGGATTTCACCAGGTCTGAATAGAGGAAAAGTCGCAGTGGCTTCACCCCCATACCCATGCCCACGTGACTCGCCTTATCCCGGGCCGGGGTGGGAGCAGTTGCAACCAGCCCACTATCCCGAGCGTACCCACCTACAGCGGGCTGTATTCAGATTTTTAATCAACCAAGGGGGCCTAACGAAAGCCGAAGCCTGAAAATTAACCTCAGAAGAACAGTTAATCTTAGCAAAAGCTAAGGGCTTCAAGTTCGACGATGTGGAAGAAATCAAACTTCGCATGGTGGTTGAATCAGAACTGACAGAGCCAGCTTTTCTTTATTTAAGGCTATACTGTGATCACAGGGAGAATTCCATAGAGCAAGGAGAATCACCCTTGTCTGTTTCAAAGGATTTCTCAGACTCTCTAAGTTTACAAGCATATTTATACTAAAGACAGAGAAAGAGATAAAAAATACACCTTGGAGAAACAAAAC
This sequence comes from Crocodylus siamensis, assembly GCF_052110815.1. Classification (NCBI taxonomy): domain Eukaryota; kingdom Metazoa; phylum Chordata; order Crocodylia; family Crocodylidae; genus Crocodylus; species Crocodylus siamensis. The sequence goes on from NC_143395.1 coordinate 17,746,722, forward strand.
AATAGTAAATTACACAGAAACTTAGAACGTTTACTTAAACAATTATCTATGCATAGGGCTATCCCAAGGCATGCAGGAATGCGGATTCCTTATCTTAGAACATTTGAATTAAGCAGTATCAGCACATCTGGTCTTTGTCTGTTTTTTCTAGTCAAGTAAGCCAATTACTTCTACAACGAGGAGTGAAAAAACTAACACGGGCCGCCTTCGGGGCGGCCGACCACGGATCAAACACTCGCCCCTTCATCCAGCTACAGATCACGAGGCACCCCTTTTTTTTCCTCCTAGATACCGGAGCCCAAATCAGCGTTATCACGTTAGCTGTGCCACATGACCCCACAAACCAGTCCATGTGGGTCCAAGGACTCAATGCAGAAAGAAGAGCGATAGTCGCCCATTTCACAACCTCCTACCAAGGCACCTCTTACCGGCTAAAAGCCCTCATCAGAAACCAGTGCCTACTCAGAGTCACCTGCATTCGCTGTGTGGGACTGCAATGCACCCTAGTCAACTTATTACCTGTTGCCCTCTCCCCTCAAGAAACCCACCAACGTTGGATAAAAAATCCCCAGTCCTGGCCCTACCACCCTATCCCCACAGAACCAGAGAACATCCCGGCACTGCGGGACCTATTAAACCGGCTCCAAGGAGAAGGAAAAATCCATAAAATTAGCAAAAGCAAATACCTCTCAGCTGGGCGGGGGGGTCCTGAAACAACACTCCAAAGACCACGATGTACGTCTAGTCATCGACTACCAAAGAGCCAATGCAGCCATTCACCCCACACAATACCCTCAAACCCGCACCATCGCTGAAATACACTGCGCCCTATGCAATAGCCAACACATCTGGGGAGCCACCATCGACCTCAAAGACATGTTTTACAGAATTTCCATAAATGACCCGCACAGTATCCTCAATTTCTGCACGCAAGGCCGGATGTACCGATGGCTTGTATGTCCGCAGGGATATAGCAATTCACCTGCCATTTGTAGCTCACTACTCATGCGCCACATAGATGACTTCATAGCCGAACACCACCCACAGCACGACATCATCAGTTATGTTGACGATATTCTACTTCTTGGCGGTGAAGAACAAGCTGTCAGTAAAACGCTGACAGCTTTAGTGCCCTACCTACGAGCAAAAGGCTGGCAACCACATGCCACAAAAACGAGCCAAACCATTTTGCAAACTTTTACCTTCCTAGGACTCACCGTCAGCCCCACCACCCTCGTGCCGACCCCACTTGACAGGCCCCCAGCCTTGGAAGCATGAAAATCCAAGCCTCTGAGAAACCGGCGAGATATACAAAAGATCCTCGGAGAAGTTAATTACCACCATCATTTCCTTACACCAGAAAACCTCAAACCCCTAGGGTGGCTACAATTCCTCCTCGGGGGTCGTAAGTCGTTTTACTGGGGATCCAGTGAGCAGCACGCCTTAACCCACCTCACCCGTGCCCTCCAACGACTGCAACCCCATCGAGGTTCGATCCCTCCCAACCGATCGCCATCTATACTACTCACACCACTGAGCACTTGTCCGCTTATGTCAAGCAAGATAACTTAGTCATTGACCACCTATTTCAGAAAATCAGCGGACCCGAACACCGCTATGGACCTACTGCCCTTTCTCTCCTAACCGCTGAGCTAGCAGAAAGTTATGCCATCCACCACGGAACACTTTATGGCCCGGGAATATCCATACTCCCAAAGCTCACCGACTCACCCCCACATTTTCACTGGACTAGAAAGACCTGGCAAGCACTTGTCCTACATACCCAATACACCTGAGCAACTTGGATGGACCCTTAAGGACGCCCAACACCTCGCCAAATTTAGTCAACCACCAACCCCGTTTATTCCTGTCACAGCCACGCTGTGGATAGTAACGAATGGGAGTACAAAAAACTCCCCGAAATATGGGCACTATTGTTCCAAATGTGATGATTTTGTAATTACACACCTTACAGAACCAACATCAGCACAACAGCTCAAATTTTTAGCCTTCCAACAAGGCACAAGACACGCCGTCACCGTGCATGCAAAATATGAAACTATTATAATGGCTGTGGACTCATGCTTTATCTTCTTAGTAGTGATGGGCACTACCCAACCCACCTCCTGGGAGGAGGAGTGGGCCGAACTTTTCACCGCAGTGCTAGCAAAAACACCTCACATCTTATTAACTCATGCACCTTCTCATTGCCCCTTAACCGGCCCCCTCCACACCCGCTTAGACGCCATTCTCCAAGCAGCAGAAATGCTAATACTAGCGCAAAACCCCAAGTCGAAGTCAACTCTAGCCTCCCGTCTTCTGATGCCTTTGTTGACTGGCTCCATGCAGAATGGGGCCACCTAGGTGCCTTGAAATTACATCGTCGTTTCAAGCAATCATGCCACTCTGACTCAGACATTCCAGCTGTACAGTGGCACCAAGCTGGCCAGCATTGCATTACATGCCAGACGGAAAAGAAAACCTCAAAGCCCATTTATGACCGCCACGTATATTCCCCCTCTTACTTTGAGCCAGGGAGCACTTGGCAAGTCAACTTCATAGGGCCACTCCCCGGGGCAAAACTATTTCCAAAAGGACTAGTAATTGTTGACCTAGGTACTAGGATCCTAATTTGCATTCCCCTACGCCAAACGACCGCCTTAGCAGTTGTCAAAGCCTTAGAAACTGCCTTCGCGTGGTGGGGCACCCCCAAACAAATTCAGTCCGACAGCAGACCCGTTTACCTCTAAAGCGTTAGACATGCTGTTTACCCAACATAACATCTCTTTCCACCCCCACCTCCAGTATCACCCCCAAAGCAACGGCGTGGTCGAACGCCACATAAGAACGCTCAAGGAAGCTTTGCGCACCCAAAACCCTAACCCCGACTTTAAAGGGTGGCATTCCCACCTCCCCAAGGTCCTAAAAAACCTAAATGCATTAAAGCCCCACTGGGTCAACCGTCCTGCTGACCGTGTGTTTCCTTGGACTCATCAGTATAATCCAAATGACCTAATTTGGGTCACCATACCCACTGTGGGTAAGGGAAAACCCTTACCTGGCGAAGTCAAATTGCCGGGAATCTATCCAAATACTTACTGGGTTACCACCATACCTGACCCAAAACCAATCTTAAAACATCATAACTGGCTGAGTAAGCGAAGTTCCTAAACCTAAGGCCAGGTCGCTTGAGCCACCACTCTCTGTTATTTTATAGGTAAACACTGCCGTCTGTACCACCGCCGACGGAGACCAAACTATGGAGTCCGGTGCTTAGCCAAACAACGATGCCTGGTCAAATAATACAGTTATCACACTCCTATCCTTTTTAGGATGTCAAACAGGCTGTAACAGCTCCAGCTGCATTGTCTGTACCTCCACAGGATCATCAGCAACGCAACTTAACCCCCACGTAACCCCCTGACCTCTTACTGCTAATGTTTTCCTTAACGGCTCTTCCCCCCTTTATTCCTATGTAAATAACTTATTCAAATGTCTAACCCGACCCCCAACCCTTCATCACTTGCCCCTGAGTGTCAACCCCTCTCTAAACCTTAACTCTCACTTAGGAATTCTTCCCTGTTTTCAGTTTATGGGTACCTATTACCTAGGCTCTCTTCAAAACACTTTAGCATATAATTTTACTCTCTCTCCACATTTTGTTGTTTCCAGCAACACCAACTATAAACTCCACAGAAACTGGCAACCCCCAAAATCAGCCTATGACGTAACCTGTAATATGTCTAATACCACATTTAAGGAACCTTGGAACCGCATCAATCGGTCTTTATCACTCCCCTCAAGCTTAAGAACCAACCTTTCCCTCCCTAATCAACCCCCCTTATTATCCCTTTTATTACCCTTTTTAAAGTATGTTTATTCATCCTTTCACAACGGTGATGACACATACACCCCATGTTGGGGCTGAAGTGACGACCTAACATTAAAACATCTCATAGGTGACGCTAACACCCTATACCCAAAAGACAACATCTTTAGAGACCCCCAACGGTATAACTGTCCCGACTCTGTTGGTTGGTTTTATTCCTTTTCTCTCCTGTCAGGCCTATTGTGGCTATGTGGGAAAACTGCATATACCCATCTCCCCTGCAATCCTCAAGGTTTATGTACCATTGGATTTGTGTTTGTTTCTAATGACTCAGGAACCGTTTATTCAACTCAGCATACCCAATCATCATGTCAATCCTCGCCACGAGCAAAACGAACCCTCTGGGACACCATCAGCAACTGGGCCAAAGTCGGGTTCCTCGCACCCTTCCTTGGGGGACCCATTGGTGCCACCGTCACCCAGCTTCAACTCCAAGAATTGGGCAGCCACATGAGACGCTTGGAAATCAAACTGCAAAAGGACTGAACATGTTAGGAGAAAAGGCTGACGAACTGGTTACGTTTACTATTCATAATCATCTTAGTTTGGACTTTTTATTATTAAAACGTGGCAGCGTTTGTCAACTTCTCAACCTGGAAGGACGTGGGCAGTGGGGTTCCGCAGGGCTCGGTCCTCGGGCCCGCACCGTTCAACATCTTCATCAGCAATTGGGGTGAGGGGGTAAAAAGCACCCTTTTCAAATTTGCTGATGACACTAAGATGTGGGGGGATGTGGGCACATTGGAAGGATGCAATAGACTACAATCAGACCTAGACAGGTTACAAGGGTGGGCGGACGAGAATAGGATGGGCTTTGACACAGACAAGTGCAAGGTGGTGCACCTCGGGAGGAACAACCAGCACCATACCTACAGGTTGGGGAACTCCCCTCTTGTCAGCACGGAGGCGGAAAGGGATCTGGGGGTCATCATTGACTCCAAGATGAACATGGGCCAGCAGTGTGGGGAGGCAGTCAGGAAGGCCAACCGCACCTTGGCATGTATCCACAGATGCATCTTGAGCAGGTCCAAGGAGGTGATCCTCCCCCTCTATGCGGCACTGGTCAGGCCGCAGCTGGAGTACTGCGTCCAATTCTGGGCGCCACACTTCAAGAGGGATGTCGACAGCATGGAGAGGGTCCAGAGGAGGGCCACTTGTATAATCAGGGGACAACAGGGCAGGCCCTATGAGGAGAGGCTACGGCACCTGAACCTGTTCAGCCTCCAAAAGAGAAGGCTGAGGGGCGATCTTGTGGCCTGTTATAAACTAGTCGGGGGGATCAGCAGGCATTGGGGGAGTCACTGTTTCCCTGAGCACCGCCAGGAGTGACCAGGAATAACGGTCACAAGCTGGCAGAGGGTAGGTTTAGGTTAGATATCAGGAGGCGCTACTTCAGTCAGGGCGGCTAGGGTCTGGAACCAGCTTCCAAGAGAAGTGGTGCAGGCTCCTACCCTGGGGGTGTTTAAGAGAAGGTTAGATGAACATCTTGCTGGGGTCATTTGACCCCAGTATTCTTTCCTGCCACGGCAGGGGGTCGGACTAGATGATCTGCTCAGGTCCCTTCTGACCCTAGAAACTATGAAACTCCTCTGCGACATACACCCAAGCATTCCAGAAAACCAATGTTGTCTCCAAATCCAACCTATTGCAAACAGCCTTCACAATATTACTGCTGCCATTGTAAAAACCGCTCAAGATGCAAAAAAGGTGACCACATGGTGGTCAAGTTGGCTCGAGGGGATACCAAAACTATTTAAGTTAAGAAACTGGTGACAATTCTTTTGGTCCTGCCTCTTGTAGCATTTAGTATTTTAGTATGCTTATTATGTAATACCATTAAGTATACGTGCAACCGCTTAGAGGCCCTATCGCTACGCCTTGTCAATTCAGAATCACACTGCTTACTAGCAATCAACAATCCGGATGACAATAGTGACCCTGACTCAGACAACTGCTGAAGTGGCCAATGCCACGAGGGGATGTAGGACGTGCAAGCTCACAGAGCTAAAAAGGCCTGCCCACTTCAGTCAGAACAATTCCCGTCTATACCAAGTGTGGTCTGACTGTCAGCGACTGTCTCAAAAAGAGGAAGTCCCAGGCACAGAGAGGGAAGTATAAATAACTGCGAGCAGTCCACATCCACCCCAAAATGCAAATCAACATTAGTGTGCCAAAAGGCATCCGGTAAGCTACTGACTGGCCACAATTTGCTACATAGGCGGTGCCAAAATGAGCTAGTGATTGGCCATAATGTGCCGCATAGGCGGAGCCAAAACAACGTAATAAATACCCGCAAGCGCAAACCTTATTCAGAGGAGTTTCACTCATCAGAAACCAAGCGCTCTGAAAAGGAACAGGGCCTGATCAACCCAAGTTCGCCTCCCCTCGAGCTAATGCACCGAGCCGAGCCGTTCTGTGTCTGACTGCAGGGGCACCCATACTGGAATGTCTCTCATCTTGTTATTATGTTATATTGTAAGTAGTTAACTCAATTCTACTTGATAATTTTGCTATATATCATAGTTAATAGTTAATTGTTTAAGCTTAGTTTTTTCTAACCATTCATACATGTGTTAATGTGTGTCAACCACAACCAAGTAATCTAGTTAATAAAAATAAGTCAAGTTTAAGTTAATTGGCTAATTAGCAGAAGTAATATTAAAGAAACACCCCCTGCCAGCCAGGCCCATCCTAACGGACCCCCGCCCTTTAGGCCATTCGTGAACAACACCAAGGTGCAGTGCTACCTGTTGTAACCTTCTCTGCACCCCAGGGTGTCCCAGTGCCTCTTTTGGGTACACCCTTCCAGGGGCTGGTCTTGGCTTGTGCTCAAGCAAAATAAAAAAAATAGACAGCAAAAGAAATCACAGAACCATCCCCTTACCCCCCCACCCCCCCATTGCTTCTTAGCCTTCTTGTTGGGCTCTAGCAGTTTCCCCAAAACAAGTCCCTTAGTCCATTCTCTGCGAGCCTGCCCTGCACCCCTATGAATGTTCACAGTCTTTCAGGGTCTCCCTACCTGTGCAGGAAGGCTCTACCTGTGACTGTAGATTTTTTCCCTGCAGATCCTCTACTGGAAAAACTCCAGTCTGGAGATCCACTCTGGCCTTGTGAACTCCCTTGCTCCAGATCCTCTGCTGCGGGTGTGCTCCGGAGATTCCCACTAGCTGCTTGTTTGCAGGCCTCTGCCTGCCTTGGTCACTCCTGCAGCGCTCTTCAGGCCCATCTGCCTGCAGAGATGCTCAGCTGCTCCTCTCTCCCTGCAGCCTGCAGGGAACTGACCCCACTCTGCCTCTCTCCAGGGACAGAAGTACCTTTGAGCAGTCTCCCTCCGCCAATCCTGAGCAAGATGCTGCTCTGGAAATTGGGTGGGTATTTTTCTTCCTTTCCAAGCTGCAGCTGCAGCCCTGCTGGCCCTTCATGCGGTACGCTCTGTCTCACTCCTTCATAGGGTCTTTAAGAGGAGGCTTGACGATTACCTAGCTGGGGTCATGTGAGCCCAGTTTTCTGTCCTGCCGAGGGCAGGGGGTTGAACTAGAAGATCTGCAAGGTCCCTTCCAACCCTACATCTATGAATCTATTAGAAGTGGTGTCAGCAATTGTTAGTTCTTACAGGTAGTCTAAAATATTTGGGATTCATGACAATGATGGGAAAATCCTTTTTGGCATCATGAAGAAGAACTCAACCATTTTGCAAATTAGATGGCCCTTGTGGAAGCTTTCCTGCTATGGACTAACCCAGGTTTGTCAACCTGCTCTTTCCAGCCCACCAGGCTACCAGCAAGCCATTGGAAGGTAAGAGGCAGGGAGTGACCTGCTATAGAATTTGAGGCCCCTTGTCCTAGTCATGGTCACTGGCAGCGAGTTTGACTCACACTTGAGAGTCCAAAGAAGAGCCACCCATATGATCGGAGTCTTAAAAGGCAAGCCATATGAGGAAAGACTGAGGGATCTGCGACTCTTCAGCCTGAGGAAAAGAAAGCTGGAGAGGGCCTGGTAGCAGCTTACCGCTATACTAGGGGAGTACATCAAGGGCTTGGCAAGCAACTGTTCACCAGGACACCCAAGGGGAAAACCAGGAGTAATGGCCACAAACTCCTGGAAGAATGATTCAGGCTCAACATCAGGAAAAACTTCTTCACAGTCAGGGTGTCCAGACCATGGAATAAGCTCCCTCCAGAGGTGGTACAATCACCTACCCTGGAAATCTTCAGGAGGATACTAGAGTCACCTTGCTGGTGTGGCATTTCCAGGAGACCACAGGCAGCCCCACCACACCATCCAACCCCAGTAGGGTGTCGGATCAGGTCATGCCCCAGGGCCAGGAACCTCCTGCATTCCCATAGTTTCTACCCTGACATCCACATGTTCTGGGACCTACAGGCTGAATGATGTTGCTCTTTGGGCTTCCTAGGTGTAACTGCGAGCTCTGCTACTAGGGCTTGGGCTTATAGTGAGGCTGCCCAGCCCTCCTATAATCCGGCGACTCCCTTTCTGCACCTGCCGGCTACTCAAAACCTGCCTGAAGCCTCTTTTAAAAGTGGCAGGCATAACCTGTGCTATACCACAGGACCCCTAAAAAATGTCAAATGTAGTTGCAGATCCCTCTGGAAATTTGAATGGAGGTGCAGACCCCTTTGAACTGTAAGTGTGTGTATTCACATACTCTTACAATTGATCATAGTAATCTTTTGCAGACCCCTTAGTCTGCAGTTTGCCAGGGGTTCATGGGCCACAGGTTGAAAACCATTGGGTTAATCATTCCCTGTGGAAGTGGAACAGATGAACTCTGGCTGAACCATCTGACATTGAAGTGACCAGTTGGAATGAGTGCTGGTTTGGGTAGCTTATTCTGCCACTAACCTCAGAGAACAGCTCAGGAAGGAGAGACAGGAGAACACAATCCTAAATTAAAAAACAGGAGGTCCTGAAAACAAGTACCTACCTAGCTAGTCTTCAAATATCTGAGTGCTATTAGAACTACTCATTTGGAGCAGAATAAATGACACTGCTGGATGCAATTGCTCGGCTGGTCTGCTGTCTTATTGTGAGGACCAGGTAGGTGGCCCCCAGAAAGGTGGATGTAATGGTGAATGACCCTTCATCGCAGCTGGGCTGCTTCCTGACTGAGTGAAATATACATGATGTCTCCCTTTCATATTACATGTTTATATTTATTTATATATTCATATAATATTTTATAGTTCAGTATTCATATTATGTATTATGTAATATGTGTATTGTTTATATTATACACACTTTTACTTGTATGTTTATAGTTTCATAGTTTGTAGGGTCGGAAGGAACCTGAGCAGATCATCTAGTCCAACCCCCTGCCATGGCAGGAAAGAGTGCTGGGGTCAAATGACCCCAGCGAGATGTTCGTCTAACCTCCTCTTAAACACCCCCAGGGTAGGAGCCTGCACCACTTCTCTTGGAAGCTGGTTCCAGACCCTAGCCGCCCTGACTGTGAAGTAGCGCCTCCTGATATCTAACATAAACCTATCATCTGCCAGCTTGTGACCGTTATTCCTGGTCACTCCTGGTGGTGTTTGGGGGAACAGTGACTCCCCCAATGCCTGCTGATCCCCCCTGACTAGTTTATAACAGGCCACAAGATCCCCCCTTCAGCCTTCTCTTTTGGAGGCTGAACAGGTTCAGGTCCCGCAGCCTGTCCTCATAGGGCCTGCCCTGTTGTCCCCTGATCATACGAGTGGCCCTCCCCTGGACCCTCTCCATGCTGTCGACATCCCTCTTGAAGAGCAGCGCCCAGAACTGGATGCAGTACTCCAACTGCGGCCTGACCAGTGCTGCATAGAGGGGAAGGATCACCTCCTTGGACCTGCTCGAGATGCATCTGTGGATGCATGCCAAGGTGCGGATGGCCTTCCTTACTGCCTCTCCACACTGCCGGCCCATGTTCATCTTACGTTATAGTTGGACATAATGCTGCACATGACAGCTTGAAATAGAGAGCAGGAATGCTTTAATATCTATCTGACCACCCTGAATTTAAGCATATTTATGTGAAAGGTCATCTGGGTGACCACATACTTACTAATCATATAATAGTAGGGTTAGAAGGGACCTTATGAGGCCTCTAGTCCAATACCCTGCTACAAGCAGGATCATCCTTGGCTGACAAAAGCATCACCGGCAAATGGCTATTTAACCTCTTAAAAAATTCTAAAGGTAGAGATTCCACATCCTCTCTGGACAGCCTATCCCACTGCTTAACCACCCCATATTTGGAAAGTTCTTTCTAATTTCCAACCTGCATTTCTTCTGTGGCAATTTGAGGCTATTTTTCAAATTAAAAACACAAGAGTTATTTCATAGATTTCATAGACATTAGGGCTGGAAGGGACCCCAGAGGATAATCGAGTCCAGCCCCCTGCCCTAGGGGCAGGAAGTCAGCAGGGATCATAGGATCCCAGCAAGATAAGCATCCAGATGTGTCTTAAAGGCGTTCAAAGTGTGTGCTTGAATCACCTCCGGCGACAGTCTATTCCAAACCACGGGGGCTCGGACAGTGAAGAAGTTCTTTCTTATGTCCAGCCTGAATCGGTTGTTGCTGAGTTTGTGACCATTCTCATCCCTTGGGGTGCTCTGGTCAACAGACGTTCCCTCAGATCCTGATAAGCACCCCTGATAAATTTATAGGTGGGTACCAGGTCACCCCTGAGCCTGCGGTTTTCCAGGCTGAAGAGTCCCATGGCTGTCAGCCTCTCATCATAAGGTCTGTTTTCCTGACCTCTGATCATGCGTGTGGCTCTCCTGTACCCTCTCAAGCTTCTCCACATCCTTTTTGAAATGTGGAGCCCAAAACTGGATGCAGTACTCCAGCTGCGGCCTCACCAAGGCCGAGTACAATGGGAGAATGATGTCCCAGGATTTGCTTGAGAAGCATTTATGGATGCAAGCCAGCGTTTTGCTCACTTTACTAGCTGCAGCATCACACTGAAGGCTTATGTTCATCTTGTGGTCAATCATGACCCCCAAGTTCCTTTCATCTGTAGTGCTAACCAGCATAGCACTGCTGAGCCTATAAGGGTGCTGCAGGTTTTTCCTCCCAAGGTGGAGAACCTTGCATTTTTTGGTGTTGAACACCATCAGGTTTTCGTCCACCCATTTCATGAGCCTGTCTATATTTGCCTGGATCACCGTCCTGTTCTCAGATGTGTATGCTTTACCCCAGAGTTTGGAGTCATTGGCAAACTTGGCCAGCCCGCTTCTGACACCAATGTCCACATCATTGATGAAGATGTTAAATAGTATAGGCCCTAGTACAGGGCCTTGAGGGACCCCACTGGTCACAGCGCACCAAGACGATTGGCTCCCGTCAACCACCACCCTCTGGGTCCTAGCATGGAGCCAATTCCCCAGCCAGTGGATCGTGGTGAGCTCAAGGCTGCAGTTAGCCAGTTTAGCCAAGCGGTGATCGTGAGATACCAGATTGAAGGCTTTTTTAAAGTCAAGATATACAATGTCGATCTCTTCCCCCTTGTCCAGGTGATAAGTCACCTGGTTATAAAAGGAAATGAGATTGGTCAAGCAAGACCTATCCGCAACAAACCCATGCTGGGTATCCCTCAGGATATTGCCTTCAGCTAGTCTGTTAAGCCTTCAGGTAGTCTCTTTGATAATCTTTTCTAAGACCTTCCCTGGGATAGAGGTCAGGCTGAAGGGCCTGTAGTTTGCCGGATCTACTTTCCTCCCTTTCTTGAAGATAGGCACAACATTGTACCTCTTCCAATCTTCAGGCACTTCACCACAGCACCAGGAGTTCTCAAAGATCTGTGCCAGGGGCTGAGCTATAATGCTTCTCAGCTCCCTGAGTACCCTTCGGTGTAACCTGTCAGGGCCGGCTGACTTGAAGGTATCCAGCCTGTCAAGGTGTTCCTTCACGAGGTCAGCCTTGATGGTGGACAAGGAATCTCCCTCACCTGGGCCTCCCTGACCCACAGTGGGCAGGGCTGTCCCATGGGACTGGTAAAAAAGTGACACAAAGTACCTATTTAGCACGTTTGCTTTTTCCTGGGCATTGGTTGTCAGTTGCCCCATCTGGTTTAGCAGGGGTCCAATGTTACCCTTCCTTTTTCTCTGGCTCCCCACATATCTAAAAAGGACTTTTTATTGTCCTTGATATTTGTAGCTAGTTGGAGTTCCACCGCAGCCTTGGCTTTCGTGGTTTGCTCTCTGCAGGTCCGGACCAGAAGCTTAGGGATGTTAGGGAGTTAGAAGCTTAATGTAACAGAAAGACTAACTGGCAGAAATATTAAGACTTTGTTAGAAATATTACTAAAAATGCATTATCAATAAGTCTTGTTAAAACAGCGCAGCTGTCAGCCCTCCCTGGTGAGAGAACTGGGAGAGCTACTGAGAGCTCTTTGTATTAAGGTATCACTCTCTCTTTGTTTTGCAAAGTTACTATCTCTTTGTTACAGTAAAGCATATACTCCTCAGCTTTTCTCATGCAGATAAGAGTAAATTGCAATTCTAGCCTTGAAGCAAGGAAAAAATTCAAACTCTTGTAACCTCAAATATTTTCTACCCATGCGCAATGAATTAATACATATAAGCCTATCCGCCCCGCATACTTAAGTAGTTAATTATAATACACATGCGACGCATGATTTGACGTATTCACATACATGTTTGTATGAATCGGAAATGAGTTGTAAAAGTTCCTCCTTCTGCACATGTGGTCAGGAGAGAGGGGATAAAGCCAGCTGGGCAGTTTCCCTCGGGGGCAGCAGAGTGTTTGATCTTTTGTCTCTCTCTCTGACCCTATTTGCAAATATATACCTTTTGTGTTGCTAATAGAGTGTGTCTGTGGCTGAAGGTTTTTTTTTCGCCTCCCGAGAAACGAACCGCGATTTTTACATCAATAATTGGCGCCCAACGTGGGGCTTCTCGAGGACTACCCCGGAATTCAGTGACGGAGCGCCTCCGGTACCAGGGGAAGTGCGCACCGAGCCGACTTTGGACTCGCCCCTGGAATTTGAGGTTTAAGTCCGAATATCCGGGAAGTTAAAGGAAGTATCCCATGTAAATTCTGAGTTTCTGGAGAGGCAGACACACTTTGGAATTTGGATCGAGATCTCTGGGGTATCTGAGTGAGTATACGAATTCCCTTTGCCCAATCTGGTGTACGGATCTAAACAAAGGATGTGTAAGTTTGCTGAGAAATTCTAGGCTCAGCTCTCATTGTAAATCATCTGTTGTTGAGATCTTTTTGGTATTTGGTGTGCCTTGGGCGCATTTTTGTGGGCAAATGCGTACGAGTCGCTCTCGTGTAGAAAACAATATTGATACCCCTCTAAAAGTCTTATTACATCATTTTAATAAATTTGCAAAGCCAGCCGATTATGGAATAAAAATGAAAAAAGGTGATTTAACTAAGTTTTGTCAACTCGAGTGGCCAACATTTGGGGTCCACTGGACCCCGAAAGGATCCTTTGTGCTAAAAGAAGTGATAGCTATCCATGAAATTGTTATGCAGAATGGGTATTGGAATCAGTTTCCTTATATTGATTGTTGGTTGTGGATGGTTCAGAATCAGCCACCTTGGATTAAGAATTACTTAGTAAAGTCTCATGTGATGCTTGTTAAGAAAAAGACTCGGGGGGGGGGGGGGCGCCTGTACTTCCTGAGTCTAATGAGGGGGGGGATTCTGAATTGGCTGAGTACCGGACCCGCGCTCCGGTTGCCCTGTCGGGTAGCGAAGATGAGTCAGATGCCTCCTCGGGGTCCAGTCCTTCTGCACCACCGCCCCCTTCCTTAGAGAGACCACCACCGACGTACCAATGCATACTTAATGAGTTAGAGCGTGAGCCTCAGCCAAGTGCCTCATCTGAATCAGGAAATAAGGGTTATTATTTGCGCAAGCCTGTAGAGTCACAGCCGGTGTTGAACTGTCCGATGCGAGAGGTTATTGGGGAAGGAGGCACTGCAACTTTTGTCTACACCCCATTTAGCACTTCAGATTTATTTAACTGGAAGAATCAAAGCCCCTCTTTTCGTGAAGACCCTGAAAAGATGAGGGACCTGTTCCGATCTATTGGGCAGACTCATCGACCCACTTGGGCTGATGTCCAGATGATGCTCCAGACCCTCCTAACCCCGGAGGAGAGGAGATTAGTGTTGGGGACAGCGGAACGTATTGCGGTGGCTAGAGTTGAGTCAGAAGGTGCTGCTAGTCGTACTCTGCGTGATACCTGCCCTGTAGAGGAGCCAAGATGGGATAATCATACTGCAGAGGGCAGAGAGCTGAGTGCACGGTATCTGGGAATTATAGTGGAAACAATGGGAAAGGCAGTGCCTCGGATTACCAATCTGTCTAAATTGTATGAGGTGAGACAGGGAAGAGAGGAGGATCCCTCAGCTTTCCTTGGGAGGCTGTATGAGGCGTTTCGCAGGTTTTCGGATCTGGATCCAGAAGCCCCAGATAACCAGCGTATGGTAAATCTTATGTTTATTGGTCAATCTGCTGCTGATATCCGTAAGAAGTTACAGAAAACTGAGGGAGGTGCTGGGAAACCGATTTCAGAGCTGGTGGAAATTGCATATAAGGTGTATGGGAATCGTGAGCAAGTGCAGGAGCGCAAGGAGGATAAAAAGGCTCAGCGACAGATGGCAGCACTAGCAGCTGCTATAACTGGAGGGAACCCTGGAAAGGCTGGGATACAGAAGAGGAAGGGAGAAAGAGTGGGAGCAGATGTTTGTGCTTCTTGCAAAGAGAAAGGACACTGGAAGAGGGAATGCCCGAAGTTGAAGGAGAAGAGAGAGGGGGAACCGAGAGGTCACCTCATGCGGGCAGAAGACAAGGGTGAGGATTCAGAATGAAGGGGACAGGGATCTAAGACCACTACCCTTCGGGTTGGAGCCCGAGAAGATCCCATGGTAACCATTAGGGTTGGTGGCAAAAACTTTGAAGCCTTGGTGGATACTGGGGCTACATTTTCAATGATTCCAGAAAACCCCCCCTGTGCAGGAACTAGTGAACAGCATGTACTTGTAGAAGGGATTGAGGGAATGCAAACCCGACTCCCTGTTTGTAAACCACTCCTCACCAAGGTGGGGGACCATTTGCTCGAGCACTCCTTTGTGTATTCTCCAAGTTGCCCGGTTGCACTCCTTGGGCGGGACTTACTCACAAAATTGCAAGCTGAGATCTTTTTCAGAAACGATCAGATGGTGGTCCAGCTACCTGTCAAGCAGAGCTCGAACTATCAGATGGCTCTCCTGGAGGACCGATGCCCTGCAGTAAGTCCAGAAGATCACATGATTGGAGTAGACCCCTCGGTATGGGCTGATGGAACCCCTGCGCGAGCTAAGTTCGTCTCCCCGGTAAGGATTGTACTCAAGGATGGGGAGGGGCCCGTTCGGGTAAAGCAGTACCCACTCAGCCGAGCGGCCAGAGCTGGACTCAAGCCGTTAATAGAGAAATACAAGAGGTACAGATGGCTAGTGGAAGGGTCCTCACCCTATAACACCCCCATCCTTGGAGTGCCGAAGGCAGATGGGGTCTCATACAGACTGGTCCAAGACCTACGAGCTGTAAATAAGAAGGTCCTTTCAGATCATCCTGTAGTCCCGAACCCTCACACGATCTTGACACAAGTACCGGGGGAAGCTAAGATATTTTCAGTGCTAGATTTGAAAGATGCTTTCTTCTCTATTCCCCTTCACCGAGAGAGTCAAAAATTGTTTGCTTTTGAATGGGAGGATCCAGATACTTTCCATAAAGCCCAACTCATGTGGACAGTTCTTCCACAAGGATTTATAGCAGCCCCCCATATTTTCGGACTTGCCCTTCAGAAGGACTTGGGGGAATGGAAGGGATCACACCCCGCAGTGACTCTCCTCCAGTATGTGGATGACCTGCTAGTTGCAAGCCCAAACTTGCAGCTCTGCGAGGAAGCCACCAGGTCACTCCTAAACACTCTGGGGAAAAAAGGATATAAAGTCTCTAGAGAGAAAGCCCAAATATGTCAGCCTGAAGTCACATTTTTGGGATATAAGCTCTCAAAAGGAGTCAGAGCCCTGAGTGCAGATCGCATACAGGCGATTCAAGGTCTAACCCCACCTAAGTCACCCAAGGAGCTGCGGGCATTCCTAGGGCTAACTGGGTTCTGTCGACTATGGATACCAGATTACGGTGGGAAGGCTAGACCACTGTACGAATCCTTGACTAAGGAGAGTCTCACTAAATGGAAATGGAATAAAGAAATGCAGCATGCTTTTGATCTGCTGAAGGCAGCATTAACCCAGCCCCCTGCCTTAGCCATCCCAAACAGTAAAAAGCCATATCGACTGTATGTTCATGAGAATCGAGGGGTTGCATCAGGGGTGCTGACACAGCCATCGGGCCCGACCTGGAGACCCGTGGGATATTATTCAAAGGTTCTAGATCCAGTTGCACTCGGGTGGCCAGCCTGTCTTCGGGCTGTGGCAGCCACAGCAGTGGTTGTTGAAGAAGCCCAGAAGATAGTCATGGGTGCGGATATGGAAATACTCACTCCTCATGGAGTTCCCCAGATCCTAGGGACTGAGGGAGGGAAATTTCTTAACCCCTCCAGACAATCACGGTATGAGATATTTTTGCTCTCTAATCCAGGACTTACTTTCAAACATACTACAGCCTTAAACCCTGCAACCTTGCTGCCGGAGCCAGGGCAACCGACGCATGACTGCCTTGAGGTCCTGAATCAGACCACGCAGGTGCGACCTGATCTTGCTGAGGACCCAATTGAAGACCCAGATGTTGAATACTTTGTGGACGGCTCCAGCTTTGTCAGTGATGGAAAAAGATGAACAGGATGTGCAGTGGTAACCTTGGATAAGGTAGTATGGAGGGAGTCATTGCCGAGCTCATGGTCGGCACAGGCCGCGGAACTCACTGCGCTCACCCGAGCATTACAGCTGGGGACAGACCAGCGGGTTAATATATACACTGACTCTCGCTATGCTTTTTCTACAGTCCATGCGCACGGACTATTGTGGAAAGAAAGGGGTTTCATTACTGCCTCTGGGAATAAGATTGCTAATGGCCCCCAGATTATCAAACTACTAGAGGCACTCCACCAGCCTAAAGAGGTAGCAGTCATTCATGTGCGGGCCCATGGGAAGGCTGCTGAGAAAAAGCATAAGCTTGGAAATGCAAAGGCTGATGCAGCAGCAAAGGAAGCTGCATTTATTGGGGGAGAAGCGGAAGAGGTATCCAAGCAGGCCATGTCCCATGCCATATGGCCATATGTTCAGGATTTAGTCCCACAGTATTCCCCTGAAGAAGATAAATTTGCACAGAAAGCTTGTGCAGAAAAGAACTCCCAGGGGTGGTGGATAGTACCAGGAGGGAAAGTCATGATACCCAGGCCATTACTTCGGGAGGTGCTGCAACAGCTCCATGCAAGAACCCATATGGGAGGTTTGGCCATGGGTGATCTAGTGATCCGCCAAGCAGTAGCCCCAGGGCTATATGTAGAAGCTCAGCGCATTGCTACCAAGTGCATCACATGCCAGAAAGTAAACCCTCGAAGGAAACCCCCTGTGCCAATGGGAGGTAGACCCTGGGCAGCGTACCCTGGACAGGCATGGCAGATTGATTTTGCCGAGCTCCCACGGTCCGGACATCACGGGTTTTTACTTGTCATGGTAGACCAGCTCTCTGGTTGGGTCGAGGCTTGGCCCACCAGGACTGCCACTGCAGCTACAGTAGTGAAGTATTTGTTACAGGAGATCATTCCCCGGTATTCCCTGCCTGAGTCCATCGAGTCGGATCAAGGACAACACTTTGTGGGAAAAGTGGTTCAAGAAGTCGCACAAGCTCTCAAGGTTACTTGGAAACTACACACACCATGGAGACCACAGAGTTCAGGACAAGTGGAACGCATGAATAGGACTTTAAAGACTTTGCTCACCAAAATCTGTATTGAAACACGCCTTAAGTGGCCTCAAGCATTGCCGCTAGCTCTTACTTGCATTCGAAACACTCCCCGACTGGGCCTCAAATTGACCCCATATGAAATTATGTTTGGCAAGCCGCCTCGAGTCTTACCTCCTGGGATGCGAGAAAATGTAACTTTTGAATTAGGTAATAGTGAGCTTCATATGTATGTTATTGCCTTGCAGTCTGTCTTGTTTTCTCTTCACAGGTATGCAGCCTCCTTTCAGCGTCTGCCTTTAGATGTACCGGTACATGACTTCTCCCCGGGAGACTGGGTCTTGGTGCAGCGGTGGAAAAAGGAGCCTTTGACTGAGAGGTGGAGTGGCCCTTTCCAGGTACTTCTAACAACCCACACCGCTGTAAAGATTACTGGCCATGATCGTTGGATACACCATACCCGTGTGAAGCGACATCCACGAGCAGTAGAGGACATCAACTCCCGAGACGAACTCACTCCGGAAGCTGAGTCGTCTTCAGAACAAGAAGCCAGGAAGTGGAGCTGTGAACCTACTGGTGATCTCCAAGTGCGCCTGAGACGGCTTAATCAAAGCTCAGAAAATTAGACAAGAAAGTAAAAGGGAAAATATGGTGGGAATCTTAATGTGCCTTGTTGTTATCTGCATAATGAAAGGAGCAGAATTGAGCAGCCTTAACCTCTGGCTCACACCCTCGCTTTCCCAAATTGCTCCCCCAGGGACAAATTTGTATGTTGATATGATGGAAAGAATTGCAGGTACTTTTAATCTTACCAACTGCTGGGCCTGTGGGGGGCTCCAAGAGGCCAGAGAACAGTGGCCTTGGAGGGCTTTTCCTTTGGCCCAAAAATGGTTGGTCAGTGACAAGGCAGATGTTAAGAGTACTGGTCAAGAATGGGATGAAAACCACAGCTGGGATCTTTCCCAAGTGGCATTAGGAGAGTACTGTATTAGCAGTAATGGTACGGGGAGAAGTTTGGGACATAGTCAGTGTACATGGACATTGAAATGGGCCCAAATATGCACCAAGTATGCTGATCAATGGAATTCTGCTGTCAGCATCCCAATCTCCCCGCAGATGCAACAGACCAAAAAGACAAGAATAGTACCTTTCGATTCTAACCCTACCAGATGTCAGGCATATGAAAAGGCCCGAGGTGAACGATTTACCTATGTCTATAGTTGGAAATGGGTACACCCGAATGGCACGGTGGCAAAGTTTAATACATATTGGAGTGCCTTAAATGACACAAATGAAATAACCAAGTGCGAGTATAGGGATAAAGATGGCGTATGGAAATGTCAGTTTAAACGGAGTAACTATTACACTGACCCTTTAGGGCAGACGGGCAACAAATACTATCCCCTTCATTTCCACAGCCGTAACCCCCTAGCCTTGGGAGGGGAAAACAGGGCCCTGAAAGGACATTATTGGATTTGTGGAAGGAAAGCCTATACAGTACTACCACGAGGGTGGACAGGAACCTGCTATGTTGGAGTAATTGTACCATCTTTCTTTTTGTTACCAGCTGAGGTCGGAAATAAGCTGGGAGTCTCTTTGTATGATGATTGGAAAAGAGCCAAGAGAAGTATTGATGTAAGTTTGACACAGGGTGGCTCCCAAAAGTGGAAGGAGGATGAGTGGCCTCCTCAGAGGATTATTGAGTATTATGGACCAGCTATATGGGCTAATGATGGAAGTTGGGGTTACCGGACACCAATTTATATGCTAAATAGAATCATCCGGTTGCAGGCTGTCTTGGAAGTAATTACTAACCAGACTGCCACTGCTCTCGAGTTGCTGGCTCGACAAAGTTCCCAGATGAGGGAAGCCATATACCAAAATCGAATGGCTCTAGACTATTTACTCGCAGAGGATGGTGGAGTCTGTGGAAAGTTCAACCTTTCTAATTGTTGCCTCCAAATAGACGACAACGGAAAAGCAGTCTTAGAGATTGCCAAAGAGATTAGGAAAATAGCCCATGTACCAATACAAACGTGGGAACCCACGTGGAGTAAAGACTGGTGGTTTCAATTATTTGGAGGACCCTGGTGGAAAAAAGGAGGATTTGTGCTTTTGCGTGCTCTGACTGGTTTGATTTTTATCCCTTGCCTTATTCCTTGTCTCACTAGATTGATAACCACTACAGTAGAAGGAATGCAGGTCGCAGCAGTTCCTTTGAAAGCACAGACTGTAGCAAAAGTCATGGTCCTCAGAAAAATTCCTCGTAATTATCTTGATATGCCCAAATGAAGTAAAGATCAGAAAGCATCTTGAGGGGGGATATTGTTAGAAATATTATTAAAAATGCATTATCAATAAGTCTTGTTAAAACAGCGCAGCTGTCAGCCCTCCCTGGTGAGAGAACTGGGAGAGCTACTGAGAGCTCTTTGTATTAAGGTATCACTCTCTCTTTGTTTTGCAAAGTTACTATCTCTTTGTTACAGTAAAGCATATACTCCTCAGCTTTTCTCATGCAGATAAGAGTAAATTGCAATTCTAGCCTTGAAGCAAGGAAAAAATTCAAACTCTTGTAACCTCAAATATTTTCTACCCATGCGCAATGAATTAATACATATAAGCCTATCCGCCCCGCATACTTAAGTAGTTAATTATAATACACATGCGACGCATGATTTGACGTATTCACATACATGTTTGTATGAATCGGAAATGAGTTGTAAAAGTTCCTCCTTCTGCACACGTGGTCAGGAGAGAGGGGATAAAGCCAGCTGGGCAGTTTCCCTCGGGGGCAGCAGAGTGTTTGATCTTTTGTCTCTCTCTCTGACCCTATTTGCAAATATATACCTTTTGTGTTGCTAATAGAGTGTGTCTGTGGCTGAAGGTTTTTTTTTCGCCTCCCGAGAAACGAACCGCGATTTTTACATCAACTTGTTTATGAGGAAACATCATGTCAAATTATGTGCATGTTATTTCTATCACTGTACCTACAAGTGGTCTTATTAGAATCCTCCAACTGCAGGACCCTGTAAGAGACCAAAACCTGAGTTACCAAAATAGACATTGTTGAAGCAAAATTTTGAATAGGAATGCTGCCAATGCTGGAACTCAGTTTGACTGTGAGTGGAAAAAATCCATACAGGATCAGAACTGCCCTTTCTGTGACCTTCAGAGCTGTCAATCAGTCATGACCCAGTTTCTAGCTTGCACATGCTCAGTATGTGTATGGCTTCTGGCTGAACGCAGACTCCGAAGAGACTGCTCTGACGTAATGAGACTAGAACTTTCTGGCCAGGAAGCGAGTTAATTGGCTACGGTTTCCCTATAAGACCCCATGAGCCCCCACTGGGTGGTGGGTACTTTTGGAGTAGTGGGTGTTATAGCAGGTTGTGTTTGGAGTTATAGGAAGAATTGGTTCTTAGGGAGTGTTAGTTAGTCAAGTGAAAGTTTTTGGAGGTGATTGTTGTTCTAGGAGAGAGAGAGTGTAAACCTAGTTTCAGTCTGAGACTTCACCTCTCAATTTGATTCTAATTGCTTTGTGCTGGTCTTCGGTGTTCGCTGAGAAGATGGCTAGGACTCATCTCCACGATCAGCCTGATTCTTCAGCTACAAGACACCTCATTCACAGCGTTCCTGAATTGGCGTCACGAAGAAGATTGGACAGTTCACCAGTTAGTTTGTCTGTCTATGTTCCAATATATGAGCTGTCGACCAGCCCTAGGACTAACCAACAGTCAGCCGCACCTATCCCAGTGGGGTAGAAAGCAAGGGCTTGTTGGGGAACCCTGGGGGCCAACAGACCCCTTTGTTGTATAGTTGTTTGAAAGACTGTAATCAAAGAATCGTCACCTACGGCTACCAAGCGTAAGTTAATAAAAGTTTTTGTTGATTTGGAACCAAGAACGATTCACAAGTCTCAGTTCTCCTCGCCAAAAAACCCAGCCTGTTTCCGTGTTCAATTGCCACCCCGGCCCATCGTGACACTGGGGCTTGGTTCATCCCCCTGGGACAGACATCAAGAAAAAGATTAAAATAAAAGCACTTTGGTACCTTAATTTTCCATGTGTTTTTGATATGTTATATTATATATATAATTATGTCTATAATAATATTTACTTTTTATTGTCTTGTCCCCTACAGTCGCACAGAATAGTTTGTCTCTATCCCTTTTTTAACCAGCATTCAGATACTTGAAGACTTATCAAATGCCCCTTTTTTCTTCTCTTCCTTACATTAAAGGTGACGGGGCCATCCCTGGGGCCAGTCACAGTATTGGTCCACCCACCTGTCTAGAGCAGTCCACCCACCTAACTTTCCTGCCACACCTTTGTTGTAATAAAATAGGTAGTTGTGTGTAAGGTGGCAGGCTGCCCATTTTATGTTCTGATGCCACGGATGCAATACATGGCTTCGCCCTCCCTTTTACCATGTCACATGCCTCACAGATGGCGTCCAAATCACTCCCAAATTCCCTGCCAGCAGTGTAGCAGCAGCTGGCCTCCCTAGACAGCAGGGGTCCCCCTCTGAGCCCCACCATAGAACCATCCTTTCCTGGGCTGACCTGGCACTCCCCAGTGCAAGTGATGGTCCTGTTAATATAACCCAGTATGCAATTTTTAATTTTCACAACAAAAAAAATGACTGTTGGTTTATAGTCATATTTTACACTAAACCCTAAATCCTTTTCTGCATTATGCAGCCCAATATCCTAATCCTACCCTTCAGAGTATTTGCAAATCCACCCAACTTTGTGCTGTCTGCAAATTTGTGAAGTGTGCAGTCAAATTATTAAGATGTTAAATAACACTGGACCTGGTAGGAAACCCTACTCGCCTGTAGGAAGCCCTACCTTGATACCTCCTCCCAACTAGGCATGGAGCCATTGATGACTTCTTATTGAGCATGTTCATCAGGAATCCTAGTTTTCCATGATAAAAAAAAAAAAATCTAAATAACCTCCCCCCCATAAAAACCTGCATTTTTCCGTGATGTGATGAGTCTCTCGTCACAACAGTGACTGACTGAGGGGCCCCAGTAGTGGTCTTGCCCCACCCAATTGATTGGTTAAGGGAGGGCTGCCCTTCAGTGAACCCCGTTTCTTATTGCTGATTGGCTGAAAAGGCTGTTCTTCATGTGGTCCCACCCTTTGCCACTGATTGGTGGAGGGAGGTGAGGCTGCATGATGGGCAGCCCTCTTGCCCAGTTAGTGATGGAGGGAGGGAAGGGCGAGTACCATCTTGGCTGCTTCCCTGTGTGCCAGAGGCTTCTTGCCCCGGCAGGCTGCCACAGCAGCCGTGAGAACCACTGGCTTCTACTGGGGAGCCAGCATTTTATCTTCCATAAGTTTATTTTTCCTTTGGAATTCTAAAGATTCTCTGGAAAAACACAAATTCCACGTTTGTTCTGGGGCAAGCAGATCATAGAATCATAAAACCATGGAAAATTAGTGTTGGAAGGGACCTCAGGAGGTCATCTAGTCCAACCCCCACTCAGAGCAGGACCAGCCACAACTAGATCATCCCAGTCAAGACTTTGTCTAGCTGGGTCTTCAAAACTTCCAAAGATGGAGAGCCCACAGCCTCTCAAAGGTAAACCGTTCCAGTGTTTCACCCCCTTCCTAGTGGGAAGGTTTTTCCTAATATCCAACATAAACCTCCCTTGCTGTGACTTGAGACTGTTGCTCCTTATTCTGTCATCTGTCACCACTACTGAGAATAGTTTAGCTTCTTCCTCTTTCGAACCACCCTTCAGATAAAGGCTGCTATTAAATACCCTCTCAGTGTCCTCTTCTCTAGACTAAATAAGCCCAATTCCCTCAGCCACTCCTCATAAATCACGTGCCTCAGCCCCTGAACCATTTTTTGTTGCTCTCTGCTGGATTCTCACCAACTTGTCCACATGCTTTCTATAGTGTGGGGGGCCAAAACCGGACACAGTACTCCGGATGTGGCCTCACCAGTGCAGAATAGAGCTGAATAATCACTTCCCTCAATATGCTGGCCGCACGCCTACTAATGCTGTTAACCTTGGCAACAAAGGCACACTGTTGACTCATATCCATCTTATTGTCCACTGTAACCCTGGTCCCCAACCCCCCCACCCTCCACACCTACACCCTGCACACCCAATCTCTGTGCTGCTGCCACCCCCCTCAGTGTGGGCTGCACACTGCCTCCAGACCCACACTCCCACCCAGCTGCAGCTCTGCCTCCATCCCCACCACTTCTTTACCTGCTGTCTGGAGCTAGCAGGACAGGTCCGCAGCTGCAGAAGCAGCAGCAGCCCTGCCCAGAAGACACATGCTGGTGGGGCCAGGCCCTTCTACCCACAGCGTGGGAGTGAGGAGCAATAGGGTATGTTGGGGGGAGAGAGGTGCCTCGCTCCCACCCTCGTGGGCAGAAGGGCTGGGCGGGGTACAATTTGTTAGTGGGCACCATGGGCTGGATGAAAGTGCTGGTGGGCTGGATCTGGCCCATGGGCATATTTGCCCACCCCTGCACCAACAGGTAGTTCAGAACCCAGCATTGTATAAATATTGGTGAGTTTATTTTTCCCCAGGTGCTTTACCTTGCACTTGTCAACACTGAATTTCATCTGTCACTTTGTTTGACCAGTCACTTAGCTTGTGAGATCTTTCTGGAGCTCTTCTCCATAAGCTTGGAACCTGACTACCCTGAATAAATTGATACCATCTGCAAGCTTGAAGATTTCACTGTGCGTCCCCATTTCTGGTAATTGATGAAAATGTTGAGGAAAATTGGATCCAGCGTGTGGGATACCACTTTTGACCTCCTCCATCCTGTAAAGTCACCATTGAGCCTTACTTTTTGCTTCCTGTTTTTAACCAGGTCTCAGTTCACAAAAGAATCCAATCCCATAGAAATGTAGTTATTTCTTTTTTAAAGTCTTTGCTGAGGGCCCTTGTTGAATACTTTTTGAAAGTCCAAAAATATTATGTCCTTGTGCTTGTTCAGGGGGCTTGTACACATGCTTATTAATACCCTCAAAGAACTCCAGCAGAAAACTAGGTTGACTTCCCCAACAGATCATATCTGTCCATGTGACTTCTGATTTTATTTTTTATTATAGATTCTACAAACTTATCAGGGATGGAAGAGAGACTCACTGGTCTGCAGTTTCCAGGATCACCTCTGTAGCCTTTTTTGAAGATGAGCATTAAGTTGGCAGCCCACCAGTCTGCTGGCACAGAGGCCGTTTGTAACGACAGGCTACATACTATTACCAGCAGTTCTGCAATTTCCCCTTTAAGTGTTTTCAGAACTCTTAGGTGAATGCCATCTGGTCCTGCTGACTTCCTAGTATTAAATTTATCTATTTGTTTTAAAAGCTCCTCTCTTGTCACTTCAGTGTGATCCACTTCTTCAGACCCATCACCAAAAAGGATTGATTTGGTGTGGGAATTTCCCCAGTATCCTCTGCAGTAAACACCAATGAAAATAATTCATTTAGCTTCTCTGTTTTGGCCTCATCACCCCTGAGTACACCTTTTATGGTTTGATTATCTAATGGTCCTCCCAATTCTCTAGTTGGCTTCATGCACCTGAAGTCTTTTTTTAATTTTTTTTTATCAACTTTAGCATCTTTCTCTAGACACTCCTTAAATTCTTTTTTTTTGGCCTGCCTTATTTCACTTGGCCTGCCAGAGTTTGTGAGCTTTCCTATTTTTCTTAATTTTTGAAGGATGTCTTTTTGCCTTGAATGACCTCCTTAACTCTGCTGATACTCCTAATATGTTTTTAAACAATTTCCAAGCTGCCTTCAGCTTTTGACATTTTTTACTAGACCTTTAAACTTTTTGCAAACTAACTTCCTCATTTTCAAACTAAATTCTCAAATTTCCCTTCTTAAAATTGTATATTGGCATAGTGGACATTTTTGGCTTACTCCCTCCTGCTAGAATATTAAATTTGATTACATTATGGTTGCTATTATGGAGTAGCTCACCAACAGATATTTGGGATTAGGTCTAGTATCGCTTCTTCTCTTGTGAGTTCCAAGGTGAGTTGTTATGTTATGTCCACATTTTACCGTGATGAAGTATTTACCCAGTTTATGTGAGAATAGTTGAAGCCACCCATTATTATTGTCCCATTTTAGCCGCTTCTGTACTCTCCCTGCATGTTTTATAATCAGCTTCACCTTCCAGGTAGTACAATCCTAGTACTATATTCTTTTTATTCAGGTACAGAATTTCTACACGCAGCGATCTATGGTATTTTTTCTTTGAGGTAAAATTATTTAAGATAAGATGCTGTTTCTGTCCATACTAGTGTGGGCAGTTATTCGGGCTGGAGGGCCACTTAACGAGTTCTGGGGAGCTGTTGAGGGCCACACACATATATACACATAAATGCGCACGTGCATGCATGCGTGCACTCCCTGCAGCCAGGCCAGGGTTGGTGCCAGAGCAGCAGAAGGAGTGGAAACATAAACCTGCCCAGGGCTGTAGCATGCCCTGGACCACTGACTGCCCCCCACCTCACCCTGCTCAGAGCTGGCACCTGCCACGCACATCTGCAAGGGATTGAGCCTGGCTGGGAGCCTCCGCGCTGTCCTGTCCCAGCATCAGGGTGTGTGTACAACACCCTCTCCCCTGACCCTGCGGCTCCTAGGAACCGCGATAGAGGGGCAGGATGGGACAGTGCAGAGGTCTGCAGCACTGTTGAGGGATACTGGGTGGAAGCAACCTCCCCTCCCCCCCGGACCTCACCAGAGTGGGGCAGAGAGGAAGGGCTGCTTCTACCCAGCATCACCCACGGCACCTGGGAGATGCAATGTGGTCCGGCAAACCCTGGGTGAAAGCAGCCCCACCCACTTGCCAATCTGGCACCTTGTGGCAGCTTGGGAGATGGAGTCCAGGGCCTGCAGGGCCACACTCCGTCTTCCAGGCGCTGCAGGAAGGAAAGCAGTCCTTCCTACTTGGTACTGCGTGTCAACATGCACTTGGGCCTCAGCAAGCTGCACTTGGGCCCTGGGGACCCTGGGCAAGCTGCATTTGGGCCCCAGCTTCTCTGGCATCATGTGGGGCCAGGAAAGCAGACTGGGGACGTCTCCACCCAGCCTCCCCTGCAGCGTGTGAGACACGGAGCCCTGCATGCCCAGGGCAGACCAGACTCCCTCTCCCAGGCTGCTGCGTGGTGCTGGACAGGCATATGGGCAGGGCTGCTTCCCCCCAGTGTCCCCACAGCACCAGCCAGCTGCCAGCAGAAGCAGGGTCTGAACATGGCTTGCTGCCACCCATGAGCCAGATATAATCAACTGGCAAGACACATCCAGCCCGCAAGCCATATTTTGCCCTCCTGATGCCTTCACATTTGGATGCTTTTTCTTGCTGGGATCTTTTGACCCCAGCTGATTTCCTGCCTCTGGGGTAGGGGGGCTGGACCTGAGGTCCCTTCTAGTCCTAACGCCGTGGCGCTCCTCCACCTGAGCCTTTCCTTCAAAACCCTGTTCTGAAATTTCCCTGAGCTGCCTGTTTGTTGTTAAATGATTTTAGAGTTAGTCCTTGAAATTACCGAGATATTTGTCACAGTGAGATTCCTCTTTTTCAAATTTCCTACCCATGTCCTATTATTGACCCCCCCCCCCCGGGTCCACGTACACGCTACAGAAGAGTCCAAAAAAAGAGTGCTGGCGTCCACATACTGAAAACACAAATCCTACTGTACACAGGGAGCAACGCGAGAAGGAGAAATCGCGGGAGGCTTTATCCCGCCACCCCCGCAGCGTTCGGAGGCGGCACCGGAAGCGGCAGCGCGGCGCATGCGCAGGGAGGGACACGAAGCTGGGCGTAGAGTTGCACTGCCCGTTTCCTGTCTGGCGGGTTGGCGCGCGTGGAACTTTAGAACGGGAAACGCCGAACGTGGAACGCTGGCGGTTTGAACTGCAACGGCTGCGCCGGGAGGTAAGGGCTGGGGGTTAGGGGAGGGGGAGAGTTGGGTTGGGTTTCCTCCCCGCGCTGCCGCTCTTTGGCGTGAGCTGAGTTACCGGGAACATCTCCCGGTTCCTGGGCCCCGCCCCGCCCCGCCTTTATGGCGCGATTGGGCAGCGAGCGGCGCTGGGTGTAAAGCGTGACAGGGCTTTCTTCACAGTCCCGCTTCATTCCGCTCCGCTCCAGCCCTTCCTGCCTGTGGGCTTCCGCTCCCACCCGGCCCCTGTGGGTGCCAGAGCGAGCGCGGGGTGGTGAAACCACCAGGACTGGTGGCAGAGGTGATTGCTTGTATTAGGCCACCTAGGTTTCTGCAAAACAAAAAAAAAAGAAAGAAAGAAATCTTTAATGGTAAAGCACAAGCACAAGCATCCATCAAGCATGGGAGAAGTGATGGTAAAAGTTGTCCTGGGTAGAAATGTATCCAAGTTGTGGCCCTATTGCTCTAAATCAGTGGTCTCCAAACTTTTTTGATCGCACACCCCTATCAGTAAAAAATTTTTGAGCACGCCCCCCCCCCAAATATGTATATTTATATAAATATAAATAGAAGTTCTAATATTTTCTTTCCACACCCCAATGGATCATCTGGTGCACCCCACTTTGGAGACCACTGGTCTAGAGGAAAAAGCAGTCGGGGCTGGTGGACAATTTTGACCACCTGAAACCTGAGATCCTGCACCTGCCTTTGTCTAAAGTAATCTGAATCATTTTCACAGCCTCACAGGAGGCTCCGTACCAGCTAAGAACTGCTGCCCAAAGGGTTTTGCCATATATTGACCCCTTTGTGAAATCCTATGAAATACAAGCTATCATTTTTACCCAGGAAAACTTTTACAATCTTTTCTCTAATGCCTGATGAAGGGTGTTTGTGCCCGAAAGCTTGGATATTAGGAACAACTTTCTGAGGGGGGAGGGAGGTGAAGCACTGGAACAGGTTTCCCAGAGAGGTGGTGGAAGCTTCATCCTTGGAGGCTTTTAAGACCCAACAGACAAAGCTTGGGCTGGGATGATCTAGTTGGGGACGGTCCTGCTATGAGCAAGGGGTTAGATTAGGCCAAACTGTTCTCAAACTTTTTTGTACCAGGACACAGTTGTAAACATCATTTGCCAGTCCTGACCCAGTGCCCCTCGCTTATGACCTGCTGTCCCTGCCCCCCCCCATGTATGTGGGGTATGGGGAGGCCCAAAGCAGCCCCTTGCAAGGCTGAAGCTCTGCCAGCCTGCAAGGGAAAAGCCACATTTTCCCATGTTTTTCTCCTTTAAAGGAGAATCCACTTCTAAAGTTTGTTCACAACCCTTTCATATAGTTTTGCAACCCACGGGTTGAGAAATGCTGGGCTAGGTGGCCTCTTGAGGTCCCTTCCAGCCCTCATTTTCTAATGACTCAATGATATCAAATAAGCTTACTTAAATAGTAGTTGTTTGGAGAATTGTACTGTCATTGGAAAATGCAGCTTTACTAAATTATTTGAACAAATCATACAAATAACCTTCCACTATATTTCACATTTTGCTTTTTTCCCCCTCCTTGCAAGTAAAGAAGCTTACAGATTATTTACATTCATTTTTCGCTTGTTTTACTTATCAAAATAACATGCTTAAGAAATAAGCCTTCAGACTACATTTGACTAAGTATCTCTATCCAAAGAGCCTCTAGTGAGGGGTGCTGTGATTCACTGAATCGTTTATCTTCAAAGACTTGTATCCAATTGAAATTTGCCATGTGAGTTTTTTAAAATGATAGATTTCTGAAAAGAATGCCAGTGCCCTTGTTACATCGGCATTGCCTGCCACATAACTTGTGCTGCTCGTTCTGGTTTTTTAATCTAAAAATATGCCTAAACAGTTTTTTTATTGCAGTGTTCTCTCCTGTAGAGAGAGCTGAGTGCTCTTAGTGTCTGGTGATTTCAGTGGGAGTTTGGGGCTCTGCACCTTGTATGATTAGGCCTTTCTTTTTCTGGAAGCCCCTCCCCCAAAGTATATTTATTCAAGGCGAAAACAAGCAATTCCTCCCCCATATAATGGAGCAAGGGAAGCGGGGAGTACCTTGTCTTTGGAATGGAGTATGAGGCTGTTAGGGGCAGGCAGCTGCTGCAGCTGTGGACCCCCTCCCCCCATCTGACCCCCAGCCTCAGGTGCCTTGCCTCTTCTTCCTCTCACCACTCCCCCCGAACTTACTCTTAGATTCTTGTTCTGGCCCTACTCCAGCCTGGGGCATGGAGCAGGAGTGCTGCAGTCCTAGCCTGGCCTGGTAGCTGTGGTGACAGGACCGTTGCTAGAGCCAAGCCTGGTTAGAGCTGGGGTAGGGGTGGAAATGGGGACAGGCAAGGGGACAGAGGCAGCGGGGCAGGGAGATGATGTTGAGGGGTGGGGGGTAGTAGGAGGTTGCAGGAGGGGCAGAGGCAGTGGGAGGCCTGAGGCTGTGAGGTGGAAGCTTTTTATTGTGCAATAGGTTTGCACTTGTAGCTGGTCAGTTAATTGCACAATAATTGTCATGTGTAGAGGGGGCCAAAGCTTTTAGGAGCTGGCTCATCCTTCTTGCTTATCCATTCCTGCATGTCCATGCAGGCTTAGCTGATACTGCTGGAAATGACCCTGAACAGACAAAGAATGGGAAGAGTATATTTGGGGACTGCGTGGCTAACCTGGTGGGGGGGCCTTTAAACTAAGTGCTGTTAAGGATGGTGAAAACAAACCTTTTGACCACAGTATATTGAACACTGAGGGAGGAAGATTGAGAGAAAAGGTCTAATTGTGAAAGATCCAGGAGCTAGTCTAGCAAAAAAGAGATGACAGGGGAGAAGCAATAGGGAAGCCCACGCAGCATCTTTGATTTATATATACAAACACAAGGAGTATGGATAACAAGCAAGAAAATTTGCTAGTATTTGTATATATGGAAACTATGATTTAATTGGCTTTACGGTACTTGGTAGCATAACTGCCATAATCAGAAAATATCAAGATTGAGGGGTATATTTTGTTTCAGAAGGACACATGTAGGAAAAAAAGGAAGCAGTACTAATACTGTAGATTAAGAATATATGTGTCCCCTCAGGTTTAGAAGGAAGAAAGGAACAAATCTGAGGATTACTTGAAGATAAAGGGAAGAACAGCAACAGTGATATTGGGATGGTGGTCTAATAGATGTCCCCAAAGTGGAAAGAAACAGAGTATGAGGTATTCTTCAAGGAGGTTAGTATTAATTAACTTCCCTCATATCTGTTGGAATAATAATATGGCAAAGCATAAAATTTCCAGTAAGTTGAGACAGTTCAGGGTACAGCTGGGACATCATCTATCTTGGATACTGTTTGATTAATAAAGAAGAATCAATAATGAATGTGAATATAATGTGCATTTGGAAGCAAGTAATAATGGTATAATTGAATTCAAGACCATAAGAAAGAGAAGGCATAAGATAAGCACAGCAAGGATACTGGATTCCAAAGAGATTTCAGTGGTCTCTGAAAAATAGTAGGTGAAGTCCCATGGGCAAACAGATTGAAGGATAAAGGGGCCCAGGATGTCCGGCAGATCTAAAAGGATGCGGTAGTTAAAGGCTCAACAAGAAGCTATTCCAACATGGAGTAAAGGGAACAATGACAGGGAGACTGAGACTGCAAAAGGAGCTGAAATCGAGAGAGAAATGTGGAGTGAATGAAATGGAAGGCAAGTTACTAAGAAAGTATATCAAGGAATAGCAAGAATTTGCAAGGACAAAATTAGGAAAACAAAGGCAAAAAATGATAAACGGATGATAAGGGATAAAGACAAAAACAGGGTGGGGGATTATACAATGTCAGACAGCAAAAAATGACTGAGGAAACTTGGTCCACTGATTAAATTGTGACAGCGATCTATTCACAGAAGATGCAAGGGCGGAGCTGCCCAGTGTTTCTTTTGCTTCAGGCTTCACCACAGAAACAAACTGCGATGGTACAGCTAACAACATTAATACAGATGAAGAAGAAGAGTGCAGATCCCAATAAGTAAAGAGCATGTTGGAGAACTGTTTCCAAACTTGATTTCAAGTCAGCAATGCCTGCCAAAATTCATCCCAAAATTCATTGCTGAAGAAAACTTGGAGCCAGGATAACAATATTTGCAGAGCCATGGAAGGGTCCCAGAGGACTGGAGACAGCCTCATGTAGTGCTCATCTCTAAAAGGGAGCACCCAGGGAACTGATCAGTTCAATACCTGGGAAATTACTGGAGCAAATTATAAAACTGTCAATTGTTAAATACTTGGAGGAGGAAGGGGTGAAGGCTTCATGGATTTATTAAGAACAAATTATGCCAACTTGATTGTTCTGTTTGATATCGTAACAAATTCAATGGATGTGGGAAATGCAATGAACATAATATACGCTTGGGTTTATTAAGGTTTTTGATACAGTCTGATATGCCAGTTTACAAAAACTGAAGTAAGCTAAAGAAAAGTAGACTAAGTAGACTAACAAGTGTAAATGTAACTGGCTGAATAACCACAAACAGAGTAGTTAAGTTATAGTTGAAATTATTGTAATGATTTGACTTCAGGAATAGAGGAGCTTACTGGTTACTATCCAAAATGACACAAAACTGGAATGAGTTCTAAAAACTGGAGAGCTAGTATCAGCATGAAGAAGAGTCATGGCAGCACAGAAAACTGCAAAATAAGCAACAGGATGGAATTCAGTGAAAACAAATATAAGATGCTTTTTTTCTAAGAAAAAAAATCCAAAAACAGAATGGGAGATGCCTAGGCAGTCATATTGCTCAGAAGAATCTGTGTGGAGGAGGGCTTGCCCTCCATCAGCAGTGCGATTCAGTTACCAAAAAAACCAAATGCAATTTTGAGCTGCATTGACAGGAGTATAGT
The DNA here is from genome assembly GCF_052110815.1 of Crocodylus siamensis. Lineage (NCBI taxonomy): Eukaryota > Metazoa > Chordata > Crocodylia > Crocodylidae > Crocodylus > Crocodylus siamensis. Next base: position 17,779,315 of record NC_143395.1, read on the forward strand.
GTGTAGCACATGTGACATAAGAGTACTACTCTCCATGGTGCTAGTTAGGCCTCAGCTACAGAACTGTTCAGTTCTGGGTTCTATGACCACTTAAGGTTGTGGAAAAAGTGGAGAGGATCCAGAGACAAGTGACAAAAAAAGATAAAGGGGGTTGGGATTAATAAGCAATACAAGAGAAAAACTGGGTCATGCAGGTTTGTTTAGCTTGGAGATTAAGAAGATTAAGAGGGAACATAATAACAGCTTTCATATATTTGAAAATATGGTGTAAAGTGGGGAAATAAGTGTTCTTGTTGCAGAGGGCAGGGCATGAAGCAGTGGGTTTAAACAGCAGCAAAGCAGATCCAGATTAAATATTAGAGGCTACTTGCAGATGTGGAAAAAACGTGCTTTACTGGAAGAAGCTGCATGTTATTTTGACTCGGCTCTGCAGTTGTCTGCATAGATTGGGCGCTTAAGCAGGACTTTTTAGTGCTTTTATCTAATAGCTGATTGAATCAGCTAAAAGCACCAAAGAAGCCCACTGCAACACCTGATCTATACAGATGCTGCAGAGCCAGATTGAATGAACATGCTACCTCTTCTGGGTACACTCTGGGCTTGGGCAGGAGTGTGCCAAATTTTAATGTAAAGCCCCCCTTTTTTTTTTTTTTTTTAATGTCTGTAGGCAGCCAGAATGTCCATGCAGTCAGAACAGCAGGACAGTGTCATAAGCTGCCAAGACAGTTCCCTTCACTGGTGGCTTTCAAGAAGAGGCTGGTTAGGCATTTGTCTGGGATGGTATAGGATTATTGCATTCTACATTTGTGCCTGGTCTTGGACCTGGATGACTTTTTTTGTTGTCCGTTCTTTATGCTTATGCACTGATTTTTCTCTCTCTTTCTTTTTTTAGCTTGACTTGAATTTTAAATTTGCTTCCCTTACTGGTAGTTCTTAGCATTGCTCCATAATAAATGGGTTGATCTTTCTCTTTCTTTCCGTAGCTTGTTGTGATCATTAATTTTTATTTTCAGTATATTCAGTAGATAGCCCTAAACATGTTGGTGCATTTAATCAAGTGACTGAAACTAATGATATACCTTTTATTTTTATGTTCTAGTACTGATGGGTAAGAGAAAAGAGGAAAGTGTTTCTAAATCTGGAGGCCATAAAAGGCTAAGACAAGAAGATGTAGATGAGTATGATGATGAACCTGATGAAGCAGAGCATTCACATCTAGGATCTGGCAGCAATTCTTTCTCACAGTTGGTAAGCTATAAATTGTAGTATATCCTGTTTGAAATTGAACTAATGAAGAAAAGAGGAAAAAATCATGGTATAAATTTAATGCACTGATTCCAGTTGCCAGTAAAACAAGCATCTTGCCCGTAGGCTGCAGTAATAGGTATATGGAAATAAAAGCTAGCAGTGATGTTTCTATTGTATGGCCTTCTTCAGAGCAATTGTCCTCAGTTACCTTTTGAAAAATATCCTTTTTTCTAGTATAATTTTTCAGGGAGTTTATAGCCATAACCTAGATTCAAATGTATAAACATATTGTGGACAGTCTTTCAGTGCAATCTGTTTTGATCATCTTATAACCTTCCACAGCTTGCTGTAGTCCTGACTTTTAAAAAATGTTTTAAGGTATATAGTTGTGATAATTATTCTTTGTTTAAAATCAAAAACCATGAATTACACTGGCAACTTAGCAACCAAGCTTATAAGGATGCTGCAGGTTTTTCCTCCCAAGGTGGAGAACCTTACATTTTTCGGTGTTAAACACCGTGAGGTTCTCGTCTGCCCATTTGCTGAGCTTGTCCAGGTCAGCCTGGATCACCCGCCTATCTTCTGGCGTGGATGCTTTGCCCCAAAGTTTGGTGTCATCGGCGAACTTGGCCAGTCCACTCCTGACTCCAGTGTCCACATCATTAATGAAGATGTTGAACAGTATGGGTCCAAGGGCAGAGCCTTGAGGGACCCCACTGGTCACAGGGCACCACGATGAGTGACTGCCATCAATCACAACCCTCTGGGTCCGACCACAGAGCCAATTTCCCAGCCAGCGGATCGTGGTGGAGCCAAGGCCGCAACTGGCCAGTTTTGCTAAGAGGTGATCATGGGATACCAGATCAAAAGCTTTTTTGAAGTCAAGATATATGACATCAATCTCTTCTCCCTCGTCCAGGTGATAGGTCACCTGGTCGTAGAAGGAAATGAGATTGGTCAGACAAGACCTACCCACAACAAACCCATGCTGGCTATCCCTTAGGATGTTAGCCTGGGCCAGTCCCTCAAGGATGGCCTCCTTTAATAAACTTTTCTAAGATCTTCCCCAGGATAGAAGTCAGGCTAATGGGCCTGTAGTTAGCCGGATCCACTCTCCTCCCTTTCTTGAAGATCGGCACCACGTTGGCCTTCTTCCAGTCTTCGGGCACTATACCAGAGCGCTAGGAGTTTTCAAAGATCCGTGCCAGGGGCTGGGCTATGACGCTCACCAGCTCCTTGAGTACCCTGGGGTGCAGATTGTCAGGGCCAGCTGACTTGAAGGTATCCAGCTTCTCAAGGTGTTCCTTCATGAGGTCAGCATTTATGGAGGGTAGGGGATCCCCCATCACCTGGATCTCCCTGTCCCATAGCAGGCATGGGCGTCCCATGGGACTGATGAAAGACTGACACAAAGTACCTATTTAATAGGTTGGCTTTTTCCTGGGTGTCAGTTGTCAGTTGCCCCATCTGGTTTAGCAGGGGTCCAACGTTGACCTTGTTTTTCCTCCGGCTCCCCACATATCTGAAAAAGGACTTTTTGTTGTCCTTGATGCCTGAAGCTAGTTGGAGTTCAGTTGCAGCCTTGGCTTTCCTGGTTTGGTCCCTGCAGGACCGGACCAGCGCAGAGTAATCCTCCTTGGAGGTGAATCCTGTCCTCCATCCTTTGTAGGCTTTCCTTTTTAGCCACAGGAGGTCCACTAGGTCCCTGGAGAGCCAGAAGGGCTGCTGTGCCTTCTTGCTGCCTTTTCCTCCGTGTTGGAATAGATTTAGCTTGTGCCTTGAGGATCGCTTCCTTGAGAAGCAACCACTCTTCTTGAACTCCCCTCTCCCTGGGGTCATGGTCCCTAAGGGCCTGACCGACTAGCCTCTTGAGCTTGTCAGGGTCGGCTTTTCTGAAGTCAAGGACTTCTGTGTTGCTGACTGACTTGCCGGCTTTACGGCGGATGGTGAAGGTGATCAGCTCGTGGTCGCTGTCACCCAACTTCCCATCGATCACTAAGTCGCCGATTAGGTCGTCCCCCGTAGCCAGTACCAGGTCGAGCAGCGATTTCTTAAATCTCAGGAATCCTTTTAAAGTGCAAATGCAGTAATGTCTAATGCAAGGCATTACTTAAAAATATCTTTAAAAATATTGAGAACTAGGAGTCTGAATTTGTCTTGACATTGGTCATTCTGTGTTTTTTATCAAGAACTTTTTAGGAAATAACATACTGTTGGGTGCCTCAAAACTAAAACAATGTTTATAAAAGGGGAGAAGGAAGGGGCAGGAAGAGTATCAGTTTTTACCAGGGCTTTATCCCTTCTGCTTCTAACTTCAACTGCTTCTTCCTAACCTCCTAACCAGAAATTGTTACACATCAGCTAAAATGAGTAAAGGACATTCTAAAATGTTACTCTGTTGATCTGAAGTACGCCAATTGCAATATGGTATCCGAACACTAACATATAATCCTCACATGTAAGGTATTTAAGATAATTTAAGAAGGGGAAACTAAAAGTATCTTTGGTAAGTGATGAAGATGGGTAACTAATTGACACCACCAACTATTGGTTATCCATAATGTCACATAATTAGCATGCATTATCTCAGACACTTCTGTTAATTGTTCTGTTTTGCTTAATTTACTTGCTGTCATGTTATTATCATTCAGCCTTTTTGATTTCTCATTATACTTTACCTTCATTGATTGTTTTTATTTTAATTAATTTATGCAATTGTATTATATTTTTGTAGACTTCAGGGGAGGTTGGGATAATTGAAAGCATCCAACTAAAAAACTTTATGTGCCACTCAATGCTCGGACCCTTTCAGTTTGGATCCAATGTCAATTTTGTGGTGGGAAACAATGGAAGTAAGTATTAAGTTGCTCCACAGTATTTTTGTTTACTTTTAAATATTCACATACTAGTGGTTAGATTCATAAAGGGGCAAGAGCATTATGATGCTAAGAAGAAATGAACTGGAAACTCTAGGTCTAGTGAAAGGAAGAGCAGGAGCAAAACTCTCTAAGCTAGGCTGCTGCATTCACCTGGGAAGGATTTTCTTGGGTTCTTGACCATTGACATTTGAAACGTTGTTTTAACATTTCCTGTTATAGGACAAAAACTTAGACCTTCCTGCCATTGGTGAATGCCTTGACCATTAGATTTTACTCTGTTTTGCAGGGCCAATTCATCTTGAACAATTAAGAGAATTTAATTTGTCTCTCCTCGCTCTTGGTTGAATGCTTCAACCATTAGGTTTTGCATATAGGGGACACCACTTTATTCTCTTTGGGCAGTAGGAAGGTGCTTCTGTCTTGTACAGAGCCCCATCCTGTCAGCCTGCTCTGAGTGTACTTATTGGATTTCGCTCCTGAAGGGACATTGATGAATGAACATGCAGTTCATGGATCCTCATGGGAAAATAAGGCACGAGAGGCTATTCAGTCCTGTAAATATAAAGATGCTTCTGAGTTCATATGGAAATAGTAATTTTAGGCACCTGGGTATTTTGCTTATCAAAGATTTGGTGCGACAGATGATTGTGATTATTATATTTTTGGACTTAAAGGAACTTAGGAAGACTAAGTACTTATGTATTTTGTCTTTCATCTTCAGTCTTTTTATATTGTATTCTAGTTAGGTTTTGGGGAAATTTTGTAATCGTTTGCCAGGAGGAGATTTGTGTGTGTGTCATGAGCATCTGGGAAAGGTCCCTCTGTCTGGTTTACTTGTACATTAATTAGGTAGAAGTACACCAGTATATCAGTCCTTATCATATTGGTACAAGTAAAATGAAGATTGACATTATCAGCATTCAGGTTTTTGGTTGATAATGTCACCAGTAAATGGCACTTGCATGTGTGCAGTTGCAGTACGCACACTGCCAGGAATGCAGCCCAGCAGCTTGGAGACCAGCATCTGATCAGTACATCTGGGGGGTGGGGACAGATCGTGGCCCCCACAGTCAAGGAGGGAGTGGGGCTGCAGCAGGGTCCAGCACTGCCCAGCCAAGATGGAGCCATGGGTGGAGGGGCTCCCATCTCTGCCTGCACCCTTAGGAGAGGCATGTGGAGCACGTGCCCCTGGATTGGTGTATGGGGCAAGGACAGGCTGCAGGCTTAGGGCCAGAGGCTGTGCCAGCCTCTTCCCGGCAAAGGGGGCTGAGCCAGTGCTGCTTTCCGGGTGGGGTGGGTGGCAGCAGTGCTGGGAAGAGTGCTATGGGGTAGCTATAGCAAATTTTTCGGATGTCCGAAGCCCATCCTGTAGCCCCCTTCCTACTGCCACCGCCACCCACCCCAGCCCCACTCACCTGAGAGCAACCCTGGCCAACTCCTGCGGGGAAGAGGCTGGTGCAGCCCCTGGCCCCAAGTCTACAGCCTGTCCTTGCCCCATACACCAATCCAAGAGGCACGTGCTCCCCATGTCTCCCCCAGGGGTGCTTACAGCCTCCCCAGGGGTGTTCACTAGAAGTTTCCTTGTTTGATTTTGAGGGGAAAAGAAATTAAATGAATACTCAATGCGGAAAAGTGTTAGGAAAAAGAGTGGAAATTTCTTGAACTGTACATAAGTTAAGTAGGTTCCTTATAATTTAAATTTAATGCTGAACTCAACTTTTCATGAGAGATGTTGGAAAAGTTGTCAATATTTTGCAAAAAAATGAATGGTTAGCATACTATTCTAATATTTTTTTTTTATTCAAATGTCAGTATTATCAGTGTAATTTAAATGTGTGGAGTTTTGGTTGAAAATATAAATTGTTATTTAATTGCATTTTAACAATACAATTTTGGTTCATAAAACATTTACATGTTTTTTTTAAATAGGTGGGAAGAGTGCTGTATTAACTGCTCTTATTGTTGGTCTTGGTGGAAAAGCTACCACAACTAATAGAGGATCCTCTTTAAAAGTATTTGTAAAAGATGGAGAATCGTAAGTGAAATGTTGTGATAATGTGTTTGTGGAGGTCTGTCTTGACTCTTAACTTAGTTATAACATGCCTAACCTTTCATGCTGTGTTGTGGGCCAGAATTACTGGAATAAGAAATAAGGTTTTTCAACCACACATTCATATATTTTTAAAATGAAGTGTAATACCTGGAATGCCTATATTATACCTAATATATTAACTAGTTTAGTCAGGTATCCCTTTAACCATTTCATTTAGATTTAGTTTCTTCTTGCTTGACAAATTCAGAATTTGTTTAAATATTTTTTTAAGAATCCCCCTTGAGTTCTAATTTTATTTAGACACTGCTTTATTTTGAGTTGCTAATATTATATCTTTTTCAATGATGACCTTATTTTGGGACTGAACTATGTTCTCCTTACGTTCATATCTGATTGCTTTGTGTATATATACCCATTAGGGCATCAAGTAGAAAGCTCACTAATGTACTAAGCTAGAACTGTACAACTGGCAGTGTACAGGGTCTCACCTGGGGTTAATATGCAGGCCCAGGGCCCTCACCCAGGCACCACTCTGGCAATAGCAGTTGGAGTCTCCAAGCTACCCTCTCCTTCCTCTGGCTGCCACTTCCTGCCTTATGCAATGAGTTGGGGTGCTATTGGAGGCTGCAAGGGTGGGGATGTGGGGCCAGAGCCATGTAGGGTGGGGAGAGGTAATTCCACAGTAGTGGGAAAGGCCCAGTGCCTCAATGGGTCTCAATGAGTGTGGGGGGGAGGGGCAGCGGGGGTGTCCATGCTGTATGCCTGGTGGGGCCCTGGTGACTTAGCTCTTTAGGTTTAATTTGTTAGGCTTTCATTGAGTTGGGAGGAGTCAATGGAAAGCATTCAAGTCCCAAATTAGACCTTTTTGTATGTCTACCAGTTTCTCTGTCCTTTGCCATCAAATTTTAAGTTTCATGTTTGTGGGTTTTGTTTTCTTTTTTTCTTATTCAAATGAGGTTCCTATCATAGAAATGGTCTAACCATGACTTTGCATAATCCATACAGCTGTCAACTTACCACAGTTTTAACCTAAGAAAGTTGTTTCCAGACCTACATTATGTCCTAGGCAAACACAAATCACAGAATGACCATAGTATTTAAGCCAGAATATTGAGCCAGAATTTAGATGAAAACGCCCCAACTAAATTTGACTTGTTTTATAAACAGGATTTGAAAATCTGCTGCTGTAAAGTCTTGTTGGAAGATTCAAATACAACTGGAAATTTGTTCATTTGTTTGTTTTAGTTCTGCAGATGTTTCAATAACATTACGAAACCAAGGTAGAGATGCCTTTAAGCCAGATGTTTATGGTGATTCTATTGTTGTCAGTCAGCATATTAATGCGGATGGAAGTCGTAGTTATAAACTGAAAAGCAAATCAGGTTTGGTGATATTTCTTTTTTTTAATTATTTAAAGCATTTACAATATTTTTCTGTATGAAAGATTAGGTACTTCCTAAGAAGAAATAAATACGGAAGGGAGGATAATTGGCTAGGCAGTAGCAGATATGGGGGTTATGATGGATCACAGACTCAGCAGGACTCAGTAATGTGATGATCTCGTACTTTTTGATCTCTGCTGTGTGTGCACTTGCATGCATGTGCTCTCTCTCCTTAGAGTTAAGTGAGATGGCATGCATCTTTTCATGAGTAGCTGACAGAAGTGTTATGTACCTGAGCAGCTTTCTCCTGGCCTAGGCTGAGATAGTGACACTGAAGAGCTGCCAGAACCGGCTCACCAGGTTCAGCTCTGATGCCCTCCATGTCTCTCATATCCTTATTCAAGCACATCTTAGCATTAAATTTGGACGCTTTGTCCTAAAGCAGTATGTAAGCCAGTTTGCATCCTAATGTAGGTGGGGCCTCCCAGACAGTCCTGCCTACTGTGGAAGATCACTAGTATGGGGATAAGGGAGATGCAGGGGTTTTCTCCTTTGTTACTTGATTGAGTGATTCTCTTTTGCTGCATGGTTATTTTGATTCATAGCCCCATGTGGGGTTTTTTGTTTTTAATAGCTTATGTTTAATTGGATGTTTTTAATCTGCGTACTTTTATTATAATACAGATAAAAAAATTATCTCTTGCTCTCATACAATGCTGTGTGGGGCCATATTAACAGAAATATTATTAGACATAAGAAGTGATAGAACTATGCTACTTTTGTTCTGGGTAGGTGTCAGCCATAATAGTACAGTGCCTAGTTTTGATCACAACATTTTAGAGAGGATGTAGGGAAACTGGATAGGATCCAGTGATGAGCATCAAAGAAATTAAAAGAATTGTATGAGGAAATATTGAGATAACTGTAGTTTAGTAAGAACAAAAGCTGGTGGTGGTGTTTGGGCAAGGGACAGTCATCATAGCAGTTTTTAATTATTTAAAAACCTGCCATAAAGAAGAGGGAGAACAGCTGACTTCCTTTGCCACAGAGGGCAGGACATGTGACAATGAGTTTGCACTGCAGCAAAAAGAGATTTAAATTTAAATGTCAAGAAAAGCTTTTTAACTGTAAGGACAGAAAGGACTATGGGTTTAACGGTATAAAGTAATTTTGGAACCTCCCTCATTGGAGGTTTTCAAGAAGAGTTTGGATATACTTCTTTCCAGGATGGCTTAGAACAGGGATGGTCAACAAGCAGCATGGGTGCCAAAAGTGGCACAGGCAGTCTCTGTGTTGCACATGGCAAATTGGGGAGGGGACAGGCAGCACAGATGCAGACAGGGCAAAAAGCAGAAAGCAAAGCATAAAATTGGGCAAGAAAGGATGTAGAAAGTGCAGTGGATAAGATGGGGAGCATATGACTTGGAGCAGAAAGCAGAGCAGCAAACTGAATTGGGGAAGGGCATTGGAGTGGTGCTTGGAGGGTGTGGGTCTAATTTGTGGCACACCTGCTAAAAAGGTTGGCCTTCACTGGTTTAGAATAATGCATCCTGTATTGATGAAGAGCAGGGTTTCCCAACATTTTTATGCTGAGGACCAGCAAACCATGGACCGGAAGTGACCACAGACTAGCAAACTGTGGACCAGCAATGACCCACAGTATGCTGGTCATTTCCAGTCCACGGTTTGCCAGTCCGCGGTCACTTCTGGTCCAGCAGCCAACCCTTCACAGCCTGGTACTGGGCTGCGGCCTGGGGGTTGGGAACCCCTTGTGACTGAACTAGGTTCTTGAAGATTTTCCCACATCTATCATTCTGAGTTCTGGGCAGGTGAAAATGGAAAGAGTAGTGACAGATTAAACCAGTTTTTCATCACTGGCTTCAAAAGAGAGATTCTTAAAACCACTGGATAGATTTTTAAAAGTACCACCTCTGTTTTTAATAGATAAAATTTTCTGTCTTTTTAGTATATTTGCATAGGATATAAATCTTTCCCTCAATCCTAACACTGTTGGGAAGATATTGACTATATTCTTATTTCAGTGTGAAACACTAAGGGCATCTATACACATGCTCTGGTGTGGAGGTGGGCAAGCGGTGCTCATTCGATTGGCTTTAGTTAAAGCGCCCCTGCCACCATTATGAAATGCAGGGATGCTGAATACACGTGATGCAGAGGCTGACGTATCACGCTAATTAACATGCTCCACAGGCTCGCAGCCAACTTGATTAATTGAGTCTGCTCCAACGTGTACTAATTAGCACACATCAGAGCAGAGCTCGGTCACGTTTATAGATGCCCTAAGTTTTTTGAATGAGTTGAAATTTTTTATACTTATCTGCAGTTTTGTTTGCTAACTAGTCTATGTTCTGGTTTTATTTTTTTTCATATGCCTTCAGGGACCTTAATTTCTTGTAAGAAAGAGGAACTTGTAGCAATATTGGATCATTTTAACATACAGGTAATTGCTAATATGTTTTGTGTTCATGTTTATAGTTTTATGAGAAAAAACTGAGTTTAAAAGTAGAAGTCTGCATTTGTAAAGCAACATCACTTTGCACCTTTTTATGCTAACCCAGTACTGTTTGAGTTCATATTCAAAGTTACTTTTACAGATATAAAAGGTAAAAATTGATTTTAAAAAACTGTCTTCTGCAGAAAATGAGTATTTCTTGGTAGCTACATAGATAAACACACCAACTGTGTCTTAAAACCTGGAAGTTTTGTTACCTGTCCCAAGAATTTTAAGCCTGCTCAGTGGCTCCCCTTGTTTCTCCCTTTAATTGGAACTTCTTTTTTCCACCTTCTGCAAATAGGTCTTTTTATCATCCAGTTCTAAGATAAATTAGTTTTGGTTAGTTTTCTATCTGTTAAGTAATAAACAGAATATTAACATGTGTTGCACATAAAATCCATGTTTAACAGTGTTTTTGGATGTATTTTCTCATAGAATTAATCAAGACTAATAATAGAAAAGCGTCTTAGGATCTGACTGCTGCTCTCTAGTTCAGACTGGATTGTTTGATCTCCAGTTGTGGTGCTTTCAGTTATTTTTTTTAAACACTTTGGCAGTAGATGTGGGATATAACGGGGGTTTCAATTCCCACTTCTGTTGATTTGCTAACTTTCAGGGATATTCAACCAGTTTAAAATTACTATTTTGTTCTCGAGTTTTCTTTTAATTATTTGTTGTTTATAGGTAGATAATCCTGTGTCTGTTTTAACCCAAGAGATGAGCAAGCATTTCTTACAGTCTAAAAATGAAGGTGACAAGTACAAGGTAAATAAAATCAGTTGGTATTTAAATAAGGAATTAAAATTCAGTTGGCCTAAGGATTAGTATAAAGGTATAGCTCAGGCATGTAGAAGGAAAATCAAGAAGGCCAGGGCGTAAACTGAGTTAGCGAGAGATGTAAAAAGGCAACAAAAAGCATTCAATATATAAAGTAAGAGGAAGAGTTCGTTAGCATATAGGTGCCTTACTAAACAAGAGGGTAATCTAATGATGGATGATGTACTGAAGTCCATTATTTCAGTCTTCACCAATAAGATCAGCTATCAGATGAGCATAGTGAGAGCAACAATAGAGAAGGGAAAGGACAGATTATAGATTATTTAGGGAAGATGGATGTCTTTTAAGTCAGCAGGGCCAGATAAGATTTAATTTAGCATGCCCAACCAATTGGCTAAATTAAATTGTACAGCCATGTGTTTTTATCTTTGAGCATTTGTGCAGAGGATAACAAGGTGATCATAGTAAAACAGGGCTGGAACAGACCTCCATGATCATCCTTGACTGAACCATCCCAGCCAAGTCTCTGTCTAAACTGGTCTTAAAAATTTCAAAGGATGAAGATTTTATAACTTTTCTAGGTAGCTGGTTCCAGCGCTTGAGCACACTCAATCAGAAGGTTCCTCCAACTTAACTTTCTCTGCTGCAGCTTGAGACCATTGTTCCTTGTTCTGATCCCTGTGGACACAGAGATAAGGCTATTTCCATCCTCTTTATAATCACCCTTCAGGTATTTGAAGACTTTTATCAAATCTCCCCTCAGTCTTCTCTTCTACAGACTAAATTTCATAGATTTCATAGGCATTAGGGCTGGAAGGGATCTCAGAAGATCGAGTCCAGCCCCCTGCCCAGAAGGCAGGAAGTCAGCTGGGGTCATAGGATCCCAGCAAGATAAGCATCCAGTTTACTCTTGAAGGTGTTCAGTGTAGGTGCTTGAACCACCTCCGATGGCAGGCTGTTTCAGAGCTTGGGGGCTCGGAAATAACCCTAGTTCTTTCAGCTTTTCCTCGTAAGACATGCTTTCCAGGCCTCTAATTATTTTTGTTGCTTTGGGATGGGCTCATTCCAAACTGCTCACCATCCTTGAAGTATGGGGCCCTAAACTGGACATAGTACTCCAAATGAGGCCTTGCCAGCGCTGAGTAGAGTGAAAGAATTGCTTCCTTTGATTTGCAGGTGACACTTGTGTTAATACAACCGAAGATACTGTTATCTTTTGCAGCAAGAGTGTACTGTTGGCTCATATTAAGGTTATGGTCCACCATAGCCCCCAGGTCCTTGTGTACAGTACTGTAGCCAGTTCATTCCCTAATCTGCATTTGTGCCTGTGGTTATTCTGTCCTAAATCAAGAATTTTGCACTTGTTCTTGTGGAATCTTATCTGATTGATTGATACATTTTTCCAGTTTATCTAGGTCATTCTGGATCCTAGGCCTACTATCCAGAATGTCTGCAACTCCAAATAACTTAGTGTCATCTGCAGATTTGCTAGGCATTTGCTCAGTCCCATTGTCCAAATAATTAATGTAGATGTTAACAATACCAGACCAGGACAGACCCTTCACCCCAGCTGATATTCCCAACTAGACATTGAGGAGCCATTGATGACTACACATTTGGCAGGGTGATCCGACTGGATGTATATCCATCTTTCAGTACTTTTGTCTAGTTTGTAGTTCCTTAGCTTGTTAATGAGATCATTGTGGGAGACAGTGTCAAAAGTTCTTCTATGTTAAGATGACAAGCTCCATGGCTGTGGGGGAAAGCAGTAAATGTAATATGCCTTGACTCAAGTAGTGGTGTACTTCAAGAAAGATGTGAACAAATTGGAAGGATTACAGTGCTGAGCAACAAAAATGATCAGAGGTCAAGGAAACATGATTTAGGAAGAAGAGTTGGGAAAACTTGGATTATTCAATGGAAATGAGAAAAGTATGAGGGGATTTGATAACAGTACTGAATGTATGGAAATTGGTTATAAAGAGAATGGTGAAAAACTTCTCTTTCATCACATAGGATAGGACAAGAAGTAATGTTCTTAAATTGCAACAAGAGACATTGAGGTTGGACATGAGATTGATTAGGGTGGCTGACCTGCAGCATGAGTGCCACCAGTAGCACAGACAGTTTGTGTGGCACATGGCAAGTTGAAGAGGGGGAAGAAAGCACAGTTGGAGATAGGGCAGGGGAAAGGGATTGGTGTTGTATTCAGGGAGGACGTGGAGCTAATTTTTGCATTCCTGCCAAAAAGTTTGACTCCTGCTGAGGTAGACCCCTCGCGCTGTGAGGGTTGTTAAACATTGGAACAAGTTGCCTACAGAGCTTGTAGTTTTTAAGAGCAGGTTAGACAAACATTTCAGGATGATCCTGATTTCAGCAGAGGTTGGAGTAGATCAGTGTTCTCAACCTTTTTTGTACCAGGACCCATTTGTAAATATTGGCCAATGGGCCTGCCAGTCCCCCTCACTCCTGGCCAGCAGTCCCCTATGCCCCCTTCTCCAGGCCATGCTGGTGCTCCTCACTCCCAACCCACAGCCCGCTGCACCCAGGTTCGGGCGCAGCAGGGGAGCCAGACTCTGGTGACTGTAGCAGCTCCAGCTCATGCGGGTGGCAGTGGAGTGAGTCTGGCCTGGCATGGGCTGGAGGAAAGAGGAGGGGAGTCCTGTGGCACCCCCTCTGCCCTAGGATGAGTATCCTGTGCCATGCCTGGTCATGGACCCATCAGTCCCCTGAGCAGTTTCTCCTGTCTACCCTGCCCCTGTGAGTATGGGCACCAGCCCCAGTGCCGCCACCCACAAAAGGGACATCCTACCCCCTTCCCCCGCTGGAGAAGCAGGCATTGCAGGAATGTTGCCAGCCTGCAAGGGGAAACCCATGCTTTCCTGCATCTTTCTGGGACTTGCTTCCGACCCTTTCAAATATTCTTGTGACCTGCTTTTGCACAGGGGTTGAAAAACACTGGAGTAGATTACCTCCTGAATTCCCTACCAGCCTTATTTTTCTATGATTTTATGAATTTATTTCCTAATTTCCTTTTATTTGAAAATCTATAGTTAGGATTTTATAGATCCCTTTAGGACAGCAGGTGAGAAGTATATTTGGAAAAAGTGTAGGTTCTCTTAAGCAGCAAATACTCCAGTTTCAAGTTTTCAGAGAGTTACAAATAGCATGTATTGAAATAAATTTAAAAATAACAAAACTTAATTATGTAAATTTGGCAGCCTTCAAAATGTTTGTGGAAACCGATTTTTCTCTCTCCTCCCTGTGAATAGTGGCAATATAGGGCTCGGCTCCCAGAGGGTATATTGCAGGTTGATAAGTTTTTGTTGTACCTATGTTGTTCCTGCTTCTTTAAGCTCAGGTGACTTTGTTTTGTTTGTGTGGGTATATGCGCTTTTTTTTTTTTTTTAAACAATGCTCTGAATACCCTGAACATTCAGTGAATTTTCTTTGTATGACAGTTTGAATGTAACATTCAATTTAAAAAAATGACAGTCTATTAAAACTGAAGCTTAGATCTTTCTTCTTTGATTAGTTCTTTATGAAGGCAACCCAGCTGGAGCAGATGAAAGATGATTATTCATACATTATGAAAACTAAAGAAAACACATCTCTTCAGATAGAGCAAGGAGTAGAGGTATGTGAAAATACATATTTCTAAAACTTCATATTTCACCACAGCCTTTTATGGTCCCTAACATTTAAATCTTTTTACTTTTAGCATCTTCAAAAACTAAAGCAACACTATGTGGAAAAAAAGGAACGTTATAGGACCATTGGGTTTGTGAATGAAATGCGAAACTATCTAGAAGAATTGAAAAACAAAATGGCTTGGGCAGTGGTAACTTTCTTGTTTTACTATCTTGATATCTTAATTATCTTTGGGTTATCTTGACCTTGGTGCTGATTCTGCCGAGGCTACAGATACAGGTTCATTCCCCATGCTGGCCATCAATTTTCATGCAGCAGATTGGACTAGGTGACCTCTGGAGGGTCCCTTCCAGCCCTACCTTTCTGTGACTTTATTGCCAGTGTGATATGTACTTCAATTTTTTTATATTGCAGGTCAGTGAGGCAGAAGAAGAAATAAAACCAATCCAAGAGAGCATCAGTCTTGAAGAAGGGCGTACACATAAGTATGTCCAGAAGCTAAATGAATGGCAGGTAGGCATGTTTGCCTTTAAAACAAGTTGATTGAATTTAGTTTCTTTTCACTTTTTTTTTTTTTTTACTGACTTTTACCCAAAATAACTGTATAATATCAGCTGTCTTGATTTATTCATTTATTTGTAGTGTAAAGTTTAATAGACAAGTTAGCATCCTTTCACACACTGGAAAGGTGGTGCCTTGTCCATGTTCGGGGGAGACCAACTCTAGCCCAAGAAAGTCTTTTGTTCTTTGTCTGCAGTCAGACATGTGGCTGTTTTCTTATTTGCTGATAGATCTGAGGAGTTTGGGGAAGGTATTTTAATATTGGGTATCAATTTGAATTATGTGGAGTCAGCTGGCTGTCAGAAGTGACTAATTTTGGTTGCATATAAGCAAAAACACACATTTATTTAAATGAAGTTGTTTATAATTGCTCTTACTTTTAAGATTACTGAAATACATTTTAAAGTGATAGTTAAATATAAATATTTTACATCTTTCCAAAATATTTTATCTTTTCTTATTACAGTAAAATTGTGAGTAAATGATGATGGGTGCTATTCACAATTCTGTACATTTGGTTGCTTTCTATATTCAGTTAATATACTGACTATCCAAAAAAAGGGAAAAATGTAAAAATAAAAATAAAGTTGTACACGAAAATACTTTTGACTGTTCGTGTTTTACTTCATTTAAATTTGAAAAACAAAATCTTTTCATTCTCTCCACAATTCAAATACTTGGTAATTCAACTGTAATTAATTTTGCTGAACTTTATTCGAAATGCTCAGAATTCCAACAAGAATCCTTGTGTTAAATTTTTTGGTTTGAAGGACACAGCTTAATTAAATTTTTATATCCTCTTTAAACCATGAGCTTAGTCTTCCATAACTTCTGGGAGGAATGTTTTGGGAGGAAAAAGAATTTAAACAGAAACCCACAAGAAAGTCTTAGTAATTTTTTTCCTGTAGTTCAAAATGGTATCGACGAAACAAAAAAATATTTTAGGTGAACTAATTTACTCTGTATCTTGTGAAGGTCAAAGTAAATGAAGCAGAAGAAAAGTACAAGACCATCCAAGATCAGTTAAAAAAGATACATGAAGAAGCACAGCTATTTCAGCCTCAGTGTGTTTCTTTGAAATCAGATCTTCAAGCGAAAAGAAGAGCATACAATGAAGCTGAGGTTGGTTGAAAATGTCTTTCTAACCTGAGAGAGACAATTCTGCATTGCGCTTTACCAAGGTGAAGTCCTGCATCTTGGGAGAGGCTCATAAATCATAGGTACTCTGTCCAAATGCAGTTTTTTGTTTGATTTCAGTTACAGGATTAGGGTCAAAGAAAGTGTGTGTGTAATCTGAGTACTAATCTTGAAATATTTATTAGGACCCACTTGATGTAATTAATGGGATTATAAAAAAGCAACAAAACAAATCCTGATGAAGTGATTTGTTTGAAATTCAAGCTCTAACTTCTTTTAAAGTACTGCGAAATGTATTTCTCGGCATGGACAGATGTAATGTTTGTAATGCTTCAGATACCTTTAAAAGTACTACCAAAATGAATGAACAGATGATGTTTGCTGTAATAGCACTCCATAGCATTGCAAATTATATTAAAGTGAACATAGATGAAACAGGAACAACTGAAATAGCTTGTTATGTTATTCTCCCTACCAGAGTATAGTAATAACACAGAATCTAGTAGTGGGTAGTGAGGGAATATATTGGTGCCAAAGTAAGGATGGAGCAAGCCCACCTAGTCTGCTGGACTGTCAGGAATCACAGAAAAGTAGAACTAGAAGGCACCTTAGAAGGTCATCTAGTCCAGCCCCCTCTGACACTTCAAGCCAGGATCATCCCTGATGAAACCATCCCAGTCAAGAGTCTGTTTAAACCAAAGGTGCTTAATATTTGGCCCATGGAGCGTTGGAATCTGGTGCGTGGGGTTCTCCGGGAATCAGGAAATTTTGGTGGCAGGAGAGAAGTAACAGTTAATGCCATCCCTCCCTGCTGACAAAATTCCAAACTCTGTAGAGTGGGTCATCCCTACTCCCTTCCCTCTGTGCAGCCAGATTGGGGCCAGGCCATGCCCACTCCCCTGCACTGCTGCTTTGGGGCTGTTCCATGCCCTCTCCCTTTTCCTGCCTCCCCAGAAGTTTGGGCCCTGCCCCCTTCTCCCTGCAAAGCTGGGCCATGCCCCCTTTTCTTCTGCCCAGCCAGACTGGTACTATGTCATGCCCCTTTCCCTTGCATGGCTAGATCAGAGCTGGCCTGTCCCCTGTCCCCCTTGGCATGGTCAGATGGGGCCTGGCCACACCTGCCCTGGGTGCCTGATTGGTTTCATTGGCCAGATCCAGTTCGAAGAGGAACCAGGCACTACGCATCCAACCTACTAGACAAAAAGGATGAACACTACTGGTCTAAGCTACTCTTAAAAACTTCCAAAGGTGGAGATTCCACAACCTCTCCAGGTAACCTGTTCCAGTGCTTAATCACCCTAATAGTAAGAACTATTCTTTAATATCCAACCAATATGTCCCTTGCTGCAGTTCAGGATCATTGCTTCTTGTCTTTGTTCCCTGTGGCTCCAGAGAATAGTCTTTCCTTTTTATAACCATGCCATCTTCTTTATAACTACTCTGTAGGTATTTGAAGACTTTTCAGATCCCCCTTTTATTTTCTAAGTCATCCCAGTGCATTCAGGCTTTCTTCATATGTCAAGTTTCCCAGAACTCTGATAATTTTTTTTATGTTCTACACTCACCTTTTTATAATTTGTCAATTTTTTTTTTGGAAGTGTAGTGCCTAAGACAGGACATGTCCAAATGAGGCCTTGTCAGCACTGAATGGAATGCAAGAATCATTTCTCTTTATTTGCAAGTGATACTCCTAGTTAGTACAGATCCGGATGCTATTGGCTATTTTTGCAACAAGAGTACACTGACTCATCCTCGCCTTATGGTCCTCTATAACCCCTAGGTTCTTTTCTGCAGTACTGTAGCCTAGCCAGCCATTTCCCCAGTCTATTTGTACGTGTTATTGTTTCATCCTAAATACAGGACTTTTCACTTGTCCTTATTGAATTTCATATAATTAATTTTAGAAAATGTCCAAGTAAGGGAAGACTCTCTGAAGTGAAGAGCAAAGCCAGTACTTCACAGTTCTGTTCTGTGAAGAACTGGGGCAAGGAGAGGGTAGACATCCATTCTCTGGTTTTGGTGGGAATGCAGCGCATGAGAAATTTTAAGAGTCCTCTTGAGACTAAACTAACCAGCCCAGCAATGGCGGGCTTCAGAGAGTTGCAGGGTGTCAAAGGTTCTGCTGTTTCTATTCTGTTATCCTCAAGCCTCCAGAAAATCCTGGCAGAGAGTTATTCTTTGATCCCTACTCATCAGTCTCCTAGCTGTGGAGTGATGCAACCCACCATGGCTATATACGGGAGGAGTTTATATGGCTCTTAATGTCTTCCAGATTAGAAGCACTTAATATTTAAGGTGGGATTTGAAGCTCTTCCTATGTACATCTGTCCATATCCGCAGTTGGAGTTAGTATTTGTGTATGAAAATCGTGGATGGATCAGATTTTTTTGTTTTGTGAAACTAAGTAAACCAATCGATATAAGAATAATAAATTATATGTCTAATTGTCTTGCTAGGTTCTTTATAATCGTTTCAGAACTGAATTAAAACGACTGGAAAAAGATGATATACAGCTACGCAAACGGATTGAAGAACTAAAAAATAGGTGAATGCCCCATCGTGTTTAAATTTAGGGGTGTGTTACGCAGTGAAAGTGCTTGTCTTTTTCAGATAAGAAAATTGTAGAATAAAGGAGCTATTTAGATATTTTAGCAGTGTCAGGGTGAACACATGATCCTCTTGGGGTCTGCTATTTTAAATGCATTAGGTTTTCAGTGCATGCAGCTTCTGCTAAACTCTTGATTGATTTGGAAGGGAAGTTTTGAACAAAACAAAAGCCATGTCTGTTTTTGGAGACAGGATTTATTTTCTAAATGCTGGCTGTTACAGAGTAACTATTATGCAAACTAAATTTAACTAAAATTGCCATGATCTATATGTATGTGTGTTTAAAAAAATGTAAAACTTAAGCAGTTTCTCCCAGAGAAGAAAAGTGCACAAAAATTTGTTGTGTAGATCTGATGCATGTAAAACATATTCATTGAGTCTACGTTACGTATATATATTGCCTTAGAATGCTGCTTCTGTTTATTCAGTTAACAAACTACTCATTTTTCTTTTGCACATGTTGAATTTTAAAGGTAATTTCAATTGTATGTGCAGTCTGGCTGAATGTCATGATTTAATCTGGATCTTTCACAGAGGTGGAATATGTCTCGCGCACCAGTCAAGAGCAAGGCTTTTATGTGTTTAAATGATGTTTGGATGTTTTTGTTGCTTTATTAAAACTTGCAAAATTATAAAATATGTGCTTTAGAGCAAGCTGTCTAGCTTCTGAGTGATTGGGGAGAGGGGGGACAGTACATACTGCACAGCCTGTGTAGACTCCTCAAGCTCTTCTGTCTTTCCCCCACCCCTCCTGTCCCCCAGATTCATGGCCCCATTCCTTCTCTCCCCACTACCACAACATACAAGCTCCATGGTCCCCACAGGCTGCACTGCCCTGCTCCCAGAGGCAGAAGCAAAAGCTGAAGGAGGGAAGGGGAGTAAGGCAATGCCAGCAGCAGCAGTTTGATGTGGGGTGTGGCAGCCAGTAGAAGCCTGCATTGCTTTAGACATTTTTTTAACGTTTTTAAAATCTTGTTCTCACTATTGTCCGTTTTTTGTGGCTAAGAAATTGTGGTCTGTACTATTAGTGCTGAGCACGTTTCAGATCCTGAAAAATTGGAAAGACAGAGAAAAATTACCTGGTTGAAAGAGCAGTTAAAGACGTTCTCTGATCAGGAAACTGTGACTGGTCAACAGCTGCAACAGTTTCAGCAAGCTATATACAAGTACAAGGAAGAACATTCCAGACTTAAGTAAGTCAAACTATATATTTAATGCTACTGTCAGCTTACTTTTTATTGCATTTGCTAGAGGTCCTCTCCATGACTTGTGTTTCCTAGAATACTGGAGCATTAAGCTTCATTTTGCATTGTAGTCCTAAATTTTCCAGTGCTTCTTAAGGTTTGGTACAGCTTTGCAGTAGTATGGACAATAAGATTAAATTTGGGAGCAGTTGAAATATAATGAACATGTGTTAGTAATAAACATGAAATGCAACACTGAAATTAAGATCTGATTTAATTCCAGACTTTTATCAAAAATACCTCACCACAAACATTAACTTGACTTGAAAAGGACCATTCTTTTCCTTCACAGTCTACTGGTATGCCCTGCTTTTTGTAAGCTGTCACAAATGGCATCCTAACCTGGATAGTAGTAATAGTTCATTGCTTAAACATGGGCTATTTTAATTTAAATATTTCATTTTAGATATTTCTTTAGAGGCTAGACCTCTTGGTTCAAAGCTTAATTAACACATGTCTTCTGAACTGTAGAGAGTTAGACTTTTATGTAAAATGTATTTAATTTTCATCCTTTGCAATTGCTACTGTAAAATCAAGAAATCGGGTGTGCAGATTTCTGTGCAAGATTGACTTACACAATATGCTTATTGGCAAGGCTTCTTCCTGAAGACTGTAATAACTAAACAATTGGAAGGAAAGAAAACTAACTGTTGGCACTTTATTTTATTTTGCGTACAACCTGTTAGTAATAGAGAATTCATAATTGTTCAGTAATCTTTTCTCTTTTTAGGAGAGAAGTACTTGAAGTGAAACAAGTACTAGATGCCAAGCAGAGACAGCTTCAGGAGCTGCATGGGAGTAAAACAAATCAGTTGAAAAGGTTTGGACAACACATGCCAGCCCTTCTTGAAGCAATTGATGAAGTCTTTGGGCAAGGACGTTTCAAACAAAAACCTGTTGGGCCACTAGGTAAACATCAGTTCATAAAAAATGCCTCCTGAAAAAGGTTGCCTGTAGAGTCTGGTGATGTGGAAAGGAAACCTTCTTGAACAATAGTTATCTTTTCTCTTGAGTTCTGCTTACTAGACCAAAGATCTGTGTATCGGCCTCTCTCTAACCTATTTGTGTGGCCATGGAACATCCAACAGTCCTGTTACTTTTAACATAAATAGTTTGAATTACATGTAAGTAATTTTGAATAGTTAAAAGTCTTGATTCAATCTTGATGTGGTGTTTTGATTGTGTAGCATGCCTCCTGCCCGTAGTTTCTCATTTTGGATGGCTTAAAATCACTTCCTTGAGAAGAACACTTAGCCAAAGGATCTGATTTCCATAAGGCCTAAAAATGCTGCAGAAAAATCAAATTGACACTTTTTGAAAAACAGCTTTCTAATGATTTTTCATTTTGGGAAACTCTTCAGAAGCTATTCACAAACATTGACTGTGTGGCTACTTTATCTTCCTCTACCATAACAAAGCCTGAAGCAAAATCTCAGTACAAAAGGCTATTGTTTTGTAAAGGTGCTGCATGTGAAACGGCCAAACTGAATGTGAAGTGTAGGAGTTCTTGTAATGTAATTGTCATGTCTGTAGGACATTGTAGTAAGCCATAAGGGTTACCCTAAGAAGAAAAGGGATATATCCATGTAAGTATCCTGCTCTTGGTCAAACCACACCAAGGAAAGGGGGAAAATTCATTGCACTGAATACAGCATGTCTGTTAATCTATATTGTAATTCCTTCATTATGAGGACCTTATGGTTGCATGGTACCCCACCCGCTTTTGAAAGTCAGTGGTTGGATAAATTACTAGTAAGAAATAGGAAATTTGTCCTCCTGCTTGTAAATTCACAAATAACAATGTATGTTGCCAATCCTCTTACAATGGTGAAGTTTCAAGATGAGAAGTTACAGGGAATACACCTGGTTGAAAACTGGGTTTCAGCCTTAGTTGAAACTTTATTTTTTGTAAGTTTTGGTTTTAGGTTAAGTCTGATATAAAACCCCAAATTTCCATGTTTTTCCTAGATTTTACAGACGTTATAGCTACTCTGTGAAATTTAAGTTGTTTGTTTTTCTGTTAACAATAATGAAGCTGACCAGTATTTCAGTTCTCTCACTAGGAGCAGCTGGTATACAATCCTGCGGCAGACTTTTCCTGACATTCAGATATGGTGAAAGCCTGTAAAAATAAATGAATAAGTAAAAAAACTGGTGTTTTGAATGGCGTGACCAATATTTTTAACAGATTATTGCTTCGTTGGAGAGTTTGATTTTGTGAATTTTTGGTAGAGATAAGAGAAGCAGGGCTGGAAGGAACCTCCAGAGATCATCTAGTCCAACCCCCTGCCTGAGGCAGGATCATCTCTATCCAAATTATCTTATACCAATCTGTTGTCTAGCCTGTTTCTAAAAACTACCATCAATCCTGATGCAACACAAGGCATAACACCTTAACCTGCCACAGGTAAAGCAGGGGAACTATGGCAACCAGTATCCTGCTTCTGTAAAAGGTTGACTAATACACTCAAGAGATCCCAGGTAGAGGAAGGCAAAAACCCTCACAGTCCATACTAATTGACCATGGGGTAAAATTCCTTCCAGACCCCAAATATAGCAATCAGTCTGCCCTGAGCAGAGAGATGAGACCCTCTGTCCAAGAACCTTCAGTTTTAAGTGCCAGCAAGAGTATTAGCACACCCCAGCCAAAGTCTCCAGCCTTGGCTACAGCCAAACCCAATGCCTCTTAGGAAACTTAAAAACATCCTGACACATGTAGCAAAAAAAGGGGAGAGGGGGAAACCAGCAAAGCCCAGAAACTTAGTAAATATCCATCATAACATAGGCAGAGCTACTTCTATATAATCCCTAACCAGTGGCTGTCCAACCTCTTGAACAGCTTCAGTGATGGGAAGTCCACAACTTCCCTAGGCAGTGTGTTTCACTGCCTCACTGTTCTAACATATCCAATCTAAACTTAGTTTCCTGAAACTTCAAGCCATTCATCCTCATCTTCCTCTCTGCAGCAAGAGAGAGAACTGCTTTCCCTCTTCTTTATGGCAGCCCTTCAGGTATTTGAAGAATGTTATTGTGTCCTCTCTTAAGTGTCTTTTCCACAAGCTGATCATGTCTTACAGCTCCTTCAGCCTCTCCTTGTATGACTTGCATTTGTAGTCTGAGAATGGGCTGGGTTTTAACAACAATCATTTCTAGTCTGAGAGTTGGCAGGGTTTTAAGGAACACATCAACAGTTTACTGCTTTAGCTCTTTGGATTGACTGCTATTACATGAGCATCTCTGTGGGAATTGACCTGTAACTACTTCCAGACTTCAGGGAAAGGGGGTTCCTCCCACTCTTAAGGGTTAGCAACTCATAGTATTTGTTATGAGTAGTTGCCTACACCTTTCTACAGTACTGTTTAGAAAACCTAACCTGATCTTAAAACATTTGTAAATTTGTGTTCCTTAAAACCTAAAAAAAACCAAACCCCAAACAACACAGATCCTAAAGCAGAGGTTGTAAGTGTGGTCAAAAATGTAAAATCTTTGGGGTAAAGTGCTTCTAAATCCTGGGTATTTTTGTCTGTATTTTAGGTGCTTATCTTCATCTCAAAGATGCAGAACTTACTTTAGCTGTTGAAGCTTGTTTAAAGAGTCTGCTTCAAGCATTTTGTTGTGATAATCATAACGATGAGAGAATACTTCAGGCCTTGATGTTGAGGTATTGTTCATCTGGGATTCGGCCACAAATAATTGTGAACAGGTTTCGGAATGAAGTTTATGATGTCAGACGCAGGTAACCTCTAAGTTTTGAATTGAACTCTTGGTTCAGCACTCTGATCAAAATGTTTTTAGTAGTTACAATAATGTGCAATACATCTAAAATAAAACAATTAGATTTTTAATAACTGATCATTCTTGTACATTTTTCTTGTTTCTTTTTTCACTTTTTTTATAGGGCAGTTTATCACCCAGAATTCCCATCAGTCCTTACAGCTCTAGAAATAGATAACGCAGTGGTTACCAACTGTTTGATTGACATGCGGAGCATAGAAACCATCCTTCTAATTAAAGTAAGGCCAAAATCCAATGTTGTGCTTTGGTTTGAGTTTTTAGAAAAGCATTTGTGTGTATGTAAACTTCTTATAAAAACAGTCGTAGCTTTTTGTCCCAGAATATGCATATGCATTTTGTATTTGTCCTTTAAGATAGCATTTTACACTAAAATTTATTTCTGGTTGCTTAGTGCAGATATATTGAAGTGGGTGTTTCTATAAAAATTTGGTTTCATTCTGTTTATTCATTCATACTTTCTGATACTGTCAGTGCTATCAACCTTAAAAGTCATTTTGAGAAATGCTTTCCAAAGCCAAAATAGTACCAAGTAGACATTGAGCTGTGGGTCATGAAAGTTTATGCATCTCTGATTTGGTTAGTCTACAACAGATTTATAAATTTCCATATCTAGAATCTAATGGGATGGGAGGGAAGGGAGGGAGCAGGTGTTAAATTCAAAGTTTTATAGATTCATAGATCATAAGGCTGGAAGGGACCTTGGAAGATCACCAGGTCCAGACCCCTGCACAAAGCAGGAAAGATAACTGGTTGTCAGGTGACCCCAACAAGGTGACTGTCTAGTCTCCTCTTGAAGATTTCCAGGGTAGGCGATTGCACCACCTCTGGAGGGAGCTTAGTCCAGTCTGGACACCCTGACTGTAAAGAAGTTTTTCCTAATGTTGAGCCTGAATCGATCTTCCAGGAGTTTGTGGCTGTTACTCCTGGTTTTCCCCTCCGGTGCTGTGTTAAACAGTTGCTTGCCAGGCTCTTGGTATACACCCCTACTGTAGTGGTAAGCTGCTACCAGGTCCCCTTTCAGCCTTCTTTTCCTCAGGCAGATGAGTTCCAGATCCCTCAGCCTTTCCTCACATGGCTTGCCTTTTAAGACTCCAGTCATATGGGTGGCTCTTTGGACTCTCTCAGGCTTGTCCATATCCTTGTTAAAGTGTGGTACCCAGCTGTGGTCTCAAGTTGTTTTGGATTTGGGTAAATACAGGGTGAATTTTCATAAGAACGGGGAAATGTCTGAACTTCTACCCCTCTTCCCCCCCACCCTTTTTGAAGCTTGATTCACACAAGCATTAGGGACATCTGTTTACTTAGGAATCCGGAGCACCTTGTATCTTCTAAGGGTAGAAAGAGAGGTTGTTAGCCATGTTAGTGTAAGGTCAGGCAGAAAGAGGAGTACAGCTGCACTTTATAGACTAACCAAATCAGAGATGCATAGACTTTCATGACCCACAGCTCAATTCATCAGATGTTAAAATTTAAGTGAGCTGCTCGTGAACCTCAGGTAGCAGACCAAGCAGATCAGCAACATCCAGACCTGGTACGCTACCATTTTATTACTAAGTTATCATCTGATAAAGTGAGCTATGGTTCACAAAAGCATATGTCTGATTTTGTTAGTCTATAAGTTGCCCCTCTACTCTGCTTTCTTCTTAGCGTAGGTGCTGACTTGATCAGCAGGAGTGTCAGTGCCCATATTTTGCATAATTTGCACAGGAAGAGACTCTAACTCAGTGATGATGAAAGCACTTGTTTGGGAATGTAGAGCCCTAGGTTCCAGTTCCTGTGTCCAGGAAATGACCACCCAGACATACCTTCCCCCTCCCTTTCTTTCCTCACTCTCCCCTTCCATCTGAGGTTTTTTTTTTTTGTGTTGGTTTTTTTTTTTTTTTTACTGAGGAAGTGTAGCAACTTTAGATACAAATTAAACAAAGTTCTTAAATTCAGGTTTTCTTTTCTTTCGTTCTTTTTTAAGCTGTAGCCCTCTAACCTTGTGTTCTTATTTTCAGAAGTAGTTGGGAGTTTTGGGGCTCACAGGATAACATGCTAATGGATAACATTCTATATTGCTAGTCCATGTTGTGGTTACTTTCCACAAGCATAATTAAAGCATTATGTTTTTCAGAGCAGCTGTGTGGCTCGTAAAGTAATGCAGTGTAATGGGCCTCCAAAAAATTGTCGAGAAGCTTTCACTGCTGAAGGTGATCAAGTGTTTGAGAGACGATATTACTCCTCTGACATCACTAGACCCAGATTCCTAAGTAAAGACGTAGATGTTGAAATAAGGTAATGTTGTATATCTGGGGAATTTAATCCTTAGCCCACAGGCCAGATAAGGCCCACAGTGCTGTCATCAAGCCTGCAGGGCTCCTTATGGGTCTGGAAATTTGGTGACAGGAGCAGTAGTATGGTTTCCCAGCTGCTGAATTTCTGGACCTGTGGGGAGCCCCAGGCCTTGCATGATGGATGGAGGTGGCATGCATGAGGGTGGTGCTGGGCCCCAGGGTCCCAATCCCAGTGCACAAGATGTGGGAGGGGGCAATGTCTGACCCCTGGGACCCAATCTTAACATACTGGGGGCAAGAGGGAGTGATCCAATCCTAGTGTATAGGGGCAGGAGGAGGTAGAGGTTGGCTCCAAGGCCCAATCTGGCTCATGGATTAGCCCCATGCCACTCATCTGGCCTGAGGCAAAAAAGTTGAGCACCATTGTCATATCTTGTAGGGAAGTAGTACGTTCTTTCAAAGTTGCAATAGAATTTGGGAATTGAGAAATGTAACAATTGGTATCAAAGAATTCTGATACATGTTGTTAAGATGTAAGGGCTTTATCCAAATGCTTCTGTAGCAGTGCAAGTTTAACTGAACCCTTTTTTATTCAGGGTTAAAGTTCAGGGAGGTTCCATCCATACCCCCAGTCTTGTATTTCCAGCACCCTGAAACTGCATGGCATGGATGCACACCTGTATTTTTTTGGACCTTGGGTAGCTACGCCATGCCTACTCCCACACTGAGATCAGACATGGGGCAGGTCTGGGTTTAGGACCTGGGTTTGTCCCCTGCCCAATCGTAATGGCATGGCCTTCCCTCCACACCTAGCATGATTGCAGCCTTGCCTTTTGTCCCACATACAGGGTCCAGGGCAAAGCTACAAACATGCCAGTGGCGAGAGCCTCTGGTACTTCTCAATGCCCTGCCCTGTATCTTGCATGCAGACTGCAGGGTAATGCTGCAAACTGTGCTTGGCCAGTGTGTGGGGAGCCTGGGGCAGGCTGTTTCCCCCGATGCTGACAATCAGCTGATTGCCGACTTGCCACACGTTCGTTGCAAGGCACCATACAAAACAGCCACAAAACTTCTGCATTTTATGTGGAACACCTTTGTAATTTGTCATTTTATGGTGCCATTAATTCACTGAGCATGTGTCACATTGCAATTTAGGGTGCAGTTGACTGTAATTGGTGTGATATGATTTTTATACCATGTGGTCCACAGTAGAGATTTACAGGGGGAGAATATACTTGGAGAAATTTGGCTACCTTTTTATTTGTAGCCTTACAGAAAGAAAAAAATCTCAGTTGACAGTTTTCTAAACACTCTGAAAACTCAAGTGCTACCTAACTTTAGCTGGAAAGTAGTTTAGTTTCTCTTCCAGATTGGTACTGCACTAAATGTTCTTTGATTAAGCATTGCAGCTGTTTGCTTAAATGGAAGCTTTTAGCATACTTTTATGGCCAGTTATGTAGTCATGGATTTTTGTAATCACATTTGGATTATTCTGATTATTTTTCAACATGGCACATTTAAAAAAATCCATTTTGTTGTTTGAGTGAATTAAAAAATATTTACAAAAACTATGATGGAGCCCAATTGGCATCAATAGGATACAATTTTTTATTTTCTTAAAAATAATTATTAACTACTGACATTTAAAATTGTTTATGTTTTAATAACTTCTTACCGTAGAGGTTTTGGATTAGTTTTTATATTCCTCTAATGTTGGTTGATTAAAATAGACCCAGTGAGTCACACTTTTGTTCATTGGGAGTTTCTACATTTCATCTTCAGGCATTAATTACAACCATAATACATTTTTTTTTCCTTTTGCATAATCTGTAACCTGGAGAACTGTGCACAATATGTTTGTTTTAAAACAAAGTTGCCTTTGGAACTCAGAGAAGATGAGAATATTGATCTGAAGTTTTCTTAAAAGAAATACAGACTTTTATTTAAAAAAAAAATCACCAGCTGATTCTTTGTTAGAACTGGTCACCTAGTGGTAGAATGTTGTCACTTCATCAGTCATTACAGCCTCTTGCTACACTAGAATTCCTGTTTTGTTGAGTCCCTTTTTAATGTGATTGCAAACAAAGTAATCTTGTGTCAATTTGTATATTTATTTATGTAAGTCTCCTGGAAAATGAAGTTGAAAATAAGAAGGCACAGTTGTTAACATTACAAGAGCATTTACGTTCGATTGAAAATGAGATCAGACAAAATGAAAATTATCTTAATCAACATCGTCAACACCAGAAAGAACTGCAGGTAGAAATACAGATGTAATAGATGTTGCTAAATTAAAGCACTTCTCTGACCAGTACTATTTACCTGTCTGCATTTAGACTCTCACAACATACTGATTTTTAACATATATTTATTTAAATTTCTTTGTTTTTGTTAAAATGAGTATACCTAGTTCCTTTGTCATTAGTGCCCTCGCTTAATAGAGGACTGAATTCTAGAAGACCTCCATTAGGATACTCTCGTTATGGTTTTACCCTGCTCTGGTGGTGTGGAAACTGGGGAGAGAGGCTTAAAGCCCAGAGTTCAAGAGTTTGAGGCCTTAGTAGAGGAGCTCATGGCTCAGCCCTGTCAAGATTAAAAAGGAATCTGCAAATTCTGCTAAATACCTTGTAACACAAGAAGAGAAAGGATTATGATTTTGTGATTGCTTACTTTAGTAAACTTAGTAATTCTTGTCAATCTAACTTTTGCTTTCCATGGAAGACACATGTAGGAAATTTATGTGTTATTTTCTATGATGTGTTTTCCCAATGGCAAGGTTAATTTTTTCCTCCATTTCTTTCCATCAATCCTCATTTATGTGCTTTTCAGACATCTTACTTTTTTCTTTCTGCTTATGCTTAGCACTTATATTTTTGGCTGGTTATATATTAATATTTCTTCATTGTCATCATTCTTAGTTATTGTTTAATCAAGCTGCACACTTTTACTTCAAAACACTAGAAATTTATGAAAAGATTAATCATTTTTTCTGATTGACTATATTACTTCCAATAGTAGGGGGCAGGATAAATTTTGTATTAGCCAGCATTTGTATCTGTATTAGCCAGCGTTGTACAAATTCTCTGTTCAGCACTGGTGAGGCCACATCTGGAGTCCAGTTTTGGGCCCCCCACTACAGAAAGGATGTGGACAAATTGGAGAGAGTCCAGTAGAGGGTGACAAAATGGTGAGGGGCTAAAGACACATGACATATGAGGAGAGACTGAGGGAGGTGGGTTTATTTAGTTTGCAAAGCAGAAGACTGCAGGGGGGATTTGACAGCAGCCTTTAACTACCTGAAGGGTGGTTCCAAAGAGGATGAAGCTGGACTGTTCTCAGTGGTGGCAGATGACAGAACAAGGAGCAATGATCTCAAGTTGCAACAAGAGAAGTTTAAGTTAGATATTAGGAAAATTTTTCTCACCAAAAGGGTAGTAAATCCCTGGAACAGGTTACCCAGAGAGGTTGTGAACGCTCCATCCTTGGAGGTTTTTAAGACTCAGTTAGACAGAGCCTTGGCTGGGATGAACTAGTTTGGGAATGGTCCTGCTTTGAGCAGGCATTTGGAGTAGATAATCTCCTGGGGTCCTTTCCAACCCTAATTTTCTATGATTCAGGTGTACAGTTATTTACTATCCTGATACCTGTGTCTAGCTGTCCTGTGTTAGTAAATGGACTGACATTAAGCTGTTACACAAAATTTTTTTTTTTTTTTGAAGAAAGCTTTACATTCCCCATTATTTGGGGGAAAAATGACTGGAACTACATTTAATAAAATGGATATTACTTTCAGAACTAGATTTCTAATGCAAAGGAATGGATTTGCTACACGAACGATTTTTGTTGTTAGTTCTTTCTTTGGGACCTGTGCGCTATTGAATCAATTGTTTTGGTAGGGCTTTTTGTTATCAAATTATTTCTCCCTCCCCAATATAT
This sequence comes from Crocodylus siamensis, assembly GCF_052110815.1. Classification (NCBI taxonomy): domain Eukaryota; kingdom Metazoa; phylum Chordata; order Crocodylia; family Crocodylidae; genus Crocodylus; species Crocodylus siamensis. The sequence goes on from NC_143395.1 coordinate 17,809,376, forward strand.
TTTTTCAGCTCAAACTAAGAAGAATAGATGTAGAAATAATGGATCTCAAGAATGTAGAAGAACACCAATCAGTGGACATTGCTACACTAGTAAGACATTTGCCACATTCTTTATAACATGGATATGGAATTCTGTATTTTTGATTATGTTAATGAATTTGTAACAGGCAAGCAAGTACTATGGTGAACATGAGCCAGAATACAGAACTGAAATTGCAAATTGTCTTGGAGTCTTTGGTCACTGACAGATGTGAAAAAAACCAAACAAACAGAATCCAGCACATGCCCAGAAGAGGATTTGCACTGGTTGGACCCAGCTTGACTAACATCTTTATAGATTGGGCACTTCAGCAGGGCTTTTTATCTGTTTTAGCTAAAGCTGAGTTGATCAGTTATTAGATAAAAGCACCAAAAAGCCCCCCTGAAGTGCCCAATGTATACAGATGTAGGCAAGCTGGGTCCATCCAGTGCAAATCCTCTTCTGGGCATGTGCTGCGCTTGGTGCCAAGGGCCCACCAAGCTTAAAATAAATCTCATTTTTCCCTCGCATGTCTGTAAGTAGCCTTTAGCTTTAAAGCAGGGGTGTCAAACATAAGGTCCAAGGTCTGGGTCTTGTGGAAGTTGGTCTTCTGAGCTGTGGGGCTCTTTGCAATGGCTGCCAGTAACCTAGGATTTTAGCAGTTGCCACTCAACTCTGCCATTGCAGCTGTGGGAGCCGCAGCATCAACCACAGTCACCTAGCTGTGAAATACTGGAGAGTGAAATACTGCTGCAGAAATTAGTGGCTTCTGTTGCTGATGGTGACTGAAATTGCCAGCATACACCCTGTGGGTGCTGGCTGTGCTGATGCTATAGCTCCAGCAGCCCTGGCGCTGGTGGGTTGAATATAGTGGCAGTGTTAAGACCTTGGTTCTGGTGTTGGCAAGCAGCACCAGCAGCTGCAGTTAGAAGCCCCATGGCAGAGGCATAGCAAACTCACTGAACACAGGGAAGGGCACGGGGAGGTGCTTCTGGTGACTGCTGTACAAGACTACAGGGGGGCGGGGTGTGTAGATGGGGGAAAAGAAGACCACAGCTGTAACACCATGTGGTCTTGTCGGCCCTGTGCAGGGCTCTCTGTGAGCTGCCCCTAGTGTCCCATTTGCTCCATCTCCCCTCATTCCCATGCATACTTATTGGGTTCAGAACTGTGCTTGCTCTGAATAAGGCTCCCTGGGGGAGGAGAATGCCATTCTGCCTGTCTCCTGCCTCTCACATGCATTGCTTGACACCATTAACTTTGTGACTATTGATGTCAGTTTTGAATGATGTCAAGTCTAATACCAAACCCTGTGGAACCCTGAACAGCTGTACCCTTTCACCATTGATGAAAATGTTTGGGGATCATTAGTTAACTGGTTCTTAACGCATGTAATAAATATGTTGTATGCATGTGTAATACTAATTTTAATCAGATTGTTTTACTGTTCTAAGTTAAAATCTTAGTGCGTCTCTTCAGTTACCTGAATAAATTTAGGTTTGTTCATTAAACAAGACATAAGCAATTGGCATGAATTCCAACTTTCTATTCTTTACCAGTTGAATCCCATATCAGCTTTTCCATTTTGTCTGGGATTAATTTCAGACTAACTACTTGGGTCATTGTGTTTGGCTTTGTAGAATCTTGATTTGTTAGCATTCTTCCAGTCCTGAAGTTAGGACAAAACAAAACTATGCATTGCTACAGGGTGGGGACCAACTAGCTAAGCAGCAGCTCTTTAGAAAAGGAGCTGTAGGTTACAGTGGACAATAAGATCAAAATGAGCCAACAGTGAAGAAGGCTTATGGCATGCTGGAGTGCATTAGTAGGAGTGTGGTCAGCAGATCAAGGGAGGTGATTTATTTTCCTCTGCTGTGCTTTGGTGAGGCCACATCTGGAGTACTGTGTCCAGTTTTGGGGCCCCCACTACACAAAGTAGGTTGTGGCACATGACTTAGGAGAGGCTGAGAGAATTGGACTGACTTAGTTTGGAGAAAAGACTGAGGTGGGATTTAATAGCAACCTTCACCTATCTGTAGGGGCTTTCCGAAGAGGATAGAGCTGGTCTGTTCTCAGTGGTGGCAGATGACAGAACAAGGAGCAATGGTCTCAAATTGTAGCAAGGGAAGTTAGTTTAGATATTAGGAAATGCTTTCTCACCAGAAGGGTAGTAAAACACTGGAATAGGTTACCCAGGGAGGTTGTAGACTCTCCATCCTTGGAGGTTTTTAAGACCCAGCTAGACAAAGCCTTGGCTGGGATGATTTAGTTCAGGCTGGTCTTGCTTTGAGCAGGGGGTTGAACTAGATGACCTCCTGAGGTCCCATTAAACCCTAATTTGTGATTCTATGGTTTTACTTTATTCAGTTTTTGGGACCCATGTCAAGAAGCATGATTGGAAAGGGTTCAGAGCACAGCAAGCAAAATGCTTATGGGTCTGGGAGGCAAGACTTATGAGGAAATTCTAAAATTACTGAGGTTGTTTTTAGTCTTGAGAAGAGAAAACAGAGATTTGGTAAGTCTCCAAATACTTGAAGAAGACAAATAGAGTACATGGAGATGTGTTTTTCTCTGTGGCTGTATTAGAAACAATGGCCTCAAGCTACAGCAAAGGAAATTTTGGATTTGAGAGTAGGAGGAACTTTTGGAGTCTGAGGGTGGTCAGCCACTGAAATAGGCTACCTGTTGTAGAGTCTCCATCCTTGGAAATTTTGAAGAGCATGTTAGACGGACATGTGGCTGCTATGGTTTAGTTGAGGACAAGCCTGCCTTAAGGGGACTGGGAGTAGACTAGATGACCTTGTGAGGGTCCCTTTCAGCCCTACTTTCTTGTGACTGCTAGTTGGACTCTCCTGTCTTTGCTCAAATTAATACCAGTTGGGTCATTATGAGTCGTCCCATCGGCTTTTTTAGTCCAGTGATTAATTCGGTATATTCGAGTACAAAATAAAATTACCTTACATTTTATATATATTTTTGTGTTCAAAAATCACAATTTTGAAAAGCTGTGTTTTTATAGTACTGGATGCACGAGCCCTTCAGCATATCACCCAGAATAAGTCCTTCACAAATACTCTTTCTTTTCATGCATTATAGACAGGTATTTCTGCAGTAACACCTGTTTTCTGGCTTGATTCAGTGGTCTGTAAGAGATTCCTACCAATATCCACTGGTGGGCTCTGTTCATTTTTATGTTGGTCTGTGCTCTATTTCTATTAGACTATTTTTTTTTAATATTACATGTAACCTTGCATCCAGAAAAAGTAACTATGAAATGAAAATCTTATGCAATGGCAAATGCGAGTGGTTTTCCCTTCTTGATTTTGTAAAAAAAAAAAAAAAAACAAAAAAACAAAAAAACCTTAATTTGTACAATAACAGGTAGATGAAGCTCAAGAAAACAAGAATAAGATGGAAACTGTGAAAGAAGATATGCAAAAACAGAGGGTGATAATGGAGGAACTGAAAAATAATCTACGAGCAGCTGAACATAAACTTGAAGAAATTAAAGACAAAATACATCAAGTAGAAGAAATAGCTGGCCCTGTAAAGGTAAAACTGATTTAAAAAAATGCGGTTTTGCTGTAAGATTTGTCTCATCTATGCAAAAGCATTTCAACAGCCCCATTTAGAGGTTGCCAAAACAAAGGTAAAGATGTCCAGAACATTTAACAAACCAATAAGGCAGTGGTTCTCAGCCAGGATGCCATGGTTACAGTGGCCCTGCGAAACTATCCCATGCACCTCTGTTTCCAAGAGGTACTTGAGGGAAACCTTGAAGCAGCTGCATCAGGAACAGGCTCTACTACATGCATTAGCTTTATCTATATTAAATCCATTGACTGCAGCCAGTTGTAGCCAGTCAGCACCAGCAGAAGACTCAGCCATGTTCCCTTGATAGAGGCTTTATTTGATAAACCTAATGCAGGCAGGAGTGCAGCAGGGAGCTCTATGGACAATAACATCAGAAGCAGCCAATGCAGACAGTGAGCAGCCTGGGATGGGCAGGTCTAACCTACCTCCCTTCCTGCTGCAGCATTGGTTGCTAGACCTGCAGATCGATACAGCAGCCTCACAGGGATCTCTGTGAAGCTGCTGCCAGCAATGCACTGTGCAGCCTGACCTGTTTATTTTGTACATAGTCTGCTTAGCATTGGGTTAGGGCAGTGGTTCTCAACTGGAGGACCACGGGGATGTGGTCAGCTGACTTCACAAAACATTTCTGTGGGGCCAGACACTGTTGTGCTGAGATGTCATACTGTTCCATATGTACTTCCTTCTGAAGAGAAAGCAGAATAACTTCCTTAGTGAGATGCTGCAAATGGGCTAATGACTTGAATGACAGAGTTAGTTAATCCAGACTCAGCAGTATACTAATTTGCTACTACCATTAGTATGTGCAGGCCCAGCTGGGAGGAGAGGGAGCAGCAGGAAACTGCAAAATAGAGAATGTCTATGTGCTCTTCATGGGTAAGGAAAGGGAGAGCACTGTGTGTGTGGAGGAGCAACGGTTATGCCAAGGAAGGGCCTAGTTAATGCAAGGGAAGAAAACCATACACATCTCTGCAGGTGCACTGTAGTTTTTTTTTTTAATGCCTAAACTAAGAAAAGTTCTGAAAGCGGTGTCTCAAATCTAAAAAAAGGTTGAGAAGCATTACCATAGGGCATTGCTCGAGGTGTCTGAACTAAATCCTGAGTGCACATCAGCCAGATCATCATGTGCATGCTCGTAAGATAGTTATTCTCAGCCTTTCTGATACTGTAGTCCACCTAAAGTAACTGAAAAATGATGTGTGTAATAACTAGAAATAACCTAGTTCGAACCAGAACTAGCGTAGTTTGCCCTGTTGTTAGTTCAAAACAGTCCCAAGCACAGTTACCCAAATAGATCTGCAAGTCCTGCCAACCTGTGCTGGAGGAAGTGTAGCCAAATTGGTTTACTGCTGTATCTGAATTAATTTGCTCAGTCATTCAAATCACTAGCTCGCTTGCAGCATCTCACTAAGAAAGCTATTCTGCTTTCTGTTCAGGAGGTAATCCATGTGGAGCAGCCTGACATCTTAGCACAACACTGCCTGGCCCCACAAAAATATTCTGGGAAGTCCAGTTGACCACACCCCTGTGGACCTTCAGTTGAGAACCAGAGCCCTCACACAGCTGCAGGCAGACTATATATGAATAAACAATAGCCTTTGATTTCTTCAAGAAAGAGATGTGCCCAGTTGGAATGCTAAATATAGCTATTTAAAAATATGATATATATTTCTTTGCTAACTTACGTTTGCATTCTAAACCTTTTATGGTCTTATAAACAAAAATCAACTTTCTGTACTAAATATATGACATATCTGAATTGGGATGTTTGTTTCATAGTTCTATTGATGTATTTTTATGTGGCTAGTAATTAGTGAAGATGATGAGTGAGCAGTCAGTTGTCAATAAGCTGTAAAGGCAAGAGAGCACCTCAAATTCCATACTAAGCAGTGTATAATCTGCAAAATTACATTAAATGGAGAGGGTTAACAAGAAATGATATTGTTTTTTCAAGGCTATAAATTGTTGCTGTAAACCTCAGAGAGACTTGAAGCTTAGGAGAATGGGCAGTATAATACTAGAACACATAGTAGTGGCAAATAGAAGGTAATGCACAATGAAAGTAATAACTGGAATTATATGTACAAAATTGTGTTCTGCAACATCTCAGGAGAGACTCAAAAACATTCAGTAAGCAGGGACAGTTCAAAAGATAAATGTTAGGATGTGCAAATTATGTGATGGAAAGTAATGCTAAAAATATGATGCCACTATATAAATATTTGGCATACCCCATGTAAAATGTATATTGAGTGCTGATCTCTCTACATTCACAAAAGATGTAGTAGATATAGAAGTTACATGGATAGGTCAAGATATATAGAAGAATAGATGCCTCTGTATAAGGAAATGTCAAAGATCAACTGTATGGAGAGAAGAACCCTGAAGAGGAAAATTGCAGAAAGAGATGAAATACTGAATTATTTTGAGAAGATAAATTGTGTGCTGCCATTTACTTTTTTTCATAATTTAAATACAAGGTTTTTTTCAGTGAAACTCAGAAGAACATGTTTCATACAACACAAGTATCCAGTGGTTCTGCTGTATATCAAGGTCAAGAACTCCCTTTTTTCTCACACACAATAGTCTCCCTTCTCCCCCTCCCCCTGCCCAAGTAAGAAGTGTACTTTGTTTAGGGAAAGCAAAACGAAGAAGAAAAGACTTCTATAATTACAGCTGCATAGAGCATGAACAGAGCCTAATCTTCAGCTTGCTCACCCCCTGCCTTTCCTGATCAAACAAAAGCTGTAACTCCAGCTCCATGTGAAGACTGATCTCCATGGGTGGATCTGTAATTTTGAAAAGAGCTAAAAACAGTATATAGGGCTGTGAAATAGGAGTGGGGGGAGTAACAGTAGTTAGTAGACAGCACATTTTCCAGAAGAAAGATTAGCTTGATTTAATGGAGCATCAAGACAGTTAAAAAGAAGAGACAGTTACGTTGGACTGACTAAGAAAGGGTCATGCATCCATTCTGTAGCCCAACTAAAAATTAATAGGCATGAAGGAGAAACTTCTTTTCTGGGAAGTTATGTCATAATTGTTTAGTAATGGGTTTTTTTCTCCTTCTGAAATACCTAATAGTGATGACTGTTAGCAATAAGTTGTGTGGATTATTACTCTTACCTTGTATGTTGCTCTGTTCCTTATATATTACAGTTGGAAGGCTGAAGCCCCTGGCAGATGATCAAGTAAACACATGATGAGGTCCGATACAGGATCTCCACAATTGCACTTTTTTCCACACATGCATGGCAAGAGACATGATTGTGGAATCCACCCTTGGATCCCATCATGTCTTATTGCCAGTGCAGGGATCATGATTCCCCCTGCACCAGCAGGTAGCAAGCTCCCATAGTTGGATGACCCATCAGCTGATCTGGGCTCCCAGCTGCTGGGGTTCACCATCCACTCCTGTGTCTAGGAGCCCCCAGCTGATCCAGGCTCCTAGGTTACATCATGTTTGGAAAGCTGTAACTTTGTTCCCCAGCCATACACTGATAAGCCGTTATGAATTGCATGTGGTCTTTAGATAAGCAGCATTATGTTTTAGTCAAGGGAAAAATGTGAATTATCATCTTCTTACACTTGTACTGCCAGAATTGAGCATATGCTCTTACATCAGTTACTGCTACTACCACTAGGTTGTGAGGGAATGGCATTACTAAGTGCAGAAACTCAAGGGTCTTTTGGGTGGATCAGTAATGACTCAACATACTCCCCCATACCAAGTCATTAAACACAACGGAAGTATTAAAAAACCTACTAAAATCATTTTACATTTGACATTTTAATTTCTTCCAAACAGGATGAATTAAACCAAGTTGATTCAGAAATGGAAAAATGTAAACGCCACTGGCAACACTATGAAGAAAAACAGAAACAACATTTAGCATCCATAAACACCCAAAAAGAACTTCTGGCTTCTAAAGAAAAAAAATTGACGGTATTACAGTTTTTGATGTAATGGTCGGTGGAGTATTGAAGATGGATATTTAAGCCCCATTTATTAGTTAGATACTCTTTTCCTCCCTCTTCAAAGTGGATGGACAGTGCAGTCTTAGCTGTCTGCTACCTAATCACTGCTATGGCAACTAAAAATGATATACCCCGAGTAGAAAAAAATGTGTTTAGCTGTGTTAGCCAGGAACCAGGAAGAAGGCAGGATAGGGTGGCATCTGTAAGATAAACTCATTCAGGAAGGCATAAGCTTTCATAGTCTTAAAAGGCAGCGCAGGTTGATATCTTTATCTGAAAGTGACTTGAAATGGTCTTTTTTCTCTTTGACTTGTCCTAATGCTGTTATAACTTAGGAAAGAGACATTAGAGTTGTCATAGATTAATTTTCTAAAAATATCAGCTAGTGTGCACTGGTGATAAAAAAGCCAATAAAGTGTTGGGTACCATTTAAGAAGGGAATTGGAAGCAAAACAGAAAAAAAATCATCATGTCACTCTACCAATCTGTGGTGCTTCTGCATCTTGAATGCTATGCACAGTTCTGGTATTTGTATTTCAAAAAGTATGTAGTAGAATGACACATGGTTTAGAGAGGAGCAACCAAGATGGTCAGGGATATGGAGCAGTTGCCATACCAGGAAATACTAAAAAGTTAGGACTTTTCAATATGGAAACAAGAAGACTGAGGGGGGGGAGATGATAGAGGTCTTGAAGGGTTTGGATTAAATCAATAGTGAACTGTTTCTCAAGTCTCAGAATACTTGAACTAGGGGACATCTACTGAAATTAGCAAGAGACAGGTGTAAAACTAACAGGAAAAAAAGTCCTTTTCTGTTTACACGGGACTTAGTTAAGTTGTGGAACTCATTACCACAGGAAGCTGTAGTAGAAGCAGGTAATATAGCCGGGTTCAAAAAGACAAATTCATGGATGATGGATCCATTAACAGCCATTAAACAGAATAGTCATGGATGTATTCTGTGGCATCTCTAAACAAGTGATGCTGATTGCCAGAGATGTCCCAACCTAAGCCTCTGTCCCTAGCCTGAGGCCAAATAGTGTAGTTCTTAAGTATTTTTTTTGTTTTGTTTTGTTTAGGATATAGTTGAATCACTAGAAATGCTTACTTTTGCTGCTTTGCGTTATCAGGGATGTTTTAATAAAGAGAGAGATTCAAGACTGGGGACAAAAGCAAAATGCTGTTCAGGTTACCCTAGGAGAGTGCGTAGCAAATAACATGAACTAGGCCTGTGCAAAGCAGCTAGTATTCACTTAGAATTTAGATGCGGCTGATTCTGGGGGCAGCGATTCAATTCGGTAATTTGAATCACTGTGCTGAATTGATTTGGCTACCAAATCTCCACATCAAACAGGCCACATCTCCTGCCTGCTCTCCCAGCCCTGTCAATGACTGCCCTGCCTGGCCGCAGCCTCCTGGCTCCTTAAAAAAAAACCCTGCGCTCACCACCTGCTGTCAGGCGGGGGGGCAATTCCTTCTGCCCCACACTGCATGGGGGGCTCTGCCACGAGCCCCCAGAAGCCTCGAGAGCTGCTGCAGCAGCCGCTGAGTGCAGGGCTTGGTGTTTTTTTGTTGTTTTTCGTGAACTGGGAGCTGGGGCAGGTGGGGCTGCCATGGTGGGGGTGGGAGAGCAGGCGGAGGTTGGGGGGGGCACTCAGAGGGACTAGGGAAGCAGGCAGAAGACAAGGCCTGGTGGGGCCCCCCATGGTCTCCCCCCCCACCCCCTTCACTTCCCCACCCCCTACTCACTGGCATGGAGTCCAGATCCAGCACCTTGCAGCGGTGAGCAGGGACTGCCCAAATCTCTGAAGTTCTCCAACCTTTTCTGACTTGGTCTCCTGATTTGATTTGGATTTGGAGATTTGGCTGCTGAATTGGGCCGAATCTCCTCCGAGTTAAATCAGCACTCATAGCTTTACACAGGACTAATGAGAACCATTTGCGAGTTTTCCTCAAGTGGCTGCAATTTAAAAGAGCAAGCAACTTCTGGAGTCAGTCCATCAAGAAGCTCCGCTGAGCAGGCAAAGCTCATGGGTTTGGAGTTTTCTTGCGTAGCAGCCAGAGGTTTTGGAATTGCAAACCTCCATGGGAACTGGTTAGATGTTAGACAACTGAATTTAGAAATTTTAAGTTCTGAGCAGCCAGGAAAATGAGTAAAATAGTAAGGGCTAAATGCAAAGAAAAAAAAAAGGTGGGATGAGGGGAGAACTTGGTTGCCTAAAAGGCACTGTAGCAAAATGTAAATACCATAAGTACAGGTGAGCGATCCACAAAATTCTGCCTAACTGATTAAAGTTCTGCTACTGTACAAGCCAAGATATGTTGTGATCTTAGGTGCTCATCTGCTCATACTATCTTTGTCATGCCTGAGAGTGTTTCCAGTCAACTCCACCGTGGGGCAGGGGGATCCATCTTTATAGAATCATATAATTGTTAGAGCACTTGCTAAAGAAGCAGGAAACCTAGGTTATAAGCAGTCTTCAGTCTTAGTTATGTTCCACTGCTTTGCAGACTATCCTAACCACCAAGGCATAGGTATGTCTGGATCGGATGAGGATAGTCTCCGTACCTGCCCGCTGGTCCTAACTTCAACAGGAGAAAGGAGTACAAAATACTTTTAAGTGCAGAGAGAGGGAGAGTAACAAGGTGCATGACTGCTGCCCAGTGATGTGTAGAAGGAGAGAATTATGGACTATGGTCTGTGGTTGACTTTTTTTTTTTCTAATGAGTAATGCAAAATGTATGGGTCCTGGGTTCTGGTCTCTGGGTTAGGGAAGTCCAACTCGGGAGAATGCTGTCATGACTGTTACAGGTGTTCTGCTCCCTCTTTCTGATACGTCTGTATCTCTCTTGGCATCTCTTTTGAAATGGTGACAGAAACCAAAAATCGCTCATAATGAGTTTTACACTGACATGCAAAAACAGCAATCCTTGTTTCAAAGGTCTTGTTTTTCATTGTTGCTGTTTACAGTACACACTATTAACCATTGAGAGTTGGATAAAAATACAATATTTTATAGCTTTTTAACAAATGTCTTTAGGAAAAGATTGCGCAGGCCATGCAAATCTACCCTGAGAGGATAGAAGTCGACAGAACCGTTAAGAGTCTTGACGCAGAAATGAATCGCTTAAGGGAAAAGATAAATTCAGAAGCAGATCGTCATGGAAACAGAGACGAAATAATAAAGTAAGCAATGGTGGCAATTTAATATCTACATCTTTTGAAGGAGAGGAGTAGGACTGTTACTTTTGGGGGTCAGCATATTAATGTATATGTGCATTTACATTTTTTTTATAAATATCCTGGTAAGCAAGGATGGATACCTTTAAAACATGTAGTTCTAAGAGTCTTAATTTATTTCTCTCCTCTGTATTATTACCTTTTCACCACCCAGAAGTTTATGCTAGCTTCTTCATAGAACCCAGATTAGGATCCTATCCCAATCAGTTTTATAATAGGTGATATTGGATACATAACAAAAAAAAAAAGAATTGAGGAAGGTGGTCCTCCAGGGTCTGTGCTGGCTGTAGGACACTAGCCACCTTTTTTTGAAGAGTGTTCATCCAAAGTAAGGTCCAGCTAGTGTCAGATGTGCCTGTTCATCTGCTTTTTGATGACGGTTCTATTTTTAGAGATGAAGGATTTGTTGAATATAAGGCCGAAAAGACTGGTTTGAAAAGATGTATGCTCTAGTTCAGGGGTGTCAAACATACTGCAGTCTGGGTTCATCTCGCAGAACTGTTCCATCTGGTCTGTCAATAGTCTGGCAGGCTATCAGAAATTGTGGGGAAAAGGAACTGTGTGTGGCCTCCTGCAGAACTTGGGGCCTCTGGGCCCTGATGGACATGGCTATTGACACCAGGAGGCCCTGCAGATCTGGTCCAGGAGGAATCCCTGTGGCCTACATCCAGCCCAAAGGTGAAGTTGACACCCCTGTACCTACTTCAAACAGGAATTAATTTGAGGAAGCCTTATAACCTGTGCTATATAAAGAGTCAAGCTAGATGTTGACAATGGTTTCTTATGGCTACATGCATGTCATCCAGTCTATTTTTTGCATGTACAGGCCATAGAACATCACCCAGTAATTTTTGTATCGCATCCAATAACTTGTGGTTGAATGAAAATTATTGTTTTTTAAAGAGGCGGAACAAATGAACCTTGATTTTAAAGACTGCAAAAAGTGGGGGGGTCTGTGTTGTACTCTGTAGCAATTTTAAATATGTCATTCCATGCTCACAGATTTATATATAGAAAATAGGCATTTTTTTGTTGTTAACTATAACTTTTCTTCTCCTAAAAGAGAATCCATTAGGCTGAATTATTTCCCTTCCTGGAAAATATGTCAAAAAGCTAGCAGTGTTGGAAGGTGCCAAGCTTCTCTTTGGGAAGCTGCATACCAAAACTCACCCTATAAGTTGCTGTTGGATGATGTTGGACATAGTCAGTTCACTTTAGGGCATACTTGTCCTGAAGCAAAAATACCAATTGTATTTTAGCCAGATACCACCCAGCAATTGTATATAATTTTTCCTAACACCTTCAACTAGTCCATTTCCTAACAGGTGGCAAGACCTTTGGCACAATATATATTTGGTCTAATAAAAAAATATTACATTTACCCAAAGAATCTTATCTACCCATAGAGACCTTGACTTACTAAAGTTCCATCGTTCCTTCCTGATCTCTTGACAACACTTGGCCTGTGCACAGCAGGTAGGGCCCAAAGCTAAGACACCACTAAATAGGACATACACAGCGCACAACGTAACCTGTCAAGACACAACAGAAACTTTGCGTACGTTTTACATAGTCCTGAGGATAGAATCAGCAGCCAGGCGTTCAGAAGTTTTTTTCAGGGATTTTTGAGTCTTAGCTAGTGAGGGCAGTCCCACAGGTTTCATCTTTGCCTGGGCTTTGGGTGACTTGCACCCCTCTTTCTCCTTGTTGACCTTAACAAAAGCATGTCTCTTTCCCCTCTCATGTCTTCCATGACTTGCACATCTCAGGATGTTTTCCTGGTTTTGTAGTACCTCCAGGTTCCACGGGTTTTAACAAAGTGCCTGCTGCTTACTTTGGCAGACAAGGTTCTTTGGGTAGATGTGTGATTATCTTTTATTAGACCAATTAAATAGTTTTAAAAATTGTTCTTTGCAAGCTTTCGAGCACAAACACCCTTCTTTGGGCATAGGGAGAGTCTGCTGTTTTGTGTTCTCCTGGATGGAATAAAAGCCAATATGCAAAATGCAGGTCTGTGAAAATGCAGATGCATGGCAGTGAGGATCGGGAGACAATAAGTATGAGACAGGTAGTTTCAGGGAATGTTGGCCTGGTGGTACAATGTAGCTTGTAAAATGTAGAGGTTACCTGAATGGCAGGCAGGTTATAATGTGCCTTAAATCCAGGGTCTGTATTTAGGCCATGATGTCTTGTATTCAGGAGATTTATGAAATGAAGTTTGTAGGCTCGTCTATGAAAAGTGTTTCATAGTAGCTAGGGTCAGGAGGGACCTGAACAGATCATCTAGCCTGACCTCCTGCCACAGGCCGGAATGAATGCTGGGTTTGGAAGCCCCCAGACACATGAATTTGCCCAAGGTAGGGGCGAGGACCACTTCCCTAGGAAATTGGTTCCAGATTCTGGCCACCTTAACTGTAAAATATTGCCTTCTGGTCTCTAACCTAAACCTGTTCTCCATCAGCTTATTACCATTGTTCCTCGTCACCCCAGGTGGTGCTGGGGAGAATAGGGCTCTTCCTATTTGCTGATGATCTCCCCTGATGAGTTTGTAGACAGCCACCAGGTCCCTCCTCAGCCTCCTCTTGCCGAGGCTGAATAGGTTCAGGTCCCTCAGTCTCTCCTCGTAGGGCCTGTCCTGCTGCCCTCTCACAGGACGTGTTCTGTAAATTCCCTTTGAGGATTAGAATTGAGAGACTGCAGAGAGAGAGTGGTTGTCATGTGAGAATCATCACAGAAGTCGGGTCGGAAGGGACCTTATAGATCTTCAGGTCCGACCCCCTGCCAGGACAGGGGAAAAAACTGGGCTCAAATGATCCCAGCTAGGTAGGCATCAAGCCTCCTCTTAAAGACCCCCAGGGTAGGAGCCAGCACCACTTCCCTTGGAACTTGGTTCCAGATCCTAGCTGCCCTGACCGTGAAGTAGTTCTTATAGATGTCTAATCTAAACCTACTCTCCAACAACTTGTGTCCATTATTCCTTGTTATGCCAGGGGGCACTAGGGGAAACAAGGTCTCTCCCAAACCCTTCTGGTCCCCCCTGGTGAGTTGATAGACTGTCACCAGGTCCCCCCTCAGCCTTCTCTTGTGAAGGCTGAACAGGTTCAGGTCACACAGTCTCTCATTGTAGGGTCTGCCCTGCAGTCCCCGGATCATGCGAGTGGCCCTCCTCTGGACCCTTTCAATGTTGTCCACATCTCTCCTGAAGTGGGGTGCACAGAACTGGACACAGTACTCCAGCTGTGGCCTGACCAGTGTTGCATAGAGGGGGAGGATCACCTCCTTGGCCCTACTTGAGATGCACCTGTGGATGCACAAGGTCCGGTTAGCCCTGCCAACCGTGACCTCGCATTGTCGGCCCATGTTCATCTTGGAGTCAGTAATGACTCCAAGATCCCTTTCTCCCTCTGTGCTCTCAAGAAGGGAGTTTCCCATTCTGTAAGTGTGCTGCTGGTTACTATTGCCCAAGTGCAGCACCCTGCATTTGTCAGTATTGAAGCACATCCTGTTTTTGCTAGCCCACCTCTGTAACCTATCCAAGTCTTGCTGCAGTTTTTCCCTCCCTACTTGTGTGCTCACCTCACCCCAAATTTTGGTATCATCAGCAAATTTAAACAGGGTGCTTTTCACCCCGTCGTCCAAATCACCGGTAAAGAGATTGAACAGTGTGGGCCCAAGGACTGAGCCCTGGGAGACTCTGCTTCCCGCTTCTCCCCAGGTTGAATATGACCCATCCACCACCACCCTCTGAGTGTGACCCTTCAGCCAATCTGCAATCCATCTGGCTGTGGAGGCATCAATGCCACAGTCACCTAATTTCTTAGTGAGGATGGGGTGGGAGACGGTGTCAAAGGCCTTGCTGAAGTCCAGAAAGACTACATCCACAGCAACACCTGCATCCAAGGCTTTTGTGACCTGATCATAAAAGGCAATCAGGTTGGTCTGGCATGACCTCCCCCTAATGAAACCATGCTGGTTGCCCTTGAGCATCATCTCTGAGGCTGGCCCATCACAGATGTGCTCCATGATGATCTTCTCAAAGAGTTTCCCTAGGATTGAGGTAAGACTGACAGGCCTATAGTTGCCTGGGTCCTCCCTCCTCCCTTTTTTAAAGATGGGGACCCCGTTGGCTACCTTCCAATCATCTGGCACCTGGCCCGAGCACCACGAGCGCTCGTAAAGCCATGCCAAGGACCCTACAATAACCCCTGCTAGCTCCCTCAACACCCTGGGGTGGAGAGCATCTGGACCCACTGATTTGAACATGTCCAGCCCCTCCAGAAGCTCTCTAACCCGGTGCTCCCCAACCTGAGGTCTGGAGGCGTTCCCCTCGAGTCCGTCATGCATCGCGGTGGGGAAGTCCCAGTCCCTGCCCAAGAAAACAGAGGTGAAGAATTGGATAAAGAGGTCTGCTTTCTCCTCTGGCGGAACCACCAGATTGCCCAGAGGATCTTGCAGGGGCCCCGCATTTCCCGGTGCTTTCTTTATCCTCCCTATATATTTGAAAAAGGACTTTTTGTTGTCTTTGATTTTGGATGCAAGTCCTAGCTCTATGTCCGCCTTAGCTTTCCTGACAGCCCCCCTACAGGCCCGAGCAGAGGAGGTGTACTCCTCTTTGGAGATAGCACCCCCTTCCACTGGGTGTACGCCGCCTTTTTGGCGATCAGGCATTTCCGGACGCCCTTGGTGAGCCCTGCCCCACTTGCTTTTTGTTGGGATGGTCACCCCTTGGGCCCTGAGTATCGTCTCCTTTAAAGAATGACCACTCATCTTGGGCACTGAGTTCCCTTGCCCTTGAGAACCCCAGTACCTCTCCCACTAATCTCCTCCTCAACTCGTTGAAGTTGGCCCTCTAGGGCTACTGCCTTGCTGCTGGCCCTTGACACCCTGGGCTGGATGGTAAACTCCAGCAAGCGATGATCACTATCACCCAAGTGGTCAAGGACCTGGAGGCCCCTTACCAGATCGTTGCCTGTGGCCAGGACCAGGTATAACAGGGCATTTCCTCTGGTGGGACTGTGCACCTCCTGAATTAAGTGGAGGTCCTGTATCTCGGCCAGGAACCTCCTGGAACGGTCTGACCTGGCTGACTGTTCCTCCCTGCAGATGTCCAGGTAATTTGAAGTCACCCATGACAACTACATCCCTTGCCTTAAGTGCCTCTGCAAGCTGGCCTGAAAATTCCTGGTCCAGCTCCTCCCCTTGGTTGGGGGGTCTGTAGTAGAAGTGGGCACACACAGGTAATTGGGTATTTTTGTCTTGGATAGATTTTCGGTGTGCCTTTATTCTGGTATACAGTTGTTGTTTGGTTTTTCCTACACATTTTCCGTCTGGGCATTTCGTGCACTGGATGAGATTATATTACATTTCTGGAGGTGCAGGTGTAAGATCCAGGAATGGTGATGGTTCTTTTGTGGGCTGTAGTTATTGTGGGAGTGATGGAGATGTGTTGAGAGGTTTTACATTCCTTGTTCTGACATAGTCTGGATCCATTTGGTGTGTTTTGGGCCATAGGAAGTTTCCTTCTGGTGATGAGATTGGTGAGGGTTGGTGCTTCTTTGAAGGCTAGGGTGGGTGGTTCTGGGAAGGTTTCTTTAAGAACTGGGTCATCTTCCAGTATGGGTTGCAGTTTTGACAATTTTCCGTATAGGTTCCAGGGAGGTATGTCATAACTAATGGTGTGTTATTCATGGGGAGTTTCTTTTCATACTGCAGCAGTTCTCCATATGGTATCTGGGTGGCTCTTTTAAAAGTGCGAGCTAGCTCTCCGGCCCGGCGCCTGCCCTTCCCTCCCCGCCGTCCTTCCCCGTGCCACGACCCCCCGCCTCCGAGTCACACTCAGGTAGGCTCCGGAGCGGTGAGAGACGCGCGGGTGAAGCCTGCTGCACCCCCGATCCCCCGAAGCCCCCCAGACACCCCCTCAGCAGCCGCCGAGCCCCCTGTCGACCCCCAGCACAGCTGGAGGTAAGCGGGCTCATGGTGGGAAGGGGTTAACTCCTCGCTTGCTGGGAGGAGGCCGCTGCCTGGTGCCCGGCCGGGTCAAGCCCCTGCCCAGGCCCCTACTTGGCTCAGCCCCCCAAGGAGAGAGAAGAGAAGGAGGGGGTACTCACCAGTCCCCCTCCTGTAGGGCAGGGCCCCCCAAATCCTGGGCAGGGCCCCCCTGGCCTGAGAAACCAGCGTTTCCCGACAGCAGGCCCACTGCGCATGCGCATAGTTTTAAAGGGCCCGCCAAACGGAGGTGGGAAATACAGGTAGGCTCCGGAGAGGTGAGAGACTCACGTGTGAAGCCCGCTGCGCCCCCGCTCCCCCGAAGCCCCCCAGACACCCCCTCAGCAGCTGCCGAGCCCCCTGCCGACCCCCAGCACAGCCGGAGGTGAGCAGGCTCGTGGTAGGAAGGGGTTAACTCCCTGCTTGCTGGGAGGAGACTGCTGCCTGGTCCCAGGCCGGGTCAAGCCCCTGCCCAGGACCCTACTTGGCCCAGCCCCGCGACCGGAGCCGCACGAACAGGCTGTGTAAACAGGCGCTCGAGTTAGCACGGAGCTCGCACAGGAGAGGGCGCGGGAGGGCAAGAGACCCTGCCTGTGACCCCCCCAGAGTAGTCAGCCCCAGCCGTAGCCAGCCTACCAGAGACATGACACGCATGGGCACGTGCCGCACCCCGAGGGTCCCCTCGGGCTCTGCGGCCCCCCTATCGGGCACCTCAGAGACGGCCACCCAGACGGAGCCCATGGTTCCGGGCTCCACGCAGACGGAGCCCCTGGCTCTCGGCTGCGGGGGCTGCCTGTCCCTTTTTCAGGCTCTGGGGCCCGGGAGCATGGCCACCTCCCCTTGCAGGGTCTGCTCCCTACTGGGGTCTCTGGTGCGCCAGCTGGAGGAGCTCCAGGCCACAGTCCAGAGACTGCGTGCCATCAGGGACTGCGAGCAGGAGATAGACTCCTACTGCCAGGCCCTTCTCCCCCGGGAGCTGCAGGGGAGAGCTCCGTCTCCCCCCACGACTAAGGAGGACTCTGGGACCTCCCGCTCTGCCCAGTCAGGGGCATGGACCAAGGTGGTCAAGGGCCTGAAGGCTCGCCGCACCAAGGGCCCTCCCTCGCCGGAGCTTAGCAACAGGTTCGCACCTCTTGCAGCTCCAGCAGAGCCTGCTCAGTTGCCGGCTCCCGCAAGCAACCCAGGCTCGACCGCAGCTACTGGCCCTGCTCTCCCCAAGTCAAAGCGAAAGGTGTTTGTTGTGGGAGACTCCATCCTGCGGGGCACTGAGGGGGCAATCTGCCACCCCGATACCTTGGCCTGGGAAGTCTGCTGCTTCCCAGGGGCCCGCATCCAAGACATTGCGGAGAGGATCCCGCAGCTCCTCCGGCCCACAGACCACTACCCCATGCTCCTTATTCACGTGGGCACCAATGACATGGCTCGGAGCACCCCCAGCCAGGTCATGAGGCGCTACAGGGAGTTGGGAGCGGGGCTTAGGGGTCTGGGAGCTCAGGTGGTGTTTTCTTCAATCCTCCCAGTCTCGGGCTATGGGCTGAGGAGGGAAAGGAGGATCCACGCAGTGAACCAAAGACTGCGGCGCTGGTGTCATCAGGAAGGCTTTGGCTTCCATGACCACAGCCCGCTCTTTGGCGAGAGAGGCAGCGAGCTGCTGGGAAGAGATGGCCTCCACCTCTCTCCTCTGGGGAGGAGGCTCTTCTCAGCCAGGCTGGCTGACCTGCTCCACCGGGCTTTAAACTAAGCCCGCTGGGGGATGGGGGGACTACTGCCACTGCTGGCCCGCTGAGCGACCCTTGCAAAGCCAGCGGACCAAGGCACTTAAGGGAGCCCACCCCTGCCTCAGCCCTGGCACAATCTGTGGGCAAGGCAAGAGCCCCCAAGGGCACACTTGCCTGCCAGTACACTAATGCGAGGAGCCTGGGCAACAAGCAGGACGAGCTCGTCCTCCTGCTCAGTGCAAAGAAATATGATGTCATTGGGATAACAGAGACCTGGTAGGACTCCACCCATGACTGGACCATGGGTATAGAGGGCTATACCCTGTACAGGAGGGATCGTGTTGACAAAGGGGTGGGGGTGTAGCTCTCTATGTGAAGGAAAGCTACATGTCCCTGCAAGCTGATGTTGGCGACCAGCATGGACAGCTAGAGACCCTCTGGGTAAAAATTCGTGGGGAATACGGCACAGGGGAAACAACGGTGGGAGTCTACTACAGACCTCCCACCCAAAGTCCTGAGCTTGACCAGGAGTTCGCCCGGGAACTGACTGAGGCCACTTGCTCCAGGACCTTGGTAGTCATGGGTGACTTCCATTACCCGGACATCTCGTGGGAAGATCACTCAGCAAAATCCGAGCAGTCGCAAAGCTTTCTTTCGTGTGTGGATGACCTCTACCTGACTCAAGAAGTCTATGGGCCAACGAGAGGCAAAGTGCTGCTTGACCTGGTACTGGCTACGGGGGACAACCTAATCAGCGACCTAATGATCGATGGGAAGCTGGGTGACAGCGACCACGAGCTGATCACCTTCACCATCCGCCGTAAAGCCGGCAAGTCAGTCAGCAACACAGAAGTCCTTGACTTCAGAAAAGCCGACTTTGATAAGCTCAAGAGGCTTGTCTGTCAGGCCCTTAGGACCATGACCCCAGGCAGAGGGGAGTTGAACAAGAGTGGTTGCTTCTCAAGGAAGCGATCCTCAATGCACAAGCTAAATCTATCCCAACATGGAGGAAAGGCAGCAAGAAGGCACAGCAGCCCCCCTGGCTCTCCAGGGACCTAGCGGACCTCCTGCGGCTAAAAAGGAAAGCCTACAAAGGATGGAGGATAGGATTCACCTCCAAGGAGGATTACTCCGCACTGGTCCGGTCTTGCAGGGAGCAAACCAGGAAAGCCAAGGCTGCAACTGAACTCCAACTAGCTTCAGGCATCAAGGACAACAAAAAGTCCTTTTTCAGATATGTGGGGAGCTGAGGAAAAGCAAGGGCAACGTTGGACCCCTGCTAAACCAGATGGGGCAACTGACAACTGACGCCCAGGAAAAAGCCAACCTATTAAATAGGTACTTTGCGTCAGTCTTTCATCAGTCCCATGGGACGCCCATGCCTGCTATGGGACAGGGAGATCCAGGTGATGGGGATCCCCTACCCTCCATAAATGCTGACCTCGTGAAGGAACACCTTGAGAAGCTGGATACCTTCAAGTCAGCCGGCCCTGACAATCTGCACCCCAGGGTACTCAAGGAGCTGGCGAGCGTCATAGCCCAGCCCCTGGCACGGATCTTTGAAAACTCCTGACACTCTGGTGTAGTGCCCGAAGACTGGAAGAAGGCCAATGTGGTGCCGATCTTCAAGAAAGGGAGGAGAGTGGATCCGGCTAACTACAGGCCCATTAGCCTGACTTCTATCCTGGGGAAGATCTTAGAAAAGTTTATTAAGGAGGCCATCCTTGAGGGACTGGCCCAGGCTAACATCCTAAGGGATAGCCAGCATGGGTTTGTTGCGGGTAGGTCTTGCTTGACCAATCTCATTTCCTTCTATGACCAGGTGACCTATCATCTGGACAAGGGAGAAGAGATTGATGTCATATATCTTGACTTCAAAAAAGCTTTTGATCTGGTATCCCATGATCACCTCTCGGCCAAACTCGCCAGTCGTGGCCTTGGCTCCACCATGATCCACTGGCTGGGAAATTGGTTCCGTGGTCGGACCCAGAGGGTTGTAGTTGATGGCAGTCACCATTGTGGTGCCCTGTGACCAGTGGGGTCCCTCGAGGCTCTGTCCTGGGACCCATACTGTTCAACATCTTCATTAACAATGAGGACATGGAAGTCAGGAGTGGACTGGCCAAGTTCGCCGATGACACCAAACTTTGGGGGAAAGCATCCACACCAGAAGATAGACGGGTGATCCAGGCTGACCTGGACAAGCTCAGCAAATGGGCAGACGAGAACCTCATGGTGTTTAACACCGAAAAATGTAAGGTTCTCCACCTTGGGAGGAAAAACCTGCAGCGCCCTTATAGGCTCGGCAGTGCTAT
This sequence comes from Crocodylus siamensis, assembly GCF_052110815.1. Classification (NCBI taxonomy): domain Eukaryota; kingdom Metazoa; phylum Chordata; order Crocodylia; family Crocodylidae; genus Crocodylus; species Crocodylus siamensis. The sequence goes on from NC_143395.1 coordinate 17,830,225, forward strand.
GTTGGCTAGCACTACAGAGGAAAGAGATTTGGGGGTCATCACTGACCACATGATGAACATGAGCCTGCAATGCGATGCTGCGGCTAATAAAGCGACCAAAACGCTGGCTTGCATCCATAGATGCTTCTTGAGCAAATCCCGGGAAGTCATTCTCCCCTTGTATTCGGCCTTGATGAGGCCGCAGCTGGAGTCCTGCGTCCAGTTTTGGGCTCCACAATTCAAAAAGGATGTGGAGAAGCTTGAGAGAGTCCAGAGGAGAGCCACGCGCATGATCAGAGGTCAGGAAAACAGATCTTACGATGACAGGTTGAGAGCCATGGGACTCTTTAGCCTGGAAAAGCATAGGCTCGGGGTGATCTGATGGCCGCCTATAAGTTTATCAAGGGTGACCACCAGGATCTGGGGGAACGTCTGTTCACCAGAGCGCCTCAAGGGATGACGAGGTCGAACGGTCACAAACTCCTGCAAGACCGTTTCAGGCTGGACATAAGGAAGAATTTCTTTACTGTCCGAGCCCCCAAGGTCTGGAACAGTCTGCCAGCGGAGGTGGTTCAAGCACCTACATTGAACACCTTCAAGAGTAAATTGGATGCTTATCTTACTGGGATCCTATGACCCCAGCTGACTTCCTGCCCTTTGGGCAGGGGGCTGGACTCGATGATCTCCCGAGGTCCCTTCCAGCCCTAATGTCTATGAAATCTCTGGTGGAGTGTCGCTTTTGAGATTTGCAAGGTGACAATCCCAGCCCTTCTTTCCCCTTGGGAATATCCCAACATGCTTTATCAGTTCTCGCTGCTAACATTAAGGGCCACAGAAGTAACCGTGTAACAGAAAAAATAAAAGAAGGCGGATGGCACAAGGAAGTAACAGTGATGACTCTCCTTCCCCTGTGCTGTGGAACTTCTGTGTCCAGTAAGGCTAGAAGAGAGAACGCCTGAACAGATGGCTCCCTATTCAGATGGGCACAAAGTGGCAGCCTTGGTTTCCTGTGTTTTGTAGCAGGACAGCTACTCATTATAGTTACCTCAGCATCTAACTTACCAGTCTTTATCCCAGTTTGTCACGCTTTTTAGTATCTGAAGCATTTCTGTACACACTTGATATTTGGAAAATCTTAACAGGTTAAAAGAGAAACTGGAGGATTAAGCATTTCTGAAAATCTCCTTGACTATTAATTTCCGTACCCAAATGATCTAAAGCACAGCAATTTTGGTCCAGACACTGTCTAATCAGATCTCGGACTGTTTCACATTGCACAATAATAAGTTACACCCACTGGATGTGGTCAGAGTTTATTCCATCAGACCCTAAGTTCCACCGAGATGCCATCGTCATCACGTCTCTCACATTGGCTAGGCAGCTACCTAGAGTTTCGCATGTACCTTCAAAAAAAAAAAACCCATCCCAGATGCCTCTATATTGTGTTCTGTGTTTGCAAAGTGTACTAGCCACTGTTTTGAAGTCCTCCACATGGAATGTGCATAGGAACAAGTGCTTGAAGGAGAAGTAAGTTACTTACCAGTAACTGGAGTTCTTTTGAAAATGATTTCTATACTGTATGCACATTTGGCATCCCACTGCCTCCTCCCCTTCCAGAGTGCTAGGGACTTCAAGGGATTCTGGGGTTGAAAGCAAACTGAGCAGTATGGAGACTCCTCATAGAGTATGTGGAGAGTCGGGGTGTGTGCATACTATACAGATACTGTTATGGCAAAAAAAGTCTCTGAGTTAATATTCTTGAGGTTCATGTATAGACACAGTGGAGTGTACATATGGAGAACAAATCCTGAAGTACAGTGACTGGTAAATAATTTCTTTCCTTCTCTTAGGTGCTCAAATTGTCATCATGTTGGTTGATATCTAAAAAATGGAATTTTACTAGGTTGGTTTTAAATTCAAATATTTGAAAACTTGCTTAAATTTAACTTGATGCTTACTTAAAAATATATTTTTCTGTTAAAAACAGGGAGTTTGTTGAAGCAAAGGAAAAATATGAGGATGCAGAAGGTAAAGTGAAAAATCTGAAGAAATTTATTAAACTGTTGGATGAAATAATGACACAGAGATACAAAACATATCAGCAGTTCAGAAGGTAAGTTTTTACTCGTTCAAGCACTTCACATAATCTCATGTGTAAGAACAAGTTAAAGTTAGTTTTTAAATATTGTGGACTTTAAAATTGCCTGGGGTCTCTCATAGGAAGTCATTATACATAGGAAGTCCCTCATGTCATATGTACTCTAGTCCAGGGTTTTTCAACCTTTTTAATAACTGTTCCCCCACTGGCCCCCTTTTTAATAAGTGTACCCCTGGGGCGGGGGTGACAAGGGGTCGGGCGCAGAGTGGGGGGTAGCCAAATGGCCAGATGTGTGGCATCTGTGCAGCCCTGCTCTCGCCCTGCTCCTGTGAGGCAGCAGCGCAAGGTGTGGTGCTCTGTCCCCACATACCCCCTTGGACCTTTCAGAGTACCTGCAGGAGTATGTGTACCTCTGGTTGATAACCCCTGCTGTAGTCAGTAGCGGTTTATTTTTTGCCTCCTTTTCTATCCCTCTCAAAACAAAAATAATTGCAGAAAGTATGTCAATATTTGCTCCTGATTACACATAAAAAAATCAGATCTTAGCTTTAGTTATTTCCTTCAGTGAATTCTGTGTACAGAATGTAACCAGAAAGCTTTGTTTAGATGTTAGCAATCCGGCAACTAGATTCTTTATTGCTGGAGAGTTTAAGTAAAAATTAGCACACATCTGGATTTAGAATACAGACTAAAAATTGTGAACAGCTGTTTCCTACCAGCCCTCTTCTAGAAGCTTGTGGAGTTGCTTGGTTCACTGATACTTCACTTGTGGCATGAAAATGCCCTTATTGTGCAAAATTGGATTCTTCTGGCCAGCAACATCCACTAGGGCTTTTTTTTAAAGTCTAGATTCCTTTGTATATCCGAGCTGGATATAAGGGATATAGTAGATTCAAACCGTCTCCCTTAGTTCCTTCTTACTGTTCATGGAAATGAGAGAGAATCTCTGTACTGTCTGCCTTATTCATCAACAGCAGTAACTACTAGTTACTGAAAAACTTGGGACATCAGGGTAAGAGTTCATTTTCCTTACTGTATACACCCTCTGGGCTGGGACACTGCATAAATATTGGTCCCTCCCTCCAGGAAAGGTAGTACTTCTCCTTACCCCCATCTAAACACAGCAAGGTGTCATCCCCTACCTGCCTTCACTTTCATAGGTAGATGGTTTTAATGTGCTCCCCAAAAGGCAGAATGTTCCTGCTACTTCTCTAGGGATCCACATTACAAATACTAACAGAAAGGATTGCAGCTGTGCATTATTTCAACAGATCAGACAAAGTGAATAGTCTCTGCTATTTGGCTGTGCAGTTGGGACAGTAAACCAACTTCCTAGCCTGCAGATGCCTTGGCAGGTCAGTTTAGCAGAGAGTTCTCAAACATTTTGTCAGGGTTTCACTCTAAGAACATCTAAGGGAAGGAGGAGTGAAGAGTAGCAGAATAATGGCTATTGGCTTCAAAAAAAGCAGGTTTAGGGGATTGCTAACTAAGGTATTCCTAGAAAAAAGTTTTATGGGAATAAGTTCATGAGAGGAGGTACTGCATTTATCCAAATTCAGGGTGACTTATAATTTTAAGAATCTAATTATTGGAGAATTTTCTTATATTTGTTCCTTACCACTACTATGGCAGGAAATTAGCAGTAGAGTTGTCATGTGGCAGGGAGGAGCTGGCAGCTTTATCCTTGCCTCCTGGTGCCTCCCCATTCGCTTCTCAATCTTTCTTCCTGCTACCTGTCTCCCGTCCCCTTCCACTGATTTCCTTTGCTAATATAGGCACAGGGGCAGCCACGGACCTGCTTCTGGCCTGCACTGCAGGGAGCCTGAGTTGGCTGGGAGACACTGAAGTGGTGCAGATTCCTCCTTCCCTGCCTGGCTCTCCTTCCCATGTCTTTTGTTGGCCAGGAGCCAGCTGTAAAGAGGAACCAGTGTGCTGTGGCAGCTGCTCCTTACAGCACTGAGTAGAAGCAGGTCAGGAGCAACTATGGGGCTCCCCCTGTGCCTGCATTAGCTGGTTGTTGGATTGGTCCAGCTGGAAGCTATGGCAAGTGGTTGTTCAGAGAGCCTGGCTTGGCTGGGGACTGCAGCAGTGGCACACAGATTCTTCCTCCATTATCCAACTCCCCATCAGTGAGGCAGATGGAAGAGGTGGGCAGGGAACAGACACTGGAAGGAGGAACCAGCATGTTGGTGATGCTGTCCCTGGTCCAGCTGGAGTTGCTTCATATTCAGCTCCAAGATCAGGCTTTGTTTTCCCCATGTTGAATGGTGGGGGGAAACCTTATCTTGGAATCAAGTAAATATGGTATTTCTAGTTTGCTGCTGTGCTTTCAATCGCGTGCTACAAAGGAAAGAGAGGAAGTACAATACGAGACAAATGGCTGTACTTTTAGTTCTTTAATGACCTGAAAATCAAATAGGAATCATGGAAAAAGTGAAAGCAAGGACACTTTGCTTCTGCTGAGTATAGAAGAACAACATAAGTATGTAGACAAAATTAAAGGATGTGGAGAAAAATGAATTAACATTAGAAAGAGACATAACAGGTAATAACAAATAGTTCTTTAAATACAAATACATTAAAACCAAGCAAGATTAAAGGAAAATGCAACTGCCTTACTTAATAGGGAAGGTGAATAAATAAGGAATTCTACAGAGGAAACGAGTGGTATCTCGCCACCCTGCATAACCTTTTACTAAAAAGGTTAATTGCGACTAGAAGCTTCATACTTCAAAGTTAAACAAGGATTTAGAAACACAGCATATAATGGGGAAAGATCAGGTTAAAGAATATTGAGGTCGGGGTGTCTAAGATAGAGCCCACAGGCTGGATTTGCATATGGTACTACAGCATTTGGTCCCTGGTGCTTGCTGGCCCTGGGTCTCAAATTGGCCCAAATGCAGCACGTGCTGGACTGGTGCCAGGTGCAGGACCCAGGACAGGCAGCATCTGCTCCACAGCCTTCACTGCATGCAGCACCTCCATGGGGCCAGTCTGGGACCACACCCCTCATCACTATCCCCCCCCTCTCATCCTTACTCTCTCCCTGCCGCCCCTGCATGTCAGATCCAACATCCACTGGTGCCCTGGTCTGGGGCATGAGCCACATGCAGGCAGACCTGGATTAGCCAGAGAAAGTATTGGATCCAGCACGTGGGGAGCGAGGGGAGCATAGGTCCCCTGCATGTTGAATCTAGTGACTACTCTGGCTGGTCCAGGAATGTGATGCCTGTGGCACCTGTCACAGACTGGTTGGAGTGGTCACTGCATGTGGCTCATATCCCAGTGTGCCTAGAGTGGGTAAGGATCAGTCATGTGGGAGTAGGAGGGTGACTTCCATGGGCTTGATGCAGCCCACAGGACTTGGCTGCACACCATTCATTTGGTCATTGGACTAGTTCCTTTCCATTCATGTGACTCACAGGATCAGATAAGTTTGACACCCCTACTTTGGTTAACAGTCTGATAATCCATGGAGGGCCCAGAACTAAAAAATAATAAATATAAATGAGGGGAAGAAAAGGACCCCCACAAATTCAAGTCCTACCAATTTATTTGATACTAAGGAACAGGGTGTCTGATGTACTGGAACATGTTAATTAGGATGCTTGTGGAATCCCTGTTACTGGAAGTGTTTAAGAACATATTAGACATCTGTCAGGAAGAGTTTAGGGCAGGGGTTGGCAATCTTTTTATAGTGACAGGCCAACTTAATGGAGTTTGGTTCAAAGGTGGGTAGCTGCTTTCAACCCAGTCATGGCTGCATGCTGCCAGTGTGCCACTGACATCCCAGCTCCACAGGCTGGATTTGCTCTGCAGGCCATAGGTGGCCTAACCCTGGTCTAGAGCATAGAGTCTTAGAGGAAGGAATAGGATCTTTGAGATTACCTTCCAGTTTCAGTTACTTCTGCAAGCGGGGATTCCCAGAAACGGGTTTATCTACCACAGACCTGAGTAGCAAGTTTCAAACATTTTACTCCAGAGGCGGTTCTAGCCCAGGCTCTATGTCATCCCTTTACTGTCAGATTTGATGTATGCATTTTTACTGATTTCCCCTGCTATCAAATGTTCTGAGGCAACTGAAGCAAGATACAGGTCTGGAATGAGCCAGGCAGTCCCAGTATTATTTTCTTTATTAGTAATCTCAACAGTTATTCTTCCTTCTCATTATAGCATCTTTTCAGATATTTAAAAACTGCTGTGATATCCCTTCCTTTTTACCTCTTCTTGAAACTAAACACCTAATTCTCTCAACATTTGCTCACATAACTTGTATTTCAACCCTTTTATTATCTCTTTTCACTCACTTTGGGTCCTCTCAGCTAGGGACAGACATTCAAAAAGCTCAAGCCTGAACTGATTCACTCTTTGCAGGTTAGCCTAAGCTGTACAGCTTAAACTGATTAATAACTGGACAGACATTCTTTGATTAAACCAGGAAATGCAGTCATATGCCTGCAGTGTCTCAAGCCAGAAGTTGGGGGCCGCTAGCTCATGCCTGCCAGCCACTGGCTGGAGTGGAGGGGGCATGGCCAGGCACCAGCTGGGACTAGCATAACACACGGGATGCCAGCTACCAGCCTGGTGTGGGGGAGAGGGAGGGAGCACAGCTGCTGCCAGACTGAGGATGGGGAAAAAGTCCTTTCTCTGAAGCAAACGTATTAAACACAGCAGTTTGCAGAGCATACAACAGGAAACTACCAAAAATCTCCACCTAAGCTAAGATGCATCCCAGTAAAATGCAGCATACGCAGCTTAGTCTAACTTAAAATGTAAACCAGGAAGACAAGAATTAGTTTTACTAATCCTGAGGGCAGAGCAAGGCATTCAGAAAGACTTTGTTTGGGTATGTAGCTCTCTCCATTCTTTGGTAAAGCTGTCTTAATTACATCTCCAGCATGTGTGATAATTGTCAGGTCTTTGTCACTTCCCACTTCTCAGTCTGATCTTGCAGGTCTTAGCTCTAGGCTTACAAGTGCAGGTCTTGGATCTGCACACAGGGGACTAGCTTGCCTCTGTCCCCACCTCCACCTCCATTCACCCCCACATGCTGTGGAATGAATCCCCTCCCAAGCCCCCAGGAGTTCTTGGGGAGAGGGGACAGGGGGATCCCTGCCTGGCTGCAGACAAGTCATGGAGGTGTGCCTGGGACTGGCAAACCGTGGCTGCGGTCCCCAGGGTTTGCTAGTGGGCGGGGGGGCAGAGGGGATGGAGGGAGGAATTTGTCTTGGGGCCGTGGTAGTCCAGTGTCTGGCCACACCCTGTCCCTGCTTTGGCTAGAGAGCAGAGGGAAGGGGCCAGTCCAGCTCTCTGGAGCAGAGAACAGAGCTCCGCCCAGCCCAGAAAGCATGTCAAGATGCTGGGGGAGTCTGATTTAATTTAAACCAGGAAGGGGTCTAGGATAAGTATTGCATAAACTGGTTTGAGCCAAATCAGTTAAACCTGGTTGAATGTAGTATCAGACTTAATCTCAAACCAGTTTTGGCCACTTTCAGACTGGCTTATGTGTACTGAATGTCTGTTCTGTTACAGATTTAAACCAGTTTCCTATCACTTAAACCAGTTTATGTGTAATGTCTGTCCCTAGCCCTCTAGTTTCTCCATATCTCTCAAAAGGTGGAGCCCAGAACTCACAGTACTACTCTGGCTAGCAGAGTCCTACCCAGAGCATATAGAAGTGGCAGTATCACTTCTTGTGTCTTGCATTCAATACTCCTATTAATATAGCACCAAAATAGTGTTTTACCTTTTTTGCAGCTGCATCCCATTGCTGACTCAGTGAGGTTGTGATCCTCAATGATCCTGAGATGTTTTGTGGCAGCATTACTGTCTAGCCAGTTGTCTTCCATTTTGTACTTACATATGTGGATTTTGTTCCCTCGGTGTGGCACCTTATATTTCTTTATTGAATTTTGATTTTATTATCTGTAGTCCAGTTCTCCATTTCGTAAGATCCTTTTGAATTCTTCTGTCCTCTAGTTTTGTTTTATCAGCATACTTGATCATGAAGCTCTATATTCTTATGTTGAGATCCTTAATAAAAATATTAAACAAAACTGGGCCCAGAAAGTTTGCTGTGGAACCCTAGTTAAAACTCCTGACTTTGATCCAATTTAGCTGGTTGGAGTTATTCAGCAAATTGTATATTTGCCTAACAGTAATTCTGTCTGTTCACATTTCACCAGTTTTGCTTGTGGGTATCATGTGGGACCATATCAAAAGCCTTCCTAAAGTCCACATATATCATATTCATGTACTTCCTTCATCTACTGGCATAGATGAAAATCAGATTGGTTTGATATGATTTGTTTTTAACAAATCTGTGTTGGCTTCTAGTGATTTTTTTTTTTTTTCCTATTAAAGTTGGGCTGTAATTCCCCTGATCCTCCCTTTTCTGCATTTTAAAAATAGTTGTTACGTTAGCACTTCTCCTCTGGGACCTTGTCTGTCATCAACAACTTGGCAAATATTCCCTGCAGCTTCAAGATATCTTCAGCAAGTTTCTGACTCCCTTTATTTATCATAAGTCACAGCCCTTTCCCTTCTTTTTGTGTGTTTCTTCTTTTTTTGGTGAATTCTTAGGCAAAGTAGTCACTGTTCAAGCACCTACATTGAACACCTTCAAGAGTAAATTGGATGCTTATCTTGCTGGGATCCTATAACCCCAGCTGACTTCCTGCCCTTTGGGCAGGGGGCTGGACTCGATGATCTCCCGAGGTCCCTTCCAGCCCTAATGTCTATGAAATCTAAGAATTAAAAAAAAAAAAAAACAGTTAATCTGGGTCTAAACAGAAATTCACATGCCACTGATTTTTGAGGTCCCCAGCACCTCTGGGTTAACTGCAAACTTTAGGAAGTCTAAATTCATGTGTTACAAGCATTTGAAATCTCCGTGAGGTTAAAAATGAATGTTCTCTGTTATAAATGACTCTGCAACAGGTAATCAGTGGAAGATCTAAATTTGCAATTAAAAGGATTTTCTACAAAGTAATTTATTTATTGTTTAACATCATTCTAACAGTGCTTTACAGAATAAAAGTAACCAGGATCTTCCTTGGATTGCTGTTGGTTTATTGAAAAGCAGGAGCTCCACAAAATGTTCTGCTTTGGAACCAGCATCTCAGAGAATAGTATTTTGAAAGAGCAATTTACACAGAATGAAAGATTCTGGGATTTTTGTTTTTAATTATTTAGCCATCTCAGGAGCCTCCTGGGTTTTTTAAAAACAGTGGCGGCTTCTGTCACTGATTTTGTTATGTGTTAAAGTGCTTGCTAACCTCTGGAGTTCCTTTCCTGAATCAGCAGAGCAGTTTCATAGTTTCATAGTAGCTAGAGTCGGAAGGGACCTAGGTAGATCATCTAGTCTGACCCCCTGCCTTGGCAGGAAAGAGCACCGGGGTCAGATGACCCCGGCAAGGTGCTCATCTAACTTCCTTTTAAAAATCCCCAGGCTAGGAGCCTGCACCACTTCCCCTGGAAGCCGGTTCCAGGCCCTAGCCGCCCTGACTGTGAAGTAGTGCCTCCTAATATCTAATCTAAACTTACCCTCCGCCAGCTTGTGACCGTTATTCCTGGTCACTCCTGGCAGCGCACGGGGGAACAGGGACTGCCCCAATACCCGCTGATCCCCCCTGACCAGTTTGTAGCAGGCCACAAGGTCCCCCCTTAACCTTCTCTTGTGGAAGCTAAACAGGTTCAGGTCCCGTAGCCTCTCCTCATAAGGCCTGCCCTGCTGACCCCTGATCATACGAGTGGCCCTCCTCTGAACTCTTTCCATATCGTCCACGTCCCTCTTGAAGTGTGGCGCCCAGAACTGGACGCAGTACTCCAGCTGCGGCCTGACCAGTGCCGCGTAGAGGGGGAGGATCACCTCCCTGGACCTGCTCGAGATGCATCTGTGGATGCATGACAGGGTACGGTTGGCCTTCTTGACTGCCTCCCCACACTGCCGGCCCATGTTCATCGTGGAGTCAATGACGACTCCAAGATCCTTTTCCGTCTCCGTGCTGGCAAGAGGGGAGTTCCCCAACCTGTAAGTGTGGTGCCGGTTCTTCCTCCCCATGTGCAACACCTTGCACTTATCAGTGTTAAACCCCATCCTATTCTCATCCGCCCACCGTTGCAACCTGTCAAGGTCAGCTTGTAGCCTATTGCACCCTTCTAGTGCACCCACATCCCCCCACATCTTAGTGTCATCAGCAAACTTGAACAGGGTGCTTTCTACCCCATCATCCAAGTCACTGATGAAGATGTTGAACAGTGCGGGCCCGAGGACCGAGCCCTGCGGAACCCCACTGCCCACGTCCTTCCAGGTCGAGAAGAACCCATCCACTACCACCCTCTGGGTGCGGCCCTCGAACCAGTTGGCGACCCATTTGACCGTGTGGGCATCGACACCACAGTCTCCCAGCTTTTTGATGAGGACTGGGTGAGAGACAGTGTCGAAAGCCTTCCGGAAGTCCAGAAAGACTACATCCACAGCAACCCCTGCGTCTAATGATTTGGTGACCTGATCGTAAAAGACCACCAGGTTGGTCTGACAAGACCTGCCACTGATGAACCCATGTTGGTTGCCCCTGAGCATGCATTCCCCTGCAAGGCCCTCCTGGATGTGTGCCAGGATAATTTTTTCAAAGAGCTTACCCGGGATTGAGGTAAGACTAACTGGCCTGTAATTTCCCGGGTCCTCTTTTTTTCCCTTTTTGAAGATAGGGACCACATTGGCCCTCTTCCAGTCCTCCGGCACCTCGCCAGAGCACCACGAGTGCTCATAGAGCCGCGCCAGGGGTCCCGCAATGACCTCGGCCAGTTCCTGTAGAACCCTAGGGTGAAAATCATCCGGACCAGCGGACTTGAACACGTCCAGCCTCTCCAGAAGTACCCTAACTAACTCCTCGCTAACCCCTGGCCCAGGCGTGTCTCTCTCGGGGCCCGAGGGGGGCCCAGCAGGGAGGTGGCTGAACTGGTCCCTACTTAGGAAGACAGAGGCAAAGAAATCGTTAAATATGTTAGCTTTATCATCTGGCGTGATGACTAAGTTGCCCATCGTGTCCTGCAGGGGCCCCACATTACCCGGGACCCTCTTTTTACCCCCTATGTATTTGAAGAAGGACTTCTTATTGTCCTTAATCCGGGAAGCTAGTCCTATCTCCATCTCTGCCTTGGCCCTCCTGACTGCCCCCCTACATCCTCGGGCGACTGTAACATAGTCCTTCTTGGTGATGACCCCATCTCTCCATTGGGTGTATGCCTCCCTTTTAGCAAGGAGACATTCCCGGATGCTCTTAGTGAGCCATGGGGGTTTATGTGCCCTCCTGCTCCCTTTGACCCTTGTTGGGATTACCTCCCTTTGGGCATGAGCAGTATTACAAGGAACAGTGCCTGTGACAGAACAATAAGATCTTCATGAAAGTGATTCAAAGCAGACATTGTTCTTTGTGAAAGTAGCCACTGCTGTGTTGGAAGAGCTAAATTAATTTTAAAAAACTCAGAAACACACAAAAGCAGTATGTTGTGTGATATAAACATACTTATTGCGAAGCAAGCAAACAAAAAGTAATAGATCTAACAGTATATACTTCTTGCTCCTCTAGCCAGACATGCACACTAGGGGTGTGTGAAACGGGCTTTATTCAATTCGGATTCAGCCCAAATTGGGGACAGCGATTCGATGAATTGATTCAGATCACTGTCCCCAATTCGATTCGATGGAATCCAGATCTGAAGATTCAGTGCTGATTTGGAGAATCAGCAATTTGGCCATAGACACAGCTTTAAATATTCTTTCTACAAACCTTGAGTTACCAGGCATGGCTCATGAATGCTGCAATGGTGGGGTGGCTGGAGTGTCCCACAGGAGTGCCGGGGGGCCCCCACATGCTCGACAGCGAACCCAGAATTGGACCAGAAGTAGTTCCGGTCCACTTCCGGGTCTGCTGCCGACTGTGCTGGGGCAGCCCCTACCCCGGGTCTGCAGTCAGCAATGGGGGAGACCCTGGGTGTCCCCCCCCCCGACCCAGGAGGCACCAGTTGCCAAGCCAGGGGGACACGGGGGAGCCCCCCTGCATGCTTCCCGTTGGACCCAGAAATGGACCAGAAGTGCTTGTGGTCCACTTCCAGGTCTGCTGCCAACATGCTGGGGAACACCCCCCCCTCCCCCCGTGCTCCTATGGGATGCTCCATCTGCCTGGTACCTTGAGGTATGTAGAAAAATATTTAAAGCTGTATCTATGTCCAAATTCTCAAATCTCTCTGAATCAATTCAGAGAGATTAAAGGGTCTCCTGATTCAGTTCAGATTCAGAGATTTGGCCACTGAATTGGGCCGAATCTCCACCATATCAAATTGGCAACCAAAGCTTTCCACAGCCCTCGTGCACACCTCATGATTAAAATTACCACCATACAACACAGATAAAATATGGCATCCTCAGTTTTGTCACAGTAGAAAAATGAACATTCCAACAATTCTTGCTATAAGTATATGCGAGTGTGGACTCTCTGACCCTCTGCACCATTAGATTTGAGGCAAATGGATACTGAGGGTAGTGTTGGGAAGAGGCAAAGGGTTTTGATGGTGGGAATTATGGAATGGTGGATGCTTTAACTCTGTTCTACTGCAATTGTGAGCATATGCATGTCTGGACAAAAGAATACAAGGTTCCTGCTGTTGGATTTCCTCATCTGTCTATTTTTGTGATTCTGTTGGGTATATTATGTATCTAGTCCTAACTCCCATAGACAGTAGTTTTTGTGTATGTACTGTATGACTTAGATTTAAGTAGTAGTTGTAGTATTGAGATTCCATTATTAACTTTTTTCCTGGTGGCTTAAAATTTGTTCTTATTTTTTCACGTATTTTAAAAATTAGTGACTGAATATTTTGTTTCCATAATTTAATTGAAAAGGTGCCTTACTTTACGATGCAAATTCTACTTTGACTTCTTACTACATCAGCGTGGCTACTTTGGTAAAATGAGCTTTGACCACAAGAATGAAACACTTTCAATAACAGTAAGTAATTTTATATTTTCTTCATGTATACCTTCATTTTTGTCTTGTATAAGAAATTCAGCATTAAAAAGAAAACGCCACAAGGGGTCACTATAATCCAAGGAACAAGGGCTGCTTACCCATTTTCACTTCTTTCTGTTTGTTAAGACACTGCTGAAGCAGTTACCTGCTGTTCTATAGTTTTCAGGCTTTGACAGCAATGTAACTAGAATGGTTGATGAGTTTAACAGTTATTGAAAGCAGAACTAAACAGCAAATTACAGGCTGAGTCAATGTTTAAAATTAATTCCATTCTATGGTTGTTTCCACAGTGGAACAGTTGATTTCCAACCACCCTGAAAATACCTTCCAAAATTGTAGTTCATTGAACTATTTTTATTTTATTGAAATACATATGCACTGAAATATGCACCTTAATTTGCAGGTGATGTGCAATTTAAATAGCTATACTTGTGTTAGTTTTTGGTGGTTTTGAACATAATTTTAAGTGGAAATTGTGCGTTTGTAATTTTTCCCTATGCAAGCAACTGTCACAATCTACTAATGAAATGAATGGCTTAATCCTAGGTCCAGCCTGGAGAGGGAGACAAGGCTGCTCTGAATGACATGAGATCTCTATCAGGAGGTGAACGTTCCTTCTCAACCGTTTGTTTCATTCTTTCTCTGTGGTCCATTACTGAATCTCCTTTCAGATGCTTGGATGAATTTGATGTCTACATGGTATAGTTTAATCTTAAACTACTTCTTCCAGTTCTTATGCTTCATGCTACCCAAGAATCTTATTAATGACTATAATTTCATTAGAAAGTTGAAAGGTGCTGTGGCAGTTCATATTAGTTGTTAACTTTATAACCTTTTTTCTCTTTAATATTAATTTGGGAGTATAAAAAGCCTGCTAAGCTTCTAGCAAGGAATATCGAGCATATTTTATTCCAGCCTGACACCTTGAAACCTAAGTAACAAACTTAACAGAGAACCTGTGTACATTTTAACATTTTGCCTAATCCATGACTCTTAACTGCATAGATCTGAGACAGTTTTGCTGTTGCTAAGAAAATATGGATTAGTGTAGAAATCTCACTTCTGCTGATACCATCTTCTTCCCTTAATGGTAGACCTGAATGTGTGTTTCTACCGGTTCTGCATGGCACATCCACTAAGAGGCATGCACAAACAGAAATAAAGTGGTGAAGCCACTCTAGGGATGTTACCTGCTTCCACGATCAATCATGCCAGACGGTGTTCAAGAACAGTGTGCCCCTAAGGCAACTTCATTAATTTCTGGGTTTGGCATAGGTAGGTCACAAGTGGCTAGATAGATAGTTCTTGATACTGTTCTTAGGAACATCACAGAAGACATACCCTAGGTATAGCAGTTTAGCTTTATGTTGCTGCTTTGAAACTTGAGGTAGGATATGCCTTGTTGTATAATCCTTAGAGTTTTCCAAATCTGTAAGTGCTCTTCAAAAGCTGATGAATGCATGAAGACTAATTAGCTTCAAAATACCAATACAGACTTTGACTTGCAACTGCAACTGAATAAAATTCTCCTGAAAAAGGAACTAAATAAGAAAAAAATTCTAATTCCCAGTTTAAACAGTATCAAAATGTATTAGTTTGCAGGATAATTAATTCAAGGAGATCCTTAACAGACTAGCTGAAGGCAATATCCTGAGAGATACCCAGCATGGGTTTGTTGCAGGTAGGTCTTGCTTGACCAATCTCATTTCCTTTTATGACCAGGAGACCTATAACCTGGAGAAGGGGGAAGAGATTGACATTGTATATCTTGACTTTAAAAAAGTCTTCGATTTGGTATCCCACGATCACCTCTTGGCTAAACTGGCTAACTGTGACCTCGACCTCACCACGATCCGCTGGCTGGGGAATTGGCTCCGTGGTAGGACCCAGAGGGTGGTGGTTGACGGGAGCCACTTGTCTTGGTGTGCTGTGACCAGTGGGGTCCCTCAAAGCTCTGTTCTAGGGTCTGTACTATTTAACATCTTCATCAGTGATGTGGACATTGGTGTCCGAAGTGGATTGGCCAAGTTTGCCGATAACACCAAATTCTGGGGTCAAGAGGGTGATCCAGGCAGATCTTGACAAGCTCATGAAACGGGCGGACGAGAACCTGATGGTGTTCTCCACCACAATGCAAGGTTCTCCACCTCGGGAGGAAAAACCTGCAGCATGCTTATAGGCTTGGCAGTGCTACGCTGGTTAGCACTACAGATGAAAGGGACTTGGGGGTCATGATCGACCACAAGATGAACATGAGCCTTCAGTGTGATGCTGCGGCTAGTAAAGCGAGCAAAATGCTGGCTGGCATCCATACATGCTTCTCAAGCAGATCGTGGGATGTCGTTCTCCCGTTGTACTTGGCCTTGGAGTACTCCGCAGCTGGAGTACTGCATCCAGTTTTGGGCTCCTACAATTCAAAAAGGATGTGGAGAAGCTTGAGAGGGTGCAGGAGAGCCACGCGCATGATCAGAGGTCAGGCAAACAGACCTTATGATGAGAGGCTGACAGCCATGGGACTCTTCAGCATGGAAAAGCACAGGCTCAGGGGTGATCTGATGGCCACCTGTAAGTTTATCAGGGGTGCTCATCAGGATCTGGAGGAACGTCTGTTCACCAGAGAAGTCACAAACTCCGCCGCGACCTATTCAGGCTGGACATAAGAAAGAACTTTATCACTGTCTGCGCCCCCAAGATTTGGAATAGACTACTGCCAGAGGCAGTTCAAGCACCCACTTTGAATGCCTTCAAGAGACATTTGGATGCTTATCTTTGCTGGGATCCTGTGATCCCTGCTGACCTGCTGTCCCTGGGGCAGGCGGCTGGACTCAGTGATCCTCCAGGGTCCCTTCCAGCCCAAATGTCTATGAAATCTATGAGACCAATATTTTCAGTTGGTGCGAGATAACATTTCTGCTATTCAGAGAGATTAAAAATGACTTTGTTTTGATCACTAAACATGGTATGTGAAGGGATTTCTCCTTATAAATTCTAACACATACATATCAATGGTTCCTTCTTTCTAGGTAACAGTCCATTTTGTATCATCTTAAAACTGTTAGTGAGAGATTCATGCAGCTGTTCTTTGTGTTCTCTGTCATAAGCAATGACCTCTTCACCTAGGATATACATGTGGGTTACTTGGAATGGGGGTTTCTAGTCTTAGGACCTTGACTGATACAGTGAATGTATTAGTTGTACAAAATGTCACTCACTCAGGCAGAGAGACTCCAGATATCCTGAGATTTAGGCACTTTAATATTTGCCAGTTTTTGCCTTGTTCTATTTCCATAGAAATTCTTTACATTCTTTGTATTATATTTGCAATATGATGTCTTTCAAACATTATTCTTAAGCCAAAGTGTCAGATCTTGGGCAAAAGAGAATAATGTTACTTCTCTGAGAGTGAAATTCTTCAGGAATTTCTGGTGTTTAGAGTACCACTTAGATTAAGTGATACTCAGACTGGGGAAAATGCAGTCCGAGAAAGGAAGTTACCATGCACACTTTTCAAACTGGTGTAATTCTTACCTGGATTACTGTCTGGGCAGTTGGACCTTTCTTGCATATAGGCAGTCCTGGGACTTGAAACAAAATTGGTTCCTGAAAACCACATCTGAAGTTGAAACATCATAACGCAGAACCGATTTTTTTTCCATAGAAACAATGTTATAAATGGGGGATTTCATAGATATCATAGACATCAGGGCTGGAAGGGACCTCGAGAGATCATCGAGTCCAGCCCCCTGCCCAAAGGGCAGGAAGTCAGCTGGGGTCATAGGATCCCAGCAAGATAAGCATCCAATTTACTCTTGAAGGTGTTCAGTGTAGGTGCTTGAACCACCTCTGCTGGCAGACTGTTCCAGACCTTGGGGACTCGGACAGTAAAGAAATTCTTCCTTATGTCCAGCCTGAAACGGTCTTGCAGGAGTTTGTGACCATTCGACCTAGTCATCCCTTGGGGCGCTCTGGTGAACAAACGTTCCCCCAGATCCTGGTGGCCATCAGATCACCCCTGAGCCTGCGCTTTTCCAAGCTAAAGAGTCCCATGGCTCTCAGCCTGTTATCGTAAGATCTGTTTTCCTGACCTCTGATCATGCGCGTGGCTCTCCTCTGGACTCTCTCAAGCTTCTCCACATCCTTTTTGAATTGTGGAGCCCAAAACTGGAGGCAGTACTCCAGCCGTGGCCTCATCAAGGCCGAGTACAAGGTGAGAATGACATCCCGGGATTTGCTCGAGAAGCATCTATGGATGCAAGCCAGCGTTTTGGTCACTTTACTAGCCGCAGCATCGCATTGCAGGCTCATGTTCATCTTGTGGTCAATGATGACCCCCAAGTCTCTTTCTTCTGTAGTGCTATCCAACATAGCACTGCCGAGCCTATAAGGATGCTGCAGGTATAAGGATGCTGCAGGTTTTTCCTCCCAAGGTGGAGAACCTTGCGTTTTTCGGTGTTAAACACCATGAGGTTCTCGTCTGCCCATTTGCTGAGCTTGTCCAGGTCAGCCTGGATCACCCGCCTATCTTCTGGCGTGGATGCTTTGCCCCAAAGTTTGGTGTCATCTGCGAACTTGCCCAGTCCACTCCTGACTCCAGTGTCCCCATCATTAATGAAGATGTTGAACAATATGGGTCCCAGGACAGAGCCTTGAGGGACCCCACTGGTCACAGGGCACCACGATGAGTGACTGCTATCAATCACAACCCTCTGGGTCCGACCACAGAGCCAATTTCCCAGCCAGCGGATCGTGGTGGAGCCAAGGCCACAACTGGTCAGTTTTGCCAATAGGTGATCATGGGATACCAGAGCAAAAGCTTTTTTGAAGTCAAGATATGACATCAATCTCTTCTCCCTTGTCCAGGTGATAGGTCACCTGGTCATAGAAGGAAATGAGATTGGTCAAACAAGACCTACCCGCAACAACCCCGTGCTGGCTATCCCTTAGTATGTTAGCCTGGGCCAGTCCATCAAGGATGGCCTCCTTAATAAACTTTTCTAAGATTTTTCCCAGGATAGAAGTCAGGCTAATGGACCTGTAGTTAGCCGGATCCACTCTCCTCCCTTTCTTGAAGATCAGCACCACATTGGACTTCTTCCAGTCTTCGGGCACTACACCAGAGCGCCAGGAGTTTTCAAAGATCCGTGCCAGGGGCTGGGCTATGACGCTCGCCAGCTCCTTGGGTACCCTGGGGTGCAGATTGTCAGGGCCGGCTGACTTGAAGGTATCCAGCTTCTCAAGGTGTTCCTTCACGAGGTCAGCATTTATGGAGGGTAGGGGATCCCCATCACCTGGATCTCCCTGTCCCATAGTAGGCATGGGCGTCCCATGTGACTGATGAAAGACTGACGCAAAGTACCTATTTAATAGGTTGGCTTTTTCCTGGGCGTCAGTTGCCAGTTGCCCCATCTGGTTTAGCAGGGGTCCAACGTTGCCCTTGCTTTTCCTCAGCTCCCCACATATCTGAAAAAGGACTTTTTGTTGTCTTTGGTGCTCGAAGCTAGTTGGAGTTCAGTTGCAGCCTTGGCTTTCCTGGTTTGGTCCCTGCAGGACCGGACCAGCGCAGAGTAATCCTCCTTGGAGGTGAATCCTGTCCTCCATCCTTTGTAGGCTTTCCTTTTTAGCCACAGGAGGTCCACTAGGTCCCTGGAGAGCCAGAAGGGCTGCTGTGCCTTCTTGCTGCCTTTCCTCCGTGTTGGAATAGATTTGGCTTGTGCATTGAGGATCGCTTCCTTGAGAAGCAACCACTCTTGTTCAACTCCCCTCTCCCTGGGGTCATGGTCCCTAAGGGCCTGACCGACTAGCCTCTTGAGCTTGTCAAGGTCGGCTTTTCTGAAGTCAAGAACTTCTGTGTTGCTGACTGACTTGCCAGCTTTACGGCGGATGGTGAAGGTGATCAGCTCGTGGTCGCTGTCACCCAGCTTCCCATCGATCACTAAGTCGCCGATTAGGTCGTCCCCCGTAGCCAGTACCAGGTCGAGTAGCACTTTGCCTCTCTTTGGCCCATAGACTTCTTGAGTCAGGTAGAGGTCATCCACGCATGAGAGAAAGCTTTGCGACCGCTCGGATTTTGCTGAGTGATCTTCCCACGGGATGTCTGGGTAATTGAAGTCACCCATGGCAACCAAGGTCCTGGAGCAAGCGGCCTCAGTCAGTTCCCGGGCAAACTCCTGGTCAAGCTCAGGACTTTGAGTGGGAGGTCTGTAGTAGACTCCCACTGTTGTCACCTGTACCGTATTCTCCACGAATTTTTACCCAGAGGGTCTCTAGCTGTCCGTGCCGGTCACCAACATCGGCTTGCAGGGACATGTAGCTTTCCTTCACATAGAGAGCTACACCCCCGCCCCTTTTGTCAGCACGATCCCTCCTGTACAGGGTATAGCCCTCTATACCCATGGTCCAGTCATGGGTGGAGTCCTACCAGGTCTCTGTTATCCCAATGACATCATATTTCTTTGCACTGAGCAGGAGGACGAGCTCTTTCTGCTTGTTGCCCAGGCTCCTGGCATTAGTGTACAGGCAGGCAAGTGTGCCCTTGGGGGCTCTTGCCTTGCCCACAGATTGGGGCAGGGGTGGGCTCCCTTAAGTGCCTTGGTCTGCTGGCTTTGCAAGGGTTGCTCAGCGGGCCAGCAGTGGCAGTCATCCCCCCAAGGCCCAATACTCCATTATCACCAAAAATAACCCCGAATTTTGTATTCAGTCAATTATAGATGAGTAATATAGCTACATTAATGTATTTATATTGTAAATAGCAATCACATTGATTTGGAAGGACTTCTTTGAGGTGACTTTCCTGGACTTTTTGAAGGGTTCTTGGCTGGAGTCTTCTTAGGAGTCTTGGCTGTAGGTTTTTATGGAGTCTTGTCTGCTTTCTTCCAAAAAGTTTCCAAGGAAGTTTGAACAGAAGTTCTCCAGGTAGTGCCATTCGTTGTAACTCTTAACATCTTAAGTCGAGGACTGCCTGTTTTGGAATGGCATGAAAGATTGATAGGGAAATCATAAAACTGAAAAATGATAAAGCTGAAAGGAATCCATGCTATACATAGAGAATCCTGAACACTCTGATCATTCAGAATATTAGTGAATGTACATAAGCTTAAAGCTCTGTTTCTTAAATTAAGTGCACAGATCATCGTCTTTTAGACTCCTGTGCTGCAGTGTGGCCTTATTGTTATGGTTGTAATAGCTTGAGCTCATCACCTGGGGGCTCCAATAGCATATTTGCAAGGAAGACGAGCTACTTATTGTACATGCGTGTTTTGTAGGTACAGGGCTTTATTTAGTGACTCTCAGTAAGGATACTGTGGCACCCTGGAGTGCCTTGAAGTCACCCCAAAGGTCCTTCAAGGTGCTAGCATTTTTAGGTGTGCAAATCCAAAGATTTCAAATAGAAATTCAGTGTTAAAACATTCTTACCGGTTGGGACCTGTCTGAGTTTTTTGGAACAGAAAAATTGCTGTAATATTTTTTTCCGTAGCCAAAAAATAAGCGAAAACAAAGCTGGCATTTTCCGACGGGTGGATCAAGTCTTCAACACGGCTCTATTGATGCCTTGAAACATTGTGCACTTACTGTGAAGTGTAAAATGCATAGTCAGTGGAGCCCAGGACTTTGCCCAAGTTTTGGACTCAGTGACTCAATTTTCTGCTTAGAAAATGAAACAGGAGGTGAATGCTTATATTTGCGTTTCATTGTTCAAGAGACGAGGAATAATAATAGTCTCTTATCAAATAGTTTCAGATTATAGATTTTTTTATTATTATTATTCTTTTTTCTTTAAAGAAAAATCCAGTGAGTAACAGAGAGCAATTTTAATTTTACCTAAAGGCTTAGAACAAGCACTCATTGTGCTGCTGTTTTCCAGGTGCACTGAAGTCCTTGGGGTTCCCGTACAAATCAAGTCTTCCATTCACTCCCAGTTTCCCCACTTATTTTGCTTGCCACATCTTGATGTCTTCAGTGGGTGGGTCCATTGGGAACGAGAGAGCACACTCCTTGCTGACAGGATGTAGCCCTCTCAAGAGCAACATCAAGACTGTTTTTGGGTAGTAGTGTCTCCCACAGCTTCTCTGCAGTGTCCACTGAAGTTTGGTGTCTGACCTTGTAGGACTCCTTTTCCTTAACTGTTTCCTTAGTTTCTGCCAGACTCATTCACACTCCTGCCCTTTTTTCAACCTTTTATTGATTTATTTGTATGCAAGGTAGGTTCTTCCCTTCCCTCCCAATCTTACATCGTATATGAGGAAACCTCATTAAATATATTATCTGTCCTTAAACTACTGCAAAAAGCAGTATGTGCTCAGTAATAGAAACCAGACCAACTATGAAGTTGATTTTAAATGCAGCCAACACTGAGCATAACAGTGAAATACAGCTTACCTTGGACAGATCTGCTGATGGGAAGCAATCTTTTCTTGAAAAAAAATATTGCCTTCCAAGGCAAATCAAGTCCAAATCCATGAGTCAGTCCAAAACCGTAAGTAGCCTTACAACCGGCAAATATCCTCCACCTCCACCAGGGGCGTTAGATATTTCCAAAGTCTTTTGGCAGGCATCCTGTGTTTAGATCCAAGTCCAGATGCCACCAACAGCCATATGGCCACAGGAGCAAGCTAGGGAGGAGCTTCCCATTTCCATAAAGTGGGCTTTAAGCCCTAACACCTCAGTGGGTATTAAACCACACCAGAAGAGCAGTTATCCTTGGGAAGACTTGAGGAGAACTGCCTTCTTGGACCCAGATACATGGGAAGCAATCACAAAAATAGATTAGCGCATTCCATCTGAATAAAGAGTACAGTAGTGCCTGTTGAGTGTAGTACCCCTTTTTCAAGTCAAGGTAAGCCACCACATTGAATGCATTTCAACCTCCTCTTCACTCCCTCAACTGAGCTGCACCTTTCATTCCCAGTTTCAATGATACCTGTTTCTTCCTCGGCCCTAAATGTCTGGCAAACATCATGTAACAGGGCCTCAAATAGTTCACCCAGAATCCCTCTGTCACCCCCTCTCTCAGCCTGTCACATACGATAAGTGTGACCCTGCCCTCTATGAGGTGAAGCCAGACAAGTTTGCCCTGTGACTTATCTGCACATAATTTTTTGGAGTATCCCAGGACTCTTGACAAGAACACCTGGTTCCAGGCATGGCTGGGGGGCTAACTGGCACATGGATCATTTTATGGGGATACCTGGAGTGTACACACATACTGAGTGGTGCTGAGCTGTTGGGTCACCATGACTTGAAATATCATTGACTCTGCTGGGGCCCAGCCCAATGAACTATATGGTAAATCATGAGTCTCTTGGCTTCAGACTAATATTGTGCATAGTTTGTACTTTCTCTAAGAAGATGCTAAAATGCTACTTTAACGTGTGCTTATGGAGTACTTCTGCTAAACCTTGCATCAGTTTCAAAAAAGATAAAATGTATTGATTCTGGATTAACTAAATCTATGGGTACTGTATGCAAATGACTACAGCTATGTTTATATCAAGGTAAGTGTTTCCAAATTTGTTCTTTACTTATATTTACACAGGAAGCACAGGGAAGGAACATTAAGGAAGCAGGGAAGGGACTGTAGGAGGAAGGAGCTGGAGGGAGGTAGAGGGCAAGAGGTATACCTGACGCCTCCAATTTGTTTTCCCTGCTATAGTAGCGGGAAGGGGACAAATTCAAGGCAAACCTCCAATAATTAGATTCTATACCTGGAAAATGTGTACATTTTCTGTATGTAGTATCTAATTATTAGGGGCTCATATTATAATCAGGGTCATTGTATAGTTAGGTAAATACAGTAGTTTTCTAGCTAGGCTCTGATGAGTCCTGGTCTTCCTTATATCCTGCATGGGCCTTAGCCATGTCTCTATAAGACTATTTCCCAGCAGTTTCTATGGCAGAAGCTCTGTTCTCCATCGCTGTTTGAGTGCTTCTGCCACTTGTCAGAATGATGGGGCTTCAACCATTAAAGGACTCTTCCGCTTTCTCCTAAATGGAACTAGAGGGGGCCCTGTTATAGCAATTGTAACAACTTAACTGTGTAAATGCATTACATCTTTAATTATGTTATCGTATTTTATAATGTACATATTTATCTAAGGTTCTTTAATATTCATTGACAGTAATTAGGCAGAAATGTACAACAGCACTTTTGTTCTTTGTACATGTTGTGTACAGTCAACTTACAGAAGCTCTTTGGGGTCCTGAAGTTATGCACAGTTGCAGATGTTATGCATAGGTATTGAGGTAATTTAATTAGTTTTTCTGCTACAGTAAATGATTGTGTAGTTGAAGACACACAAGGTAGAGCAGAGTTAATGATGTATGTGTATACATAACTAATATCTCCTGGGTTTTGATTCTAGACTGTAAACTTAGTTCTTTTCTTTTAGATTATTTTACTAACAGTTTACTTCTGATTAGCTAAACACAGTGAGTTTTTGTTAATTTGGCATTCTGGTTAGCAGTACTTTGTTAGCAAGATATTTCCAAGCATAATTAATTTTTCTCATGTTGTTATTGTTTTAATTAGCATGGTAATATGAGGCATTAAAAGTATAAATTATCATAAATTTAAAACAGTAACTATTAATTACTCTGTTTTTTAGGACATGGTTAATAGAAGAATTTCAATGGACATGATGCTCAAGATGGCAGATTCTCAGCGTCATCGACAATTTATTTTGCTCACTCCACAAAGCATGAGGTAATAGCTTTTCCTTAAACTTTTTATCTTAAAAAATGTGCAGGTTACATAAAGGAAGAAAAAACGGAATCAATCTTTCTTGATGGCATGTACACAGCAGAGTTGAAACCAAAAGCATCCTTTAGGGGCTGCCATGATGTTTCTCGTATTTTACCTTCCTCTCCTCTGAAAATAACACTCGTGATATTTTATTAATGTGTCTCCACTGAGCTAGTTTTTTTTTAAAGTGTTTCCTATGTTTGTGTTTGTAGTAAGGAAGATGTTTTTGCAATCTGAAATTTATACAGGCGGATACACAAAGCAATTAAAGCCCCTGGAATGAGTATACATCCTTATTGCTTTGCATGGCAGTAGGACTTTAAATATAGTAAAACTTAATTTGGTGGCCTTTCAGTCTCCTCGCTGGCATCTTTACAAAATAATATAGTTTTCTCCATCATGAAGCTGCATGTGCAGATTTCTATTCTAAGTGTAACATGTCCTGGAACTGTTTACAAAGTGCTGGGTCTAGCAAGGAGCACTTGCCAGCTATATGTCCAGCATTTCAAACACATTGAAGTTTCCCTTTTTCACTGTTTACTCATCCCTGGTGGTTCTGTCCTTCACTGCAAGTAACTTCAGTATTTTGTTCTCTTTCTCCTTTACCCCAGAGCAAAGTTTCTTCTTTAATTTGGAAATTGTTTAATTAGAGCTATGTTTTGGGTTTTTTTAGTTTAGTTTAGCATTAGTTTAGTCCTACTTACAAGGAAAAGCAGAACACACAGAATAGAATAGAATAGAATTACTGCCTTTGCTTTGAAGTTTACTTTTGTATAAACTACCCTGGCATTTATCTAGCAGCAGCAAACAGTTATTGCAATTTTATGGACTTCCATTTTTGAAGGGGAATAAAGCTAATGTTATTCAGAAAGATGTATGAAGCTGTGTTTAGTCAGAATTCAGGACTTTGCTATTATTGCATTATTCTAGGTATACATGAGTTTTTTATGAATTCAGATAAATACAGTTTTCCATTTTGCTAAATTCTATGCAGTTAATTTCAGTATTAATATGGAAATGCCAGTGTAATGGAAGTAAGTACAAGGAAAGTACAATTAAGCCATTTTGTGCAACAGCCATAAGCATGACTTGGAGCCCTCCTGTTGTATAGGACTGTATTATAACTGAATGTGTATATCAATATAACTATACTAATAATTAATTTAAATGCAAGTAGGGTTCTGTCTGTACATAACATTTGCAGCACTGAAGATTTGAGCTTAAATTGAAAAGGGTTTGAGTGTAAAATGTGCCTCCGGAAGTTTGTGCTGTCTGGCATTTGCCTAATTAATGCTAGCTACCTGTTCAGGTCACAGGGCTGAACTAGACACAGTATTTGTGGCATCAAATGTAAAGTGATAAAGCTCTAGTGAAGGGCAGAGTTGAAGTCCTAGTCCAACTGAAGTTGATAGGAAATTTTGGTATTCACCACAATAGAGCTAGGACTTCACTCAACGTTGCTGGCTTATACGAGCAAATAAATGCAGTTATAACAAGATAAATATTTAATGGAGAGTCAATCTGGCAGCACTGAGAGTTGTTCATGAGGAAGCATCAGTTTAAATTATGTGTCTGTTTTTTTCTAGTTCTCTACCAACAAGTCGCCTTATTAGAATCCTCCGAATGCAAGATCCTGAAAGAGGGCAGACAACACAATTTCCAAAATAGACGCCAAGAGCAGGAAGATGATTAAACCTGATACATATCTTTATACCTTAATATATTATCCCAAATGACCACAGTTTTGTACAGTATAACTGTATAATTATGTCTGTAAGGTTACTTACTTATTGCTGGTTAAAAGAAAAATTAATTGGAGGCTATGCCTAGCAAAGGAAAAGGTTCCTTTATATTTTCTAGGGCAATAGTATGTGTTTGGACAAGCCAAAAACATAAGCAGAGCGTATAATTTGAATAAAACTTGGACTTGACAACTAGTAACACAAATTTTCTTTCGACTCACTTTTTTATTGCCAGCTACTGGAGTTTAAAGCAGAATGTATTTCAGGGGGTTCTTTATTTTTTTTATAACTGGCCGAAGATAATTTTAATAAACTTTTTACAAAAATGATACGAGTAATAATGTGTTCAATATATACCATAAAAATGAAGCGTTTACAACTTAAAATTCTACACAGTAGGATTATATTTTTAAATTGTATTCAAGGTTATAAAATGTAACGTAATGCATGCTCTTCATTTTATCAAGGGTAGGATTATTGTGCTGTTGGGCATCATTTATTATTTGATTACATTAATATTTGTTTACATCTTGAGCAGTGGGAATATTTTTGGTATCTTACCTTGGATACACAAAGAAACTGGTATCTTAAGAACTGACTTAGTGATAAATGAAAATGGGTTATGAAGTTCTAAAAACATCTTCCTTTAATAATACTTACTGTTAGTGCTCTGATTAAAGCACCGTCCCCCACAACTTCAGAGCACATGTAAAAGTACCCAGTGGTGCCACCTTGCCTTACATCCTGCCTGACTTCAGACTAACACTACTAACCACCATTCTACAAACTGTTAACTACAATCAATCTGCCCATTTCATTTTCTAGTGGAACAAGCGTTAATAAGTGTAGACAGAATTAATAATTTTCACTTCATATTCCTCAGCTTAGAATGCAGAATTTATTTGCAGTTCTTTGACCATGGAAAAACTAACCCCTAGCTTCTCCCAAGTTTTTTTTTTCCTTTGTGTAAGTGTGATTTGAGTCTTCAGGCAGCACTATAATGACTAGAAAAGTTTCCTTGACAAAGGTAGTTCTTTAATTTTGGTTAAACAAAGCATGTATATAATATGCCTGCACAGGTAGATCTAGACCCATGTATATGTATTAAAACTAAACAAAAGGGAGAATCCTTCCAAAGCTTCTCCCAAAGCAAATCTTCCTCAATATATGGGAATGCAAGGAGCAGAAGGCTCCATCGTATCACATGGCGTCTTCTTTTGCTAATCTAAACAGAGGGATACACTTATTATTGTAGTGGCCAGCAATACAAAACCCTGAGGTACACTTAACAATATGGGAATAATTTCAAAATATATTGAACGTATATTTTTAAATGTGATTTGCTGAGTAACGTACAAATATGTAAAACTACATACATATTTTTAGTAAACAAGTTAATTGTGATCCACTGCATATATGGGAAATGCATCTTGTATTTTTCGTACATACAGTGGTAAAGTGTGATCATGTGGAGGTGTGTTACACAAGACTTATTGGACTTGGGGAGCGGGGTTGTTATATGCTGTAGTGAGAGGTTCTCGTTTTGTTTTGTTTTGTTTTTTGTTTGTTTGTAATGTCAACAGGGGAAAGGGGTTTTTAGTCATGGAGGGAGACGGTGCTCTACCCTGCAGCTCCCAGGGGAGAAGGGCCTGGCAGTAGGAGTCTATCTCCTGCTCGCAGTCCCTGATGGCACGCAGTCTCTGGACTGTGGCCGGACTGTGGCCTGGGGCTCCTCCAGCTGGCGCGCCAGAGACCCCAGTTGGGAGCAGACCCTGCAAGGGGAGGTGGCCATGCTCCCGGGCCCAGAGCCTGAAAAAGGGACAGGCAGCCCCCGCAGCCGAGAGCCAGGGGCTCCGTCTGCGTGGAGCCCGGGACCATGGGCTCCGTCTGGGTGGCCGTCTCTGAAGTGCCCGATGGGGGGGCCGCAGAGCCCGAGGGGACCCTTGGGGTGCGGCGCGTGCCCATGCGTGTCATGCCTCTGGTAGGCTGGCTACGGCTGGGGCTGACTACTCTGGGGGGGTCACAGGCAGGGTCTCGTGTCCTCCCGCGCCCTGTCCTGCACGAGCTCCGCGCTAACTCGAGCGCCTGTTTACACAGCCTGTTCGTGCGGCTCCGGTGGCGGGGCTCCCTGGGGGGCTTGGCCAAGTAGGGTCCTGGGCGGGGGCTTGACCTGGCCTGGGACCAGGCAGCGGCCTCCTCCCAGGGAGCGAGGAGTTAACCCCTTCCCACCACGAGCCCGCTCACCTCCGGCTGTGCTGGGGGTCGGCAGGGGGCTCTGCGGCTGCTGAGGGGGTGTCTGGGGGGCTTCAGGGGAGCAGGGGTGCAGTGGGCTTCACCTGCGCGTCTCTCACCGCTCTGGAGCCTAACTGAGCTTTTTTTTTTTCCTTTTTCTTTCCCCTGTTTGGCGGGCCCTTTTAAACTGCGTGCATGCGCAGTGGGCCTGCCATCGGGGAACGCTGGTTTCTCAGGCCAGGGGGGCCCTGCCCGGGATTTGGGGGGCCTTGCCCTACAGGAGGGGGACTGGTGAGTACCCCTCTCCCTCTCTTGTCACTCCCTGGGGGGCTGGGCCAAGTAGGGGCCTGGGCGGGGACTTGACCCAGCTGGGCACCAGGCAGCGGCCTCCTCCCAGGGAGCGAGGAGTTAACCCCTTCCCACCACGAGCCTGCTTACCTCCAGCTGTGCTGGGGGTCAGCCGGGGGCTTGGCGGCTGCTGAGGGGGTGTCTGGGGGGCTTTGGGGGAGCGGGGGCGCAGCAGGCTTCACCCGCGCGTCTCTCACCGCTCTGGAGCCTAACTGATCATATAAACTTCCTTAAAAAATACCCATAGCTATATAGACCTAAACACAGCAACAATCACCCAAAATAGGGAGTGCACTCAGTACCTCCCCAAGGGGTTTCCTTGAAGCCCCTCCCCTTTATGGCCCTGGGATGTGCACACACCCCTCCTGCAATGGAGGGTGGAGGTGGCGGACCCTCCTCTCCTGTTTCCACCTCTCCTGCGAGACCCGCTTCCCCAGCAAGTCATGCTTCCTCTCTGAAGTAGCCAAGGCTCATCCCTTGGAGGCCGATCCCGCAAGAGCCTCCCTCCAGCGGTGCCTTTGGCTCTCCTCGATGGCCTGGTGTCCCGCACTGGGCAGCCTAGGGCGCTCTGTCTCACGGGAGCCGAACCCTTACAGACCAGGGAACCAGAGCCTCACACCAGGGGTTCTCCCCTTTCCTGGGCCCTCCTCTGGGCACCGGGGCTCTTAGTTAAAGGTGGAGCTGCGCTGTGGGACTCCAATCACTTGGCCTAGGGCCGGAGCTAACCTGAGCAGCTGTGAGCTGCTCCCAGGCAGGTCCTCTGTGCACCGACCCACGCGTTGGGTGAGGCCCTCCCAGGGCAGATTCTCCGTGTGCCAGTCCACACACCATGTGGGGCCCTAACTGCCTTGAGCTGCTCCCAGAGCCAGCTCTCTGTGTTCTGCCCTGCATACCAACTGCCCAGCCGCTTGTCAAGCCTCCTCGAGCAGCTCCTAAAGCCCGATCCCCCTGTGCCAATTCATGCACCACTGAAGCTCAAGCAGGGTCCCGAGAACGGCCATCTCTGGAGCTCCTCTCTCCTCGTCATCTCTCCAGCATGCCGAACACGCTCCCCTTTTATGCTCTTCAGGGGCTCCACCCCCAAACTTCTCCCGACCTGCTTGGCACAGTTCTGATTCAGGTCCAGCTGCTCCTTGCCTCCTCCTTTTGGAAAAGGGTGGGACATTGCTTCGCTTGTGCTGCCTCCGGATTGATGGTTCAACCAAGCAAACAGCAGACCCTTGATCCTGGGACACAACCCAAGCTCCAAAAAGGTAAACCTACTACAAACACGTTCCTATCCCAACCCTATGATATTCCCATATTGTAAATCAGGGCTGTCCAACATCTCCAGGGCCAGGAGCCACAAGCTGATGCCATGTAGGCAGTCAGGTTTTCCCATCACTTAGACAGCATGCAGTTGATGCTATACCTAGACTCGTGGCGGCCCCAGGTGAACTTTTAGTATCAGGCACCCCCTTCTCTGGAGATAATGATTTTTTTTGTTGCAAAAGTCTTTATTGCATCTGTGGTATCAATGTCTTTAAATAGTTTGTTCTCAGTTGATAACATTGCCAGTCCCATATATGTACAATATACAATTTTTTTTTTTGCAATTGTAATTTCCCTCCCCCCCCATTTTTGGGCCCTCTTCCTGTCCGGGCCCCAGGCAGCCCCCTGGTTTGCCCATGCCTGTGTCTGGGTCTGCAGGCAACCCTGCTCTTTGCTGTGTGTCCAGTGTGCATAGTCCAGCTCTTTCCCTTGCTGTATGCAGTGCAGCTACCACAACTCCCCTGCGCTATGTGGCAGCACAGGCAGCCCAGCTCCATCCCCTGCTGTGTGTGCAACACATGCACCCTCACCCCATCCCGTTACTCTGCCCTGTGCCCAGGAGTGGGGGCAGGACATGCAAGCCAGGGAGGGCAGAGCCCTGCTGCAATTGCATCAGAAACCATGTAGGGAGCGGTGGCTGGGCAGGAGTCTCTGGGTCGCACTAACCCCTTGTGTGTCACCAATCAAACAGTCCTGTTGTTGATTAAGTGCTTCTTGCTTGGTATGATTTTGGGATGGAAATAACCAAGGCCAGGGTCAAGGACTTGGTCATCAAGTTCCCTTTGCAGACTGGGACAAGAAGTGTGTGTCCTTTTGCTTTGAGGGCGATGAAGAAATTGCATCTGCCTACCTGTCAGATTTATTTCTGCCGCCTTGGTTGGAAAGTTTCCTGTGTGCTCCATGCCCAGGCCTCCAGTCCCTGCCTCAAGGTGATGCAGAACTTAGCCAAGTGACTCAGGCTCCTGGTACCAGGACTTCCTGTTGATACCCGGGAGGGACCCCAGGACTCCACTTCTGGTCCTGAACCTGCTTCCCTAGACAAAGGAAGGATGCTTCAGCCAGGCCTACACTCCTTTTACCTTTGCAGCATGGCAGCTGGATGGTTCGTAGCTAGAGCAGACTGTCCTTCATTAGAGACATGCCTGCCTGGCAGAGAGAACCAGATTTTCTAATTGATTTTGGATAAGGGACACTAGAGCCAATCAGCCTTCTATCTCAGTCATCCTGCACCATCTCCAGAAGTTCAAGTGCATCGATTTCTTTATCAGTGCAGGTAAGGTGCACTTGGCAGCTATCTTTAATTCATTATTTGTGAATCGATGGGCTAAAAAGTATTTTCTTACCCAGCAGCCCTCAGATTCCTCAAGTGTTTGGCTGAAAGTATATTCCCACATGAGGGATCCTCTTGCCACAGTGGGACCTCTCATGGGGCCACTGAGCCTATGACAGCATACTCTTTGCTCTACCTGTCTATGGAAACAGTATTTCTGGTGACGATTACATTGGGGAGGGAGAGGAGACAGATCCAAGCCTCGGTGGTGATTTTCTATATACGAACTTCTGTTCAGATAGTGTGATTTTAAGGGCCCAACCTAGGACTTTTTCTAGTCACTGAAATCCACCCGAGTCAACACATTTACTTGCTCCAGTGCTCTTCCTAAGCCTGCTCTCTGGACAGTACAAAGCCATTCAGACTTTTGAAGAGGCTATTTTTTTTATTTTTTTTTTGTCTCTAGCTGGGAAATCTAAAGGTCCAGAGAGATCTGCTCAACCTCAAGCTGGACATCAGGCTGCATTAAACTGGTATGGGATGGCAGAGGGAGATGACAGCACTGATCTGAGCTCTGTTACAATGAGTCCATATCACAGAGATGGCCCTAATTTGGCAGTGCTCCATATGGTGTGCCTCCATGGGGGACTTGACAAATTGAAGGCAGGGTAGATCTGCAACTTGGACTAACCAAAGTAGGGTGGGTCGGTGTGTGTGTGTGTGTGTTTGTACCACAAGCTTTTGTGAGCTGTAGCTCACTCGGCATCTGGAAGTGAAATACTGCTCACTAAAGCTTGTACTCTCTCTTTCTTATATATAAGCTTATAACAGGTATATGTATCGTGTGTGTACACACACACACACACACTCTTTGGTTTGTCTATTAAGGTGCATATCTACCCTTTCTTCTTCTATTTAAGACTAACATGGCTAACTATGTCTCTCTACTCCTGGACTTGACAAATGCATATGTGATTTTCTAAGGCAGTTTCTGTGTCGTGTCCATATGTACGTTAGCATTCTGTCCTTTTTCTACTTTTCCTTTACATCAGATACAATGTGTAACTGGTTGAAAGGAAACTGAGGAACAAAGTGTGGGTACTTCCTTTTACCACTTTGATAGGGTAGCAATAGGTGTGATGTTGCTACGTAAAAGTTGTTGGTACTCACCGTGTGCGCATATATAGCTAGAATGCAAATATGGCAGGACTTCTTTAATACTTCCAGGTACTAGTAAGTAACTTCTTTTTCAATTAAAAAAAACAACAATAAAGGATAGTTTAAAGGTCACATTTTCCTTAGCTACTCCCTATCTGACTGACTTTTGTGACCTTAAATCCCTCATGCTTCTGCAAACACAAACCTGCAGCACATGCATCACACGGGGCACCTTCTGTGGCTCAGCACAGGGACCGCAGCAGTAGTCAGGGCAGAGAGCAAGCAACAGATGAGGCCGGGGAAGGGAACCGAGTGGCACTTGGGATGGGCGCAGAGTTTAACTTGTGCACATCTGCCAGAAAGGTTGGCCTTCACGGGCTTAGGAAATTGGACTGAATGGCGCTCTGAAGATTTTCAGATCATGCTGACCAGATAACTGGCATGGAGCCAGTCCGCAGCCTGGATCCTGCCCGTAGGCTGGCCCGACATGCTGGATTCAGCAAGTGTCCTGAAGCGGACGCCAGGACCACCCCAGGACCGCGCTGCATACGGCACCTCCCTCAGCACCACTCTGCTCCATGCTGGATCCAGCACGCATCCTACTCCACGTGTGCACTCAATCTGGTGTGGAGCAGACGTCATGTGTGGCAGGCGCTGCATGGTGCCTGTGGGTCAGCTCCAAGACCCACAGGTAGCACCGGGAGCCAAATGAGGGGGCTCTGTGGGCCAGGTTTGTGACACCCCTGCTTTAGCATTTAACTGTATGTGTAGACACTTGCAAAGCAGGAAAGAAACCAAGCGGGTTCTTGGTGTGCTTTTTGCTGGAACGAGAAGGCCCAACTGCCTAACGTGCCTCATGCTGTTTTTTCTTTTTATAAATTAGGGTCTTTTGTGACTCCCACATTAGAGCTGAGCTGCTTTTTTGGTGGGAGGGTGTTGTGGATCCCTGGGCAGACTGCAGAATTGCAGTCTATATGGTAAGTTTATTAAGACTGACATCTGTTCCCATGAGGAAAAAATTCTCAGGCCTTTCCTGGCAGGATATAAACTGCAGTAATCAAGAGGGAGAGGAACATAAAATCAATAAGGCATCCAGTATGCAATCCAGAATTAAATCAGATCCATGCCCAAAAGAGACTCGGCTGCCTAATTCCCACTGGTTGTAGCTTAAAAATAAAGTAGTCCAGTACAATAAAATGTATGTGTGGGTGTGAAATGCAGTGAGTATTAACCCTGGTGTCTCTGTGGAAATTTTGGTGCAAAGCTGCAGTTGTAATTTCCACTTCTGGCTATTTGTTCTAGAAAGTGGAAACTCACGGTAAGGTCGTGCCTGTAGGTGTGATGAGATGGTTCATCTTGCTTGAATTTTATTCCTTTAGGAAGATTCTCTTTTCCTCATGTGTTCCAGACATGTGAAACCAATACCTGTCCCTTCAGTGTTGACTTTGGAGATGTTTTTGTGACTCCAGCATTTGAGCTTAGCTGCTTTTTTGACATCTAAAAACACAGCATGTTTAAGGCATGATTTACCCGTGAATGTAACTGTCTAGTTTCTTTAAAATATAACCAATTAGAAAGCTTGAGTGTCACCCTCTTCCTCCTAACTGGTAAGCACCTGGCTAAAATGTGTGCATTTATTTTCCCATGCTTTGTCACCGTTTACATCACTTTAAAGGAAGCCCAAGGCTTGGTAACTCGATGGTTGTAGTGATCTGGGAAGACGGTATTTTTAACCTGTAATTCTACATAATTCTATCAATACAATGGTAGTGGTGGAGTGATGATGTAGCCGTACTGGTCTAGGGATTATGTGAGAAGCTAGGATTTCTTAGGGGGGTATCTTTTATTGGACCAACTGCATAGTTTGGATGGAGTTAGGTAAGCTTTTGAATGCAAGGCATTCATCTCAGGTGACGTAACTCCACCCCACCTATGCAGTTGGTCCAATAGAAGATATCACTCAAAGAAATCCTTGTTTCTCACATCAATATACTGAGAATATTTTATGATTGAGCTGCTAATCTACCATCTCATAGGTTTTTTACAACAGGTGTAAAAGTGAAGTCGTAATGTCCTGCAGTAAGAGAGAAGCTGAGCATGTGCACAGAAAACAAGATCAAAGGAGAGGGAGGCTGGGTTTAACCAAATGAATGCCTTGTTTTGCACTGACAGGCTGGCTTGGAAAGCTATTTAAGTAAAGAAGAGCGTGGCTTTCTGACTGGCCTGAAATTCAGTTTGAGGCTTTCAACATTTCTCTCAATTGTGACCTAACTTAAGGAGCTTTGGAAAAGATGGCTGTACGCGCCTTAGGAGGAGTTAAGTCTGGAACGAGTACCATCCCGCTCCATCGGCAGGTCACGTCTGTTTTCTTCTACATATTTTTACATTACATAGGAAACATCTTGATCTGAACATTTTGAGTATCCAATGGGGTGTAATAGGACTCTATTAGGTGCTGAGATCTACTATTGTCTTAGAGCTACTGGTGCTAACATGCTTGGGACCAAGGTCCCTTTTTGGCACACCTGATCTTTAGTGCGGAGTGGTTTTAAAAGCAGGCATCAGGAGAGAGCTGGTGAGGTTAGCGTTGTGAGAGGGATTCTGCTGCATGTGTCCGTGCAGCTCTAGAGATGTCCTGGCCTTAGGTCTCTGAAATACAATGTAGACTATTTTTTGAAAAAGTTTGCTGCCACTGCACCATTTTTAGAGACCAGATGTTAAAATGTCACTAGGTGCAGAAGAATTAAGGCAGCTCTTTTCTATTGGCTGTTTCTCTGATGTATGTATGGGCTCAAGACTTCAGAGGTAAGCAGATGCTGTATAACAGGGAAGCTGGTGCTATCATGTCGAAAACAGGCGCCACGTTGCACTCGCTTTTTGTAATGAACTATGTGTATTTTTCAAATATTATAGCAGCCGATGCTAGTAGCTGACGGAGCCTTTCTTTTTATTCCCATTAGTTACTCCCACTGCACTACAGATGGAAAGTAAGAATTAGGGGGGGGAAAAACGTCAAATATTATAAATTTATTTTGGGACATATATTTCAACCTTTTTGGAAGCTTTTGAAAATTCAGGCAGAAATCAATACACTTCCAATAAAACTTTAACTTCCCATAAACAATATTTTAAACATATATATATATATTTATACTTTTTAATTAAGGGAGCATTTTAGCAGGATTTGCTTGTTTGTTTATACTGCATTCCTCTGACATAGCTCTTTCCAGATCGAAGGGATGCAAATGAGGTAAGAATTAAGGCAAACCTAAAAGGCATGCAAATGAAGTACATTTATATTCACTGACAATACAAGCACGTGTGGATCAGACTCAAGAACTGAGGAACTGTCTCCTCTGTCTGTCCAGTACTACTTTACAGCAGAATGGTGACATGGTTTATAATAAACAGTTACATTACCATGGGAATTCAGTGTCACTAACATTACTCAGTCTAGGAGACACAGAGCGAGCAGCAGTAAAACATGAACAATAAAGAATATAATTCACGGCAGCACAGTACTGCTGCACAGGCTTCAGAGGAATAGGGCTGTTATGAAATGACATTGCACACGTCACATTGTGGCAGTTTATTTTATAATATATACTTTTAAAATTCTTTAGCAAATGACATTCTCATGCACACAAGTGTTTCAAACACAAGAAGCAAGTCCATTTACAGGTAGTCCAAGCAATTTTTTGTGTGTGGAAATAGCTGCAAACTGAATGGAACATTTAAACTTCTGTGCAGTCTTTAATGCATTTGACACAAGCTCATTTCTGAATGTCACACTGCAGGAGTAATACGATGGAAGGATCACTCTTTGCAGCTTCTTTGAATTCATCCAGTGTGATCTGGTCATCTTTGTTCTTATCCATCTTGCTGAAAATCTTGTCTACTCGTTGCTCTGGCGTGAGACCATCTTCATTCATCTTCATCATTATCACAGTGCCCACCATTTTGTAAATGGCCTTTGGAAAGAAACCAAAAGGGAAATTAAAAAAAAAAAAAGTTTGGATTAAATCAAACAGTAGTTAATGCATGACTGGCTGGTGTGATCATATGCAGAGACAATTTTCTAATTTATGATGATGATTAATAATTTGCCTCTGATTTTTTTTAAAGAATCTCAAGTACTACAAATGTAACATTTAAATATTGAAGTTAATTCTTTAATAAATGTACAGCGTATGAATGTGCTGCATTCTGCACAGCAGGACAGATTCTTTCTTTAAAAAATAACTTGAAATCTTTGTTTTACTATAAAAAATATCATCTTTATAAGTAAACTTTCAAATGCAAATGGATTAATAATTATGTTTAATTCTGTAAGTGTAGCTCTAGTGATTTCTATTCTGAATAAACCGTGCATGCTTCTTAACTGAAGTTTCTAGCAATTCAGATCATAAATCAGTTTTTATGTAAAATATTTCATTAAGGTTTTAAGGTCATATTTCTCCACACATAAGCTTTTTCTGATACAAGATCATGTTGGCCTGGGAAGAAGCAATATATTTAATA
Organism: Crocodylus siamensis; assembly: GCF_052110815.1. Lineage (NCBI taxonomy): Eukaryota > Metazoa > Chordata > Crocodylia > Crocodylidae > Crocodylus > Crocodylus siamensis. The sequence continues at coordinate 17,866,655 of NC_143395.1, forward strand.
AATACACAGACGATCCAAAGATGTTCCATTCTGGTAAAAATGTAAGCTCATTTTAAATGTACATACTTCTTTAAAGAAGCCAAATTAGTATGTTGGAGGTATTTATACTTGCAACTTTATGCACTAGTTTGAAAGCCTTATAGGCAGCTGAGTCAATTTAAACAACTAACTGCTCAGTTTCCCGAGCGGTATGTTTTCATACTTGCACTACTTTTCAGAACAAAACAGTATATCTCTGTTAAAGTCCTGTTATATTCACATATATTGAGTTGAACTCAGAGACCACGTATACAGTTTATAAACAGTTCTTTCAATTGGCTGGTATCATTTTGAGACATGTGACACAAAACGATGGACCGTTACTACATCAATAGGGATAATGGAAACGTCTCATATTTAACTGACACTGGAATAATAAGCCTGTTTTGGACAATGGGATGTTTTAGCATAACTTGTTTAGAGAATCCAAGCTAATACTGGACATATCTACACGTGCACTAATGTGCATTAAGTTTAGTACGCGTGGGCATTTTTACATCTGTTGTACATTGTGCACACCTTTTTCTGCAATGCCCACCAGGTTGTCCCTCTTATTTGTTTCCATTACGAAGTACTAAGTGCCTTTCAAAGTGTTATTTTTTGTAACTGTGCATTACATTTATCTTACCTCTATGATCTCCAGCATCTCCACTCTTGTAATTTTACCATCCCCATCTAAATCGTACATGTTGAAGGCCCAGTTTAGCTTCTGTTCAAAACTTCCTCTTGAGGTGATGGACAGGGCACAAATGAACTCTCTGAAGTCAATGGTTCCATCACCATTCTTATCAAAGGTTCTGAAAGCATGTTGGGCAAACTTTGAAGCATCACCATATGGAAAAAACTGCAAAATAAAATACAAATACAGTCATGGGAGGGTCAAAGAAAAAAGCTACAGATCTGCATGCAGAAATGTTAAAGTAAAGACTTTGAGATGTGCTTATTTACATGGTTCACAGTATGGTTTATCGGCAATAGATAATACCGCCCTTCCTAAAGGTATGTTGGATGCTATATACGTTAAACTTTTACAGAAATACTTCCATAAAGCTTTCAACAAGAAACCTTTACTGCTTTTAATTTATACCAAGCCATTTCACTCTCTTCAAAACCATTTTACTAGCATTTAACTACATCATCCTTAAAGTACAGCTCTACATTGAAGAGGCTACAATACACATGCTGAGGAGTGGAGGAGGGGGAGTGTTTTAATTAATTACTGCTGCTCTAATTAAAACAGCTCACTGCAACATATATTAAGCATCTGCACATTTCAGAATGGCTGCCAGACACTTTATCTAAAGCTCAATCAATGAGGGTTAGATAAAGCCCCACCCCAGTAACCATTTAGAAACATGTAGGGGCTTATGATACATGACGGTGAGGCCATGCTGGCGTGTTCTAATTAGAATATGGAGCAGACTTGATTAATTGATGTGTTCTGCTCTGATGTGTTCTAATTAAAATGTGAACAAGCATGTCTACAGGCACCCTAAGTAACTAAACAACAAGAGATTTAGCATTCCATGGTTCTTTGAAGCAACTCCCAAAAATATTTGCTTATTTTGTATGCAGAGAGTTATTTTCTATCTTCCAGTCTCACAGATACAACCTGCCAGCTGAAAGGCAAGCTGTGATCTCTCCAGCTCAAGTATCATCCTCAATATTATTCTACAATTTAATATATGGCTTATGAGCTGTTTAGTATCCAGCTGTGCTGATGGTGTGAAGTCTTGATTGAAGCCTTTGAATGCCCCCACAGTGTAAGTATTTGCTATTACTATAAGGAGTGAGAGTTGAATTTAAAAAAAAAAAAGAACTAATATTAAGAGTTGAATTCTTGGGAATAGTTCTGGAAAACATACCCTTTCCACCACCCACCCCCTGGGCTCCTACAGAGCATGCCACCCTGCACCCAGGGGCAGGGGGCAAAAGAAACCAGGGAAAGGAGAAGAAGCCTGAAAGCCCCAGCAGCCTCAAAAGGAGCGATGGGGGGAAGCCAAGGCTAGGCAGGAGCCTGTGGGCTCCAGGTGAAACCCTTGACATCCCTGATCCAGGGGGGTCTGTGACTGCACATCCTTCAGCAATTTTCCCTTGTAGGACTTACTAAGATCCTAAGACAGGGCTGGCCAGACTCCATTTCCCAGCAGCCCTTGCCTGCATTGCTGCGGCCAGTTTTCATGGAGACCCCAGCAGCGGCAGTGCCACGAAGCATGGGGCCAGGGGTTCCACGGAGACCAGCCCCAGCGGCACCGGCAGCGCGCACGGCAGGGCGGGGAACTGCTCCGCAGCCAGGGCTGGGACCTTGAGGTGGTGACAGCGTAGTGCGGACCTGGGGCAGAGCCGTGACTCACTGCGTGCATGTCTCTGCCCAGGGCTTGCGGGCAAGGGAGTCCAGCTCTACGCTGGCTCTGGACCACGCTGTCACTGCTGGAAGATCCCAGCCCTGGCAGTGGAGCAGCTCCCTGCCCAGCCTCGCACCTTGTCAGCGCTACTGGGGCCAGTCTCCATAGAAACCCTGGCTCTGCTGCTGCTGAGGTCACCATGGAAACTGGCCATAGCAATGCAGGCAGGGGCTGCTGGGAAATGGAGTCTGCTGCAGGCCCGATCTGGCCCGCGGGTCAGAGCTTGCCCACCCCGTGCTAAGGCTTGTGCAGCTACAGGCTAGAACACTGAGGCAATCATGGGGCACCTGCCCCTGGCACCCACTTAGAGGGGGCACCAGAGTGCATCTCCCCATGCCCAACACCAGGAGTCCTTCCTACAGCAGAGAAGCTGTACCCCTAGTTGTGTATGGGGGAGGGGTTGGGCAGAATGGCACCCCCCTCCCTTGTGGGGGAGAAGGAGAGAATTGGGGAGCATACAAAGCACCAGGGCAAGCCATGATCTCTAGCAACTGGTAGAGTGGTTGTATTTTACTGTCATCTGTCATCTGCAGGGCAGTAGCACAGAACTGGGCAGGAAAACTGCAGACCTGAATACACCTCAGCCTAATAATGCAAGCCTCTACATTTTTGATCCAGAATCTGCAGAAATTCTCCATTCAGTCTGTTTTCATTATCTTCTATTACTTTCTCACCTGTTTTCGGCATTACTGAAGGAAGTAGTAAATGACATTGTTTTTCTCTTCTTGCCCAAAGAATATCGGTGTATCACACTTACTATTTTTCACTTTGCTGAAGAGTCACAGTCTGTGACATTATGCTTCCCCACCAATAAGGAGAGCAGGAAAGTTATGTAGGTAGAAAGTGAATTTACAAACCAAATTCCCCTTAACAGGGATTGTGATCAGATTCAGGTTTACGAAGTGCAAAAGTTCCTGGGAAAACTGGTGAATTACAGTGTTACAAGATGTTAGTCTAATTAAAATTATATTGTACAGGTTTGTTTGTTTACATCAAAATTAGCATATTAATGCATCAGACAGAGATCCATGTTTCTTATTTGAAGCGGATGTAACATTTTCCTGAGCAGGGACTGGATCAGCCCCTCCACTGGGCTTCCCTCAGTCCCCAGGGGAGGTGCACTTAGGCCAAGGGTTAGGGAGGATCTAGTTAGGGAACTTCTGGAGGGACTGGATGCATTTAAATCAGCTGGTCCGGACAATCTCCACCCCAGAGTGCTGAGGGAATTAGCTGAGGTCATTGCGGGACCCCTGGCACGGCTTTACGAGCACTTGTGGTGCTCTGGTGTGGTGCCAAAGGACTGGAAGAGGGCCAACGTGGTTTCCCATCTTCAAAAAAGGGAGGAAGGAGGACTCAGGGAACTATAGGCCAGTTAGTCTTACCTCAATCCTGGGGAAGCTGTTTGAGAGAATTATCCTAGCGCATGTCCATGAGGGGCCAGCAGGGAAGATTATGCTTAGGGGCAACCAACACGGGTTCATTAGAGGCAAGTCCTGTCAGACCAACCTGGTGGCCTTCTACGACCAGGTCACCAAATCCTTAGATGCAGGGGTAGCAGTGGATATAGTCTTTCTGGACTTTTGGAAGGCCTTCGACACTGTCTCTCACCCCATTCTCATTAAGAAACTGGGGGACTGTGGTGTTGACACCTACACAGTCAAATGGGTCGCCAACTGGCTGGAGGGCCGCACCCAGAGAGTGGTGGTGGACAGGTCTTATTCGACCTGGAGGGGTGTGGGCAGTGAGGTCCCCCAGGGTTTGGTCCTCCGGCCTGCACTGTTCAACATCTTCATCAGTGACTTGGACGAGGGGGTAAAAAGCACCCTGTTCAAATTCACGGGTGACACTAAGATGTGGGGAGAAGTGGGCATACTAGAAAGGAGGAATAGGCTGTAGTCAGACCTAGACAGGTTACAGGGGTGGGTGGATGAGAATAGAATGGGATTCAACACTGACAAGTGCAAGGTGCTGCACCTGGGACGAAAGAACCAGCACCATACCTACAGGCTGGGGAACTCCCTTCTCATCAGTGCAGAGGCAGTAAAGGATCCTGGAGTCATCATTGATGCCAAGGTGAACATGGGCCGGCAGTGTGGGGATGCAGTCAGGAAGGCCAACCACACCTTGTCATGCATCCACAGATGCATCTCAAGCAGGTCCAAGGAGGTGATCCTCCCCCACTATGCAGCACTGGTCAGGCCACAGCTGGAGTACTGCATCCAGTTCTGGGCGCCGCACTTCAGGAGGGATGTGGACAACATGGAGAGGGTCCAGAGGAGGGCCACTTGCATGCTTGGAGGACAGCAGGGCAGGCCCTACGAGGAGAGGCTACGGGACCTGAACCTGTTCAGCCTACACAAGGAAGGCTGAGGGGGGATCTAGTGGCCTGTTACAAACTAGCCAGAGGGGACCAGCAGGCATTGGGGCAGTCTCTGTTCCCCCAAGCACTACCAGGAGGTACTAGAAATAATGGTCAGAAACTGGCCGAGGGTAAATTCAGACTAGACATCAGGAGGCGCTACTTCACTGTCAGGGCGGCTAGGGTCTGGAATCAACTTCCAAGGAAAGTGGTGCTGGCTCCTACCCTGGGGTCTTTAAGACAAGGCTAGACAATCACCTTGCTGGGGTCGTTTGACCCCAGCACTCTTTCCTGCCATGACAGGGAGTCGGACTTGATGATCTTCTCAGGTCCCTTCCAACCCTACCAACTATGAAACATAGAGCTCGGCTGTAGATGATGGATTTAGTGGTATGCTTAGGAAGGGAGCTGCTGGCATGGAGGTAGCTATCGTGTTCAGTTGTTTATTGATAACTGGTCATTCATGGTATACATCTACCCGCACGGAGTACCACCGATCTGTGAAACCCTCCACAAAATCAGTTAAGAGCTAATGATGAGCACATGGTCTCTTTTGGGACAACAAAGACTCATGGCACAGATTTTCAAGGTGTGATCCTACAACCACTCATTCCTTTCCTTTTCATGGCTAACATGCCAGAGAGCTCTTACTCGTCTGAGCATGTTTTCTACTACCTAGTTGCTTGCTGGAGTTCAGTCACTCCAGATGTACAATCTCAGGTAGCTTTTCCATAAACTACATTTTTGCTGAGTTTGGCTATCTCTATTCCAACTACAGGGAATAACATCTGTTCCAGGATCCCCTCAGTCCCACAGCAGCAGAACAAAGTTTAAAACTGTTTTTGATCACCTCTGTTTTCTCAGTCAGATCCATGTACCCAATGCTTCAGAGCAATACCACTCCTTATACGCTATTAAGTACTCAATTCACAGTGTTTATGCCCAGAATACACTGTGACCATATAATGCAACCTCATATATTATAAGCCCTTAATTTTCACTCAGTTAACTACTTATTGAGGTCAATTATTTGCATGCATTTTAACATATCTTCCAGACTTATCAAGAGATGAAAAATCCACTGCTTTCCGCAGCAGACTGTTCAAACTGCCCTCGCCGTTCAAGCTGTGCTGATTTCTAAATTGAACACCTGTGGCTCCAGCTTCTAGCCATTGATTAGCGTTACCCATTTCTCTGCTAGACTAGAGTCTTTTACTACCCAGTACCTTATCCATGTCAAAATGCTTATACTTTATTACAAAGTCACCTTCTACCTTCTTTTTGATAAGCTAGACAGATTGAGCTTGAAGTATATTGCTATAAAACATTTTCTCTAGCACTTGTATAATTTCTGTGAAGTACTTCCTGCCAACTCTTCAAGTTTTCTAACTCAGTAGTAAGAATGTGGGTCCCAGACCTGGATGCAGTATTTCAGTACTGATCTCACCAATACCATAGACCAGTGGTGTTCAACCTTTTTGGCCAGCAGGCCTGACAGACAGTGCCCAAGCTGTCCTCAGACTGGATCTGGCTGGTGGTCCTGACCCAGCATGGGGTGGGGTTTGAGAATTTCCCAGTGGGGAAGGGTGGCCATACATTGCTACCACTTCCCTGGTGCCAAATTCCCTGATCTGTGAGAAGCCCCATGGGCCAGAAGTTGAGCACCCCTGCTGTAGACAGATGTAAAATTGCTTTCCCTACTTCTATTTCCCCGCTTTGCACCCAAAGTTCATAGCACTGCACTAGGAGCTCATGCTGATTCGCTCATTCTCAATATTTCCTAAATCACCTTCAGGGCACTGATTTTTAGAGTTCAGTCCCCTATGCTATAGTTATGCCTTATGTTCTTTGCTCCCAAATGGCTATATTATCTATTTGGCTATATTATAATGTTTTTGGCATATCTGTATCCCTTGCTGTGCCAGGCAGAGCTGTGTGGAAATAGGCTACGCTGTTGTGAACACAAGCTGCAAGTACTGGAGCCACCTTTCTGCAGCGCCGCAAGTGGAGAAATTGGCTGTCTCTCTCAGCAGAGTTAGGCACAGTGATGCGCAGACATGAAAGTGCCCTGCTTCCAGGCTGGAAGGCACTTCATGCAGAGCAGTGCAGGACAGTTCACAGGCACTGTGGGACACAGTAAGTGAGGTTTAGAGATGTCATTTGTTTGAAGGAGCACAGGATAACCCAAAGGGGCCCAAGCATCTAGACTACACTGCAGGACTGTCCCATCTTCCTCATTATTAACCATTCCTACAGTATTTATTAGAACCAACCAAACAACCAAAACATTTGATCACAATTAGTGCCATGATTAAAAAAATTAGTTGCAATTAATATTGACTTTAATAGCACAGCTAAAAACTCAAAATTATGTGCAGAAAAACTCAAAGTTATGCAAAATTGTGCAGGTACTTTGTGTGGTTTGGCTGTGTGTGTGTGTGGGGGGGGAATTTGTGAAGGTGTGGGGGGAGTTGTGTGTGTGGGTATTGGGTTTGGAGTCCAGGGTAGGGGGTTCCCGCATAGGCCTGGCAGGATGTGGGGTGATGTGGGGTAGTGTGGGTCAGGAGTGAGAGGCTTCGGGTGCTGTGGCTTGGGAATGAGGCATACACACACCCCGCCCAGCAGGAAAGTGTGTTGGGGGAAGGAGTGTGGGGGAGAGGAGGGATGGGGGGCAGATCAAGGCCCCCACAGTGAGGCAGGGAGAGAGGCAGGGACAGGGGCAGGGGTGAACGGGGCCCTGGACTGGGGTAGGTTGTGGAATGGAGTTGCAGCTTATCCAGGGGC